>NC_091996.1:20460829-21060829 GCF_044704955.1 Pristiophorus japonicus
GAGGGAAAAGAGAGAGAGAGAGAGAGAGAGGGAAAGAGAGAGAGAGAGAGAGAGAGGGAAAAGAGAGAAAAGAGAGAGAGAGAGAAAAGAGAGAGAGAGAGAGAGAGAGAAAAGAGAGAGAGAGAGAGAGAAAAGAGAGAGAGAGAGAGAGAAAAAGAGAGAGAGAGAGAGAGAGAGAGAGAGAGAGAGAGAAAAAAAGTCAAACTTGCCAACCTCAATGAAAAAGGATGGGGGAGGGGCCTGCTGGCACAATGAGATGTACACACAAATAGGTCAGAAATTCAAGTGACCACAATGTTGTCGTGCAATCCCCCCCCCCCCCCACAAAATGAGCTTGAACATTGTTTGAGTCGATCATTTTCTCACAACGAAACCTTTTGTTCCGGCCATATATATATATATATATATATATATATATACACACACACCTTTTGAAAGCCAACCATTATTAGTGTTTCTTTCATCAGCTGACTGCAAAGAGTAAATAATTCCAATCTGCATGCTTTTTATTTGTCAAGTATTATTCAGTATACACTAAATTCTACTGAATATTTGCAGCAACAGGATATGCCCTGCTCTACCTTTTACTGACACCAATTTGGGCCTGGGTCCAAATTTAAAACTTTCATCCCCATTACGGCATTAACTTTGTGCGTGTTTCCAAGGGAAGGCTGGCTGGTAATATTACTGCAGTACCTGAAGTGTCGCACTGGGATGTCATTCCATTGAAGTGCAACAACGATCAGATGTCAGAATACTCACTTCGCAGCTGGCTTTTCAATGGCATTGTGACTGGAGACAGAAAGTTACAAAAGATTCTACAAAAAAAAGCCTGCTGCCCAGCCGCACCTCTGACCAGCTGTTTGAAGCATAAAATACAGGAATAGACCAGAGGAACATTGGCGATGTCTCCCTGCATAACATGTGGTTTATTAGGTGAACAGAATTCCTTTTAAAATGGACGTTTGTTACATGTACCAACAAGATTAATGGTTGTTCAGATTCCAGTTGCAGAACACCAAATGATTTGTAAAAGACTTGCATTTATATAGCATTTTTCACGACCACCAGATGTCTCAAAGCACTTTACAGCCAGTGAAGTACTTTGGAAGTGTAATGTAGGAAACACTAGCCAACTTGCACACAGCAAGCTTCCACAAACAACAATGTGATAATGACCAGATAATCTGTTTTTGTTCTGTTGCTTGAGGGATAAATATTGGCAAGAGCACCAGGGATAACTCTCCTGCTCTTTGAAATCGTGCCATGGGATCTTTTACGTCAGAGAGCGCAAACAAGGCCTCTGTTTAACGTCGCATCCGAAAGACGGCACCCGAGTGCAGAACTCCCTCAGCACTGCACTGGAGTGTCAGCCTAGGTTTATGTGCTCAAGTCCCTGGAGTGGGACTTAAACCCACAACCTTCAGGTGGTGAGTGTGCTATCCACTGAGCCACGGCTGGCTTAAACGGTTAGATCACCTTGTTATTAACAAAATGTGCAATGTCAGACTTGGTGACGAAACAATATTGGTGATCTGCGAATTGGTGATTTGTGAAACACTTTCGGACTCACATTTCCCAGGTCAACGATGAAACAGTCGCCTTTGTTGAAGCTATCCCAGGTCATGGGAACCTCCGTTGCTCGCACCACTCTGCGACCCTTCAGATGGAGCAACCGTTGCACAGTGACCTCGTTGGGCACCACATGGGAGAAACCGGATGCAACCCCACCAGCCTGCAGTGAAACAAGGGAGGGCAAAAAAAGTCAATCAAACCATCCGACGGTCGTCTCATTGACGTCCAAAGCATTGAGTCATTACTTTATAACATTTGCAAACCCATTGCCAACAGATTAAATGCTGTCACTCTAACGGTACCAGTCAGTGGTGGCAAACCATCAAATCTCCAATAACTTCTGAACGCCCGTGCCCTCACTGGACAGGTTTGGCTCGTTGTGTGAGGCAATGTATCCCTTTATTTAAGTGATTGGGATAAACGAACAAGACCAATGCTGCCTTATTGAAGGACACCTCCTATTGGCCAATCACTGAAGAGCGAAGGATAATGGAAGCTTACAAAGAACACTATTCCCCCAACCCAACAGCTCCTTCAGCTCAGGTTAGGGAGCTCCCCTCAGCTGATGGCAGAAGCCAACACCTTGATTTTGAGCAGAAGGATTAGAGAGTACAATGCAGTCTGCAAGGGGCAGCCATTTACATTTAATTAAATAGAAAATATTTTAAAATAGTTGACATAACACAAATTCTAACCAGAGAGTTGAGTCCAAATTTGAAAAAAGAAATGTATATGGACCCACTCACACCTCTGAATGACTGATCAAAGAGTGGCAAAGAGCTGCTTGCTGATCCATCGTGTGGCACTGGGAGATCACAAAGGGCAATCGATCTTCACAATAACTGACTCATTCCTCTTTGTGAAGCCAACATTCCCTTTATAAAAATATATAAATTATGTTCTTCGCACCCCCTCTCCCCTCCCCTGCAATCCACTCAAGTTGTGCTCATTGTGGTGCACACCATCCAGACAGAGAATGCAACATGCTCCTGGACCTCCAAATGATGTCTCGGAAACCAGCAAGTCTTGTGCTGCAAGAGGTTCCTCCATCCCCATGGGGAAATACCTGGACCTTGCTCAGCACCCCTCCTTGACCCTGACCAGTCCCCTCCCCTGCTGCAATCGGGAAGTTGGTGGAGCAGGGTATGATGCAAACTCAGTAGTTTCTTGGTGTTCTGACAATGAATTCTCTTTCCTTTATTTCACAATATCCCCATTAGCATTCATTAACAGTAGGTTAATAAAAGGGGAAAAAATATATATAGTGCTGTTGGCTCAGATCATGCACGTATCCACTTTCCCCCCCATTTCCCTTCCTTTTCAACCCCTCGAATATGGGGGTGGCATCAGGATTGTAGTTGCTGGCCCATGGCAAGGCAGCCCAGGGTTTGCCATCACTGGCTCCCGACTGCATAAAACTGATCTTGCTGGTATGGAACAAACCCTACTCTGTACAGAACTTTTATCATCTGTGGACAGCCTTCAGCTTCAAAAGACCCAGCTGGAAAACCTCAAATCATCAACAGTGCTGATGTACTTTAAATAACCCTTGGCATACACCACCATTCTGAATGGTCTACTTATTTATATTTAATTCAGCTAGTGTTCCTCTGGTTTGTTGCTTCTTGCATTAATAAAAGCTTATAAATAATATATTTTTTAAAACTGTTAAGGCAGAGTAACAAAAGGATAGGAAGTGGTTAAACCGTTGTCAAGGCTGCATTTGAGGCCTTGCATTGACTCAAGGAAATGATGTACCAAAGCCAAAGGCTGAACACTGACCTCATTCATTGGCAAGCATTGAATCAAGTTACTGTCTTCTTCCATTACAGACAAATCTTTACCTTGTATTTAATGCCAGACTTGAAGTTGCCCAGGAAGACGTTAGACTCATGGCCCTGAACCTCTCTGTACTGGATGGGCGTTCCATTAAGATAGTCATCCATCTGCACAGTGAATATGGCAGCAGCTCCCTTCTCATCCTGGGAACATGAATCTCCTGCTCATCAGAAGGGGAAAAATAAAACTAATTAGGGCTGAAAATATACAAGTCACTGGTTATGTATGCAATAAAAAACAAACTGAGTACTATTTAACTGAAGGTATAACCTTGCTTCTGCTTTATTACGGCCCAAAGTGCCCGACTCACAAAATGGCTGGCCTTTTATACCAGAGCAGCACCATGTGCATGCTGCTCAGTGGCCTCCAACAGTGACACCATCTGGTGGTTACAAACAGCATGTACATACATACACCATTAGCTAAAGAGAATCCCCTGACCAGCAGTGACAAGGGACTGGCACTTGCGCACAAGAGTAATTTTTTTGGTGCAATCAATGAACCATTAAAGTTTTGGGAACTCACATTTTTCAAATATTATTGAGAATGTAACTTTGTGAACAAGAATGGGAAAATAGCAAGTGATCCTCACACTCTGCCAATGAGTCACTTAAGCATTGCACTGCCTGAAAGGTTGGTGGAAGCAGATTCAATAAACTTTCAAATATATATCCAATTCTCTTTTTGAAAGAGAAATTTGGGGGAAAAAAAGAGCAGGGAAGTGGGACTAATTGGATAGCTCTTTCAAAAAAGCTAGAACAGGTATAATGGACCCAAAAGCTTCCTTCCAGATGTTGCTGATTCTAAGTCCTGGGGCATTGTGAAACATTTTTGCTGGGGCTGAATGATCCCAAATACATAATTGAGAAGGGGAGTGTGTAGGAGTACAGTACAGAAGTAGTGAACGCTATCAACCGTGACTAAAAAAGAGCTGGATGCAGGCAAGAATATTGCATTGCTTATAAAAGCTCAACGGCAGTGCATGAATTTTACTGTCAACTAGCAACTGTAAAAGATAGATACGCAAAAAAATCAAACTGTACTGATGGGAGAGAAATGTTAAGAATGCAGCAGATAAGGCATCAGGAATGAAAATAGCATGGTTAATTAAATTAAAATATACATGCCATAATTTGTGGTGGTGAAGAGACAGATGAAGCAATTTCCATGGGTCAAGACACCAGGTTTCTATCCACAAAAGTGGCACTTAGCTGGAATGTGTGGGGTGGCACAGCAAGGGATCGCAGATTACATCAAAAGGAGGAAGCTACTGTGGAACTGTCAGGGTGGGAGGGGTCGGAAGGCATGCTGTCTTTACAGGCTGGTATGTAGCAGGGGCGTAACCAGGTATGAAAGCGCAGGGGATATCAGGGATAATTCTCGGATGGTAAGTGAAGAGAAATCACATGTTTAAAATAAAATAGGGGGAAAAAAAAGGAACATGCTCCTTATTTAGTGGTTCAACATATGGTATGTTCCGTATTATTCAGATATTCTATGATTTGAACAAGGCAAGACCAACATGGCCACTCGCAGTAGTTGTGCCCATACCCATAACACAGCGTGCAATGACAAGGCAATCCCTATGTGCGGGTGTGCTTATTTATTCATAAACTACCATGTGCATTTATTCACAGTGTAAGAGCACACAGTCACCGAACACCCAAACCAGATGATCATCCACCACTTGAAGTAATCCCCAGCACAAGGGGGGGGGGGGGGGGGGGGGGGGGGGAGCAGCTTGGGTGGTGGATGATACCTACTGGTAGGGCAGAGGTCCATCATTGGGAGCATGTGGGGATGCAGATCTCAAGTGAGTCTGCTTTGAAATGGTGGCCAGAATAAAAACAGGACACATACACACTGGTGTCCTTGCATTGGACAATGGAAGGTGGTCATAAACCTGGCCTCAGGGGTCATGAAAGCTGTAAACAAAAAGGAGCAGCCTTCTTACTGAATGCTCCCACTGCAATAGAGGCCTTGTTTCTCAACTCAGTCAGCGTCAATCTACTTGGAGAATGACTACAGATAACCAATGGAGGGAGAGTCCAGAGGCCTCATGAATGCCCATGGGACTCCGCGGAGACAGATCGATAGGCATGGTGAGGAATGCTCTCCAGCAGGGACGGCTGGGGCACTGCACAGGAACAGTTAGTTGGCACTCACCTGTGGCTTTTCTAGGTCCTCACATAGGCCTGAGTAGGGGGGAGTACAATCACACTTGAAAGCATTGAAACCATACCAGCTCCAGAAAAACAAAAATAGCCTCCTCCAATACTGTTGGAAGTACATCAGGATTTGTCAAAGATTCATCTAGTCCTGGGTCCCCTGCAGCTTGCCACTTGGCTATAGATCCATTCACCAGTGGCACTGGCTCTAGGGGAATAATCAGTTGTCGGACACACAACTTGTAATTTATATAGCGCCAATAATGTAGTGAAATGTCCCAAGGTGCTTCACAGAATTAGAGATTTTAAAAAAAGTTTTACATTTTTTTTTTTAAATTAAATTGACACCAAGCCACACAAGTAGAAATTAGGGCAGGTGACCAAAAGCTTGGTCAAAGAGGTAGGTTTTAAGGAGCATCTTAAAAGGAGGGTAGGGGTGTAGAGAAGCAGAGGGGTTTAGACGGGGAGTACCAGAGCTTGGGGCCCAGGCAACAGAAGGCACGGCCACCAATGGTTGAGCGATTATAATCAGGGATGCTCGCGAGCAGAAATTAGAGGAGCGCAGATATCGTGGGTGTTACACTCATAATAACTGGTCAGACTGACTACTGTGTGTAATGAGCAAGTGTGACCTTAGCTCCTTTATTAAGATTTCTGAGTGGGTGGCCTGCTCATATACTGTGCTCCCAAGGGATGCTGGAATCCCTTGGAACTCCAACAGGTAGGCCCTCTGGTGGTCAGGTGTGATGCAGGTTACAAGGGGTTAAATACATAACATCAGGATTGGGGGGTTATGGGGCAGGAGGAGATTACAGAGATAGGGAGGGGCGAGGCCATGGAGGGATTTAAAAATAAGTATGAGAATTTTGAAATGGAGGCGTTGCACACACAAGCACAGAAACATTCACGGCACAAAGACTAACACCAGCAAAACTCAACACGTACATCACTACACACAAGTGAAGATTAATTCACTTCCAACATCGCTTGCTGTCGGTGATGCCTCCATTGTGTTGGAAAGAAAGCATCAGTTGTCCAAAAGACAAACAACCAAAGTGGCCGACTCCAGAGATGTCCCTCATTGGTGCCGCAAGGACTCGGGTATTAAAGTTCAGGGCAATGGTGGCCTTCACAAGTAGTGCAGTGTATGTGGCCAACTGCTCCTGGGGGCTTGAAACAAGGATTGGGTGCGGATGAAATGCAAATACTGGAAATGTACGTCAGCCAGCATCTGGAATACAAAACGTTCAAGGTGGGATCCTTCATCAGAACTTTTGACGGCGAGGCAACTCACCCAACGTTCAGGAGTTAAGCTGTAGACATTGGAGCAGCCCTTCTACTTAAAGCCTCTATGGCAGTGGGAGCATGGAGTCTCTACTTATCAGCCACAACTTACTTGGACACTGAAACATACACGATTCTTGCAGGGCTCGACAGGGTAGATGCATTGAGGTGGTTTCCCCCTGGCTCTGGAGTCGAGAACCAGGGGTCAGTGTCTCAGAATAAGGGGTTGGCCATTTAGGACGGAGATGAGGAGAAACTTCTCACCATGTGTTTAGCTGGTGCATTGGTCTTTGGAATTCTCTACCCCAGTGGGCTGTGGAGGCTCAGTTGTTAGCATATTCAAGACAGAGATCGCTAGATTTTTGAGATATTAAAAAAGGAGTCACGGGACATGGGGATGGTACAGGAAGGTGGAGTTGAGGTAGAAGATCAGCCTCCTTCAGTCTCAGGAGGAGCCTGTAGCTGTGAAGAGATTTCTGAACAAAGAAAAGCATCAGAAATGTTGTCACACAAGAAATTAACAAATTGAAATTTCTGTACTTGACATTTAATGCACTGCTCAAATACTTGCACAAGTTATTTTAACAAAGTTACTTTTAAATAAAATGAGTTAATCGGAATTTAATGCAATGCATTAACCAGTGCACTAAAAATAGGAGGGGGATTTTATGCAGAAAATTACTAGTAATTTGCAAGGAGCCAAATATTTGCGTGTTAAATTCAGTCTGAGTATATTCAAGACAGACCGATGGATAAATTTTTGCATTTTAAAGAAGTCAAGGGATATGGGGATAGTGCAGGAAGAGACACTTGAGGTATATGATCAGCCATGATCTCATTGAATGGCAGAGCAGATTCAAGGGGCCAAATGGCCTACTCATAATTCTTATGTTCAGGCGGTTACAAAATCCTGCAACATCTGGCTTACTTTATTACCCAGTGTTGACGTGAAATCCTCTCGCTGTGCATCTAACATAACTACTACGCATCAGGAATTCAATCAGATAGCATTTGGCACGTTACCTGAATGACATTTCCAGAGAGAGAGAAGCGCGCCGACTACAATACAAATATAGCAACAGTACAGCGTGCAATCGCAGAGGATGAACAGCAAGAGGTTTGAAAGATTAGCACTCACCCAGCCAGAAATGCAGATCATACTGCAAGTTCCCGGACCGCTGTTGGATGGTGCGCATTACAAGATAGGCATCCCCCGTGAAGAAGTCGCCATGGAGGTTTTTGGGCACAGCGACAAGGTCCAACTTTTCAACCCTCCAGATCTGCAGACCAGGTTCCTTACCAGCATTTTCAAATTCCGGATGGTAAACCATTGTGAGAACCTAAAGAAATCAGTGCGCAGTGTTTAAAAAAAAAAAGATCTCTCTTTCTTCCTCATTGCAATTATCTTTGCCTACATAAGGTAAAACCAATAAGCAAAATCCAGACCAGGCTCCTGTTAAGTATGGAAGAACTCAACAAGACTGAGTACTGTGAGCTAAAACTGATGTGACCTTAGTCTCATTAATACAACTCCAGAGTGCCGAAGCAGCATGGCAGACAACCTTTTATACCCCCTTGCACAAGGTGTGCAGGTGATCCTTGGGTCTCCAACAGTTGCGCCGTCTGGTGGCAAATGTTACACAGTTACAATGTTTAAATACATAACAGTTCTCTTATTCCAAGTCTCTGCCTTAGAATTGGAGTATGCCCACTTTGGACAGGAGGAGATCATGCTCTCAGTTTAAAAAAATATTTGTTCTCTGAATGTGGGCAGTGTTGGCAAGGTCACATACACTGCCCATCCCCAGATGCTCTGAAAAAGGTAGTGGTGGACCTTCTTGAACCACTGCAGTCTTTGTGCTGATAGTACACCAATGATAAAGGTAGATAACTAGACATCATAGGACTTTGATGCTGCAACAGCAAAGGATCACGTGCCCATAAACCAGTCCCATTAACTATTGCTGAGTTTTGTATTTACTCTCAGATGGCAATTGTTGTGTGTGCGCAATAACTGTTAGACTGAGTACGGTTTAACTTCAAGGAGGTATAACCTTGGCTCTGATTTATTAAGGCCCAGTGGCGAATATACAACAAAATGGCTGGCCTTTTATACTTGGGCTGCGCACACAGCCCAATGGCGCCATCTAGTGGCTCGTGATCCCAAAAGTACATACATGACAGCAGTGTTGGGCCGAAGATGATTATCACAAAACACATGGATAAGGTATTTTACCCCCATTCTCTACACAATTATCTTCACATTGGCAAAAATGTTGTGCTCTCCCTGCCAATATAAAATTGCAGATACGAACCAAGGTTCCAACAGCTACAACATATTGAAATTTAATACAAAACATGAAATTCTGTTCTGTTTTATTCCCACTCTACTACAAATTATAGGCCTATCATCTGGTTTATTTCCCCCCCCATTGCTTTCTATAAAGTACATTTATTTTTGTATGTTTTTCAATAATGACCACACTCAGTCACATTGCGGATTGTGGACAAAGATGGTCCTTATATCATTAAACAAAACAATCCAGACAGAAAGCAATGTTGTAATTTGTTTTTCCCGATCAGGTGGTCTCCAGAACCTGCAACAAAAAAAGATCTTGGCTTCTGTTGCACGTAATATTGGGAGGAGCCTCGTAACTATGTTCCATTACAAGACTTAACAAGGAATGAGGAGCAATGATTTGTACTAAAAAGATGCCCTTGTTCTTGGTGTTAAAGCAGATGGTCCTTAGCAACTTGGCAGAAAAATCGTGCCAAAGTGTAGCGTCTTAAAATGTTTGTACCGCTGGGGACCAGCCTGCCCTGTTGCACAGAGATTCAAACTATCACACCATAGAGTCAGAAAACAGGGTCATGCCTCGTAAAAACATTCTCGGCATCCTAGAGTAACATCTCTATCAAGTGAAGCCTTTTCCACTGGAGTCAATAACAAATTGCTGGGGTTGAAGAATGGGGCATGTGCTTTAGTAGAAAACACTTGGTGTGCACACAGACAAGTCAACTTTCCTAGATATGCACCCTGTGTGTACACATGTACTGACTGGTGTAAAGGCAAGCTCGAGGAATATGGTGAAAAAGTAGGTGGTAGGGTAGGTTAATCAAAAACAGAAGCCTTTGGTCGGCCCAACAGCCATGCTCAGTTCTTAAGTTGCATTCAGTTCATCGATTTTGGTTAAGTACGTAAACATGTCCAGGCGGTACTATGAAACAGTCAAGAAGGAAGCACGCACAATTCCATTCGTGGTTTTACTTCAATATTTAGTCCAAAATGATCAATAACTGACTAAGTACAAGAGAGCATCACCCTCCAAACACAAGTGATGGAAATCTAGCAATTCGCTGCATAAGGAAATTGTTATTATTTACGAAAAAAGAGAGGCTCTTTTAATAGATCAGAGAAACTTGTGTAACTAAAGGTCTCGGCTTTGTGAAAGACTACAAGCAAGCTCAAGCAACATAAGTGATAAATTAATTATGGACAAGCATTCCAATTCAGTCACTAAATAGTATGTACAAGGCAAATATTTTTTTTGGGGGGGTTAAGTTTGCGTGCATGCATCAAGGTGAGGAATGTTAGTGACAGGAGAAAACAAACTTTCCACTCTACTTTTGGTGTTTGCATCAAGCACTCCAAGATGGAGGTAGAATGTAGCATAGTGAGAACACTACCTCTACTCTGCCGACCTCAAAAGCATTCCTTGTGTAACTTTCCATGTCAACCTAGGGCAAGACTCTAATTAGAACCAAACTTGCTCACTTTTGCACTGTGGATTAAGAGCTGCATTTAGAAACACAGAAAATAGGTGCAGGTGTAAGCCATTCGGCCCTTCGAGCCTGCACCACCATTCAATATCATGGCTGATCATGCAGCTTCAGTACCCCATTCCTGCTTTCTCTCCATAGCCCTTGATCCCTTTAGCTATAAAAAGGACCACATCGAACTCCCTTTTGAATATATCCAACGAACTGGTTTCAACAATGTTCTGTGGTAGAGAATTCCACAGGTTCACAATTATCTGGGTGAAAAGGTTTCTCATCTCGGTCCTAGATGGCTTACCCCTTATCCTTAGACTGTGACTCCTAGTTCTGGACTTCCCCAACACCGGGAACATTCTTCCTTGATCTAACCTGTCCAATCCTGTCAGAATTTTATATGTTTCTATGAGATCCCCTCTCATTCTTAAATTCCAGTGAATATAAGCCTAGTCGATCCAGTCTTTCATATGTCAGTCCTGCCATCCCAGGAACCAGCCTGGTGAACCTTCGCTGCACTCCCTCAAATCGCAAGAATGCCCTTCCTCAGATTAGACCAAAATTGTACACAATATTCAAGGTGTGGTCTCACCAAGGCCCTGTACAACACAAGAATAAATGACTTTGAATGAAAGCTCAATCTGTGAGGCATTAGTCTCACAAAACTATACAAAAAAAAAAGTCAAAATTACAAATACTAGCCACATTTCTCCAATAGAATCATTGGGGATCTCATTCATTGCCAATAAGGGCCAAATAATTTAAAGCTCAGTCACATGGATGTGCTTTGCTCAAATTCTTAAATAAAAATCAGTGTTAGCAATTCCTGCCTGCACACAGTAATTATTGACACCAACAACGCGAACGGGAGAAGACTACAATTTAAAAAAATTACGCAAAAATATTTTGTAGAGGTGAGGTCAGGTTTTAGCATGCCATATTCCGGTGAGCAGGAGACAGTCTGTGCCTCCCATTTGGATTCCAGTCAGTTGGCAATGCGAGCAGCAGAGACCAAATATGCAGGCATGTCTTATATTATAATTTCATTACGCGCATAATCTCGCTCATTCTTAAACAGGTTGGTCTCTCTGATGTGTCCCCAGGGCACAGGTTTGAAGGTTGGAAGTTTATGGAGTCGGCTAGGTTCTGCTTTCCAAGGGCGGCACTTCAGTACCACACCATGTGTCCTTAGGAGTATGATTATCCTTGGCACAATTGCATATACACAAGAAAAAAATTTGGTTGAAAATAAGTAACCCAGAGCCAAATATAATTTGCTACAATACAGGACTGTCCCAATTAAAAAAAGAATTCCTTTTCAAGTGGGCTCTGACATGTGTTGCAGTGATAGGAATTACATTGCAGACACACAAGTTTTCTTCCAATTAAAACAAGTATAGTAACTAAACAAAAAAAAGTGCCCAGCTAAAGCTTCACTACCAGAGAAAGCAGCCACCTGCCCTTCCGACTTGAAGGTTGCTACAAAGAACAGGGAGGCTGCATTGTACCACCTCACCTGTTCAGCTCTGAACCCAAGACCTTTGATAGACCATCAATGTCCCTGTGTCGAGGTGGCAGCTCTAGATTGGATTGCCTTCCCCAGTCTATTTCATTCTGAAGCTATTCGCTCCTCATCACAGCCAATGATCCCAGCTTTGTTACCATTCAGTTCTGGCTCTTCAATGGGCAGGGGCTGAAAAGCCAATATTGTTTGTTGACATGCAGACTGGAAGCCACCAGTTGTAGCCAGGAGGGACTAAAATTGGGAGTCAGATGTCCCAAAGTCTGCCACCAGCGTGATTGACTGGTAGTGATACTTCATAGGATATACGGCACAGAAGCAGGCCATTCAGCCCAAGCCAGTGTTTATTTTCCACTCGAGCCTCCTCCAGTCTTTCCTCATCTAAATCTATCAGCATAACCCTTTATTCCCTTCTGCCTTATATGCTTGTCTAGCCTCCCCTTAAATGCATCAATACTATTGCCTTCAGTTACTCCCTGTGGTAGCGAGTGCCACATTCTCACCATTCTTTGGGTAAAAAATTTTCTTCTGAATTCCCTATTGGATTTCTTGGTGACTCTTATATTGATGGCATCTAGTTATGCGATTTCCCACAAGTGGAAACATTCTCTGTATCCACTCAACAAACATGGCGAACGTGATTTAGCAAGCGAGGGGGAGGGACGACAACTTCATTTCCACTCAAGGGAATATTTAATTGGGAGGACTCACGTGGTTACTCGCATCAGGACAGTTTTATAAAGTTATTTTTCTGCCCCTTCTAATTATAGTGGCGAGATGCAGATATTGCCATGTTCAGGTCAAGAGAAAAGCATCTCCAAGATGAAATGAATTTCAGATTAGTTGATTTACTGAAGGTGAAGCTATCCAATTGCTATACAAGGCTGGAAGGTTGTACACCCAGTTACCACACTGATGCTCTCAATATAAGCTGGGAGGCGGTGGGAGCTGTGAGGAGGACGCTAAAAGGCTGCAGGGTGACTTGGACAGGTTAGGTGAGTGGGCAAACACGTGGCAGATGCAGTATAACGTGGATAAATGTGAGGTTATCCACATTGGTGGCAAAAACACGAAGGCAAAATATTATCTGAATGGCAGCGGATTAGGAAAAGGGGAGGTGCTACTAGACCTGGGTGTCATGGTTCATCAGTCACTGAAAATTGGCATGCAGGTACAGCAGGCGGTGAAGGCGGCAAATAGTATGTTGGCTTTCATAGCTCGGGTTTGAGAGTATAGGCGCAGGGAAGTCTTACTGCAGTTGTGCAGGGCCTTGGTGAGGCCCCACCTGGAATATTGTGTTCAGTTTTGGTCCCTAATCTGAGGAAGGACGTTCTTGCTATTGAGGGAGTGTAGCGAAAGTTCACCAGACCGATTCCCGGGATGGCAGGACTGACATATGAGGAGAGACTAAAATCGACTGGGCCTGTATTCACTGGAGTTTAGAAGGATGAGGGGGATCTCATAGAAACATAAAATTCTGATGGGACTGGGCAGGTTAGATGCAGGAAGAATCTTCCCAATGTTGGAGGCAGTCCAGAATCAGGGGACAGAGTCTAAGGATAAGGGGTAAGCCATTTAGGACCGAGATGAGGAGAAACTTCTTCACTCAGAGTTGTTAACCTGTGGAATTCCCTGCCGCAGAGAGTTGTTGATGCCAGTTCATTGGATATATTCCAGAGAGAGTTAGATATGGCCCTTACGGCTAAAGGGATCAAGGGATATGGAGAGAAAGCAGGAAAGGGGTACTGAGGTGAATGATCAGCCATGATCTCATTGAATGGTAGTGCAGGCTCGAAGTGCTGAATGGCCGACTCCTGCACCTATTTTCTATGTTTTTATGTTTCTATATGCAAATACGCACTGCTCACAGGTGCACTAACAACAAACAGCATTTCACTCATCCAACACCTTCCCTTTACTGTAGCTGCTCACAGCAAAATTCCTACATGATTGACAGCTTCCATTTTACTGGATCACTCAAGATTTACAAACAAAAATCCTGAGAATTTTAACAGCATATCCTTGGGGGTATTTCAGTATGGGCTGTTTAATTGATACAAGGTGCTTTTTCTCCCTCCATCACTGGCAATCTAAAATGAACTACAACGAAAATGAATACCTCCAAGTGTTTCCCTCTTTCAGATGGCCTCCATGTTTGACCTACTACAGAGGCACAGGCTGTCGGGTCGGGTAGCATAGCGGTAATGTTACTGGACAAGTAATCCAGAGGCCTGGACTAATAATCCACTAGACAAGAGTTCAAATCCCATCTCGGCAGCTGGGGGAGTTTAAATTGTTAATTAAATAAAATCTGGAATTAAAAAGCTAGCATCAGTAATGGGATCCATGAAACAACCAGATTGTCAGACAAACCCAACTGGTTCATGAGTGTCCTTAAGAGAAGGAAATTGGCCATCCTTACCTGGTCCGGCCTACGTGTGACTCCAAACCCACAATAATGTGGTTGACTTAACTGCCCTCTGAAATGGCCTAGCTATAACAAAGTCAGCACTGAGAGAATACATTCACCACACAGACTGCAGTGGACCAAGGCGGCAGCTCACCAGCAACCTCTCAAGGGCAATTATGGATGGGCAATAAATGCCAGCCTTGCCAGTGACACCCACATCGCTTGAAGGAAAGTCGCCACTTTTATGGATTGCCATGCTTATCCTTCTCCAATTCTGGAGCACTAGTTTGGTTTCTAATGAATCCTTAAAAATGCCCAAGTTTGCGTTGGAATTCATCGGCCATTTCCTTATGTACTCTAGGATGTCCATTGGGCTGCGTTCTCAGTACAGTGCTCTCAACCCGTCCGTTACCTTCTGAATTGTAATTTATAAATAGTCTGGTTCTCCCTCTATTGGAAAGGAAACTTCTAGTTTCCTCTGAAGACACACACAGAAGTAGTTTCGGATATTGATCACTTGCTACTGCATCACCCATGGAATCTTTCAGATGTCCTACAGTTTCCCTCACCGGATTACTCCAAATATACAATTTATAAAAAACGGCTTTCACAACACGTTTTATACTCCCTCAATCTTAATCTCTACTTTTCCAACCCGTTTCTTAACTTCCTTATATGCTATTCAATTGTACTTCCTTTTTCTTAAAAAAAAATAAGTTCCTCGTCTGAGAATTCAGCACCTGTCACCATCTGAATTTGCCATTATCTTTAGGATATAAGGGTTCCGAATGTCAGAGGGTCCCCTTTGAGACTAAGAACTTGAAGAATAAAAGGTTGAAGGGACAGCAGGTTCTAAACCACATAGGGGAAACAAAACAGAGGCAGCAGCCACAATGTGCAGGAAACGAGAGAAGAAACCAATTAAAAAAACCACAACCAACTCCAAGCATAGTCATGCAGTGAGCTTGAGAGATTCATGGCCAATCAGCTTTGTGCAGTTAACAGATCATGGGCTTCATTTAGCTGCATTCTCTCAATGATCGCTGTTTATAAAACATTGCTGTGCATCGAATAGCAACCCCGCTTTCTTAAAATAGTGACTGAACTGGACAGCAATTCATTTTATGTGAAGCATCGAATCATGTGATAACGCACGAATAATGTTAGTCAGGAGTCTGATAAATTAGTTTGGGGGGGGGGGGGTGGGGGAGGGAAAGAGATTAGCTCTTAAAATGACAGCAAACTTCATTAACATTACAGTTTGACTTCAGACTACATTTTAATAAATTAATTTCAACATTTTCAAAGAACTACATACAGAAAGCAAGACAAGTTTGGTATACCAACAGAAATGAGTTATTAGAACACAAAACCATCCCACTTCAAAATCAGTGCTCACCTGGATGCATCTGGTGACTCAAATACTCATTTGAAAAAAGGAGTTGATTTATTTCCAGGCGAGCCAGTCCTCCCTGGAGATGGGACAAGATTGTCTGTCTGCACGCGCCCCCACCCCCCCGCAACGCACCCCCGGCCCACCGCCATTGCACCTGGTGGTGATGATCACTGGGTATCTCGGTAGAATTTCATCCCCCCACCCCACCTCCCCAGCCTCTACCCTCCTTTCAACCTCCCCCTTGAGACAATATTTATCCCATTGTCTCCATGAAGTCTGCCTTCAACTCAACACACTCAATTTCAGAACTATAGCAATCGGCAGCCAGCTGTCTGCTTATAAAGACTGCGTACCCGTCAATAGCCAGGCTAATCTGATGAGCTAACTTTAGAACTGGATTAGGGGGAAGGTTTAAAGACTCATCCAGAGTTTGCCTTTTGAGTATTGAGGGGGGAGGGGGGCAACACGACTACACACATCGGGGTCAGATTTTGGCCTGAGTTGCTCCTAATTTTTTTGGAGCAACTGGTTTCGAATGGAGTATCTTAGCCATTGCAATTCTCAGCATTTAGTTTGCTCCAGTTCTAGCCAGTTAGAATAGTTTCATTTTGGAACAGGTTTTTTTTTTCCCCCAAAAAGGGGCGTGTCCAGCCCTTAGTCTTTGGTCGAGGGAGCAGCCAAATCAATAAATTCATTCTTAACGGCACAGAAATCATTGCAGTAGGACATGTCTACTCCTGGAATGACTCCAAGCACAAGATTCCTTTCTTCTCAACTTCCTCCTCAGAGACCGTTACGTCATGGACATTTCAGGCTCAAGAGCTTTGGAAAAAAACTCAGACTGTATTTCTGTTTTTTTGAAAAAACCTTTCGCGAGGGGTAGACAAAAGTGGTTACAATTTTAACATCGGAGGCATTCAGGTTAAAAAAAGGGAAGTGGAGAGGTGTGGCATTGAATACAATACAATCTCAAATTGCAGAACTCAAGCTCTTTTCATCTGTCTTTGTAGGAATATATTTAGGGAAAAGCAGAACGAAAGCAAAAAACAATGCAAGTGTAAAATATAATTTTCTGCATGGAGGTAAAGCATTGGAATAAAGGTGGAATGTGTCAAGTTACTATGCAGATCAACATCTGTTTTGAGCTTTGAAGTCCTGCCACCACAAACCAGCCTAAACAAAGAGAGTTACCAGAGAAGTAGAGTTACAGATTTAACATGCAACTTGACTGCGACAATTGCCAAAAGCCACTCGGCACAAATTGAAGTTTATAAATGAAATGCACGGTGACTCAACCTTGCCGATTAAAAATTAACTCCACTCCCAGTGCAACAGAACAGGAAGTAGCACAAAGCTGCACAACCCTGCAAATCAGCTCTCCCTATTGCAGCTTTGTTGGTCGCATTGTTAATCGCCTTGTCGAAATGACCGGTCCCCTCAGTCAGTACCTCACAATGCATGGCACAGTTAATGTGAATTGCTGATTCTTTCCAAATTACTAGGCTGGGAACAAACATTTTACGAGCCTTATTTTGAAATTGGTTGGCAATACATACTTTCAGGAGGTGCCAATGCAAGAGGGGGAAAAATTCCAATCTACACATTTAAATAAAAGTAACACTGACCCACGATTACTTCAACATATTTCCCCTAACGTGGCTGCATTTTTTTTTTTAAAAAAAGAGAGACTTCCATGGTTCTGTCATTATTGCCCCCCCCCCCCCCCCACCCCCACCCCACCCCACCACCCCCTCCTTCAATCTTCAAAATGGCTGCCTGGATATGCTACCCACGTTGAGATCATGAAGCAACAGTAATCTATTAAACAATGGACATTTGGAGGACGTTTAAGGAGGACGAGAGTCCACTGAAGGCCAAGGTTTGAATATGGCTCTGCCTCAAACTGTATTTATCCCCACCTCTCCCAACCAGAGAGGCCGCAAGAATGAACATTCCATAGAAATGACAGCACTCAACCATTCAACACCAACTGTTCGATGCCAGTGTTCATTCTCCACACAAGCTTCCTCCCACCCTACCAACAAATCCTGTTCCTATCCCATCTTGCTCATCTGATTATCTAGCTTCCCCTTAAATGCATCTATGCTAGTCACCTCAACTACTCCATGTGGCAGCAAGTTCCATATTCTAACCACTCAGGGAATTCAGAACAAACTTCTTTACCCAATTGAAATTATTAGTGGCTGCCTTATATTTACTGTTATGTCTCAAATAAAGCAATGTGACCGAGTACTGTAGACTTCAGTAAGTGTGATCTTAGTCTCTTTATTCCGACTCGAGTGCTGGTACAGCATGGGAGACCTGCTTATATGCAGTGCTCCCAAGGAATGTTGGGATCCCTTGGGACTCCCACAGATGTGCCCTCTGGTGGCGGTAGAATGCTAGTTACAAGGTGTTGCATACATAACATCTACGACCTAGTTGTCACCCACAAATGGAAATATATTCTCTACATCTGCGCCATCATTTTAAAGACCTCTATGACGTTATTCATTCACCTTTCCAGAAAGGGCGAGAGGTAAGTTTTTTAAAAAAAGGTAATGAAAAAAACAATAAAATTCCTTGGTTGCACATACTGATGTACCACAACCTCAAGAACCTACAGAAGTCACTCTTTTTGCAACATGCTGTTTGTAAAGGGTGTTTACTGGGTCACAATGTTATCAACCCCGTCCTCGCCTATGGGATTGGAGAACAGCTTGATGATGCAACAGGGTGAAAAACAAACAGATCATTCTGTAGCTTTGCCATCACTTGGTACCAATTCGCACAAGTGACCAAAAAAAACAAAAAAACAGCCAAGGAACACAGGTCCAATTGCTTCACTCTGCTGGAACACCTGTGCCTACACAGTTCTCACACAATGGGGAAAGTTACCCGTTAGCATGAAAGCCGTACAACACCTGGCAGTTTCTCCAAAACGGTCAGCTTTGAAGAACTCTCAGCCAGGCCTAGCCTTCAGTTGACAAACTATAGTGTTTCAAATGACAGGTTTCTGCCACTGCACGTAGGGGGGGAAAGCTTCCAGAATAAGGGGTCGCCCATTTAAAAAGAGTAGATGAGGAGGAATTTGAGGGTTGAGAATCTTTGGAATTCTCTATCCCAGAGAGCTGTGGTGGCTGGGTCATTGAATATATTTAAAAGGTGGAGAATGAGATTTTTGAACGATAAAGGGAAACAAGAGTAATGGGGAGTAGGTGGGAAAGTGGAGCTGAGGCCAAGATCAGAGCAGCCATGATCTTATTGAATGGCAAAGCAGGCTCGAGGGGCAAAATGGCCTACTCCTGCTCTTACAAATGTTTAAGCTGGTGAAATCTAGAAGTAAAAATGGTCTAAAGCCACAGTCACAAAAAAAAAGGGTTTTAAGATTGATATTTTCTGTCTCGCAACTGTTGTAAATGTTTGGGCTCTAACAATCGCAAGCTGAAGAAACCAAGCGGTCACTCAAACAAAAACAAAAGATGTCTTGCTGCTGAAGAGCTCAATACCCATTATCTAGTGTTTCTATTTCCTCTCACATAATAGATCATGGCCACCATAAAATGCTCAACAAGCAAAGGAGACGGAAAACTTGAAGTCAGCCTTGCACTTGCTACTGGTCAAGAAATTCAACTTTGAGCCAACTTTTAAAACACAATGTTCAAACAAAATTTAAGGCCATCACAGATTTGAGGAAAAAAAAATTGCTCCTAGTGCAAATATGCAGAAGGTTCAAAAGATACTGGTGGGGGGGGGGGGGGGGTGTCCACATGTAGAATAATGAACTTGAAATTGCTGGAGGTTAATTTCCTCGATCAGCTAAAGACTGATTTTTAGTGCAAAGGTGACTGGTTAATTACAAGAACCAACAAGAACTATCATTCTCTTTCAACAAAATCAGCAGGTTCCCCCTAGGTTTATCTTTTTCTATTTTGTTTTATAACTGATAACTTGCAATTGCTACACTCCAACATCCTGCTGTGTACACAGCACGGAATTTTCGTCTCATTATTCAGCCAACTTTTTTTTAACCGACTCTAATTACCCAGTTTGCAGTTGTAAACTGGTCATAACCAACCTGTAAATGCTTGGTTGTAAATGCACATTACTGTAAAAGAAAGGACAGGCAAATGACCTCACTGGTAGAGATAGCCATCAATCTGTATTGAAAGCCCAGATTCAGCATTTCTGTGCAAGGCTGAGGGTAGCTAAGTCTTAAATTGCTGAACCCTTTAGCTAACAAATGAACATGTCAGCAGGCTCGACACTGGGCACTCCTCTCCCTTTAGCAGTATTGTTTGAAGAGGGAGTGCCAGAAGATCAGACTAACATTTTTGTGAGGTTTTTATTTTTTTTTAAAAAAAGGAAGCCTCTAAATGTCAGCCACACAACACTGCATTCGGGGATTCTCTGAAACGTGGCAAGGTTTCTATTAACCAGACTTAGCTATCCTCAGCCTTTCACAGAAATAAGCATCTCACGAGCCCTAAATGCAAACAGCCTGCTTAGAATATTGTCAATTATAATGGCCTGGATTTTGTAAAAGAACGGTGAGGCCATCAGCACTCAGTCGTTAAAAAGAACAAAATCCAACAGGAACTTCTGGTTTAAATATGGAAATCAGGAAGTTGCTGTTCAAGTTGCCCTGCTCCGCCAGAAGCTTCACTATACCAGTATCTTGCCAAGAGACCCGGCAGTGGAACATATGGAAGGATGTGAAGTTGCTATATTTGCATGGAACTGTAATGTATGCAATAAAGGTTCAAACAGAGTACTGTTTAACTAAGGTACAGCCTAGCCTGTGCTTTATTTAGTCCCAAAGTGTCTGACTCACAAAATGGCTGGCCTTTTATACCCGAGCAGCACCATGCACGTGCTGCTCAGTGGCCTCTAACAATGACGCCATCTGGTGGCTACAAACAGCATGTATATACATGACAGCAACATTCCCTTTAAGCTGCACAGCCGCACAGCGCTCGAGGTCCCACACAACCGGTGAGCCAGTGTTGGGTTGTGAAGCACCCACCACCACAAAATTTGTTTAATTTTTTTTTTTTTTAAATACAGGAAACATTGCTTATGTGATAACCACTACACAGCAGAAAAAGTTAGGGCTGGTCCATTCAAATGTGAGTGAATTTTTAAATCGCAGTGACAAGTCTCAATTACTGCCAAACAACCTCTCTGGCACTGAAAATTAACTTTGCAAGTGTGGCGTCTCATTCCTTTATATTGTAATTATTATCCGAGATTCTTAAAAATGTAATTTTAAAAAAATGCAACTTTCTCCTTTGTTTTGTCGCTCTCCCAATCCCATCTTTTTTGCCTGCTCTATTTCACTTTCTATACACAAATTGGCATTGAATTAACTATTCCAACTTACAATTCCTGGTCCAGACTCTGCACTGCTCAAAGGATTCTTCAATCTGATTGCTTGACCTGTTCACAGGTCCCGGATCCCCTGTAGAGCCAACAGCCACAATTTCCAGTGCAAAAGCCCACAGAAAGTCTGTGGGAATGTGCAAATGTAATGAACGGCTGGTCCCATTTGCTCACCGCTGACCACAAAATCCAGGCTTTAGTTTCAGTCTGCCAAAACATGGCATAAAACATTGCTTTTCTGAGGTACCGATATGAACTAAAAAGAGGGTAACTGGTTGAAAAATGTCTGCGGTTATTTTTTTTTTTAAATGGATGGCATAAGAATAAACTTAGAGTGACTTATGCAAGGGATGTCAATTTCATTAATCTTCATTTGCTTCCTCAAGGCTTTGGGAGAGGAAGGCAATTTACTGGAATGGTACCCATTATGTATATAATGGCCAAAAGACTGGTCACTAAACTCACTCAGGTGTAAACCTGGTCCACTTTATTCACACCCAAAAAGTGACAACAAGACATGGTACCAGCACATATGTACCAGGGCCTGCACACAAGCCCAATGATGTCTGACAGTGGCGCCCCCTGGTGTCTAGTGACCCCAAGCATCAATACATAACAGTACCAGGGATGGGGGAGACTGTAGTTGTGTGGAGAGACTGGAGAAGCTGGAGAAGCTACGCTCTAAATTTTTTTTATCATCAATCACCACACGGCCAAGTTTTGTATCATCTGCAAACTGCTCATCATACTCCCTACATTCAAGTCCAAATCATCGATATATACACACACCACAAAAAGCAAGGGACCTAGTACCGAGCCCTGCAGAACCCCACTGGAAACAGCCTTCTAGGTCACAAAAACATCCATCGGCCATTACCCTTTGCTTCCTGCCAATTTGCCATGGATCCCAAGGACTCTTACTTTTGTGACCAGTCTGCCATGTGGGACCTGATCAAATGTTAAAGTCCATGTAGCATACATCAAATGCACTACCCTCATCGACCCTCCTCAAAAAATTCAATCAAGTTAGGCAGACACGACCTTCCCTCAACAAATCCATGCTGACTGTCCTTGATTAATCCGTGCCTTTCTAAAATTACCATTTATACTGTCCCTCAGAATTTTATCCAATAATTTGCCCACCAGAGTTTAGGCTGACTGGCCTGTAATTACTTGGTCTATCCCTTCCTCCCTTTTTAAAACGGTACAACAACATTAGTCGTCCTCCAGTACCACACCTGTAGACAGAGAATTGGAAAATGACAATGGTCAGAGCCTCTGCTATTTCCTCTCTTGCTTCTCATCAGCCTGGGATACATAGCATCCGGGCCTGGGGATTTATCCACTTTCTAAGCTGCTAAACTCCTTAATACTTCCTGTTTATTTCATACTCCTGCTCCCTGATTGCAACATATGCATCGCCCCTCGTTTGCGAAAACAGACGCAAAGTATTTCTAATTCAGAGATATCCAAACTTTTATCTGTGGGCCAAATGGAGCTTTAATGTACAAATGTTTAAAATCAGAGTTTGCATTAATTTTCATCAATCTCAAGTTGGCAATACCAACCGATCTCGATGTCTAAATTTAGGATTCCTCAACGAATGAGGCAATAACCCTGCCCCAACCCTCCTGGTCCCCCAAACAGGACAAACCAGTAAGAAATACAGCCACAAACAGAACTGAATGGAGGGCCTTTGTGGGCTGGTTTCCATGGACTGAATGTAATCCATGGGCTGCAGTTTGGGCATCCCTGTTCCAATAGCTCACCATTGCAATTTCAGCCTCACAAATGGCACCTCATTACTTTCTCCCCTTCCAGGGACACTAGACAGTGCAATTAAGCGACTCGGTGAATTAAACTGGCTTGCCCCTCCTACACTGGATCGGAATGGGAAGAGGGACTGACAGATGTGCTACAGAGAAAGAGTGAGTGAGCAGCTTTTAGAATATGACTAAGTATGACTTATGAAACAACTATGCAGCTCTCCTCCCAAAGGCTTATACAATTCAAGCTGCAGGAAAGACGCAACAAACAGCAGCACAGATTGCCTCGCAAACATGAAACCTGGCTATTGCAACATTTCCCTCCTTTCAGATGCCCGTTTACAGTCATCATTGACCAAATTCCAGTCATTGTCTGCTGCTCGTGGATCCTGTGATGCTGCTCAGGATAAGGACAGGGCAATGATACAGCGTACAATGTATTATCTGCTCCCAAGGCGAAGTTGTATCAAGTGGCCGGTCTCTAAAAGATGTGCATTTATATAGAGCCTTTCATGACCACCAGATGCCCCAAAGCACTTTACAGCCAATTAAGTATTTTTGGAGTGTAGTCACTGTTGTAATGTCGGAAACTCTAGGCCACTACGGTTTTAAAAAAAAAGGCACCTCTTGGGAGGTCAGTTCGAAGCCAAATCACCATTAGGTACAACCTGGGATAACTGGACATTGGCAGCTGTCATAAATTCCTGGCTCAGAAAAAAAAAAATCCTGTTTTTTTTTTCATTTTCAAGCAGTTTCTTTAAAACCTGCATGATGTCTGAAGTGCAATAGTCTATATATACAGAAAGGCAAAGTGTAGCCTTCAAAATGAAGCAGGATTAGAGGAGAGATATATTTGGACCAAGATACACAGATGTATTTCAGTCCCTTCTTTTCCATTCCCATGCCCAGCTTATGTAAACTGGTCATGTTGTAATTGCACCCTCCTGCCAAAGATGGCACTGTAGTACCTCCACTGGCAGCGGGGTGGACAAGCAATGAATGCGTACACACAAAAAGATTTCTTTCAAGTGCATTAGACATTTGAAAAAAAAAAATGCTGGCTCTAGCCACCCTCCTCCTCTTCTGGATTCTCCCAATTGCACAGCAGGTTTATCCAATAAATAGCTGAGCCATGGTGTGTGTGGAGTTAACCAATGTCATCTCGGATAGTGGTACAGGTACTGCAATTAACCCCTGTGCCCCTGCACTTGATTGCTATCCTGCATCTGAATTAGTGTGGCACAAGAATGGGATTGGGCTAAACTATGATGTCACACCCCCCCGTTATGTTCGAGCAGGCCGAGGAGTGGAAGGAGCAGCATGGCGGCATAGCCCAGCAGTCTGCGTGGCCCCCGGCCTGTGAGCACCATCGGAGCAGGCCGGGGAGTGCAAGGAGCAGCGGCAGTGAAGATTTACGTCAAGGTCCAGGTCGCTGACTGGAGAGTGGGCAGGTGCAGCGAGAGATTGTAGAGGGACGTGATCGGGGCCCAGGAGAGGCGAGAGTTCGGGGCCCAGGGGCAGCACGGGCCAGCCCACACTGCAATATGTGTGCGCACGAGGTCCGTGCAGCACAGCTTGTCTCCAGTCGTCTTGGTTAATCCTTGTCACTGGACCAAGACCTTGCTCGGTCAAGCCCGCGTGGTGGCTGGCGTGCAACAGTCACCACACGTTAAAAATAAATCCACACACAGGTATCTTCCACCCTTGAAGATTTAGTTCGGACCTGGAATTTTACGTCAGTCATTGAAACACCTGTGAACTTTTTGACGTGGAAGCAAGTCATCCTCGATTCGAGGGACTGCCTATGGTGATGATGATGATGATGATGATGTTAGAGTCACTTGCCAGCGCTCACCATCAAGACTCGCACATGAATAATACACCAGTAGGTATCAAAGGGCATCAGGTACATGTGGAACTGTATCAGCAAGGAACCAACACCTTCAGGAGCAAGGAAGAAAGTTGGGTGAAAAAGAAAAAAAAGTGCACATCAACAAATGTCAGATATCAATACCTGGAATGGGAAATTCAGAGAACGACGAGTGAGTTAGTTAGCTGTTAACACTATCAGCTGGAAGTTACGAAATACAGACGATGAATCCTTCTGCAATGCAATCTTGTACTCGGAGAAAGTTTCCCCAAAACAGGTGCACCTGGTTTAGCAAAGTTACTTGAATAAAATGAAGAATGCTTAAAATTCAAGCTCAGCTACAGTTAGCAGTCAGCTCCCCTTAAAATAGCTGCATTTATGAGACTCACTAATTCAAATAAGGTGCACCATTTCCTGCTCCTTTTGGTCCTGCACCCAACTGGACTGGGGTTAGAGCCAGGATTCTGTGCATGGGGAATGGGCAGTCACTGCAGAGGGGTTAATGAATCAATGCAATTTGTTGTGCCTAATGTCTGGGAATTTGGGTAAATACCCAACGACAGACAGACACTGCAGTGCTCTTCCTCATAGGTTAACCGAGATGAATGTCTTGCATTAAAATGGGAAAATAGTCATCTAAATTGTTGCGAAAGCTTAAACGTTATACTGATGCGTGTGCACATCCTTTAAAACAATTGGCTTGAGTCAGCCTGCAGGCAATCATTTTGTGTAGTATTCCCCCACCTTTGAAAGTCAAGTTCAGTGACACACGAACTGGACGCGTTCAGCAACCCCAACCCCTACCGATACTGAAGCTATTCCACGCAAAATGTCTGTTTCCATTTAAAACCAACAGTTTCAAATGGGAAAAGTCAAAACACAGTTTCGTAAAGGCTGAGAAAAGAGACTTAAATTTCTAACATTTTACAATTAGATGGCAAAACAGATAAACGCACTTCCCCTTTTAAAAAAAAAAAGGGGCTGCAGCCAGATTCCTTTTTTTTGGTGGGTTCTTCATTTTTGTGGGGTTTTTTTCCTTACTTTGTAGCTTATTCTATTAACCTCCAACAGGAATTTTGTTTTATTTAACTGCAGAGTAAACGACAGAAGCTGTAATGTTGTTCCTAATTTTTTTTTTAATGACCATTTTTCCTGAATTTATTATAAGCTGATTCCGCTTAAAAGGATTTTAAACTTTTTCGGTCTCAAGTCATGGGGATTGTAAACTAAAAAGTTACATTCCTTTTACAATAAAATATTTTTTAAAAAATCAGATGTAATACCAACACTGCAAGATTAAACAGCATCAGGTTTGGAGTCCTGTAAACTAAAATAGACCACCACCTGCCAAGGCTTTGGTTTAGTAAATAACAGCTGCGGTCAAGGATGGACAATTCTGTTCCCAATCTTTTAGCACGACTTAAACCTGCTTTTATTTTGCCGTTTCAAGGCATAATCATATTCAAAAAAAAATATCCTTACGAGATCAATTGCATTTAACCGTTCAAGGAATCATTTAGTTTGAAATCACTGTGGATTGTTATGTATTCCACAGAACCACATTGTTTTTTTGTGGGTTTAACCTCCCTGCACGCTTCCTCAGTTGACAACAGATGTCTAAAGCCAATTTACCAAAGTTACAATTCTACTTCCCCAGTATTTATGGTCAATTTCCCTTTTAACATCCCCACAGTACGTGTTAAAGTCACTACCCAACATACCACTCAAGAACAAATACTTAGCTCAGTGACCACAGCAAGGGGAATTATTCTGTATTGAGATTACCAAATATATTTAGTTTATAAAGTCTTAATAGTCTCAGGCAAGACTGATTTTGAAAATATCACTTGTAGGAAGGGAGTGGTGATCTCACCTTTGCTTTACTAAAAAATAATGTAAATGCCAATTAATGATAAATTAGCATGGAACACTACCTGTGTTCTTAAACTAAATGTCAGGTTTATCAATCATAACTAGAATTGATTCAGCTTTTTGGATATTAAAGGAATCGAGATATGGGACAGTGCAGGAAGGTGGAACGGAGGTAGATCAGCTATGATCTTATTGAATGGTGGAGCAGGCACGAAGGGCTGAATGGCCTACTCCTGCTCCTATTTATGTTCTTATCAATTTTCCAGATAAAATAATAATAACAAAGATTTAAGAACTAAAAATCATTTTTTCTGGGCTCTCAGCACATATATTTTTTAGATACAGTCTATTGAGAGTTCGAATAGTTTTAAACACAAATGTAACATTTTAAAAAGCTGGAGCATGAATGGTAACTTATGTTCTTATGGAACGGACTCACCTGGAAAGTTAGACAGACTGACTTGGAAACTAAGAAAATGCTACAATTTTGAAAAATACAATCTGATATTTCTTTAAAAAGAAATATAACTGTGGAAGAGGGAGAGAGAAAAAACACAAATATTGAATAGTGAGGAAGCATTGATCACTTTGGTAAAACTGGTACACTTCGGTAACTACAACTGAGCAGCATATGCCAAGGATAGATTTATGTACATTTATATGGAGTGGAAAATAAAAGCACGGATTGGTGTCAAACCATAAAACTCTGTTGGAGTGTGACACACATCATCTTGGACCATATCATTTTGCAATGTGGATTCACTGATCCAAGATTAATTAATTAATATTTCCAATCACTGACAGCTGCGAGAAAGACATTTTAAAAAGTATGTTAGTGTTTATAAAATATTGCGAGAGATTCCCCTGATGTGCCAGCAAGCTTATCCAGGGAATATCTGCTCGGTACAGATGAAAACAACCCAGGGTTTTCATCTCCTGACTGCGTGGAGGAGCTGGTCTGCAGGGCGTGATTGCCTCAGTGGCCCTGGTTTAGGGACCAAGGGGAAGAATTGGCCATGGTTCCAGTCTGGATTTGGAATCTAGAAAACGCTGCATTAGGTGAGCATGTGGCCATCGGCATAGATCATAATAGGTTCAAATGTGAAGTTGCCTCCCTCGCATTTCCCCATGGTCAACAGTTACTGAAACGCAGATGAATAATGCCTACATGGGCAGAGTACAGGAGGACAATTTGCATCCATCTAGCTAGAAAAAAAATCCTAATAGCAGTGCAGAGTGACACAGCTCTGAAAATAAGAAAGGTTTCCACATTTAATCCCTGGTCTGTGCAGAGTTAGTTGATCTTTACTGCAGCCTCCATTAACTAGATTCAGTGTCTTTAGAGGAAGGGGAACAAAAATAGCCATGGTGCCTAAACTTGTTATCTAATAACCCACATGTGTATAGTTTATTTTAAAATAATTATACACACTCACACACATTCAAGGGCAGGACAACACTTCTGCAGGCTTGGAAGTGAAGCTCCAGTAGTTGAATAGCCTACTCACACCCTGTCTCGATGAACATGAAGAATGGCCAATTGGGCAAAGTACAGGAAGGCTGCCAATCCTTCTGAAATTGTAGCCCAGCATGAGTCGCCACTTTTGCAAAAGGATAAATATTGGGAAAAAATGTATTGCATATAAAATAATTTTCACCGCTGCATTTTTATTGTGTGTGATTATTTTCCATTTACATCACTGGCTGTTGTCCGAAGTTCTACTGCTACAGATACCGATCACCACACTAGCTTGGATTTTTTTTAAATTCTCAGCTTCATGAAAGTCCAACAATTTTCACAAGTCAAATCAGGATAGAAAGTGGCGAATGACAGTCGACCTCAGACGTGGCATCAGCTTTATTTCCACGCGTTACTGTGTATTTAAGTGTTCTAAACGTGTTACCATCTTCAAGAGATGGAAACATTTCATTCATACAAGTTCATTGGCAATGCTTTCTAGCTCCAATGTTAAACAATCGCGGCCCAAGATTGACGTCTTTTAAAAGTGGCAGGACTAGTGCAAAAGCAGTATCGCCAAAGTCACACATAAATAAAGTGTCTAAATTCTTAGTTTTAAACCCCAAAAAGGAGAGATAAACGAGCTGGGGTTTTTTTTTGACCTGGAAAAATGTCCTTGTATACAAGTCGTGTTAGTCATCAACAATTCTTCCGACTGACTCATTCTCCCTACAGACCAGTAATAGAATTAAATAGTCGCTTCAGAAAGTTTGCATGCAAGGAGGTACTTCAAAAACAAAACACTTTTACATTTCGTAAAACTTTTATTTAATTTAAAATAAACATTGCAAGCTTGCACTTTTGTCCACCATTCTCGCAGCCTGTAGGAAAATATGCAAAACTTGAATTAGATCAATAGGGAGCGCAGATTAACGCCCATTCGCGGAGAATTGTAACGCGGGGAGATATAACCCATCAAATATATATGGGTACAACAAACAAGATTACAAAATGAATTTCAGCCAGATCTCGATAATGGAGGACCTTTTAAAACCCTGGATTCTGACATGCCATTGCACGTCCATATTTGGTTAAAACATTCCTATTTTCAATAGGAGGTAAATGAGCAATTCTGCAGAAGGAACTAGGCAAATAACTAACTATTCATATACCGTGAGACTCTTAAATTACTCAACAGAAATTACACAATAGGACACTAGTCAGTTACTAAAAGACTCACAACTCACCGCTGGCAACTGTCCCCTAAATTGGGAAGAAAATGTCTATACAACACACTCTGGGATCACAACTCTCTCATTCATTGCTGTCTCGGTCACTCGACAAACTCTTCAATCCAAGCAGGTCACATTGGGAAAATCAACACTAGAAAAGGCTGAGGCTCCAGCCCATATATAATACACCCAGTGTTTCTTACCTACGGATCTCGCTTGATGCACAGAAGTAATCGGCACAAGGAGAACCCACGATGATCAAACTAGATCTGAACTAGGTAGCGGGTGTGTCAGTAGGATTTGGTCAGATGGTTCCGCCCTTTTAATCAACAATTTCTGCAAACGCCTGCCCAGATCACGAGTAAAAGCCACATAGGTGGCGCTGTGGGGTACATCAAATGACATCCGCAGATGGAGCCTCGTCAGATTTCAGACCAAACCTCTCCACTCCACACCCCATAAATCTAGGTATTCTTTTAAGGGGAAAAACAACGCATTCGTCTTTTCATTGGACTTTATTGCAACGTTACAATGTTTACTGAAGTGTAATTTGGGGGGAAAAAAATCAAAGAATCAGAACAGGAAAGTAATGGGACTTTTACAACTAACTGTGGAGGAGACGTGGACAATATTGCATTTTTCATACCCAGTGTCACTTGAATGAATCTGTTTACAATGATTGTATAATATAACGCGATTTAAACGTCAAGTATGCTGTAAAACTGAAACAATTGATGGCATTTCGTACTAATGTTTCTCAAACACCCCTATTTTAAGTGCAAGTTAGTACAGTCTCCAGTCATCCTGTAAATCAATTTAAATTACTACAACTGCTTGGGATTAAAGCAGTACTTGGAGGAGAATCATGTCGAATATTCGGTCTCCAGAGCAAAAAATGTACATTTCCAAAAATTCAATCCTGTACCAATCAGAGCAGTTCTCATCTGATAACCCATTGACTGGTGATGTTGGTAATTTAGTAATAAATACTGGCAACTAACAAAAACATTAATCTGCATCATCTACTAAACCTCTTCCAACAAAAAAAGTTGCTATAATTGTAGCTAGTTAGCAGACAATGGAAACAGGCGACTGGGTTGGTAGAAGGAGAGGGCATCAGTGTCTGGGCGATGTGCCCAATCCTGAACCACTGGGACCAGTGCTCGGCGTCTGATCAACAAATACAAGAGTTTAATTATGTCTGTTTGCTTTCTTCTCTTCTCTTAATTGGCAATTAAGATCATTGGCTATCAAGTTAACATAAGATGCCCCCCCGACTTTTAAAGGGACACAAATAATCGACTTAAATTTATAATTAAAACTAAAAGGAAAACGTCATCAAATTAAATCAAAATGCTCCAACAACACAAAAGCAAAATACTGCGGATGCTGGAATCTGGAATAAAAACAGAAAAAGCTGGAAATCTCAGTGGGTCAGGCAGCATCCGTGGAGAGAAAGCAGAGTTAACGTTTCGGGAAGAAAGAACAAAAGGGAAGGTCTGTGGTTGTTAAGAATCTGCTCTTTCCGAACACTCTCCAGTTCTGAGGAAGGTTCATCAACCCGAAACGTTAACTCTGCTTCCTCTCCACAGATGCTGCCTGACCCGCTGAGATTTCCAGCATTTTCTGTTTTTAAATCAAAATGCTGTTGGCCGTCTCGACCATGCGCTCCAGTCCCTGCGGTGCCCACCGATCGCGGAAGGCCTTAAGTGTACCAATGGACACCGCGTCTCTCTCGCTCCAGGTATACCTGGACATGGACGCTGAAGAGAGGCAGGCAGTCGGACCGAAAAGCCCCGCGCTCTGGACCTGTGGATGGCCACCTTGGCCAGGCCCAGGAGCAGACCCATGTGGAGATCCTCCGACTTGCCCACGCCTTTCCTTCCCTCCAACCCTCCGGACCGAGCAGACAATGATCAAGAACGTGGGACTGAAGTGCAACCAGAAGTTGAGGAGCATTTATACAGCAACTTTTATGACCACCAGATGTCCCAAAGTGCTTTACAGCCAATAAAGTATTTTTTGAAACCTAGTCACTGTTGGTAATGTAGGAAACATGGCAGCCAATTTGCGCACAGCAAGCTCCCACAAACAGCACTGTGATACTGACCAGATCATCTGCTTTTGTGATGTTGATTGAGGAACAAATATTGACCAGGACACCAAGAAGAACTCTGCTTTTCTAAGAAATAGTGCCGTGGGATCTTTTACGTCCACTTGAGAGAGTATTCAGGGCCTCAGTTTAACGTCTCATCCGAAAGACGGCACCTCTTGATAGTGCAGCACTCCCTCAGTACTGCGCTGGAGTATCAGCCTAGATTTGTGTCTCTGGAGTGGGACTTGAATCCACAACCTCCTGACTCAGATGCAAGAATGCTACCAACTGAGCCATGGCAGTCCCCTCAAATAATGGAAGAGGGTCTGCAACCTCTCGCATTCCGTGTAGATGTGAAACAGGGATCTGTCACAGGTTGGTGATTGGAGCGTGGGCAGATACAGCAGGAGTGGCGAGATCAGGACCCAGGAGAGGCGAGAGTTCGAGGCCAGAAGAGGCGGGGGCCCAGGGGCAACACGGGCCCAGCCCACACTGCGATACGTGTGCGCACTAGGTCCGTGTCGCAGAGCAGGTCTCCAGTCGTCGTGGTTAACCCTTGCCACTGGACCAAGACCTAGCTCTGTCAAGCCCGTGTGGTGGCTGAAGTCCAACGGCCACCCCACGTTAAAAAAATCCACGCACAGGCATCTTCCAGCCTTCAAGATGTAGTTCAGGACCTGGAATATTAGGTCCTTCATTGGAACACCTGTGAACTCATCCTTTTTTGGCGTGGAAGCAAGTCATCCTCGTTTTGGGTGACGGCCTATGATGATGATGACTGGTGACACCAATCAAAATCAAATTAAACAAAAGTTTAAAGGGGCACAAATAACAAAATCTAAATTATAAATAAAAACAAAGGGAACTTATCAAATTAAATCAGAATATTATTTTCGCTGTTTACGACGCACTCCAGTCCCTGCGGTGCCCACCAGTCGCGGAAGGCCTCAAGCATATCGGCAGACACCGCGTGCTCCTTCGCCGGGGACACCCAGGCCGTGAACATAGCTGTGGATGAGAGGCAGGCAGCCGGAACGAACACACACCCCATCGGCCGGGTCTGGTCCGGACCTGTTGGTGGCCCAGGAGCATCTGTTTGCTTTCCGAGTTTCACAATATGGATACTTGGTTCATGCATTCGCTCTCTGTCTAATTCTCTGCAAATGACCACTTTCCTTCTTTGTTCCGTCTTTCGGATGAGACATTAAACCGAGGCCTCGTCTGTCCTCTCAGGTGGACATAAAAGATCCCATGGCACCTTTTTGAAGAGTTATTCCCGGTGTCCTGGCCAATATTCATCTCTGAATCAACATAACAAAAACAGTTTATCTGGTCATTATCACCTTGCTGTTTGTGGGAGCTTGCTGTGCGCAAGTTGGCTGCCGCGTTTCCTACACTACAGCAGTGACGACACTCCAAAGGTACTTCATTGCCTGTAAAGAGCTTTGAAACATCCGGCGGTTGTGAAAGGCGCTATATAAATCCAAGTCTTTCTTTTTTTCCTTCCCTATCTGCATACAGTCTGTATTTCCTGTAAAATACCAAGATGATTGTATATATAGGGATAATATTTATCTCAAATAAAAGTCATATTTCAGGGTGAACACTTACAATGACAGTGTTCTGAACATGTAAGATGCGATGTATGTGTTTTAAAAGCCAACAAAACACTGGAGGGTGAAGGTATCTGGGTTGTGGTTAAGCAAAACAATGTCACATTCTGGGCCCGAGTCTTACAAATATAGCTAACTGTACCAAAATCATAAACGTGTACATAAAGTGCATGTTTATGATTTTGTTATAGAAAACAAACGAGGAGAAATCCTCCCTCATATATACCAACCATCTCCTGGCTTTGCTTATTTTTTATATATTAGAAACAATTATACATTTTGATATACTCTGCTGGCAAATACTGAAGGATAAATTCATTGCTTAGGTTAATTCTGAAGTATTTCCTTCATATATCCTCTTGGAGCTCAAATGTTGCATCTTATTATAGCGCCATCTAGGGGCTAAACATTTTTTATCCGTAAAGGGCACAGGAGTAAAAATAGGTAATGCTGGAAATCTCAGCAGGTCAGGCAGCATTTGTGGAGAAAAACAGAGTTAACATTTCAGGTCACAGGGGCCCTGCTTGAATCAAGGCACCAACTTGCATTTATATAGCGCCTTTAACATAGTAAAATGTCCCAATGCACTTCACAGGAGCGTTATCAAACAAAATTTGACACCGAGCCACTTAAGGGCATATTAGGACCTTGATCAAAGAGGTAGGTTTATGGAGCATCTTAAAGGAGGAGAGGGAGAGGTAGAGAGACGGTAAGGTTTAGGGAGGGAATTCCAGAGCTTTGGGTCCAGGAAGCTGAAGGCACAGCTGCCAATGGTAGACTGATTAACATCGGGGCTTAAGGGGCCAGAATTGTAGGAGTGCAGAGATCTCGAAGGGTTGTAGGGCTGGAGGAGGTTACAGAGATAGAGAGGGGCAAGGCCATGGAGACATTTTAAAACAAAGATGAGAGTTTTAAAATTGAGGTTTTGCCGGACAGGGAGCCAATGTAGGCCAGCGAGCACAGGGGTGATGGGTGAACATGACTTGGTGCGAGTTGGACACGGGCAGCAGTGTTTTGGATGAGCTCAAGTTTATGGAGGGTAGAGTGTTGAAGGCCAGCCAGGAGTGCATTGGAATAGTCAAGTCTACAGGTTACAAAGGCATGAATGGGGGTTTCAGCAGTAGATGAGCTGAGGCAGGAGCAGAGTCGGGCAATGTTAAGAACATAAGAACATAAGAAATAGGAACAGGAGTAGGTCATACAGCCCCTCGAGCCTGCTCCGCCATTCAATATCATGGCTGTTCTGATCATGGACTCAGCTCCACTTCCCCGCCCGCTCCCCATAACCCCTTATCCCCCTATCGTTTAAGAAACTGTCTATTTCTGTCTTAAATTTATTCAATGTCCCAGCTTCCACAGCACTCTGAGGCAGCAAATTCCACAGACTTACAACCCTCTGAGAGAAGAAATTTCTCCTCATCTCTGTTTTAAATGGGCGGCCCCTTATTCTAAGATCATGCCCTCTAGTTCCAGTCTCCCCCATCAGCGGAAATATCCTCTCTGCATCTACCTCGTCAAGCCCTCTCATAATATACGTTTCGATAAGGTCACTTCTCATTCTTCTGAATTCCAATGAGTAGAGGCCTAACCTGCTCAACCTTTCCTCATAAGTCAACCCTCTCATCCCCGGAATCAACCTAGTGAACCTTCTTTGACCTGCCTCCAAAGCAAGTATATCCTTTCATAAATATTGAAACCAAAACTGCACGCAGTATTCCAGGTGTGACCTCACCAATACCTTATATAGCTGAAGCAAGACTTCCCTGCTTTTATACTCCATCCCCTTTGCAATAAAGGCCAAGATACCATTGGCCTTCCTGATCACTTGCTGTACCTGCATACTATCCTTTTGTGTTTCATGCACAAGTACCCCCAGGTGGAGGTGGTAGTAGATAGTCTTGGTGGTGGAACGGATAGTTGGTCAGAAACTCATGTTGGGGTTAAATAGGATACTAAGGTTGCAGACAGTCCGATTCAGCCTCAGACAGTTGCCAGGGAGAGGGATGTAGTTAGTGGCTCGGGAACAGAGATTGTAGCAGAAACCGAAAACCATGGAGGAAATTTCTGCTGGAATTCGGACAAGCAGTCTGACAATTTAGAGCTGATGGAGGGGTCGAGAGAGGTGGTGGTGAGGGAGAGCTGCTATCGTCAGCGTATATGTGGAACATGATGCTTTGGAAAAATAATCAAAAAAAGGTCTCAATTTGTTATTATTTATATTTCTGATTCTTCCATGCCTCTTATAAACCTTCCAGCTCACCCTCATTTCAAGCAACATGCCCTTATTTCTGAACAATAACCTACATTTTTCAATGCACCGTCTTATATCTCATTACTAGTTCACTTACTATATTTGGTATAAGCAGAATACAGTAAATGAAGAGCATGTGGCATTCCAATTCAGACTCTGAATCCACAGCAAATATGGCTTCACCTCACAACCTCAGCACTTGGCTGAGTCTTCATCCTCATGAGCCTCGTATTAGCCGAGGCATAGACTATAAGAGCGGGGAGGTTATGCTTGAACTGTATAAAACACAAGTTAGGCCACAGCTGTGCAGTCCTGGTCACCACATTACAGGTAAGATGTGATTGCACGAGAGAGGGTGCAGAGGAGATTTACAAGGATGTTGCCTGGACTGGAGAATTTTAGTGTGAGGAAAGATTGGATAGGCTGGGTTTGTTTTCTTTGGAACAGAGGAGGCTGAGGGGAGACTTAATTGAGGTATATACAATTATGAGGGGCCTAGATAGAGAGGATAGGAAGGACCTATTTCCCTTAGCAAAGGGGTCAACAACCAGGGGGCATAGATTTAAAGTAATTGGAATGAGGTTTAGAGGGGACTTGAGGGGAAATGGTTTCACTCACAGGGTGGTGGGGGTCTGGAACTCACTGCCTGAAAGGGTGGTAAAGGCAGAAATCCTCACCACATTTAAAAAGTGCTTAGATGTGCACTTGAAGCGCCGTGACCTACAGGGCTACGGACCAAGAGCTGGAAAGTAGGATTAGGCTCTGTGAATACGATGTGATTGGCATCATGGAGACATGGCTCCAGGGTGACCAAGGCTGGGAACTCAACATCCAAGGGTATTCAGCATTTAGGAAGGATAGACAGAAAGGAAAAGGAGGCGTTGCTGGTTAAAGAGGAAATTAATGCAATTGTAAGGAAGGGCATTAGCTTGGATGATGTGGAATCGGTATGGGTGGAGTTACAGAATACCAAAGGGCAGAAAATGCTAGTGGGAGTTGTGTACAGGCCACCAAATAGTAGTCGTGAGGTTGGGGACAGCATCAAATAAGAAATAAGGGATGTGTGCAATAAAGGTACAGCAGTAATCATGGGCGACTTTAATCTACATATTGATTGGGCTAACTTAACTGGTAACAATGCGCTGGAGGAGGATTTCCTGGAGTGTATTAGGGATGGTTTTCTAGACCAATATGTCGAGGAACCAACCAGAGAGCTGGCCATCCTAGACTGGGTGATGTGTAATGAGAAGGGACTAATTAGCAATCTTGTTGTGCGAGGCCCCTTGGGGAAGAGTGACCATAATATGGTAAAACTCTTTATTAAGATGGAGAGTGACAAAGTTAATTCAGAAACTAGGGTCCTGAACTTAAGGAATGGTAACTTTGATGGTATGAGGCGCAAATTGGCTAGATTAGACTGGCAAATGATACTTAAAGGGTTGATGGTGGATAGGCAATGGCAAACCTTTAAAGACCATATGGACGAACTTCAACAATTGTACATCCCTGTCTGGAGTAAAAATAAAACGGGGAAGGTGGCTCAACCGTGGCTAACAAGGGAAATTAAGGATAGTGTTAAATCCAAGGAAGAGGCATACAAATTAGACAGAAAAAATAGCAAGCCGGAGGACTGGGAGAAATTTAGAATACAGCAGAGGAGGACAAAGGGTTTAATTAACAGGAGGAAAATAGAGTACGAGAGGAAGCTTGCCGGAAACATAAAAACTGACTGCAAAAGCTTCTATAGATATGTGAAGAGAAAAAGATTAGTGAAGACAAATGTAGGTCCCTTGCAGTCGGATTCGGGTGAATTTATAATGGGGAACAAAGAAGTGGCAGACCAATTGAACAAGTACTTTGGTTTTGTCTTCACAAAGGAAGACACAAATAACCTTCCGGATGTACGAGGGGACCAAAGGTCTAATGAGAAGGAGGAACTGAGGATATCCTTATTAGGCGGGAAATTGTGTTAGGGAAATTGACGGGATTGAAGGCTGATAAATCCCCAGGGCCTGATAGTCTACATCCCAGAGTACTTAAGAGTACTAGAAATAGTGGATGCATTGGTGATAATTTTCCAACAGTCTATCGACTCTGGATCAGTTCCTATGGATGAAGCGTTGCTACTGTAACACCACTTTTTAAAAAAGGAGGGAAAGAGAAAACGGGTAATTATAGACCGGTTAGCCTGACATCAGTAGTGGGGAAAATGTTGGTATCAATCATTAAGGTTGAAATAGCAACGCATTTGGAAAGCAGTGATAGGATTGGTCCAAGTCAGCATGGATTCATGAAGGGGAAATCATGCTTGACAAATCTTCTGGAATTTTTTGAGGATGTAACTAGTAGAGTGGACAAGGGGAGAACCAGTGGATGTGGTGTATTTGGACTTTCAAAAGGCTTTTGACAAGGTCCCACACAAGAGATTGGTGTGCAAAATCAAAGCACATGGTATTGGGGGTAATGTACTGACGTGGATAGAGAACTGGTTAGCAGACAGGAAGCAGAGAGTCAGGATTAACGGGTCCTTTTCAGAATGGCAGGCAGTGACTAGTGGAGTGCTGCAGGGCTCAGTGCTGGGACCCCAGCTCTTTACAATATACATTAACGATTTAGATGATGGAATTGAGTGTAATATCTCCAAGTTTGCAGATGACACTAAACTGGGTGGCGGTGTGAGCTGTGAGGAGGACGTTAAGAGGCTGCAGGGTGATTTGGACAGGTTAGGCGAGTGGGCAAATACATGGCAGATGCAGTATAATGTGGATAAATGTGAGGTTATCCATTTTGGGGGCAAAAACACGAAGGCAGAATATTATCTGAATGGCGGCAGATTAGCAAAAGGGGAGGTGCAGCGAGACCTGGGTGTCGTGGTTCATCAGACATTGAAGTTTGGCATGCAGGTACAGCAGGCGGTGAAGAAGGCAAATGGTATGTTGGCCTTCATAGCGGGGATTTGAGTATCGGAGCAGGGAAGTCTTACTGCAGTTGTACAGGGCCTTGGTGAGGCCCCACCTGGAATATTGTGTTCAGTTTTGGTCTCCTAATCTGAGGAAGGATGTACTTGCTATTGAGGGAGTGCAGCGAAGGTTCACCAGACTGATTCCCGGGATGGCAGGACTGACATATGAGGAGGGACTGGATCGACTAGGCCTGTATTCACTGGAGTTTAGAAGGATGAGAGGGGATCTCATAGAAACATATAAAATTCTGACGGGACTGGACAGGTTAGATGCAGGAAGAATGTTCCCGATGTTGGGGAAGTCCAGAACCAGGGGACATAGTTTAAGGATAAAGGATAAGCCATTTAGGATTGAGATGAGGAGGAACTTCTTCACTCAGAGAGTTGTTAACCTGTGCAATCCCCTACCGCAGAGAGTTGTTGAAGCCAGTTCATTGGATATATTCAAGAGGGAGTTAGATGTGGCCCTTGCATCTAAAGGGATCAAGGGGTATGGAGAGAAAGCAGGAAAGAGGTACTGAGGGAATGATCAGCCATGATCTTATTGAATGGCGGTGCAGGCTCGAAGGGCCAAATGGCCTACTCCTGCACCGATTTTCTATGTTTCTATGTTTCAGCCGGCACAGACACGATGGGCCAAAATGGCCTCCTTCCGTGCTGTAAATTTCTATGATTCTATGAAATTCTCCACAAGCCAGAAGGTTTGCTATAATACTCCCAGGTCCCTGATGTTGATCCCTCATGGATTAATCCATGCCACTCTGTCTCCAATGGCCTATGTTTTTCCGATATTGTAATATATAACATAAGGCTCTCACACATCTACAGGAGAGGTTAACCTGTCACAATCAGTTTGATCTGTGCTCGTGACTTACCATGTTTGCCAGTGGGATCTTTTTGTCTGGTTACACCCTCTGCTTCAACAGTTCAGTACGAAAGGATGCCTGTGGCTTTATTAGCAAATTGCACAGTGATGATTGGCGCTGAGCAGATCAAATGACATTTGCAAATAAGTAAAGTCATATTTCAAAAGAAAGTACTTACTCCTGATACACCGGAACTATTTCTTCTTTTAATTCTAAATGTTGCGCAAGCGGCAGTTTCGCTAGTCGTGTGACTAGTAGTTGCCTGTGACAGTTCCTGAGTTAAATATCAAATTACACATTAGACCAATGACAGTATTGTTAATGTTCGTTTAATACAGGAAAAGTACAAGACTCACTACTTATACTCTATTTAACTCTGCTTAACTCAACTCTGTTCAACTCAACAGACTCTCATAGTTACCCAATACGTCCCGAGTGATCAATCCGGTCCTGACTCTGTTCCTTTAAGGGTCCCTCCCTGAACCCTGCTTCTGTCGCGTGTTGTTCCTGGGTTCTTGCTCTGGATTGTCCGAGCTTGTCTATCTTTATACCTTTTTTGTCCCTCAGTTAACCATGTGTGTTGCTATTAATTGCCTGCTTGTTTCTACAAGAAATAGAGATATTCTGCTGTTATCTCAACTTGTCTCTCGCCTCCAAGTTATTACCAAATTGGGAGTCTCCCTTCTTATGTGTGAACATTATCTTGATCAATGAAATCCTTTCTTACCACCTCTTGCTGTCTCCACAGCTGGTCCTGTTATGGTAACTCCCCCCTGTCCGTTGGCCTTCAATCTGTTATTCCTACACCTGCCCTTTTGTTCGGTCATTAGCAATTGCCGGAACTTTATTAATTGGCATTCAATATTTACACACTATCTCTTACCCAGGGCGACTCCTTTGAATTTGGCTTAATTATCCTGTAGCTTCCCAGCTGTTTTACAACTTTACCTCATCTTTTATCTCCTTGACCCTGAGATTAACGCCTGCTTGTTTTTTGTGCAAGAGAGTTTATTCGTTTTTTAGACCCAGGTCTGAACTAACTTCTTAAGCCTTTCTGATATTTCCACACTAAAGTTCTAACTGACATCTGAGTCCTCTAGTCCTCATAGAAGATGTCCAGAATTCCTCCTCCCTCCCACCTAATGTGTTTCTGAGTGCCCTCTTGTTCATTGTGTACACATGCTCCCACTTATATGACTTGTCTCTGTAACATTGTTCCCTGTCATTTTTTTTGATGCACGGCCCCTTTAAGTGGCTGGGCAACCCATTAAAATTTTTGCCTATGCTCGGTTTCTCCCACGTAAAAACCGGTGAGCGGCCTGCATGGGACCTCCAGACCGCTGCGTGACTGTGCAGCCACTCAGCTTAACAGAAACATTAGCTACACAGTGTCAGTTTTGGCTCTGTTGGTATCAGTCTTACCTCTGAGTCAAAGTTTGTTTGGTAATCACTCCTGTGAAGCGCCTTTCCATATTTTACTACTTTAAAGGCTGCTATATAAATTCAAGTTGTTGTTGTCTTGGCTCTCACCAGAAAAAGATTAGGTCAATTAGCCATTCATTTCAATTGTTGTTCGTGTGCAAATTAGCTGCTCTGTTTACGCACATAACTATGCTCCGAAAGTTATTAATTGGATGTGAAGTGCCTTATGATGCCTCAAGAACTTGAAAGGCATGTCAAATTTTGGGATTTCTGACGAATTTTCAGTGGAAGGATCTTAGTATTGTTGGAGCGGATTTTTGGACATATACTGGACTAGTATACGGGACCAAACATTTGTTTTATTTTCCCCTTTAATGAATTTTGTAAGGGACAATACTGATGCATTATGCTTTAAACAGTTAGACTTTAAGGTATGCTGGCCTTGAGTTAATGAAGATAGGAAAGTGAGAGTTAAGTGCTGTGTATGTTTGTTTATACCGGTGTCAAAAGCCTGCATTTGTTTATACTGCCCTGTCACAATGCAGGATGGGTTATATCAAAAGCTTAGCCTTCGATAGTCAAAGCTTTGTAGTGCTAAAGCATGTGTTGTAAAGTGACGTAATTTGTAAGATAAAAAAACTTCACTGCAGATACCAATTTGAGAAGATGGTTCAAAGACAGGGGTCTTTAACACTTCTCCCAAAGCTTTGTCTCCGATTTAATAAACCTCTCTTTATATATTATACAGTCTCGGAAATATTTTTCCACAACAAAATGGCGTAGTCAGCAGGATACTGTCTGATCAGACGTGATCACTTAAGACAGTATCTGGAATCTGGTGTTAGAGACTGAAAAGAGAGGTGTACGGGCACGACGGGATAGTGTATAAGATACGAGTAAACAGATAGCGGGAAGAGGCTGACTAACCAGTTTGAGTTGTCCCTTTAGTAAATAAGGTCGGTGCGGAAAGGAACTGATCGATCCAACCTAGAGCCGAAAACTCCGGTGGTAAGGAAACACGCTAGCTTTTTTGTGAAGACAAAGGGTCTCCACAGAGTAGCCGTGGCCGTGAGTATTACAGAAACAAAGGGAAACGTCCGAGACTGGCGAACATGGAAGGTAAGGAAGGGAATGTAAAACGCGGGCTGCCCGGGTCATTAATTAATTCCTATCATTAATTGTAACTTGCGTAATTATGTAATGCCATAAAAAAGCTGATAGTGACTATCTTAAGTGACATATGGATCCAGACATAAGCTTTGTTGAATGAAGAGAGACTTTTGTGAGTGTCTATTTTGAATGAAGAGAGTACTCGAGTGATTTTGACTGTGGAATGAATGAAAGCCTGCTTGGGAAGGTGTGCAGTTGCCTGCCTGTTTTAGCTCCACCCACTCTTTCCAAACAGAGTGAAATGTTTTTTTAACCCTTCGTAGTGTTGTCCTGTATGTGGGAAGTTTAAGAAACTGTGAACCTTATGGTATTACATTTTAAGTTAGAAACGAAGGTGTGGATATATTCGGATGATAAGTTACGGAGCTAGGAAATGCACAAAGGATAGGTTTGTTGAGTAAAAGATAAAAAAACATGGTCCCGGTAGTAAAAAAAAAAGAATTTGACACGCTCACTTACTTGTCGAAAGAAAACATGCAATTGGGTTGAAAGACATAAATTTAGTCTAGGAATGAGATAAAGAATGCCTTTTAAAACGCTCCCATTTTCCTTTGTGTAAAACCTTGACACGAAAGCTTCTAGCTCAGTAAAGAAAAAAGAGTTTTAAATTTAGAAATACCTTCAGGGATCAGGTCAAACTCCTGGGCGAGTGGTGAGCTATCTGTGAAGGTGTAAAAGGGACTTTTGAAAAAGGCTAAAATAGTAAGCTTTAGCAGTTTAGAAAAGAAAAAGATAAAGCAGGAAAAGGTCTCTGCCACGGGAACAGGAGGAGGGCAGAAAAGGGGGACTTGCCATAATTGTGGAAAACCGGGCCATTTTGCCAGGGAATGCAAAGGGAAAGGCAGTGAAAAGCAATGTACGTATTGAGGTAAGAAAGGGCACCTGGAAGCACATGCTATGGTAAAAATGGCTATCCTAATAAGGCAAGGACCCTGTCAGAACAGGAATACCAGAAGTGGCAGGCATACAAAGCTACCCGGTGATGTCCGGCGGCCACTGTACAAAGTAAAAAGGAGGGAAGGATATATGTGTCTGCACTAGTAGGGGGCCGACAGAGTGAAATGCTAGTGGACATGGGAGCCTCAATATCCATTACTAATCCAGATGTATAGCCGCGCTAGATTGCGCAGCTTGGGCGGTAAAAATTAAGCGAGCCTGTGGTGATGACTGGAAACATCATTCTCCACACTAAACACACATTGGTAGAAATGTTAAACACAGGAAAACTGAGAACCGTATCTAATATGAGACGGGCAAAGTGGGAAGCAGTCCTCTTAACACCCAACAAAGCGGTAACCATAATTAGGGATGTAGGAAACAACCCCGCAGAAGGTATGATGGGTGAAGGGGAACCCCACTTTTGCGAAGAGGTATGTGAGGATATAGAAGAGGATAGAATAAAAGACGCCCCCTTCAAACCGCAGAACAAACCTTGTTTGTGGACGGCTCACGAAAATACGTAGAGGGACTACCTCGTACCAGATGGGCCGTAGTTAACCAGGATCTAGAGACAGTCGAATCAGGTCGAATTAATGGGGGGTCGTCAGCACAAGTGGCAGAACTGGTAGCCCTTACCCGGGCACTGGAATTATCGGAAAATAAGATTGTTAATATCGATACGGACAGTATATATGCATTCGGGGCAGTACACGATTATATGACAGCATGGGGGAGAAGGGATTTTTGCGATGGATAAAGACATAACTTACTAAATACCAGTTGATATCAGCTGTGAAAAAGATATTGGTTTAATTGAAGAAAAAAAAGAATTTGAAGAGGTAAAAAAAAACACTCTCCATTGATGACGATTTTAAATTATTAAAATTAAGTCAGTGCCGCTGGGGCCCGAGACGAACAGATAAGTATTGAGAAACTACACCAGGACATTTCTGAGGAGGAAATAGGTATGTGAACAAAGCAGGGCGCAATGCAAGGGAAGGATAACGTTTGGAGACGAAACGACAAGGTAATGGCGCCTGAATGCATATAGAATACCTTATTGGAGTTGCATCATGGCCTGTCCCATTCGGGATGAGAGGCCATGACCGGGAGTCTTGGGAGAGATTGGTGGTGGAAAGGGATAGGGAGAGATAGATATTGCCTAGTGATTATAGATCAATTTACCCGGTGGGTGGAAGCTTTCCCCACACGTGATTGCACTGCCTCAACAGTGGCAAGGATATTGACCGAGCAGGTGATTCCCCGATGGGGAGTGCCTCAACAGTGGCAAGGATATTCCGACCAAGGCACCCACTTCACTGGAAAAAATTGTAAAAACAATATGCCAGCTGATGGGCATAAAACAAAAATTCCACATCCCCTACCACCCGCAGAGTTCTGGGATGGTAGAGCGCATGAACCATACCCTTAAGAACGCCCTGGCAAAGGCCATGAAAATGTCAGGAAAAACGTGGACAGAAGTATTACCCATTATATTGATGAAGTTAAGAGCCACGACAAACCGGACAACCGGATTAACTCCTTATGAACTAATGACAGGAAGGGCGATGCAATTACCAGAGAACATCATAACAGGTGGGGCCGATGTAGGCCCATTAAAAGACAAAATAAAACGGTATGTTTTGGAACTAAGTACTCAATTAAAAGGGATGCGTAAATTAGTTAGGGACAATCAGGAAGAAAGAGACGCGGAAGCAGAGCTTACAAAGCTCCCTGAAGTCCCGTTGGCGGGAAGTCGCGTTATGGTAAGGATCCTCCCGGGAAAACCGGGGTTTGCCCCAAAAATGGATAGGACCGTATGAGGTTATAATCAGCAGGGACACTTGTGCCTGCATCGATGTTAAAGGGAACGGACAATGGAAGCATTGGACCCAGCTTAAGGTTTTTGATCCAGCCGTTTAGCACACGTATTAGTTGTTGTTGTTTGTCTATTTACAGATTGACAGCGAGAGATTCTTCAAGCAAGCCATACGGCCATTTTGCCTTTGACTATTTGTTAATTATAGAGTAATAAGATGAAACTATATATTGCGATCGGTGCGATTATCATAGTTCGTGTTAGGTCCGGCCTGCTAGCTAGACCGAAACGAGAGTTACATGTGAATACCTTTTTGTACATGTCTTATGTTTATGCGCAAAATGAGAACTTTTCCAGTTGCTGGGTATGTTCGCACATCCCCATACATAGCAAAGGAGGCATCCCCTTGAGGTCAATCTCCCTTAACATTTCGAAAGCAGCGGAGTGGTAAGGCGACAAAACGATACAGGGGAAGTAAATGATACTTGGAACCAGAGTGGGTAATAAAGAAACGTGGAGATCGGTGGGTTACCTTTTGGATGCATTTGACGGATGGTACCAGCCGGAATACAATAGGTCGGTACGACCCCCGTTTCTGGTTTTGACCAACACCTCAGGAGTTGGAAGGCCCACCGCTGACATTTGTTTCACTAGAGACCTGACTGGTGAGGAAACAGGTTTTGTAGCAGGATATAGCAATTGTACGCAATACTTTAACCTCACCAGGTGGAACATAATAGCCAGCGAAACAACAAACCAGGGGTTCTTTGAAATAGAGGGTTTGAAGAATCAGACAAGTAGCCAGGACTGGGACCCTAAGATTAGGTGGCGACGGGGGCTGAGAGAGAGATTGGGATCGAATCTAACAGCATACAATGGCACTTATTTTGTGTGCGGGCATAAGGCCTACCCCTGGTTGCCTCAGAACTGGAGGGGGTCCTGTTATTTGGGATATGTGGTCCCTTTTGTCAGACGGGTACGTACTTTAGCAGAAGTACAGACACCAGGTCGACTAAGACGAGATCTTACCCCGGTAGAGAGGCTATTTGGGGTCATGATGCTCCCATTCGGGATAGGACGCACCATGGATGAATTACGTAACCTAGAGAGGGTACTGGAACAGATAGTTAACGACACTGCTGAAGCAATAGAGAGCATAGTGACTGAAATAGTAGCCATACGCACAATGGTACTCTAGAACCGAATGGCCCTAGATTATATACTAGCACAAAGTGGGGGCACATGTGCCTTAATTGGAGCTGAATGTTGCACTTACACTCCTGATAATTCAGAAAACATAACCAACCTCGCTGATCACATAAGAAGGGAGGTAAAGAAGTTATCCATAACAGCAGGAGGATCTGGCTGGTTTGACTGGCTGTTAGGGGGATCCTGGGGGTCCTATCTTATGCATTGAGTAATTATTCTGGTTGTAATAATAATTACTTGCTGTCTGATTATCGGTGTTTTAATATCTGCTGTAAAGTTATGATGGCTCGACTGATGCCAGTAGCCAGTGTAATCGCCGAAGAAGAAACACACCTGATGGAAATACCTGAAGACAACAAGGATGAAGAAACAGACGACGTTGACACCGACCACTATCTTTGAAAGGTAGCCTAGAGCTACAGGCAATGTGGACATACGGAACATCAGGGAAGTAACATACCCCAAAGGACGAATATATGACATCATGCTACTATCATTGTGGTCATCTGGATTTCGTGAACATCATCCAGGACCAAAAGGGGGAATATTGTTGGAGCGGATTTTTGGACATATACTGGACTAGTATACAGGACCAAACATTTGTTTTATTTTCCCCTTTAATGAATTTTGTAAGGGACAATACTGATGCATTATGCTTTAAACAGTTAGACTTTAAGGTATGCTGGCCTTGAGTTAATGAAGATAGGAAAGTGAGATAATGAACACTGGTTTGCTTATACCGGTGTCAAAAGCCTGCATTTGTTTATACTGCCCTGTCACAATGCAGGATGGGTTATATCAAAAGCTTAGCCTTCGATAGTCAAAGCTTTGTAGTGCTAAAGCATATGTTGTAAAGTGACGTAATTTGTAAGATAAAAGAACTTCACTGCAGATACCAATTTGAGAAGATGGTTCAAAGACAGGGGTCTTTAACACTTCTCCCAAAGCTTTGTCTCCGATTTAATAAACCTCTCTTTATATATTATACAGTTTCGGAAATATTTTTCCACAATAGTATGAATGAAAAAGAAAAGAAATACTTGCATTGATATCATGCCTTTCACAACCTCAGGACAACAGCCCAAAGCATTTTACAACCAATGAAGTATTTTTGAAGTGTAGTCACTGTTGTAATGTAGGAAACGCAGCAGCCAATTTATACGTAGCCAGCTCCCACAAACAGCAATGAAACAAGTGACCAGATCACCTGTTTTTTTTAGGTGTTGGGTGAGGGATAACTGTAGGCCAGGACACCAGGAGGACTATCCTGCTCTTCTTCGAATAGTTGAATAAGCAAATTTGGCATGTTGCAATTTCCATTATGCTGGACAAAGACATTTCAAATTAAGTATTTATTTTGGTGAAGGTTAAATTCCCTCTTTTTAATATGAACACAAGAACACAAGAACATATGATTTCTTTCTCCACTCCAATTTAGTTAATCTGTTTTTGATAACGCTGGTTGAGGGATGAATTTTGCTCAGGGCACTAGTACACAGTGTCACGGGCTTTTTAACAACCATCTAGACAAGGCCTTGGTTAAGATGTCAGCCGTGGCTCAGTTGGTCGCACCTTCACCTCTGGGTCAGAAGGTTGTGGGTTCAGATTCCACTTCATAAGTAGAAGACATAAGTGCTAAAATCAAGGCTGACACTCCAGTGTAGTGCTGAGGGAGCTGTACTGTCGGAGGTGCCATCTTTCAGATGAGACGTTAAACCGAGACCCCATCTATTATATCTTGAGATGCTCTGATAATGACTCCACGATGCAATGTATTGTATTTGAACTGTAGTGACTTTGGTACATTTAATGTAACTCCAGATTGTGGATCACACATGGTGGCCTGCCTTTTATACTAGGTCTGGCACACCTGTACAGGTAACCTACAAGTCTCCCATTGCAGTGCCCTCTGGTGGCATGCCTTAGTGACCATACAGCTGGTGTACAAGTTTCCCATAGTAGTGCCCTCTGGTGGCACATCATATGTAATAGTACAGGCAGCAACATGTCTAGATACATGACATCACTCTCCCCCAAGTCCTTTGTGCAAATCGCCTTCATGCATTGACTGTGCTATGGGCTTAGCTCTGTCTGGTTGACCCTTGGGGGGTCGTTTCCATCTTGGGTGCGTAGGTGGTGTTTCGTTGGCAGTAGAAGTGGTGGTGGTTTCTGTTTGTGAGTCCATGGCCACTCCATTCTCTCCCCCCCACAGATAGATTATGCCGGTGTCTAGTTACATTCATATACATTTGTGGTACAGTTGTGAGGCAAGTACATTTGACTGGTGAGGTACATTCTTGATACATACTTGGACTCAGTGCTGGTGTCAGCACCGGTGCGTGAGGACAAACTAGTTCCAGAACTGCTGGGTGGTGTCCAGGTAGTCTGGTGGTGGCGCGGTGCCCAGTGCTGGGAGTGGGAACCCTGTTGGTTCAAGTCGCCTGCTCTCAGGGCCTTTGTCGTTGCTCCTAGCGTCGGGCAGGTTCACAGATGCCTGTGACCTCCCTGTCCTTCCCTTGTGTCCCGGGTCATCGCTGCTCCCTGAGGAACAGTCGCCTAGCAGTGCGCAGGGAACTGCTGACTCGCTTGCCTGAGCGTTCTTTGGGGTGGGATCCTGGCTGGTCCCGGTCTCATTTGGGAGGACCATTCCCGGGTGTAGCCTTAGGGGCGGTAGCATCTGGGGGCTGCGCCTTAGCGCACTTTGCTCTTTCAGGGTCGTGGCGGTTGGTGCCATTGGATGCCTGAGAGGTGGAGCCGATCAGGGGCAGGGTATCGATACCGATGCCATTGCCTTCCTGAGATCGCTTGCTCTGTAGCTTGTCTATTTTAGCTGCTTGTGGCCACACTCCGTGGTACATCACTCTGGTCCCAGGGACGCAGGCTACAGTATCGGGTAGCCCGCTGGATCTGTGTGCTCCCGATGGGTGTTTACCCGCTACATAATCAGAATACAGTTGAAATCCTACATCGCACAACGTTTCATTACTCATTGTAGATAAACAGGATCTCCGATCGCAATCGCATGACTTTTCTTTGCTTATTACGTACATAAAACTCTGATCATCAATTACAAGCTTCACATTTGACTCACAGTTGCTATTACATTGATTGAGAATGTGGAACTGTCCCTTTAAGTGTGGTGGGTTGTTGGCCTCCTTTAAGAGAGCCTTGCTATCTTTACCCCAATCCTCTTCTTCGCTTGATACCACGTGTTGCTCCATCAGCACTGCACCTCGTGGTCTGGCCGCTGCCATCTTTTTCTTCAGCGCTTCACCTCGTGGTTTGGGCGCCGTCTTTCTTCCATCCATGATGTCGACCGCTGTGATCCTCTTCTCCCCAGGTTCTGCCACCGAAGCTGGGAAGTCACCTCTGGATCCGATTTTCTTCCTCCGGAGTCCTGCCACTGGAGCCTGGAAGGTGCGTTCAGGTCGTCTCAGCTGGATCATCTCCACACAGTCGTGCTGAGCAATCTGTGCCTCGGGTGCTGTGCTGGTCTGCTCCCTTGTGCCAGATCCAACCTCCGGTAGGGGCTTAGCCTCTGAGCACGGGGGACGTCGATCGCTGGAGGGGTGAAATCTTCCCAGCTCCAATGGATCTTCTTCATCCACCTTCTTCCGTGTAGCGTTGGTCCATCACCTGCAACAATCCAGTGGTAACTTGTGCACCGCGCCATCATAGAGTACCGTTACATCCTGTAAGGGGTTCTGTGGAGTGTTGTGCCTTGGGTGTCTCTCTCTGGGCTTCTGCCCTCACAGCTTATGCCTGGCCTGTGAGGTACCCTGAGTGCTGCAAGAGCACCCCTGGAGAGACAGTGTCCACAGCTTATGAAGGGCGTTTTGAGACTCGTGCGTCCCCACAGCTTATGACTGGCCTGTGGGGCACCTGTGAGTGTCAAACACTCCTCACCCCTTTCTTCCCTAGCCTGTGGCACACAGTTGAGCGTTTTCGAGGCGCTCCTGGCTTCCCTTACACTGTTCTAACACAAGACTCACGATCAGGAGATGTGATACAACAGAACTGAGATGAGGCGATTCCAAGAGGAACTTTAAGCTTCCAATTTATTTGACAAGGTGTATCTCAACAAACAGCAATACACCAACAAAACAATCCCCCTAAATCCCACTAAACGGACACAACAAAAATGTTTACACAAGTTTAACAGCAGTGCAATGCCCAACCTCCCACCTTCCTGACCTAACTGAGTTGGGAGTTCTGGGGACACTCACCACAGCCTTTACAGTCTTTCCAGGTCAAAACGTAGTTTCGGGGTTCACTTTTTGCTATCTTCAGGATCCTGAAGTTACTTTTTCGGTTGTGATTTTCTTGGAAACTTGGTTGTTGTTGCGTCTTGTTGTTGCTGTGGATCTACCCGAGTCCAGCTCTCAGGGGAAGATCCTTGTGGAAAAAGAAAAGGTTCAGTCTCCAGTAGCGAAAGGAGGCTGAACTGATGCCGTCTCGGGATGGTGGTTTGCTTCTTCTGTCTTCGGTGTCTTCGGACACTGGTCTTCCTTCTGTGTCGAAAGGCTGACTGTTTGCTGGAACACGAGAACGGAACAACTTGTCGGGGCAGAAACCCCTTCTTATATCCAGTTATCCAGCCAGACTTTCGTGCTGAAATAAATCCTTCCCATTGGTGGGCTTGTGATTTTTGAAAAATGTAGCAGTGTTAGATTTTGCGGGGTTTTTTCCACTGGCCATCCCTGATGTTAACCTAATCAAGGGTTGAGTAGGTGTTAATTGGGTTGGCAGGGTGTGGGCCTCCTGTAGCCATTGTGTAGGCCCTCGGTTTGTTTTGGGTTCCCTAGTTTTCTTAAGGCCTGCATAATATTCCTCCATAATGTAAACGTGGGGGAGATAATAGCCCGGTATCGGTGATGAGTCAGTCCTGAGTTTTCGAGCAAGGGCACTCCCATTGGCTTGGAGTCCCTTGCTTCGGGCTGACTCTGTCCCGCCATTGGCCCTCCGGTGTCCTCCCCTGTCCAATCACTGCCCTGCCAAGGCCACACCGTCTCGGTTTCAATCCACATCTGGTTCTGGGTTCCCTGTTCCTTCCAGGACACTGGCCTGCTGCAGTACAGACAGGTCCCACAACTCTTTTCCTTCTGGGTAAAATGAGGGGTTTTCATCCTCCCCTACATAATCCCCCATCTGACAGTCAGACACCACTCGAGTGTGTCAAAGTTCAGTGTGGTGAGAAAACCCCTGGTCTCCCAAATTGCCCAACTTTCCCCAGTTTAACTCTAAACTTGTCCCAGTCCATATATATCGTAATCCCTGTTTAACACAATGCAGAACACAGAATCCAACAGGTTCCAATACTTACAACAGCCATATATACATGTGCCTAAGATTACAGCAGTATTTGTCCGTTGAGTCTCATTCTGGCTGCCCCAAACATTGTCATTTCAGTCTTAACTGCAAAACAAACAAACCTGCCCTGTAAACTCCCCAGGGGCCATGTATGAAAACACGGTAATCCCTTGGAATAACAAACAGCCTGAGTGTTACGGTCAAGCTTTGTTTACACGACTTGAGTGTTTAGCAACGGCTCTCCTCTCTGTGTAGTAGCCTTAGGAACTGATTTATTTTCCTTTTTCTCCTGAGCTTACAGCTTGTAGCTAGCAGATATGCTACAATCAGGAGTTGGCCAATCACCAAGGCGTACGATCCCACCCGGATCCACGCAGGTATATCTGCCCGTATCCCCAAATCTCACCATGCTGGGGGTTTAATCTGGGCAATCTCCCCTGCTAGAATTTCAGTTTTCTGCTCCATGGTGTAAAAGTGTTTTTGAGACAAATCCACTGCCTGGAGGAAGGCTGTAAGTTTCTGAGGTAGCGGGGCAATGGGATAGCCAAAATGGGCAACATATTGTTGTAGGTGGCTGAGGTTGTTTTGTACCGTGAGGTGAATCGTGGAAGGTTCTGAGATGGGTGTGATTCTGGTGTGTGACCCTTGAACCTCTGCCCTGGGTTTAAAGCAAAAGCTGCTGTACGGTATTGGACAACACCTTCCCGGTCCGTGTTCATACTGTTGGGCACTTGTGGTGACACAATATGTCCCATAGGCTTACATAGGCAAACTGTGGAGGCATGTGGTTAGGGACCATTACCTCCATTGTGCAATTGATAGGCTCTGCCCCAGCAGGGCTGAACCCACACTGTGGCCTTGCAAAAGCGTTCAAGTGCTGGGGGCACAGGATTACCTGTGCTCCCCTGTTCCGACAACCCGAGAGTTCTGTACTTGTCACAGTGTGCTCCCACATTGTGACATAAGGTGGGACCTCTTGGAATAGAACATGCACCCCTCCACGAATGACTCCCACATTCTCCACTCGGTATAGGGGTGCTGGTCGTGGGGGCGCCCCCATCCTGACCACCACACCCATGATGGTATGATTTGACTTTCCACAGTCCACCGGTACCGGGTAGGCTTCCGACGCTACACAAAGTTGGCAAGGACTCAAAACATTATCATAAGGGTGCAGTGCTGCTAAGTGCTGGTTGCTGATCCAGGAGGGGATCTGACCCTGTCTCAGATCCTCGAGGTTACTCCGACCTTCTCCCAGCAACCAGGCCCCATAGAGCACACACACCTCATTTTGGGCGGCTTGATCGGAGGCGTTTCTATCCTCCCGAATCAAAGCGTTTACAGCCCTGGCCTGTGCCTCCAATTGAGAAATAATTTCCTTGAAGTGAACTGTCATTGCCACCTCTTCATGGAGCGCGGATCCCACTATGATATTCTCGTCCCCCAGGATTTTGCGCAACTGGTTCTTCAACCCATTAATCTGGAGGGCCAGCTGCACGTTATCCAAACTGTTTATGGCGGACGCCCCAGTGTTAAACCCCGTGAAAATGTCATTTAAAGTCCCTCGCCTCTGCCTGCTCGGTTCGGCCCTATCCCACTGTTTATACAGGTCTGCCACACAGACATCCCCGAATCCAGTTCGTAGAACTTCCGGAACATCTCCCGCAGCAGAGCCTGGTACAACAGCTTGGTTTCCCGGGGGCACCACATAGGTGGGCGGACTTCTGTCAGATTTAGCACCACTGAGGCCACCGCGTAATGTACCCGCTGATAAAGTAGTTTCTCGGTGGGGACCAACACTAAACCATTCCCCGGCCCCCTGGTTGTTGTTGGGCACCCGTGTGGGACGGTGGGCTTGGCCATGGGTGGGGGCTTCCTTTCCTGAACTACTAGTTCAGTGGCCTTTACTGGTACCCGGGGATTGGGGGTCACACACGCCTCCCTGCTGTGATCCCATTCCACCCCATCCCTGACATCCTGCCACCAGCTATAGAAAGCAATGGAGACCCCCGCTGAACACACACGAGTGGATCCCCACATACACAAATAAATTCCCAGCACACCGTGACCCCGCCAGATGACCCCGTGATGGTTCGATAGGTATCATTATCCAGACGTTCCCAGTCCAAGTGTCGGTCTCCCACGTCTCTCTTGAGCCTTCTGAGCCACCACCACCATCCCAGAGGTGTGTCCCCTTGGCAAGTTAGGCACACCTTCCTGCCTTCTGTCACTCTCACTTTGGAAGTGGCCACAGTGATTTCCGGGCAGGGGATGGACGCTTCTCCGTAGGTGAAGCCCTCATGGTTGGAGAACTTGGTGGAGTTCGATCCCAACCACCCAGGCTATCTCCCCTCGTGGGAATAGGTGACCCGGCCATCCGCCGCCAGAGTCCCTTCTCCTGTGGTCACTGTTGGCGCTCTGCCCCCGGAGCATCCGAAAACCAGGAACTCCTCGGTGTCCTCTCGGTGCCCGGTGCAGATCCTTAGCGATACTAGCATCATTAACGTCCAGTAGGGAGGTGTTGACATCTTAAAGGCAAGAAGAACATGACCTTGCCTTGAGAGACCTCTCCAGGCCTGGCCCGCGTAACATGTTGTACCTAATAGTCACTGCTTTACCTAAAGATATATACACACAACACAAAGTAACAAAACAGGAAGGGAAAATATATACACCGCCACTCGTCCTTGGGTGGCCAGGCTACATCCTGTCACTGTACAGGCGTCGTCGACCACTCGGCTGACCGTACCCGGGGACCAGGATGCCCTCCGCTGAGGGGCTCGAATAGTCCCCCTTAATGGGTCCGGTGCTGCCCTCCAAGGCCCTCCCAGGCCCAGGATAATCGGTGGGAGACCCTTGCTGGCGCAACAGAGCACCCTTCCTGTTGTCTTTCGCCTTCTCGGTCTGGGGCGGGGAGCTAAGTAAACGGGGGACCATGGCGCCCTGGGCCGTGGCACTCTAGCACTCCTTCTTACAGTCAGTGCAGAGTCCCACGTTATGGGCTGCAATGCTATCTCCTCCACCTCTTGGGCTAAACCCAGCTGATCCACCATGGGAGGTTCTGCTTCCCTTTGGACCTTGCTAATGGTAGAGCCTTTCTCCCTACTTCTGTTAGTGGGCTGGGAACCCCTACCCAGTGGTGGGATAGCCTTACTGGAGCAGTGAACCATCCCCGGCTGTCAAGCTTCGGGGCCCGCTGCCTCCTCTGGAGCCTCCACATCCACCGGGGCCTGTTCTTCCCCCAGTGCCTGGTTCCCTTCCCTTGCTCGTCCCCTCTGTTTGTTACCCCTTTTGGGGTCAAACAACTTACACTGGTTAATATGATACCACTTCACTCGGCGAGGCAATTGAATCACATAGACCATAGAGTTAGCCTTGTCGACTATGCTGTATGGTCCCATATACAGTGGCTCAAATACCCCGACCCGGGTGAAGCTTCTCACCATCACCTGGTCGCCCACCTCCCAATCATGGTGACTGCGGGGTTCCAGCAGCAGCCGATTGGCACGGTGCTGTTTACCCATGTTGTTGGCCGCCTGCCAGTGAATCTGGTGAAGCTGTTTGAACAGATTCCTGACGAAGCGGTCCCGGTTCACCTCTCGAAGCTGCCCTTCGGTGAAAACCGGCGCCAACACATGCACTGGGGTTCTCATGATCCGGCCAGTCATCAGCTCATGGGGTGAGTACCCTGTGCTCTTTGACTGACTGGCCCGGATTCCCATGAGGACCAACGGTAAGACCTCCACCCACTTGTTCGGTGAGTCTCCCGTCTCCTTGCGCAGCCTTTCCTTTAGGGTCCGGTTCAGTTGTTCTATGGGGCCTGAGGACTGAGGGTTGTAGGCGACATGCCATTTGGCTCTTATCCCCAGCACCTTTAGGGTGGCCTGCATCACCTGACCGGTGGCTTCCCCGGTCGGACTCCACGATTTGAGGTAGACCCCACCGAGAGAACACCTCCCTCACCAGGATTTTTCCAGTCCCCACTGCGGTAGCTGTTCGGCAAGGGAAAGCCTCCACCCACTTGGAAAACACATCCACCAGGACGAGGAAGTATTTATAACCTCCCTGGGCGGCCGGTAGGGGTCTGATGTAGTCGACCAGGATTGACTGCCATGGTCCCTCTACCCGCCTGACGTGTCCCATGGACACCTTCCTTTTCTGGGGGTCCGGGTTGTTTGCAGCGCAAACCAGACAGCCCGCACAGAAGTCGCGGATGTCTTCCCGGAGGCCTGGCCACCACGCTGCCTTTTCTACCCGTTGCCAGGTAGACTCCGGCCCGGGATGTCCCGCACATGGACCCTCATGGGCCAGCTGAAGGAATTACCTCCGGTGTTGTGGCGGCACGACTCATTTGTCCCCTTTAAACAACATGCCTTCCCGCACAGCAATATCTGCAGCACTGTACGGGCCCTCAGCCTTTTCCCCCTTTTTGATAGCAGCCAAGGCAGCCTTCAGGACCGGATCCTGCATCTGCACTACTTTAAAGTCCGGGGCCACCGCCACCCCTACACTCCCTTGTGTCCCTGGCTTTCTTCTTGCTGCTACTATCCTGCCTGCCTCGTATGGGTCCCATAGGCGACCTGTACGAGCACCTTCCTTTGCCAGCAGGTCTGCCTGCTGGTTACCTCCCCCCCATGGCTCAGTTTTGGAGTGGGCTTTTTCTTATGGATATACACATCCCCGGTTTCTCCCACTGCAGCCACGATCTTTTCTAGCAGGGGTTTGGTTACAAGGGGCTTCCTATCCGCAGAGGTGTACCCCCGGCGTGACCAAATCGCCAGATATTCTGTACATGAATTGCAAGTGAACATACTGTCTGAGCAAATCGTATATGGGATAGGGAATTCCTCGGGATGCGTGACCACATTAATCACCGCCGAGAGTTCTGCCTGCTGGGTGCTCAGGGTGCATGGGAGTTTAAGAGCCAAGGCAATCTCTGCCTTTAGATCCCAAACTCCGCAGCCCGTGAGTCTTGTACCCGCGGACACTGAACTGGAACCATCAACGTAGATCTCGCGGCCTGTGGGGTGTATCCCTGCCCGAAATCCAAAGTTGATGTCCATACCCACTTCACAGAGCATCTATGTGGCTGTCCTGGATAGATTAGATTTGCTGCGAGCCTGGGCTCGCAGAGGCCCTTGACTTTTAATGCCATTTGGGGGAGGAGGAGGGTCCAGCAAGTGATCCTAGCACTGCTCACTGTCCCGTCCTTAATCCTCCCGTCCAACAGCATCTGCGTCAGGGTATGATAGGTGAGGAGTGTAATGGGGGATACTCCAGTAAAGATCTGAGCTCTCTTTGCTGCCCAGTGAGTGGCAAGCAAGTGCCTATCACAATTGGAGTATCTCTTTTCTACCTCTGTGAGGACCCTAGAGGAGCATACCACCGGTCTCAGTTGGCCGTTTCGCTCCTGGAGCAACACTGCACTTGAGCTGTCGCCTCTGGCTGCCACCTCCAGAAAGAATTCCTCTCCCCCATCAAATGCCCCAAGGGCCGGTGCTACCTGCAGGTCTCTCTTCAGATGGACAAATGCTGCCTCACAGCCCTCGTCCCACTCCCACTCGACCCCCTTGTGTAGGAATCTTGTCATGTAATCCATGTATAAACTGACCTAAGTTGTACACCATGAGAACACTGACCACTGGGTGGTGAACTTGTGGGAGACACTCCGAACCTGGACTTTCAGGTATAAAAGGGGAAGCTCCACCCATCTTCTCCACTTCAGTGCTGGCAAATAAAGGTTACTGGTCACAGTGTGACCTTCTCTCTAGTATGGGCCTCATGTGCATTTGTATTATATAGTAACGACATATCATTGGCGATGAGAAACTGGGATTTAAACCACGTGAGCATGGCCATTAGCAGCACAGACAAGAGGTACTGTGTTGGTGATGATTGGGACGATTTTATTGAGAGACTACAGCAAAGTTTCGTCACTAAGGAATGGCTGGGACAGGATTTGACCGACAAATGCGGGGCTCACCTCCTGACGGTTTGTGGATCCAGGACGTACTCCCTGATGAAGGACCTTCTAGCGCCAGAGAAGCTGGCAGACAAGACTTTTGAAGAGCTCAGTAAGTTGATCGGGGAACACTTTAAACATGCGAGCAGCATGCACATGGCGAGACACCGGTTTTACACGCACCGGCGGCGAGAAGGGCAAAGCGTTCCAGACTTCGTGGCAGACCTCCGGCGATTGGCGAGCCTATGTAAGTTCCCAGATGCATGCAGAGGGGAGATGCTGCGAGACTTTTTTATTGAGGGCATCGGGCATGCTGGGTTTTCAGGAAACTGATTGAGACCAAAGACTTGACCCTGGAAACAGCGGCTTTGATGGCCCAGACATTTATCTCAGGGGAGGAAGAGACCAGAATGATGTTTGACAAAAATCTTGGTTTAAATGCAGCAAATGGACAGGGAGTCAACATTGTTAACGCGGCACACAGTTCTCCAGGCAGACAGGGGCAATCGGACATGCCCGAGCATGTAGTCGAACCCAAAGGGGGAATTCAACAGAGACAATGGCTAGCTGAACGGAGATTCATGCCATCGCAAGGGACAATATGGCCAGTAATGGGGCCATCAACATCTGTCAATGGTGCGCTTAAGAACAGTTACAGAGACAGTCAGAGATGATCGACTGGTAATGGACCTTTTGTTTCCAACAACGGCTCATGTTGGAGGTGTGGAGGCAAACACACAGCCAGAGCTTGCAGGTATCAGCAATATACCTGCGGAAATTGCAACGTCAGCGGTCACTTGGCGCGTATGTGCAGGAAGCCTGCAGCCAGGTTGATGTACGAGGAGGATGGGCCCGATGTAAGCCCTACGAGGCCAAATGGACACTGAGGGAAATCACTGGAAGCTGAAGTTCAGCGAGTTCTTGTGGAGCACTTATCCAGTTCAAACATCAGGATGCCATCGATAATGATGAAAGTGCTCCTCAATGGCATCCCAGTATCAATGGGGCTAGACACGGGGGCCAGCCAGTCCCTGATGAGTATCAAACAGTTCGACAAGTTGTGGGCGTCCAAGGCCAGGAGGCCAAAATTATTGCCAATTGACATATACAAAGGAAATCATTCCAGTGCTAGGCAGCACCACGGTAGTCGTGACCCACAAAGATTCGGAGAATAGGTTGCCACTCTGGATTGTCCCGGGGGATGGTCCCACACTGCTGGGGAGGAGTTGGCTTGCTGTCATGAACTGGAAATGGGGCGATGCCAATGCAATTTCTTCTGTGGAGCGAGTATCATGCTCACAGGTCCTGGACAAATTTGACTCACTATTTCAATCCGGCATCGGCACTTTCATGGGGACCAAGGTAGTGATTCACATAAACCCAGACGCCAGGCCAGTACACCACAAGGCCAGAGCGGTGCCGTACGTGATGCAAGAAAAGATAGAATGCTAATTGGACCGCATGCTGAGGGAAGGCATCATCTCGCCAGTCGAATTCAGTGACTGGGCAAGCCCGATTGTGCCGGTGCTCAAGGCGGATGGGTCGGTCAGGATATGTGGTGATTACAAGGCCACCATCAATCGGGTGTCACTCCAAGACCAGTACCCGCTACCGAGAGCGGAGGACCTCTTTGCGATGCTATCCGGTGGCAAACTTTTTTCAAAATTGGACCTGACCTCAGCTTACATGACCCAGGAGCTGGTGAGTGAGTCGAAGAAGCTGACCACCATCGCGACACACAAGGGGTTGTTTGAGTACAACAGATATCCGTTCGGGATTCGCTCGTCCGCCGCGATCTTTCAACAAAACATGGAAAGTCTCCTCAAGTCGATTCCAAGGACGGTGGTTTTTCAAGACGACATCCTCAGCATGGGTCGCGATACTGAAGAACACCTCCACAACCTGGAGGAGGTGCTACGCAGACTGGACCGGGTAGGTCTGCGACTGAAAAAGGCTAAGTGCGTCTTCTTAGCTCCAGAGGTAGAATTCCTGGGGCTGAGGGTAGCAGCAGACGGGATCAGACCTACTGCGTCCAAAACGGAAGCGATCCAGAGAACATCCAGACCCCGTAACATGTTGGAGCTGCGTTCGTTCCTGGGCTCCTGAACTATTTTGGTAACTTTCTTCCCAAATTGAGCACGCTGTTAGAGCCGCTGCACGTGCTCCTACACAAAGGTCGCGAATGGGTCTGGGGGAACAGCCAGGAAAGGGCTTTTAATAGAGCACGGAATTTGTTATGCTCCAACAATCCATTAACGCTATATGACCCATGTAAGAAACTTGTTTTAACGTGCGATGCGTCGTTCTATGGGGTCGGGTGTGTGTTGCAGCATGTTAATGCCAAGGGTCAGTTACAACCGGTAGCTTATGCCTCCAGGAGTCTGTCCCAGGCAGAAAGGGGCTATGGGATGGTCGAAAAGGAAGTGCGTGCATGTGTATATGCAGTAAAAAAAATGCACCAGTACCCGTTTGGCAGGAAATTTGAGCTGGAGACAGATCACAAACCGCTTATGTTCCTTTTGGCCGACGACAAGGTCATAAATGCAAATGCATCGGCCCACATACAGAGGTGGACACTCACGTTAGCTGCCTATGACTATATAATTCAGCACAGACCGGGCACTGAAAACTGTGCCGATGCACTCAGCAGGCTCCCACTAGCCACCACCGAGGGGGCAACCGAGCATGCTGCTGAGATGGTCATGGCTGTTGAAGCTTTCGAAAGCGAAGGCTCACCCGTGACAGCCCATCAGATCAAAGTCTGGACAAATAGAGACCCACTACTGTCTTTAGTCAAGAAATATGTCCTCAATGGGGACTGGGCAGCCACGTACGGGGCATGCCCTGAGGAATTTAAACCATTGCACAGGCGCAAGGATGAACTCTCGATTCAGGCCGATTGCCTACTATGGGGAAACCGAGTAGTCATGCCCCAGATGAGCAGAGAGGCGTTCATCCGAGAACTCCACAATGAGCACCCGGGCATTGTCATGATGAAGGCAATTGCCAGGTCTCACGTTTGGTGGCCAGGGATAGATGCAGACCTGGAACTTTGTGTTCGCAGGTGCAACACGTGTGCCCAGCTGGGCAATGCGCCCAGGAAAGCCCCCCCTTAGCCCCTGGTCCTGGCCCGCCAAGCCATGGTCACGCATCCTTGTGGACTACGCAGGTCATTTCATGGGAAAAATGTTTTTGGTTGTAGTAGATGCCTACTCCAAATGGATCGAGTGTGACATTCTCAATTCAAGCACATCCTCTGCCACGGTAGAAAGTCTACAGGCAATGCTCGCCGACCATGGTCTACCAGACGTCTTGGTCAGCGACAATGGCCCGTGCTTTACAAGCATTGATTTCCAGGACTTCATGGCAGGAAATGGTATCAACCATGTTAGAACGTCACCGTTCAAGCCGGCCTCAAACGGCCAGGCGGAACGAGCAGTGCAGATAATCAAACAGGGGATGCTCAGAATCCAAGGGGGTTCCCTACAAAGCCGCTTATCACGCCTCCTGTTGGCCAATAGATCCCGACCACACTCACTCACAGGGGTTCCACCCGCAGAGCTGCTAATGAAAAGGACGCTCAAAACCAGGTTATCCCTTATACACCCCACCATGAAAGAAATTGTTGAGAGCAGGCACCGGTCACAATGTGACGACCATGACGGGAATGCGAGGGCGCGATGTATTGATGTCAATGACCCTGTCTTTGTCCTCAACTACGCTGCAGGGCCCAAATGGCTCACAGGCACTGTGATTGCCAAAGAGGGGAATAGGATTCGGGCAGTTAAACTTACCAATGGACAAATCTTGTTGTAGGGCACTTTCAAAGGCAAAGGCACCTGCTGAATATATGTATGCATGTATGTATGTGTAAAATGGTAGCCAGATATAAAATGGCTGCCAGGAATTCCGTAAAGCACTAGGGGAATTCAGCTAACAGTTAGCTTGACTACATTTTTGGGTAGCTGATGACACTGCAGTTCCGTGTACAGGAACACTGGAAAGGGCGAGCTCAGCAGAACGACCTTAATCAACAAACCACAGACAAGATGTCCAGGCAGAATATTGAACAAAGAAATTCCTGTGACTATGTAAGGATAAGGAGGTTAGGTGCAAGCAGAACCCAAGGACAGTAGAGATAAGGGGGTCTGGAGAATATCACGAGGCCATGAATAAGCCCCAGCTAAAACATGAGATGATCACGCAGTACCCTGGTGCCTGGGGGCCAATTCCATTGGCCCAGTGGAATCGATTTGTAATTGTTATGATTGGATTGTGTCCAGCCGACATGGGCTGAGTAATTGTAATGAACTATTGTAAAACATATAAATATCGATGAATTTCTTTGTTCGGTGGAGTGGAGTGCCTGGAGTTGAACCAGAGGCTCTCTCCCTGCCGGCGTAATAAAGGCCGTTTTGATGTTGGAATCGACCCAGAGTGTCGAGTGATTCTTCCAGGAAAACATTCGCGCTAACACACGTGGATCAAACAAAAAGGAGGTTCAGTGACCCCATAGAAGAAGCAGAGGAAGAACACGATGTAGAGTTCACTCCACCACAGGTGACCGAACACCGGAACCAAGTGGAGGAGAGCCCAGTCACTGTGGGCAGTCCAGACAGGCCTGAGGCACTGCAAACAGCAGACACTCAGGCCAGCGCCCAAAAACCGGAGCCCCAACTCATGCGCTCTACAAGGGAGCGTAAGCCACCAGAGAGACTTAACCTGTGATCCCAATAAGACTTTGGGGGGGGAGGTGATGTCATGTATTCAACTGTCATTGTAATCCATGTATAAACTGACCTAAGTTGTGCACCATGAGAACACTGACCACTAGGTGGTGAACTTGTGGGAGACACTCCTAACCTGGACTTTCAGGTATAAAAGGGGAAGCTCCACCCATCTTCTCCACTTCAGTGCTGGCTAATAAAGGTTACTGGTCACAGAATGACCTTCTCTCTAGTATGGGCCTCGTGTGCATTTGTACTGTATAATAAGGACCTGCTCAGACTTGATATGAGGGGCGGCAGTGGCTACATAGTCTTCGATGAAGACCCTACAGTAGCCAGTGATTCCCAGGAAAGACCTTGCCCCCGACACATTTGCAGGTGCAGGGAGTTCCTGCACTGCCTTTCTTCTAGCCTCATCAATGGCCCTTTCTCCTGCCCTTATCGTCATGCCCAGGAATTCTATTTCCCCTAGACCTATCTGGGCTTTCTTGGGGTTAACTTTAAAACCCCCTTCCTTTAGTAAGACCAGCAGCTCGGCCAGCAGTGGACCGTGTTCCACGTACTGGACCAGCTGGTGTGGTTGCTTGAAGCCTTTTAAGCAGTTCGCCACGCATTGGTGAAAAATGCTGGGATTGTTATGAAAGCCCTGCGGGAGGCAGCTCCATGTATACTGCTGTTCCCGGAAGGTGAAGGCAAACTTGTACTGGTCTTCCCTCCGTACAGGGATAGACCAGAACCCGTTGGATATGTCCAACACTGTGAACGTGGTTGCGGATGCAGGGATTTCCCCTATCAGATCCGCAACCGCCGCTACTGTGGGGGCACAAGCTGGGATGTTTTTATTGAGCACCCTATAATTCACCGTAGCCCTCCAAGAATTGTTCGGTTTCCTAACCGGCCAAAGCGGGGAGTTGACATGGGTGGCTATGGGTCTCAAAACACCCTGCTCGACAAGCGAGCTTAAAGCTGTTTCCAAATCTGCTTCTGCCTCTCAGGGAAAGCCATACTGCTTTTGCGAGTGGGACATGGGATCCCTATCTATTCTAACCTCCACTCCTGTGACTCTCCCACAATCGTGTTTATGGGTGGCAAATGCTGCAAGATTTGCTTGCACATAGGCCCGGTACTCTGCCGGGGTGTTACCGGCCAGAACCTTCAGGTCATAACCCCCTTTTGGCTTCACGGTACACAGAGTCCCTTTTCCCTGTTTCTTATCAATAACCATGACTTCTCCCTCTGCTCCCATATCCACTATGCCCCATAGCAGTGATTCCTCAAGTCTACTAGGATCTGGCGAGCGATGATGAAATCGGCCCCCAAGATCCCTTTTCCCACCTGCTCCCAGTTCATCAGGACGCACTTCCATTGTGTTTGGAGTGCTCCTAAATGAACTGCGAGCGGGACTGAGAAAAACCCAGCCTTCTCATTTCCTGTGAACCCAACTAGTTGATACGGCACCCCGTTTGATAGAGGTGAGGTTGCAGGGTCCTCCAAATGGACTATCGTGCTGGATGCACCGGTGTCCGGAAGGTAAGTACCCAGTACACCCTCAACCTCCATTTTGACCCAGGGTCATCCCCAGGGGTCGTATTCTAGTGGGCACAGGTATGCAGGCTGTGTCTGGGGTATCACGGCCTCTGTACTGGTAGGGTTGCTTGTTCTTCCCTGCCTGTTGCCGTGGCTACCTTCCCAGTCCCCTTCAGCGCTGTCCTCACTGCAGCTACTATCTCGTCAAGGGATGGTGAGGAGCTCACTCCACTTCCCCCACTCTGGGCGGCTCCTGAAGGACTTCACCCCCCATATCTCTTTACTGGGCTCCTGCAATCCCTTTTAAAATGCCCAGCTTTCCCACACTCGTAGCACACTCCCTCCTTATCAGACGAGTGGCCACCCTCCTGGTGCCATTCCCTTTTGGGAATCGAGTTGGGTTTTACTTCATTTACCCGACCTTTGGAGGTTTTCTCCTCCTCCCCTCCTCCATTCCGTTGGATCAGTGCCAGTTGCCTGACCACTGCTTCCTTGGTGAGGTTGGGGGTCCCGGAAATTGAACCACAGCTCTGCCCTGGCCTTGAGCCGGGGCAAGCAGTTTGCCACCAGCATCCTCAGCCAGTGGCCAGTCTGTACTGCGGAAAGATTCGCCCGGTCGAGGAGCTCCCCACAGACTGCGTGGTATACCACCCACAGCCGGTCCGCAAACGCCTGCGGGGTTTCCCCTGCAAGCTGCCTTGTCCTTTGGACCCGTTCGAAAGGACTGCTGTCATAGCCTCAAGGACAGCCCTCTGGATCTCAGCAAATGTGCGTTGCCCCCTCCGGCATTCTGCCGGGAGGGCCTAGTACAATTTGCTGTCCAGAAAGAAGAGCAGCAGCTTGGCTGTCTCTTCCTCGTTGCACCCATTAATGTCCCCTGCCTGCACCACCTCCATGAAGTGGATAGACGGGTCCCCGGTGCGAGTGAGTTTGGCCAAATGGGCCACCATGGCCCTGAGTGATTGAACTCCATGGGGAATAATAAAGTTGTTCTCCAGCGCTCCCCGACCTTGGCCACCTCCCTGTGGAGGACCGTACTTGTGCTGCCTGACCGGGCACATCCGCCCTGGTTCATGATCTTTCTGCGCTGGTCCCTCTACCTCCGGCTGTCCCACCATACCCGGTGCAGCAGACAGTGCCTGGTCACCTGTTCCCGCCCTTAACTGACCCTCGGCTGGAGCCTCACATCCCTGCTGCCGAGTGGGACACATTGGTCCTGCCCCCAGCCCTGGGTATGTTACTACTTGTGTGCCCCGCTCCTCCTGGTACCCCACCGGACAAACCATCGGTGCCTCAGGAGATAGTCGGGCGTCCCTTGCCTTTGGTTTCTCCTCTACCTGTCAATACTCTCCTTTGTCCCCTGTGGACCCTCCAGGTCCTATCAGGGCGATCATCCCCATTGCCTGGGATAGAGCGTGGGTGAGAGCTTTATTCCTCTCCTGGCAGGGACCGTGATCTGCCTTTTGAAACTCACTGCTACTGGCCACCTTATAAACTGTCTGCACGTCTTTTAATTTATTCTCCAGTTCCCTAATTTTCTGGGTGTACCGAGAGTTCCATTCCCAGAGAGACCCCTCACTAGCCTGGGCCTCAGTGACCTGACACTGAAGATAGTCCCGGCTATTTCAGAAGGTCTCCTCCAACTGCCTCTTCCCTTGCTGCTCCTCAGCTAATTCGGCCAGCAGGTTGTCCCCAACCGCAGCCCGGATAGCAGAGAGCTCCTCTGATTTCTGAAGACTCTGTTCCAAGTCCTTCACCCGCTGGTCGAGCTTTCGGACTTTGCGGGTGAACCAGATAAGCCAGATAGCCTTTTCCACCCTGCGGTTGTGGTCCTTCCCTGCTGTCCACTGAGCAGCAGCATCCACTGGGCGCTCTGCCCGTGTGAGGGTTTGCACCCAATGTTTGGTGAGGTTCACCTTGCCAAAAATGTATGAGGAAATTCTCTCCTCCATTTTAGTTTCCTGTCTTATCACCTCATCTGTTATATTAACATCTCCTGTTTGCTTATGTCCTGCTGTGGTCACCATGTTCTGTAAGGGGTTCTGGGGAGTGTTGTGCCTTGGGTATCTCTCTGTGGGCTTCTGCCTTCACAGCTTATGCCTGGCCTATGAGGCACCCTGAGTGCTGGAAGAGCAATCCTGGAGAGACTGTGTCCACAGCTTATGAAGGGGGTTTCGAGTGCGTCCCCACAGTTTATGACTGGCCTGTGAGGCACCTGTGAGTGTCAAACACTCCTAACCCCTTTCTTCCCTAGCCTGTGGCACACAGTTGAGCGTTTTCGAGGCGATCCTGGCTTCCCTTACACTGTTCTGACACAAGAGATCAGGAGATCTAATACAACAGAACTGAGACGAGGCGATTCCAAGAGGAACTTTAAACTTCCAATTTATTTGACAAGGTGTATCTCAACAAACAGCAATACACCAACAAAACAATCCCCCTAAATCCCACTAAACGGACACAACGAAAATTTTTACACAAGTTTAACAGCAGTGCAATGCCCAACCTCCCACCTTCCTAACTGAGTTGGGAGTTCTGGGGACCAGAGATTATACTCACCACAGCCTTTACAGTCTTTCCAGGTCAAAACGCGGTTTCGAGGTTCTCATTTTGCTATCTTCAGGATCTGGAAATTACTTTTTCGGTTGTGATTTTCTTGGAAACTTGGTTGTTGTTGCGTCTTGTTGTTGCTGTGGATCTACCCGAGTCCAGCTCTCAGGGGAAGGTCCTTGTGGAAAAAGAAAAGATTCAGTCTCCAGTAGCGAAAGGAGGCTGAACTGATGCCGTCTCGGGATGGTGGTTTGCTTCTTCTGTCTTCGGTGTCTTCGGACACTGGTCTTCCTTCTGTGTCGAAAGGCTGACTGTTTGCTGGAACACGAGAACGGAACAACTTGTCGGGGCAGAAACCCCTTCTTATATCCAGTTATCCAGCCAGACTTTCGTGCTGAAATAAATCCTTCCCATTGGTGGGCTTGTGATTTTTGAAAAATGTAGCAGTGTTAGATTTTGCGGGGTTTTTTCCACTGGCCATCCCTGATGTTAACCTAATCAAGGGTTGAGTAGGTGTTAATTGGGTTGGCAGGGTGTGGGCCTCCTGTAGCCATTGTGTAGGCCCTCGGTTAGTTTTGGGTTCCCTAGTTTTCTTAAGGCCTGCATAATATCCCTCCATAGTGTAAATGTGGGGGAGACAATAGCCTGGTATCGGTGAGTCAGTCCCAAGTTTTCGAGCAAAGGCACTCCCATTGGCTTGGAGTCCCTTGCTTCGGGCTGACTCTGTCCCACCATTGGCCCTCTGATGTCCTCCCCCGTCCAATCACTGCCCTGCCAAGGCCACACTGTCTTGGTTTCAATGCACATCTGGTTCTGGGTTCCCTGTTCCTTCCAGGACACTGGCCTGCTGCAGCACAGACAGATCCCACAGCTCTTTTCCTTCTGGGTAAAATGAGGGGTTTTCATCCTCCCCTACAATCCGCACTATGAACGACTGGGATAAGTTCATTGGTGTAGGTGCGCAGCTTTGCGCAGCTTTGGGTCGTTCAGCTTGATTGTCCCATAGCCTCTCAAAGGCTTATTGATTCATTACGAACTGGCTCACCCCGTGTCCACTTCCGTGAAGACTGGAACGCCGTTTATCTCGACTTCCATCCTCAACAGGGAACATTCTGTGGTGCAGGTAAACATGCCAGACACCTCATCGTGGGCTGAGCTGCCTCTCTGACTATCGCTTGATAATCCGCGCTGGATTCATGGCCACCTGCAGACTCTTCATCAACGCAGTGAGTCGTATTTCTTTTACACGTTCACTGGAAGTGGCCCTTTGTGCTGCAACCTTTACACACATAGTCCTTAACACGGCACTGGTGAGCCCTGTGATTCCCTCCACAACGCCAGCATGGTGCTACTCGATTAGCCCCCCTCGGCGGACTCTGAGTGAAAGGACTCGGGGGCCTGTTCTCTCTCCCCTGAGCAGATTCACGTTCTACAGTCCAGCCTCGAAAAGGCGCCATTCTGTGTACAGTACTTGCCGGGTTTGAGTCCTAAGGATTGGTCATCCGCCTAGAGCCGCAGGTCGAGGTCATGAATGCCTGTCTCATGGTGATGGACTTCTGCAGTGTGACTGTGGTATCCGCAGATGGTAGCCTGTGAAGAAGGCCCTCGTGGCCGATTCCGATGACAAAGATATCCCACAGCGCTTCGGTGAGGTGGTCGCTGAAATCACATGGTGCCGCCAGCCTCCTGAGGTCTTCGTGCCGTCGGTGGGTGTAAAACCGATGTCTGGCTGTGAGGATGCACTCTTTGGGCTTGAGTTGTTCTTGGATCAGTGTTACAAGCTCCTTGTACGTCTTGGTCGGTGTCTTCGCTGGTGCCAGCAAGTCCCTGACGAGGCCATAGACGGTGGGCCCACAACAAGTTAGCAGGATAGCTCTGCGCTTATCAGCCAGTGTGGCCGGGTTGTCGCCTGACAGGTCATTTGCTGTGACGAAATGGTCAAGCCTCTCCACAAAAGCGTCCAAATCATCACCGTCGGCAAACTGCTGCAATGTACCAAGGTTAGCCGTTTTCGCGTGGAAATCCGTAATCTCGTCGCCAATTATTATGTCTTTAGATGCTCTGATAATGACTCCATGAGGCAATGTATTGTACTTGAACTGTAGTGACCGTAGTCCATTTAATATAACTCCAGAGTGAAGATCACACTTGGTGGCCTGCCTTTTATACTAAGCCTGGCCCACCTGTACAGGTAACCTACAAGTCTCCCACTGCAGTGCCCTCTGGTGGCACACCTTCGTGACCATACAACTGGCGTACAAGTTTCCCATAATAGTGCCCTCTTGTGGCACATCATATGTAATAGTACAGGCAGCAACATGTCGAGATACATGACCCCATCTGCCCTCTCAGGTGGACGTAAAAGATCCCATGGCACTATTTCCAAGAAGTACAGGGGTGTTATCTCCGGTGTCCTGGTCCATATTTAAACAGATTATCTGGTCAGTATCACGTTGTTTGTGGCAGCTTGCTGTGCACAAATTGGCTGCCGTGTTTCTTACATTACAACAATAACGTACTTCAAAAAGTACTTCATTGCCTGTAAAGCACTTTGGGATGTCCGGTGGTCGTGAAAGACGCTATGTAAATGCAAGTCCTTATTTCCTGACTGTTTCACCTGAAGAAAGACACTCCCAACAGAGAGCCAGCCTATGAGCTCAAACCCGTGGAGTGAGGTTTAAACCAACAATAATCTCAGAAAAAGCCAATAGTGCTGTGAACTAAGCCAAGTTAACACAAGAGTAGGCTTTCAAACTACTCAGTTTGTGTATTTAAATGTAATTATTTGGTTGATTGTTCTGGACAGTTCAGGTATTAGAGATCAGTAATGATGGACACTAGCATTTATAGTTCCCATTTTTAAATGTACAAAACACAAGCAAAGGTTTATTGATTTATTTTCCTCCTTTACCCATTTTCTGTGTTCCTCTCCTACTAGTATTATCGCATGCCAGGTACGATTCAAGGAGCATCCCTCAGCTCTCTGGTACACGTGGCCACTCTTCCTGTGCGAGTCCAGACCTAGAGCTTAATTCAAGATGTTTACTCCACATGTGTGGCAATTCCAGCAATGGTTTATTTCTCATGATTTATGTCTCTCGTGAGCCATTGCAGGAACTATTTTTACCAGCACTGCTGACTCAGTCTTGTTCTCTGGGCAGTGTGCAGTGTATTCCCTGGCACCAGCAGTGAAACCGCTCGAGTCATAATTCTCTGACATGAGAAAGCAGGAAAAAGATATACAGTCAAGCAGTAAACAGAGTTACAGGCCTGTTATGCACTTGAATATTCTAGGGGGCAGGTTCCCATCCACAGTTCCCAACACAGCTTTTGAAATCCATCAACATGGATTTAGTCGATAATTTATCGGTAATCAATCAGTCAGCTATCAATTTGATATATTGGAGAAAATCAGATTTTGGTGTTCGGGATGAACCAATGCAGCTGGTCTCAATTACATGTTATAAAAGTGGGTAAAGTGATATTTATGGTGAGACTATGATAGAAGCATGAATTGCAAAGCCCATAGAACACCCGAATAATCAGTTCACAACTGGGATTCAGTTTCTTTAGAAGAATCATCGAACTGAGGTCCCATCAATTTGCAACACTTCCATCAATGTTGCTTGTATGTGGAATTCATGGACTGTTTCCTGAGCAAATAGAGAAGTTTTGATGCTTGTGTGATGAAACTAGATAGATAGATGTCTAAGGTTTACATGTCTCACATAATATATAGAGTATATATATTATAGAATCATAGAAATGTATGGCACAGAAAGTGGCCCATGCTGGAGCTGATCACCTTGTGACCTTTAGGTTTAATGGAAACTCCAAAAGTGAACCCTGCAGGGGGAGCCTGCTTTATATAGGGAGGCAGCACGAGGTGCAATAATGTGTGCCTCCTGCGCTTTCCCCATCTGTTGGCTGTTACATGTAATTACATGGTACATAAGAACATAAACATAAAAACTGGGAACAGGAATAGGCCATCTAGCCCCTCGAGCCTGCTCCTCCACCCAACAAGATCATGGCTGATCTGGCCGTGGACTCAGCTCCACTTACCCGCCCGCTCCCCATAACCCTTAATTCCCTTATTGGTTAAAAATCTATCTATCTGTGATTTGAATACATTCAATGAGCTCGCCTCAACTGCTTCCCTGGGCAGAGAATTCCACAGATTCACAACCCTCTGGGAGAAGAAATTCCTTCTCAACTCGGTTTTAAATTGGCTCCCCCGTATTTTGAGGCTGTGCCCCCTAGTTCTAGTCTCCCCAACCAGTGGAAACAACCTCTCTGCCTCTATCTTGTCTATCCCTTTCATTATTTTAAATATTTCTATAAGATCACCCCTCATCCTTCTGAACTCCAACGAGTAAAGACCCAGTCTACTCAATCTATCATCATAAGGTAACCCCCTCATCTCCGGAATCAGCCTAGTGAATCGTCTCTGTACCCCCTCCAAAGCTAGTATATCCTTCCTTAAGTTGCAGCAGGACCTCCCTGCTTTTGTACTCCATCCCTCTCGCAATGAAGGCCAACATTCCATTCGCCTTCCTGATTACCTGCTGCACCATACAATGCATGGTACAGAGCATGGCTGCAAATACATCGCAACACTTCCCCCCAAGTCTTAGATGCGGTTTACAGGTCAAGCCTGACCGGGAGTCTGCGCTCTCTGGTTGAGCGTCTGAGTTGGACGCTGGGTGTGGGCAGCCTGGCCGGAGTGTTGCTGCCTTGCGGTGCTGCAGCTCTGGTCGGACTGTCTGATGCGACGGGTTCTGTCTCTTGGTGAACTGCTGGTTCTGTTGCTTGTGGTTGGAAGTCGATGTCACTGTAGTCATTCAGTGGTTCTGGATCACCGGTGAACCTCAATTTGATTTGATCGATGTGCTTCTTGCAGGTTTGGCCATTAATGAGTCTTCCCACGAAAACCCTACTCCCCTCTTTAGCTACAACAGTGCCAGTGAGCCACTTGGGGCCCGTACCAAAGTTCAGTACGAAAACATGGTCATCGACATTGATATGACGCGTTACAGAATTGCGGTCATGATATGTACATTGCTTAAAACGCTGGTTTTCGACAATCTCACTTAAAACCGGGTGCACGAGGGACAACCTTGTTTTAAGGGTCCCCTTCATGAGGAGTTTGGTGGGCGGAACCCCTGTGAGTGAGTGGGGCCTCGCCCAATATGCAAGCAGCACGCGAGACAGACGGGTCTGCAAGGGGCCTTCCATCACTCGCTGCATGCCCTGCTTTATGATCTGTATGGCCCGTTCAGCTTGGCCATTGGAGGCTGGTTTGAACGGGGCTGACCTGATATGCTTTATGCCGTTACAGCACATAAATTCGCAAAATTCGGAACTTGTAAAGCATGGTCCATTGTCACAAACTAGGACGTCGGGCAGGCCATGGGTGGCGATCATTGTCCACAGGCTCTCTATTGTGGCGGTGGATGTGCTGGACGACATTATAACACATTCAATCCATTTAGAATAAGCATCAGTTACAACTAGGAACATTTTTCCAAGAAAGGGACCCGTGTAGTCTACGTGGATGTGGGACCAGGGTTTGGAGGGCCAGGACCACAGGCTCAGGAGGGCTTCCCTGGGTGCGTTGCTGAGTTGCGCGTACGTGTTGCACCGGCGTACGCATGACTCTAAGTCTGCATCGATGTTGGGCCACCACATGTGCGATCTCGCAATGGCTTTCATCATTACGATGCCGGGGTGTGTGCTATGGAGATCCTTGACAAATAAATCTCTCTGCCCTTCTTGGGCAGGACTACGGGATTTCCCCACAAAATGCAGTTGGCCTGGACGGATAACTCGTCCTTGCGCCGGTGAAACGGCTTAAAATCGCCTTGCATCTCTCCATACGTGGTTGCCCAGTTTCCACTTAATATACAGTTTTCACCTGGGACAAGAGTGGGTCTTGGCTGGTCCAGATTCTTATCTTGTGCGCCGTGACGGGCGACCCTTCGCCCTCAAAGGCTTCCATGGCTATGACCAGTTCCGCGTGCTGCTCTGCTTCACCCTCGGTGATGGCGAGCGGGAGCCGGCTGAGCGCATCTGCGCAGTTATCGGTGCCTGGTCTGTGGCGGATCGTGTAGTCACAAGTTGACAGTGTTAATGCCCACCTTTGAATGCAAGCTGAGAAGTTGGTATTAATGCCTTCACTCTCAGAGAATAACGACGTAAGTGGCTTGTGGTAGGTTTCTAGTTCGAACTGGCGACCAAATAGGTACTGGCACATCTTTTTTTACCGCGTACACACAAGCTAGGGCCTCCTTTTCGACCATGCTGTACACCTTTCAGCCTTGGAAAGGCTGCGGGACACATAAGCTACAGGTTGGAGCTTACCCGACACGTTCGCTTGCTGAAGCACATACCCGATCCCATAGGATGACGCATCGCACGCTAAAACAAGATGCCGACAGAGATAATACAGTGACAGTAGTTTGTATGAGCACAATAAGTTTCTGGCCTTCTCAAAGGCAGTTTTTTGATTTTTACCCCAGACCCAGTCATCACCATTACGGAGCAGTACATGTAATGGTTCAAGCAAAGGACTCAGCCCAGACAGAAAGTTACCAAAGTAGTTCAGTAGTCCTATGTATTGTGTTCCTAACTCAGATGAGACTGCACACAGGGAGGTTAAAGTAACAGTGACCTAAGTCTTTATTAAGACACTCCAGAGTGAGGAACAGGCCTTAGGGGCCAGTGATGCGCTCCCTGGTGGCGGAACATGGGAGTGCATGCTTTACAGATACACAACATCACTCCCCGCCAAAGTCAAAGTGAAAACTATTTACAAGTTGAGGCGGTCGGAAGCCTTTCTTTCCCTGGTGGACCACCTCGGTACAAATGCCTGTTCTGGTGTGTTGGCTGTACCCTCGCTGGGCTGGCTGCGTGAGCCTGGCCTTGCTGGGCTGTTGGGCATGATGGGTTCGATTTCCTGGTCCGGGGTGGTGTCGTTGATCCTTTGGGTGTGTGTTGTGGGATCGAAAAAGGTGGTGTCTGCTGTGGGTTGTTCAGGGCAGTCTGTGAACCATAGCCTCGGTTGGTCCAGGTGCTTTCTGCAAATTTGTCCATTGTCAATTTGACCACGAACACCCTACTCCCTTCTTTAGCTATCACCGTGCCCACGATCCACTTGGGACCATGTCCTTAGTTTAGCACATACACAGGGTCATTCAGATCAATTTCCCGTGACACAGTGGCGCGACCATCGTTTACATTTTGTTACTGCCGCCTGCTCTCTACCTGATCATGCAGGTTGGGATGAACCAGCGAGAGTCTGGTTTTAAGTGTCCTTTTCATGAGTAGCTCAGCCGGGGGCACTCGTGAGCGAGTGGGGTCTCGTGCGGTAGCTGAGCAGTACTCGGGACAGGCGGGTTTGGAGTGAGCCTTCTGTGACTCGTTTGAGGCTCTGTTTGATTGTTTGTATTGCCCGCTCTGCCTGCCCATTGGAGGCTGGTTTAAACGGGACCGAGGTGACATGTTTGATCCCATTGCAGGTCATGAATTTTTTAAATTCGGCACTGGTGAAACATGGCCCGTTGTCACTGACCAGCATGTCAGGCACGCCGTGGGTGGCAAACATGGCCCTCAGGCTTTCAAGGGTGGCAGTGGCAGTGCTTCCCGACATTATTTCACATTCAATCCATTTTGAAAAAGCATCCACCACCATCAGAAACATTTTACCGAGAAATGGGCCCGCATAGTCGACATGGATCCTCGACCATGGTCTGGAGGGCCAGGACCACAAACTTAGTGGTGCCTCTCTGGGCACGTTGCTCAACTGAGCACACGCGCTGCATTGCCGTACACAGAACTCAAAGTCAGAGTCAATACCGGGCTACCACACGTGGGATCTGGCTATCGCTTTCATCATTACTATACCCGGGTGTGTGCTGTGGGGATCCGAGATGAACGTCTCCCTGCCCTTTTTGGGTAGCACAATGCGGTTACCCCACAACAGGCAGTCTGCCTGAATGGACAGCTCGTCCTTTCACCGCTGGAACGGCTTGATTAGCTCTTGCATTTCAACGGGGATGCTGGCCCAACTCCCAGTCAGCGCACAGTTTTTTACTAGGGACAGCAGAGGACCTTGGCTGGTCCAAGTCCTAATCTGGCAGGCCGTGACAGGTGATTTATCATTTTCAAACGCTTCCATGACCATCGACAAGTCTGCGGGCTGCGCCGCCATCAACAAGTTTGCAGGCTGCACCATTTCCACCCCCGTGGTGGGCAATGGTAGCTGACTGAGAGCATCCGCACAGTTCTCGGTGCCTGGCCTGTGGTGGATGGTATAGTTATATGCTGACAGCGCGAGTGCCCACCTTTGTATGCGGGCTGAGGCATGAGTATTTATCCCCTTGTTTTCAGCGAACAGGGTTTATGAGGGGCTTGTGATTGGTTTCCAGCTCAAATTTGAGGCCAAACAGGTACTGATGCATTTTCTTTACCCTGAACACACACGCTAATACCTCTTTCTCAATCATGCTGTAGGCCCTCTCAGCCTTGGACAAGCTCCTGGAGGCATAGGCGACAGGTGGCAACTTCCCCGCAACGTTAGCTTGTTGTAATACACACCCGACTCCGTATGATGATGCATCACATGCTAGCACAAGTCTTTTAAACGGGTTATACAATACAAGCAGCTTATTGGAGCATAAAATGTCTCTGGCTTTTTCAAAAGCAATTACTTGGTTTTTTCCCCCATACCCAGTTCTCACCTTTACGCAATAACACATGTAGGGGCTCTAAGAGGGTGCTTAACCCCGGTAGGAAGTTACCAAAATAGTTGAGGAGTCCCAGGAAAGACCGCAGCTCCGTGACGTTCTGTGGCCTGGGCGCGTTCCTGATAGCCTCTGTCTTGGTGTCTGTGGGCGGAATGCCGTCCGCCACGATCTTTCTCCCCAAAAACTCCACTTCTGTTGCCATGAAGACACATTTCGACCTCTTCAGCCACAGCCCTATGCGATCCAGTTGCTGGAGGACCTCCTCCAGGTTTTGTAGGTGCTCAACGGTGTCCCGACACGTGACCAATATGTCGTCTGAAAAACCACCGTGCGTGGTACCGACTTGAGTAGGCTCTCCATGTTTCTCTGGAAGATCACTGCAGCCGATCGAATTCCAAACGGGCATCTGTTGTGGATGAACAGTCCCTTGTGCGTGTTGATGCAGGTGAGGCCCTTCGAAGACTCCTCCAGCTCCTGCGTCATGTAGACCGAAGTCAGGGTGAGCTTGGTGAACGTCTTGCCTCCTGCCAGCGTCGCAAATAGGTCGTCTGCCTTAGGTAGTGGGTATTGGTCCTGTAGCGAGAAAGGATTAACAGTTATTTTATAATTGCCGCAAATCCTGACCATGGCATCACTTTTGAGTACTGGAAAAATCGGGCTGGCCCACTCGCTGAATTACACTGGGGAGATGATGCCCTCGCATTGTAGCCTGTCCAGCTCGATTTCCACTCTCTCCCTCATCATGCGAGGTACCGCTCGCGCCTTGTGGTGAATAGGTCGTGCCTCTGGGAACAAGTGGATCCATTAGAACATAAGAACATAAGAATTAGGAACAGGAGTAGGCCATCTAGCCCCTCGAGCCTGCTCCGCCATTCAACAAGATCATGGCTGATCTGGCCGTGGACTCAGCTCCACTTACCCGCCCGCTCCGCGTAACCCTTAATTCCCTTATTGGTTAAAAATCTATCTATCTGTGACTTCAATACATTCAATGAGCTAGCCTCAACTGCTTCCTTGGGCAGTGAATTCCACAGATTCACAACCCTCTGGGAGAAGAAATTCCTTCTCAACTCGGTTTTAAATTGGCTCTCCTGTATTTTGAGGCTGTGCCCCCTAGTTCTAGTCTCCCCGACCAGTGGAAACAACCTCTCTGCCTCTATCTTGTCTATCCCTTTCATTATTTTAAATGTTTCTATAAGATCAACCCTCATCCTTCTGAACTCCAATGAGTAAAGACCCAGTCTACTCAATCTATCATCATAAGGTAACCCCCTCATCTCCGGAATCAGCCTAGTGAATCGTCTCTTTACTCCCTCCAAAGCTAGTATATCCTTCCTTAAGTATGGTGACCAAAACTGCACGCAGTACTCCAGGTGCGGCCTCACCAATACCCTATACAGTTGTACCAGGACCTCCCTGCTTTTGTACTCCATCCCTCTCGCAATGAAGGCCAACATTCCATTCGCCTTCCTGATTACCTGCTGCACCTACAAACTAACTTTTTGGGATTCATGCACAAGGACCCCCAGGTCCCTCTGCACCGCAGCATGTTGTAATTTCTCCCCATTCAAATAATATTCCCTTTTACTGTTTTTTTTTCCAAGGTGGATAATCTCACACTTTCCGACATTGTATTCCATCTGCCAAACCTTAGCTCATTCGCTTAACCTATCTAAATCTCTTTGCAGCCTCTCTGTGTCCTCTACACAACCCGCTTTCCCATTAATCTTTGTGTCATCTGCAAATTTTGTTACACAACATTCTGTCCCCTCTTCCAGGTCATCTATGTATATTGTAAACAGTTGTGGTCCCAGCACCGATCCCTGTGGCACACCACTAACCACCGATTTCCAACCCGAAAAGAACCCTTTTATCCCAACTCTCTGCTTTCTGTTAGTCAGCCAATTCTCGATCCATGCTAATACATTTCCTCTGACTCCGCGTACCTTTATCTTCTGCAGTAACCTTTTGTGTGGCACCTTATCGAATGCCTTTTGGAAATCTAAATACACCACATCCATCGGTACACCTCTATCCACCATGCTCATTATATTCTCAAAGAATTCCAGTAAATTAGTTAAACATGATTTCGCCTTCATTAATCCATGTTGCGTCTGCTTGATTGCACTATTCCTATCTAGATGTCCCGCTATTTCTTCCTTAATGATAGCTTCAAGCATTTTCCCCACTACAGATGTTCAACTAACCGGCCTATAGTTAGCTGCCTTTTGTCTGCCCCCTTTTTTAAAAAGAGGTGTTACATTAGCTGCTTTCCAATCCGCTGGTACCTCCCCAGAGTCCAGAGAATTTTGGTAGATTATAACGAATGAATCTGCTATAACTTCCGCCATCTCTTTTAATACCCTGGGATGCATTTCATCCGGACCAGGGGGCTTGTCTACCTTGAGTCCCATTAGCCGATCCAGCAATGCCCCCCTAGTGATAGTGATTATCTCAAGGTCCTCCCTTCCCACATTCGCGTGACCAGCAATTTCTGGTGTGGTTTTTGTGTCTTCCACTGTGAAAACCGAAGCAAAATAATTGTTTAAGGTCTCAGCCATTTCCACATTTCCCATTATTAAATCCCCCTTCTCATCTTCTAAGTGACCAACATTTACTTTCGTCACTCTTTTCCGTTTTATATATCGGTAAAAGCTTTTACTATCTGTTTTTATGTTTTGCGCAAATTTACTTTCGTAATCTATTTTTCCTTTCTTTATTGCTTTCTTAGTCATTCTTTGCTGTTGTTTAAAATTTTCCCAATCTTCTAGTTTCCCACTAACCTTGGCCACCTTATACGCATTGGTTTTTAATTTGATACTCTCCCTTATTTCCTTGGTTATCCACGGCTGGTTATCCCTTCTCTTACCGCCCTTCTTTTTCACTGGAATATATTTTTGTTGAGCACTATGAAAGAGCTCCTTAAAAGTCCTCCACTGTTCCTCAATTGTGCCACCGTTTAGTCTGTGTTTCCAGTCTACTTTAGCCAACTCTGCCCTCATCCCACTGTAGTCCCCTTTGTTTAAGCATAGTACGCTCGTTTGAGACACTACTTCCTCACCCTCAATCTGTATTACAAATTCAACCATACTGTGATCACTCATTCCGAGAGGATCTTTTACTCGGAGATCATTTATTATTCCTGTCTCATTACACAGGACCAGATCTAAGATAGCTTGCTCCCTTGTAGGTCCTGTAACATACTGTTCTAAGAAACAATCCCGTATGCATTCTATGAATTCCTCCTCAAGGCTACCCCGTGCGATTTGATTTAACCAATCAATATGTAGGTTAAAATCCCCCATGATTACTGCGTATCCTTTTTCACATGCCTCCATTATTCCCATGATTATTGTCCGCCCCACCATGAAGTTATTATTTGGGGGCCTATAAACTACGCCCACCATTGACTTTTTCCCCTTACTATCTCTAATCTCCACCCACAATGATTCAACATTTTGTTCATTAGAGCCAATATCGTCTCTCACAACTGCCCTGATATCATCCTTTATTAACAGAGCTACCCAACCTCCTTTCCCTTCTTATCTATCTTTCCGAATTGTCAGATACCCCTGTATGTTTAATTCCAAGTCTTGGCCCCCCTGCAACCACTTTTCTGTAATGGCCACCAAATCATACCCATTTGTAATGATTTGTGCCGTCAACTCATTTACTTTATTTCGAATGCTGCATGCGTTTAGGTAGAGTGTTTTAATACTAGTTTTTAAACCATGATTTTTAGTTTTGACCCCTCCTGCAGCCCCTTTATATTCATACATATTGTCCCTTCCTGTCACCTTGTGGTTTACACTTACCCCAGTGTTACTCTGCTCTGTTGCCTCCTGCCTTTTGCATTCTTTCTTGGGGTCCTGTTCATCTGAGTTCTCACCCACTCTATCGAGCTTAGAGCCCTCTCTTGGGTTGCGAATACTCCTTGCATTGAGGCACCGAGCTTTCATGCTTGCCTTTTTATTACACTTTGACCCTTTAAAATTTTGCTGTACAGTGGCCCTTTTTGTTTTTTGCCTTGGGTTTCTCTACCCTCCACTTTTACTCATCTCCTTTCTGTCTTTTGCTTTTGTCTCCATTTTGTTTCCCTCTGTCTCCCTGCATTGGTTCCCATCCCCCTGCCATATTAGTTTAACTCCTCCCTAACAGCACTACCAAATACTCCCCCTAGGACATTGGTTCCGGTCCTGCCCAGGTGCAGACCGTCCGGTTTGTACTGGTCCCACCTCCCCAGAACCGGTTCCAATGCCCCAGGAATTTGAATCCCTCCCTGCTGCACCACTGCTCAAGCCACGTATTCATCTGAGCTATCCTGCGATTCCTACTCTGACTAGCTCGTGGCACTGGTAGCAATCCTGAGATTACTACTTTTGAGGTCCTACGTTTTAATTTAGCTCCTAGCTCCTTAAATTCGTCTCGTAGGGCCTCATCCCTTTTTTTACCTATATCGTTGGTACCAATGTGCACCACGACAACTGGATGTACACCCTCCCTTTTCAGAATGTCCTGCACCCGCTCCGAGACATCCTTGACCCTTGCACCAGGGAGGCAACATACCATCCTGGAGTCTCAGTTGCGGCCGCAGAAACGCCTAGCTATTCCCCTTACGATTGAATCCCCTATCACTATAGCTCTCCCACTCTTTTTCCTGCCCTCCTGTGCAGCAGATCTGCACCTTCGCCCTGGAAATGTTTCCAATGCCTGGCTCAAAAAGGAAAGGAAGTTTGTTAAGAACCTGGGTACATGAGGCCTCATCGACATGTGATAGCACTCAGATGTCATCCCAGTTCCAGCCAGCTCCTTCCAAGCAGTGTGGGGCCATCGCCTAGGACAATCCGGAGTGGCAGTTCGTGCACCGTGCCCTCGTAGGTGACCTTGACCATGGCGCTGCCCAGGACAGTGATGAGCTCTTTAGTGTACGTTCTCAGGTTCGTGTGGATGGGGCTCAGGGCTGGTCTGAGTGCCTTGTTGCAGCACAGTCTCTCAAACATCTTTTTACTCATGATGGATTGGCTAGCGCCAGTGTCCAGTTCCATGGCTATGGGTAAGCCATTCAATTTTACATTTAGCATTAGAGTTGGACATTTCATCGAAAATGTGTGCACCCCATGTACTTCAGCATCCGCCTCCTCTCTCTGAGGCTCGAAATTGCTTTGATCCACCATGGACCGATCTTCCTCTGCCTCGTGGTGGTTAGCAGGTTTTGCAGAGCTTGCAGCTTGTCTGCAAGCTCGTTGGAGATGTCCCATTGTTCCACAGCTCTTGCAAACATACCCTTTGAAGCGGCATGTATAGGCTGAATGGAAGCCTCCACAACGCCAACAAGGTGTGAATTGCCTTGCATTCATCCTTTGTTGCGGACTCTGAGTCATCTGGGTCACCTGAGGCTTGCTGGCAGTTGCAGACTTGTGGTTTCTGCCCTGTACATTTCTGCTCGCAAACACAGTTCCAGTTAATTTATGAACATTGCTAGCACTTGTGTGCTGAGAGATTTGTTTGGTGTTATCACTGGTGGACATAAACGCCTGTGTTATTGCAATGGCCTGACTGAGGGTCGATGTTTCTACAGTCAAACGTTTTCGTAGGATGGTCTCGTGTCCAATGCCCAGTACAAAAAAGTCTCTGAGCATCTGCTCTAGGTAGCCATCAAACTCACATTGTCCTGCTCGGCGACGTAGCTCGCCACTTCCTGATCTTCAGATCGCTGGCACGTGTAGAACCGATACCTCGCAATTAGCATGTTCTCCCTCGGGTTAAGATGCTCCTGAACCAGTGTACACAGCTCCTCATACGACTTCTCTGTAGTTTTCACCGGAGCCAGAAGATTCTTCATGAGGCTGTAGGTCGGTGCCCCGCAGACCGTGAGGAGGACCGCTCTCCTTTTTGCAGCGCTTCCTTCTCCGTCCAGCTCATTGGCTACAAAGTACTGGTCTAGCTATTCGACATAGGCTTCCCTGTCCTCACCCTCTGAGAACTTCTCCAGGATGCCCACAGTTTGTTGCATCTTTGCGTTGGATTCGTATTCTCGTCGCCAGTTATTGTGTTCCTAACACTGATGAGACTGCACACAGGGAGGTTAAAGTAACAGTTACCTCAGTCTTTATTAAGACACTCCAGCGTGAGGAACAGGCCTTGGGGGCCGGCTTATATACAGTGCTCCCAAGGGATGCTGGGATCCCTTGGGACTTCAGGGGATGTGCTCCCTGGTGGCGGAACATGGGAGCACATGCTTTACAGGTTGCAGATGAGATTTACGAGAATGGTACCAGGGAAAGACTTCAATTATGTGGAGAGACTAGAGAAACTGGGTTTGTTCTCCTAAAGAGCAGGAAAGGTTAATGGGAACAATAGAGGTGTTCAAAATTATGAATAGTTTTGATAAGTAAATAAGAAACTGTTTCCAGTGGCAGAAGACATGGTAACCAAAGGACACAGATTTAAGGTAATTGGCAAAAGAACCAGAGACGACATGAAGAAAAAGAAATTACGCAGCGAGTTGTTATGATCTGGAATGCACTGCCTGAAAGGGCAGAGGAAGCAGATTCAATAATAGCTTTCAAAAGGGAATTGGATAAATACTTGAACAGGAAAAAAATCGCAGGGCTGTGGGGAATGGGACTAATTGATAGCTCTTTCAAAGAGCCGACACAGGCACAATGGGCCAAATGTCCGGCTTCCGTGCTGTATCATTCTATGATTCTATATCAGGATGGTGTGCAACTTGGAGAGAAACTCAGAGGTGATGGTGTTCCCATGCACCTGCTGCCCTTGACCTTCTAGGCAGTGGAGGTCGTGGGTTTGGGAGGTGCTGGTGAAGAAGCCTTGGCAAGTCGCTGCAGTGCATCCTGTGGATAGCATACACTGCAGCCATGGTACGCCGATGGTGGAGGGAGTGGATATTTAAGCCAGTGGATGGGGTGTCGGTCAAGCGTCTTGCTTTGTCCTGGATAGTGTTGAGCTTCTTGAGTGTTGTGTTGAATTGGAGCTCATCATCATCATAGGCAGTCCCTCGAAATCGAGGAAGACTTGCTACCACTCCAAAAGTGAGTTCTTCGGTGACTGAACAGTCCAATATGGGAAATACAGTCTCTGGTGGGACAGACACTTGTTGAAGGAAAGGGTGGGTGGGGAATCTGGTTTGCCGCATGCTCCTTCTGCTGCCTGCACTTGTTTTCTGCATGCTTTCGGCGACGAGACTCGAAGTGCTCAGCGCCCTCCCGAATGCTCTTCCTCCACTTAGGGCGGTCTTTGGCCAAGGACTCCCAGGTGTTGGTGAGGATATTGCATTTTATTACAGTTCCGAATAGAGCGCTTGCTTTGGGAATCTTGTGTCAGGCATGTGAACAATGTGGCCCGCCCAACGGAGCTGGTCGAGTGTGGTCAGTGCTTCGATGCTGTGATGTTGGCCTGATCCAGGACGCTAAAGTTGGTGCGACTATCCTCCCCGGGGATTTGCAGGATCTTGCGGAGACATCGTTTGTGACATTTCTCCAGCAATTTGAGGTGTCTACTTTATATGGTCCACATCTCTGAGACATACAGGAGGGCGGGTATCACTACAGCCTTGTAGACCATGAGCTTGGTGCCAGATTTGAGGGCTTGATCTTCGAACATTCTCTTCCTCAGGCGGCCGAAGGCTGCACTCATCCAAGCATGCAGCGTATTCATTACACTCTTGACTTGTGCTTTGTAGGTGGTAGAGAGGCTTTGGGCAGTCAGGAGGTGAGCCACTCACCGCAGAATGCTCAATCTCTGACCTGCTCTAGTAGCCACGGGATTTTTGTGGTTGGTCCAGTTCCATTTAAGGTCAATGCTGACGAGTTCACTAATGTTTTTTTAGGAAAGAAAACCAGCTGTCCTTACCCGGTCTGGCCACTCCAGTCCCACACCAAGCCCTGGTTTCCTGATCTGATGCTGAGGTCATAGCTGAATGGTCAGTCCGGTTTTATTCTATTGTTCTTTTCTAGTGGTTTGATACAACAGATTGGCTTGCTAGGCCACTTCAGAGGACAGTTAAGAGGAAACCAGGGGTTGGTGTGGGACTGGAGTGGCACATATAGGCCAGACCGGGTAAGGACAGCTGGTTTCCTTTCCTAAAAAAACATTAGTGAACTCGTCTCTTTTACAAAAATCCAACAGTTTCACTGTCACTTTGACGAATACCCCATTTTATTTCCAGATTTTTTAATTCATATTTAAATTGAATTAAAACTTGCAAACTGCCATAGTGGGGATTGAACTCAAGCTCATATAGATTTTTAATCCCGACCTCTGGATTACTAGTCCAGTAACATAACCACTACACGACCATAGCCAGAGATGCAGAGAATTCTTGATATGAGGTGTACGATGAAATGTCAATTTCCCACTGATAACGCCAATATTAGCGGTTGCCTGAGTCATCAGACCTCTCCAGAAGTCTATTAGAATAAACAACAGCAAACACCTGGATTTAGAATATATAGTTATGTTCATAGAGGGCCATATTAAATAGCTACCGCTCCCCCCCACTCCCCACACCCCCCGTCCCCCCGCCCATAAAACATTCTCAGAAATAGTGTCGGAGAGCTAAATGGATTTAAGGGAAATTTGGCAAATAATGAAACTGAACAATTTATGTGGGAAGCTTTATTCTACTCTCAGATTACACCAGTATGATTTTTTTTCCATTCCTACATCGTCAATGATTGTGACCTCGCTGAGTGAGCTTGCCAATTTAGTATCAAGTTAGAGGTAGTTTTATAATAAAGGTCTTTGCCAACTAGAAGCTGGATTAAGACAGCCTAAGAAAATATATTACGTGGTATATTCAGAAAGAGGAAACATTCCTCTCTTAACATTCTAGGTTGGATTCAAACCAAACTCCCAGAGGTGAAATTACCCACTGTACAACTTGGTCTCTCCACCACCTCACCAGCTCCTCCCCCCACCTCACACCCTCTGCCCCACACACACATGCACACACAACACTGACACTATTGAGAGTTCTAACTTGTTTACATGGAATTTTGTTGCTTTATTGACTGTAAACCATTCAAAGACACTCCTCAAAATGCCTGAACCTTACATAGACAAACTGTTTCCACAATATGTGTGCTTTAAAGGAAGAAGGTGATAAGAACATTTTATATCTTTCCATGTTTGACAAACGGTGCAAATTTATTTTTTACAAAAGATAAGAGTACCAATAATAATATGTGTTAACTATTTAATCTTAGGGGACTTATTTGAAAGGAGGAAATGATTGTGAGCAGTGGTTCCCATAATCCTTGTCTCCTTGCCTTTATTATTCAATAACTTTATTCAAATAGAGTTCTGATGCACATCTCTTTCACCGCAATTGTGGCAGTTGAAGAAAATATCACAAATTGAACTCAATTCAATATTTTTAAGTCACATTAGAGCAAAACTGTGAAACTGCTTCAAATATTTGCTCAGAAATACTAGTAATCACTTAATTAGGACAGACTAAGATCAACAAAAAATCTCATGAACCCAGTGGCTCAGCGAGAGGCTACGATGTACAGACTAGGAAGATCTCGGGTTCAAGCCTTGGTCTTGCACTGAGCTTTCTGATCTCCATGGTAGGGCACTATAATTGGCCTCAACACCACTTGGTTAAAGAAGATTTAATTCACCATAGACCTTTGTCTTGAGTGCTATCCAGCAACCGGTGCTTCGAGTTTTGTGCATGGACACAGGGAGAGTATGGGATTGGGTTTGGTTGAGATGTCCTTTGTGGTCAAACACCCTGGTAGCCCTCACTTCAAGTTCACACATGGAAAATGGCGAATTAGAACATAAGAACTAGGGGCAAGAGTAAGCCATTCGGCCCCTTGAGCCTGTTCTACCATTCAATAAGATCATGGCTGATCTTCTGCCTCAACTCCACTTTCCTGCAATGTCCCCATATCCCTTGAATCCCTTAATATCCCAAAATCTATCGATCTCTGTCTTGAATATACAGCCCACTGGGGTAGAGAATTAGATGAGTTATGGATGCACAACTGGAAACTATGGGTCTAAACAAAAGAAATACTTGGATTTATATAGCGCCTTTCACAACCTCAGGACATCCCAACGTGCTTTACAGCCAATGAAGTACTTCTTGAAGTTTAGTCACTGTTGTAATGTAGGAAACACGGCAGCCAATTTGTACACTGCAAACTCCTACAAACAACAATGTGACAATGACCAGATAATCTGGGTTTTTTTGTGATGTTGGTTGAGGGATAAATATTGGCCAGGACACCGGGGATAACTGCCCTGCTCTTCTTCAAAATCGTGCCATGCAATCTTTTACGTCCACCTGAGAGAGCAGACGGGACCGCGATTTAATGTCTCATCTAAAAGATGGCACCTCCGACAGTGCAGCACTCCCTCAGTACTGCACTGGAGTGTCAGCCTAGATTTTTGTACTCATTAAGGAGTCAATGCGGTCAGGAGGGAATATTGGGTATGGAAAAAAGGTATTTTAATAATGCTCATCTATATTTTTCCTTGCCAATTTTCACTTCTTCCTTCTGAACATATTTAATCATTCTTTTATTAATTAACTGAGTGTAGCCCAGGGATCAAACCTGGAAGCCTCTTGGTCTGTACAGCTTAGTTACCCACTAGATGTACTTGCTGAGCCATTAGTTAGCCTTCGCTTATTCTCATTAGATTGTTTTAGTGTCCTTTTTATGGAGTCAACGTATTTTTCAAGAGCTCCCGGCCACCATTTCTTGAAGAAGCCAACTCATAATTCTTACCTTCGCACTCGTGTTGTTTTTGCAGACAGATCAGTGTAGGTCTTTGTTGTCCAGAGCAAGGATGCAGCTTCTGACAAAAGGTCATTGACCTGAAACATTAACTCTGTTTTACTCTCCACTGATGCTGCCTGATCAGCTGAGTATTTCCAGCATTTTCTGCTTATATTTCGGATTTTCAACATCTGCAGTATTTTGCGTTTGTTTGAGGGATGCAGCTTGTTGCAATGTCTGCAACTTCCTTTAACTTGAGTTCACAAATTTTTGTCATAAACATATATCATATAAATAAAATACTTGATATGATTCTGTTGAATGCCATGAAAGCAACACCTCGATTTTAAAATTCTTATCCTTGTTTTCAAGTCACTCCACGGCCTCGCCCCTCCCTACCTCTGTAATCTCCTCCAGCTCCACAACTCCGCCCCCCAACCCCTACGAGATGTCTGCGCTCCTCTAATTCTGGCCTCTTGAGCATCTCTGACTATAATCGCTCGACCATTGGTGGCCGTGCCTTCAGCTGCCTGGGCCCGAAGCTCTGGAACTCCCTCCCTAAACCTCTTTGCCTCTCTTTCATCCTTTGAAACCTACCACTTTGACCAAGCTTTCGGTCATCTGGCCCAATTTCTCCTTATGTGGCTTGATGTCAAATTTTGTTTTATCATCATCATCATAGGCGGTCCCTCGAACGAGGATGACTTGCTTCCACACGAGTTCACAGATGTTTCAATGAAGGACCCGATGTTCCAGTCCTGAACTCCAATTGAGGGGGTGGAAGATGCCTGTGCGTGGATTTTTTGAACATATGGTGACCATCGCACATTATCTACCACACGGACTTGACAGAGCGAGGCCTTTATCCAGTGGCAAGGGTTAACCAGGACGACTGGAGACCTGCTTTGCTGCATGGACCTAGTGCACACACATATCGTAGTGTGGGCAGGCCCGTGCTGCCCCTGACCCCTTGTTATGTTAACTTACAAATTTTTTAAACATTCCATGCAGTTTATATTACACACGTTGAATGCCACTTGGAGACGTGAAGATATATAACTGAATGTATGAAGGGGGCTCATGCTTTCCCCCACACCGAGTGCACTCACGGCTGTTATGACAATAAATAGATCTGAAGCCGTTCTACTCCTAATAATGCCCCTGTGAAGTACCTTGGGATGTTTTTTGGGCTATATAAATACAAATTGTTGGTGTTTATTTGATTCCTGGATGGAGACTGGCAATACAGTAACACATTTGTGAAGAGTTATACTGTCTCCTCTTGCAGAATAAGTATAAAATAGCTCATGTGCAATGTCCAACATAACTGTATTTTGTTTTTCTTTTCATTTAGCATATCCGAAAAAATCATCTGTGCATCATCAGACTAGAGTTACCAACCCTCTCGGATTGCCCTGGAGTCGCCAGGAATTAAAGAATAAACTCCAGGGCACTGCTGTGGACAATTCAGGCGAAAAATCATCGGGGCATTAAAAAAAATGGTGCTTTAAAAGTGTGTTGACTGGTTACAAAAATATTGGACACGCTATTGTATTGTATAAATTATGAATGATGTCCAAAAGTATAGCCCTGAGCTCAATGGAAAAATAGAATTACATAAAATGGACAGCACAGAAATAGACCATTTGGCCCAACTGGTTTCTGCTCCACAGAAGCCTCCTCACACTCCTTATCATCTAACCGTATCTTCTATTCCTATCTATTTCTTCCTCCCTCATGTCGTCTAGCTTCTCCTTCAATCCACATTTCCAAAAATATGAAGGCTTGCTAATCAATGTGATGCTCCGATTAATATTTGATGATAAAATGATCACTTTGGACTGCTTGGCAGCTCAAAGTTGCTGCAATCAAGGAAATGGATGACGTAGGGGCCACTTTAAAATAAAAAACTTTAAGAAAAATCAGCAGAGTTCAAATGCATCATTCCAAGAGAATGGACTGGATTATACAGCACAGAAGGAAAACAAATATGCTGAAATGTTAACATTTGTGAGATGTTGTAAGCTGGAATGTTAACACAAAAGCAAAATTCTGCGGATGCTGGAATCTGAAATAAAAACAGAAAATGCTGGAAATACTCAGCAGGTCAGGCAGCATCTGTGAAGACAGAAACAGAGTTTGCATTTCAGGTTGATGAAACTTCATCAGAACCTTAACCGTTAATTGAAATGTTAACAGTTGCGAGATGCATTAAGCTGAAATGTTAACAGTTGTGAGAATCATCGAATCATAGAAATTTACAGCACGGAAGGAGGAGATTTCGGTAACAGTTGTCAGGTGCAGTAAGCTGAAATGTTAACATTTGTGAGGTACAGTAAGCTGAAGTGTTAACAATTGAATACAGTAGCATAGTGGTTATGTTACCAGACTAGTAATCCAGCAACCTGGACTAATGATCCAGAGTCATGAGTTCAAATCCCATCACGGCAGCAGGGGAATTTAAAATTCACTTAATTAAATAAATCTGGAATAAAAAGCTAGTATCAGTAATCTCTCTCTCTTAGGCAGTCCCTCGGAGTCAAGCATGACTTGCTTCCACACTAAAAGTGCGTTCTCAGGTGACTGATGAGTCCAATGTGGGACCTACATTCTCTGTCATGGGTGGTGCAGACGGTGTTTAATGGAATGGGTGGGTGGGGTGCGTGGGTTGCTGTGCATTCCTTCTGCTGTTTACGTTTGGCTTCAGCTTGTTCCCAGCGGAGAGACTCGAGGTGTTCGGCGCCTTCCTGGATCTTTTCCTCCACTTTGAGAGATTTTGGCCAGGGATTCCCAGAGGTCGGTGGGATATTGCACTTTTTCAAGGAGGCTTTGAGGGTGTCTTTGAAGCGTTTCCTCTGTCCACCTTGGGCTCACTTGCCGTGTTGGAGCTTTTGGGAGTCGAGCATCGGGCATGCGGATGATGTGACCCACCCAGCGGAGCTAATCGAGCGTGGTCAATGCTTCGATGCTGGGGATGTTGGATGTTTGCAGGATCTTGCGGAGGCAGCTTTGGTGGTACTTTTCCGGTGCTTTGAGGTGCTTGTTGTACATAGTCCATGTCTCTGAAGCATATAGGAGGGAGGGTATCACTACTGCTCAATAGACTATGAGCTTGGTGCCGGGTTTGTGGTCCTGGTCTTCAAACACTTTCTTCCTCAGACGATCGAAGGCTGCACTGGCACACTGAAGGCGGTGTTGGACTTTGTCATCGACGTCTGCCCTTGTTGATGGTAGACTGCCGAGTTATGGAAAATGGTCCACATTTTCCAAGGCCTCGTCGTGGATTTTGATAATCGCGGAGCAGTGCAGTGTGGCGGGGGCAGGTTGGTAGAGGACCTTTGTCTTACGGATGTTTAGTGTAAGGCCCATTCTCTCGTATTCTTCAGTGATGGTGTTGACGATGGCTTGGAGTTTGGCCTCTGAGTGTGCACAGATGCAGGCGTCATCTGCATACTGTGATTCAATGACAGAGGATGGGATGATGTTGGATCTGGCCTGGAAGCGACGGCAGTTGAACAGTTTCCCGTTTGTTCTGTAGGTTACCTCCACTCCAGCGGGGAGCTTACTGAGGGTGAGATGGAGCATTGCAGCAAGGAAGATTGAAAAGAGTGTTGAAGTGATGACACAACCCTGCTTTACCCCGGTCAGTAATGGTGACCATAAAAACTACCAGATTATCGTTAACACCCCATCTGGTTCACTAATGTCGTTTAGGGAAGGAAAGCTGACTCCCTTACCCGGTCGGGCCTACGTGTGACTCCAGACCCACAGCAATGTGGTTGACTATCTGAAATGGATGCGCGCCACCTCCTTGCTAGGGAAGTCTGCTACAACTGTACAGGGCATTGGTGAGGCCACACCTGGTGTACTGCGTACAGTTTTGGTCTCCTTATTTAAGGAGGGATATACTTGCATTGGAGGCAGTTCAGAGATGGTTCACTAGGTTAATTCCTGAGATGAAGGGGTTGTCTTATGAAGAAAGGTTGAGCAAGTTGGGCCTTTGAGGATATAACAAGCATGGTGGATAGAGGTGTACCAATGGATGTGGTGTATTTAGATTTCCAAAAGGCATTAGATAAGGTGCCACACAAAAGGTTACTGCAGAAGATAAAGGTACGCGGAGTCAGAGGAAATGTATTAGCATGGATAGAGAATTGGCTGACTAACAGAAAGCAGAGAGTCGGGATAAATGGGTCCTTTTCGGGTTAGAAATCGGTGGTTAGTGGTGTGCCACAGGGATCGGTGCTGGGACCACAACTGTTTACAATATACATAGATGACCTGGAAGAGGGGACAGAGTGTAGTGTAACAAAATTTGCAGATGACACAAAGATTAGTGGGAAAGCGGGTTGTGTAGAGGACACAGAGAGGCTGCAAAGAGATTTAGATAGGTTAAGCGAATGGGCTAAGGTTTGGCAGATGGAATACAATGTCGGAAAGTGTGAGGTCATCTACCTTGGAAAAAACAGTAAAAGGGAATATTATTTGAATGGGGAGAAATTACAACATGCTGCGGTGCAGAGGGACCTTGGGGTCCTTGTGCATGAACTCTTTTTGGGAGAAAATTAAAACATTAAATCATAAAATAGTGTCCCCCCGATCTGGGGGGTGCACCAAACATTTCCAAGGCCCTTTTTCTTGTTTTTTTTTTGCACAGAATCGTATTTTCCTCCAAGTGCCCCCTATAAAAGGGGAGGGGGACACTAAAAGCACCGGCAATTAAAACAAATTAACTTAAAAACATAAAATCAAATTAAAATTTGGTTGCCGGGCGTGATGATGCACTCCAGTCCCTCCGGTGTCCACCCCTCGCGGAAGGCTGCGAGCGTACCGGTGGACACCGCGTGCTCCATCTCCAAGGACACCCTGGACCGGATGTAGGCGCGGAAGAGAGGCAGGCAGTCTGGCTGAACGACCCTCCTTGTGCATGAATCCCCCAAAAAGTTAGTTTGCAGGTGCAGCAGGTAATCAGGAAGGTGAATGGAATGTTGGCCTTCATTGCGAGAGGGATGGAGTACAAAAGCAGGGAGGTCCTGCTGCAACTGTATAGGGTATTGGTGAGGCTGCACCTGGAGTACTGCGTGCAGTTTTGGTCACCTTTCTTAAGGAAGGATATACTAGCTTTGGAGGGGGTAAAGAGACGATTCACTCGGCTGATTCCGGAGATGAGAGGGTTACCTTATGATGATAGATTGAGTAGACTGGGTCTTTACTCATTGGAGTTCAGAAGGATGAGGGGTGATCTTATAGAAACATTTAAAATAATGAAAGGGATAGACAAGATAGAGGCAGAGAGGTTGTTTCCACTGGTCGGGGAGACTAGAGCTCGGGGGCACAGCCTCAAAATACGGGGGAGCCAATTTAAAACCGAGTTGAGAAGGAATTTCTTCTCCCAGAGGGTTGTGAATCTGTGGAATTCTCTGCCCAAGGAAGCAGTTGAGGCTAGCTCATTGAATGTATTCAAATCACAGATAGATAGATTTTTAAGCAATAAGGGAATTAAGGGTTACGGGGAGCGGGCGGGTAAGTGGAGCTGAGTCCACGGCCAGATCAGCCATGATCTTGTTGAATGGCGGAGCAGGCTCGAGGGGCTAGATGGCCTACTCCTGTTCCTAGTTCTTATGTTTTTATTTCTTGCATTCTCGAGGGCAATTAGGGAATTGGTAATAAATGCCACATCCCATGAGCGAATATTTCTTTTTTTTTTAAGTTGCTGATGCTGTTGACAGTGGTGGAGGAGTAGTGAGCCTGATGATGACACCCAACAGTTGCAGCCATAAGAACCTCCTCCTCCTGCGCATCAGTGACGGAGCCGAGAAGGCGCTGACCCTTGACCCGCCCGTGTGACGAGCCACAGGAAACCCCGTCGGAAGTAGGCGCCATCTTGGAAGTTGCGGGGAGCGGGGGAGACTTTTAACAAGTGATTGTGTTTGTGAGTGTGAGTGAGTGAGTGAGAGAGAGAGAGAGAGAGAGAGAGTGAGTTTTTTTTTAATTTTAAGAAAAAAAAGGTTAATTTGCGGACGTTTGCCGAAGAATAGGTAAGGGAAAAAAAATAACAAGTGAGCGGCGTGATATAAAGAGAGGTGTCGGTGCGGATGAAAGAGGACAGGGTTGGAAGTGTGGGTTCGGGTTGCTCGATGGCCTTTTGTGTTGTGTAAGGGTTTTTTTCCTCTGCCCTGAAGCGGTTCCTGTTGCCTTCATCCCGGAAGGCCGGCTCGCCCCGCTTGGGCTCGGCCTGCCCAGTTAACACTGCAGTCAGGGGGAGGGTGTGGGGACAGAGAAGCCGCTCCCCTTCCTGCTCAATTTGTGCCGGAGTCTTGGCCTGACCGCCGCCGCTGCTGCTCAGAGTGTCCACTTTCAGCTGTATGTGTGTGTGTGTAGATATATTATTATTGCAGCTGCTATATTTCCGGTAAAAGGGCTGCCGCTGTGTGTTTTTTGGGGGGATTTGTGTTGGATTTTTTAATTGTTTTGTTCACAACTGAAAGAAGGGGGAGGGAAGGACGAGGCCTGCAGTCTGGCTTTCCACATCGCCCCACCACCTTCAATAATAAAACAGCGATTCGGGTCGGTTCTTTGGCAACAGTCTGACCGCATCATCTCGCTGACACTTGTGCAGGACTGATGCCAGTTTGGGTGGGGAAGTGAATTCTTCTTCTGCATCGCATGAATTATGAGCCTCGGGTGCCCGACTGAAACATGAATACGAGCAACTTCAGTTGCATTCGTATTCGGCTGTCAGTCCTTATTGCCGTACAATTTGCACGGTATTCGCAGCATAATGTCGAGTCTCCAGCTTGTTTTGTTACTAAAACGTTTGGATATTTAGTCATCTTGAGGGCCAAATGTTTGTAGTGTTGAGATTTGGTATATTCATGCAGCAAATCTGACATTCCTCTGCAGTGTTGGTACTGGGATAATTCGAATTCATCTGGGGAACAACAATTGATTCATTTGTGAATATAAATGCCTCTTCACAGATGTATGTAGTAATGACAATCTCTCCTTGTCTGCAGTACTTTTATGCATGTTGAGTTAAATTGTAAAGAAAACTAGTGTGGAATATACCATTAAGTTCTGAATGATGCAGATAGTTAGTCAAGTGCTAATTTATTTCAAATTAAGGCATTAATTAAGTTGATTTTATTAGAATGTGTATGATTTCATTGGAAAAAGGAAATTGATAATGACTAATAACGTTTTGTACATATGTAGTAGAAGATAAGTTTAGGACAGATACCAGGAAGTAGCTTTTTTTGCATGGAGGGGAATACCAGTTGGTAAGGTGGACTTACTTTTTTAGGGGGGGAAATAATAAAGTTGATATTCTGGGAGTATAAACTCATGGGACAAAAGGTCTTTTGCTGATCAAGGTGAAGAATGTCCTTGCATAAGAACATAAGTAGAAGTAGGCCATTTGGCCCCTTGAGGCTGATCCACCATTCAAAAGATCATAGCTAATCTTATCTTGGCCTCAACTTGGCCTGTTCCCCATAACCCTTGACTCTCCGATCGTTCACAAATCTGTCTATCTCCACCTTGAATATATTCAATGACTCTGCTTCCACAGCTCTCTGGGGTAGAGAATTCCAAGGATTCATGAGGTGATCTTATCGAAATATAATGAGGGGGCTTGACAAGGTGGATGCAGAGAGGATATTTCCACATAGGAGAAACTAAAACTAGGGAACATAGTCTCAGAATAAGGGGCCATTTAAAACTGGGATGAAGAGAAATTTCTTCTGAGGGTTGTAAATCTATGGAATTCTCTGCCCCAGAGAGCTGTGGGGGCTGGGTAATTGAATATATTTAAGGTGGAGATAGATTAGGGTTATGGGGAACGAGCAGGGAAGTAGAGCTGAGTCCATGATCAGATCAACTATGACCTTATTAAATGGCAGAGCAAGCTTGAGGGGCTGTATTGCCTTCTCCTGCTCCTATTTCTTATGTTCTTCTCTCTGCCCAACAAGATACATTAGTCCTGATGTCACAGCACTTGCTACTGCACCAGTGTGACTTTTTTTAATTGTTGCCCATACCAGCCATCCTGTGTCACTTCCTGAGCTAGCTAATTAGTGTCAAATTGGGGGCAGTTACGTGCTGCAGGCTTGTGTCAAATCCTGAAATGGGTTGAGACTGCTCAAGCTGATTTCTCATTGGATTCTTGCAGCCAGTAGAGAGAAGGCTTTCACCCCATGACTCTCGTTTCAATTTGCACTCTGGTCCAGGGGTGAAAGTATTGAACCCACTGCACTAACCCTGAAATGTACTTTTCATCCAAATTTATTTTATAATGTGTATTTTCATGTCTCGACATATTCCATTATGTAATCACAGACTGTCAATAGCAGTTTTTAAGGAATGCATGATTTTCCTGACCTCTCGCCTAATGCTGGGAAGTCAAGATCAATTGTAGCACGTTCATGGCCATCCTGATTGAAATCGCCTAATAAAGTACGTCCCGGGACAGAATATAGAAAGGTCTTGCTTTGTGTTACTCGGTGCAATGTATGGTGTGCAGTTGACTCCTGATCATTCAAAGTTGTCTTTTTACTTAAAAAAAAATCAACTTATCCAATAAGCAGTACAAGTACCCTAACTTTATTAAAATATATTTAAGTATTTGAGCACTGTAATGGATGCCAATGTGTCATAGAATATTTGGTCTTAATCTTGGATTATGTTTCCATTGTGAGAATATGTTACCAGAGATGTAGCCTGAATTGAATTGCTACACTTTTAAAGTAGAAACGTTAATTTAGAGATACTGCAGAAGCTGGCTACTGATGGACTGTTTTTTGGTTAACATACAGTTCACATTTTAAAATGAGTTCTGATTGTGTATGGGCAACAGATTGTGTGGGTAATGCTCGTGCAATATTGACAAATAGTTTCGATCTAAGTTTTACAGGGTTTGGAATAGACATGTCAATGGGTGTGGAGCATTGCTAATCCCACGTGATAGCTGGCAGTTGGACTTCAAATGAGGTGGAGCTTGGAAGCTGAATGCTTTTAAATCCATAGTAGTAATTCCTGTTTTTCTTTTTTGTGACACTATTTGTAATGCATAAATTATTGTGCTGGTGCACCAATATTCCTGCTTGGAATTTCTACTGTAGTCCAGTTAACTGCTAGCCCATAGGTTCAGTCATTGTTTTACAACTTGGCTTCTGTTGTGTGTGTTGCATGAAGTTGGTGTTGCAATAATTGTGGCCACAGTGAACTGTGTATGGCAGAGCAGTTAATGTACATGACATACAATGTAAAATAATCAGTTATTGCTTAATGTATTTCTGGTGGTGATCATAGCTGTGTGTACGACTCACCTTTACATGTATGTTGACTTAGTCTTGTCTGTTAGAGATGTAGAATGCATGTTGGATGTTTCCAGTTCTTCCCTCACCCCTATGGGTGAATATACCTTTGGCTGATCTTGTACCTTCCAGCAAGTTTGAGGATGGGTTGCCTAATTTCCTTGGTTGGCGAAATGTGACGAGAACAATATATATTTTGAGGGGAGCCCTGAAATTAAAATAAGCTGCCTTATGCTTGTGATTATGCACATGCTGATTCTATGTAGGTCCATGCAAAGTGTGGCTTATCACCTGTAATTTCAATTGTGTTCCTGATTTTCTTGGAAAAGATGCGGCTCAGCATGCTGCACTGGGTGTCAAATAAAGCCTGTTAACTGAAGTAAACACATTCTGCTTCCAAGTTCCCATGGTTACTCAAGACGTTACAGGATAATTGATGATTCCTTGGAGTGGTATCAAAGCAGTTGGCATAAAGGCACTTGGAAAATAATTGTATAATATTTAGATGTCTGTTTGTTACAAACTTAAAATAGGCAATGTACCAGCCTGCACCCAGTAAACCTCTACCACCATTCACTGATTTTAGCTTGAATGTTTAATGGTTTTCACTTCATAGAGAAGTGTGCTGTTGACCATGGCTCCTCATTATCAATAAGTGCACGCTGCCATCAGAAAGGGGAATTGCTTCTTTCGCAAACTAAAGCGCCAAGTTTGGAAATCAATATAATACATGGAATTGTGCTACAACCAATTCTCTTAGTGGTGATATTGGTTCCCTTCAGTGGTGTGAACCTGCCTTTGCTATCACTGTTGTGTCATAGTTCAGACCTATTGTGCATGTGAAATGGCAGGAAAGCATGTTGAGGCAATGCAAATAAAGGCAGAGTTCTGCTGGGCTAAACATGTCTGGATTGTTGCCGCCCAAGACTTCCCAAACATTGCTTGGGCTGTAGGATTATCTTCAGTGCCTATTGAAACACAAGCTGAATCTATGCAGCATTAATAGCAACAAATAGGAGTGGCTTGTCGCAGACTGATGGGGCGGTATTCAGTACCACTGCAGAGTATGGACAACCCTTTGAAGTGCAGGCCGCCAGCGGCAGCAGTGAGGAAGTAGTTGATGCAGAATCTGTCTCGGTAGCAACAACCAAGTGATTTAAGTATTATGGAAATTGTTTCATTAATTGAACTGCAGAGCCATAAGTGGTCTATAGGAAATGAATTTAAATTGGCAAGTATCTATTCCATTTTGTATCTCATCCCAGTGGGATAAACCACACTGATAGTATAAAACTGGGAGGTGGGTTTAGAATGAACCATTGTTGCCTCTACGAATTTTGATGAAAAACATGGTAACTTTGTCCTGACTTTTCAAAGCTTCATGCAAAATGGAGGGCATCAATGAGAATCCAGCTTGGCTATAAATTGCATATCATTTTGTTTTTGTAACTTATTTTAAAATTGGCTCGGGAGAGCAGTGTTTTAAATTCTATTATAATCTGAATTTGTATACCTGACAGTTACACCATCGTTTTCCATTTCAATCCTCATTAACTTGCCATTTTTAAACGTACAGCAGAATGTTTTTCCACTGGATGTTACTTCCTCGTGAGTAATTTCCCTTGCTTTCTTGTATAAAGGGGCCTACCCTCGATTCTTTCATTGCATCATATATACAGAGGATCGACGAGTACAAATTGGAGCAAGATGTTTTGTTTTGATGGAGTATTTAACTCAAGAGGGATAATATTTTATCCAATATTGCAAATATCTCCAGTGATATTGTGGCTTGTATCAGAAAATTTGACTTCTGTGCATTCCTCTATTGTTGCATACAAACCTGGCTTCCTCTTTTTTTTCTTGCAGTTGCCTTGAGGTAATTTTTGAGGAAGAGTAACTGATGACAGTGTGGTGTGTGTAATATCAAATTGATGCACCCTGAATAATCAACCGGTGTATAATAGAGGAGGTATGATTTAGTTGTGTACGGTGTATAGATATTACTGTACAATATCTGTGGGATCCATTTATTGGGCCAGCTAGCACCAACTGCTTTTGGGGTGAAGGCTATTTTTTTAGTGCACTAGCCAGTAGTGATTGTCCTTGAAACAATGCATTTGTGCTTTAATTCATTGGATAGTTCAAAGATGGAAATATATTTATCAACTGATCGCTACCCCTCTGTTTTGTGCAGGTTGCCCACATGATCTTCCTCCAGCGCCTCTCCTCTGTTGTCCACCTTGGTGGGACTGCCCTCGCTTGGTTCCACTATCCACTTGTAGCCAGAACACCTTTAACAATAGCTTCTTTCTCCTTTCCATTTTTTTTCTCTCTCACTTCCCCCCATCCCCCCACATGTGCACACGTTCTCCGGTTGAACAAGTCAGTTCTCATCCTCTGCTTCCTATTCGCTTCTGACCCCATATGCTCTCTGTCACAAAGATCTCCTACTTCCTACCTCTACCTATCCTAAACTTCAATTCACGTTACACTTTCACCTGGTAGTGGCAAATTTGGTGGCAATTCCTAGACAACGACAACTTGTATTTTTTCACAGGAGTATTATGACACACAAAAATTGACACCGAGCCACATAAAGAGAAATTAGTGCAGGTGACAGAGCTAGGTTTTAAGGAACATCTTAAAGGAGGAAAGAGAGGTTTAGGCAGGGAATTCCAGAGCTTGGGGCCTAAGCAACAGAAAGCACAGCCACCGATGGTTGAGCGATTTATAATCAGGGATGCTCAGGAGGGCAGAATTAGAGAAGTGCAGATATCTCTGGGCATGGGGAGGTTGTGGGGCTGAAGGAGATTTGAGATCGGGAGGGGCGAGGCCATGGAGGGATTTGAAAACGAGGATGAGAATTTTGAAATCGAGTCGCTGAACCGTCAAAGAGCACAGGACTGATGGGTGAGTGGGACTTGGTGCGAGTTCGGTAACGGGCAGCAGAGTTTTGGATCACTATTTTATGTAGGGTAGAATGTGGGAGGTCAGCCAGGAATGCATTGGAATAGTCAAGTTTAGAAGTAGCAAAGGCATGGATTAGGGTTTCAGCAGCGGATGAGCTGAGGCAAGGGCGGAGACGGGCAATGTTAGGGAAGTGGAAATAGGTGGTCATGGTTATGTTGAGGATATGTGGTCGAAAACTAATTTTGGGGTCAAATATGACGCCACGGTTATGAACAGTGTGGTTCAGCCTCACAGAAGTTGGGGAGAGGGATGTAGTCAGTGGCTAGGGAAAGGAGTTTGTGGAGGAGACAGAAAACAATGGCTTCGGTCTTGCTAATATTTCATTGGAGAAAATTTCTGCTCCTCCAGAACTGGATGTCAGACAAGCAGTCTGACAATTTAGAATCCGTGGAGGGGTCGAGAGAAGTGGTGGTGAGGTCGAGCTGTGTGTCATCAGTGTACATGTGGAAACTAACGCTCTGTTTTCGGATGATGTCACCAAGGGGCAACATGTAGATGAGAAATAGAAGGGGGTCAAAGATAGAACCTTGGGGGACACCAGAGGTCATATTGCGGGGCAGGAAGAGAGGCTGCTGCAGGTGATTTTCTGGCTATGATTTAAATAGATAAGAATGGAACCAGGCGACTGCAGTCCCACCTAGCTGGACGACAGTGGGGAGTGTTGAAGGAAAGACCTACAAAGGACTAAGATCTCTGCTGGTGCCAGAATGAGTTAAGTCAGTAAGTTTATATTAACTAGGTAGTACCATCAAAAATTTAAAAAAACTTTAATATTCTGAATAGGCATGTTAAATGTAAATAACATCACTATTACACAAATTTAGTAAATTGTGTTGCAAAAAGTTATTCAGTTACAAGTTAATTCCAAAGCAAGCACCCTGCTGAACTCCTTCATGGCAAACGAGCCAAAGGTGGGCAGCGGCAACATTACAAGGACACCCTCAAAGCCTCCCTGAAAAAGTGCAACATCCCCACTGACACCTGGTAGTCCCTGGCCAAAGACCGCCCTCAGTGGAGGAAGTGCATCCGGGAGGGTGTTAAGCACCTCTAATCTCGTTGCCAAGAGCATGCAGGGACCAAGCGCAGGCAGCGGAAAGAGCATACGGCAAACCAGTCCCACCCACTCTTTCCCTCAACGACGATCTGTCCCACCTGTGACGGAGATTGTGGTTCTCTGACTGTACAGCCACCTAAGAACTCATGTCCGAGGGACTTCCGATGATGAATGGGTTCTAAACTTGGCTGGTCTGTATGGGTTAATGGCCAGTTTCTTGCCAGTGAGAGGCTCCTTTTTTTTGAGGGGGCGGGAGGGAGGAGGAGGAAGAAGAAAGTGATCAGCTCCACTTCCAATAATGTGAATGTTTGCTTTTTTGGAGGTAGGCATGTCTTTTGACCACAGCAAGGTGAGTGCTGAATGATTGGTTTATCCAGATGTTGAGATTTAGTATAGTAGTGGTCTTGGTTATAGCATGTGAGACTATTTTGCCTGAGGGCTGTGATGAGGATTAAAGAAAAGACTGATGAACAACTTTTATTTTTGTAAAACTTAAATTTACATGGACAATTCTGCATTCATTATTTTTCTGAGACAGTAAATTCAACCTTCCTTTTTAAGGAGCTTTCTTGCAAATAAATTAGCGAAGTATTCAAATTCAATGCCAACCTGCTAATCCGCACAAATACGATTAATGCCTATGTAGAGCTTAGGATACTGAGTGCTAAATAACCAGAGCAACAGCACCCCATAAGGTGCTGTTGCATAATGACACTTTAAGGGTTTATCTCTTTTTTTTCAGTTGCGTATGAAGATTTTCTGGGGTTTTGGAGGAGAAAAATCATCCAGGGTTCCTGTTCCTGATCGTCCTGTGACCATTGTTGGGGAGCAAATATGTTTGAGCTTCTGAGAACCGAATTGAGCTTGGCATTTGGACAATAATTTGCTGTCCAGGCTCTCATGAAGCATGACCCTTTGTATGTGTTATTGGAGGCTACTGGTGCTCATGAAACTACTCCAGAAAGAGTGAAGAGAAGGGGAGAAAGATCATTTCCTCCTGCAAGTTACTCTTTCTCCTCCCTTGACACTACCTATAAATTTGTAACCGAATAACTCTCGGAGTCGAATTTTGCACCAGTGACCATGCTTTCTAAATTTGAGTAGAGATGTTTATTTACATTTAGTGTGCTTATTTAAAGAACATTAAAACTTTTTTTTTAACAATTGTGTTGACAGTAAACATGTAGTTCTGTTCCTACCTACAATTAATAATCAACTTACTGCCTTACCTCATTCTGGCACCAGCAGAGATCTACTGCTTTGTCGGTCTAGGAATTGCCACCAAATTTGTCATTAACGGGTGGAAGTGTAACCAACTGAGTGTGGCAAGATCAAATGCAATTTCTCTTATTTTGTGTTGATTTAATGTGTGCAGCTAGTGTGGAAAACCTGTACGCACGCAAGCAACTATCCTGACCAGAAAACATAACATGTATTTAAACTTCCCCAGTTGATACTCTGGGTTCTCCTCCGAGCCAATTGTTGAGATTCCTTGGGTAAAGATGTTGCTTGTTTGTAGTATTCCAAATGTCTTTGGTATGGCGACTTCAACATGAAGTGAAGGTGGCTTAATTTAAAAAAAATAAAAATAAAGGTGGCCTGCTTCTGGTATGTAGTGAGAGAACAGTGGAGCCTAAGGAGGTTGTCATCAGCAAGTTGTGACAGGATCCTCAATAATAGTTGGCAGGTTTTATAAAACAAAATGGTGTTGGCTTTTACAGGAATTTTTCTTGGGTGCTATACATATGAAATTTATTTTTAAGATGGCCCATTTATAATCTTTTGTGTCTTGAGTAAAGCCAGATTGTTAATTTTACTTTAAATATTACATTTAAATAGGATCTGACACTTGCTGTGATTTCAGTGGGACTCCGCATTTAAAAATCGGCCACTTTAAAATTGGTAAATTCTCAAAGGATATTTAAATGAATATTATTTGAACATGTGAATTGGAAAATATCTGAACATTATATTATTGTCTAAACAGATTCAATAAGATCATGGCTGATCTGATCATGGGCTCAACTCCACTTCCCTGCCCGGTCCCCATAACTCCTTTACTGCCTTCTCGCTCAAAAATCTGTATCTCTGTCTTGAACATATTCAATGACCCAGCCGCCACAGCTCTCTGGGGCAGAGAATTCCACAGAGTTACAACCCTCAGGAAATTCCTCCTCATCGTAGTTTTAAATGGGCAGCCCCTTATTCTGAGACTATGTCCCCTAGTTTTAGTTTCCCTTACGAGTGGAAATATCCTCTCTGCATCCACCTTGTCGAGCCCTCTCATTATCTTATGTTTCTTCTGAGCTCCAATGTGTATAAGCCCAACCTATCTTCATACATCAACCCCCTCATCTCTGCAGTCAACCAAGTGAACCTTCTCTGAACAGCCTCCAAGGCAAGTATATCCTTCCTTAAATACGGAGACCAAAATTGAACGCAATACTCCAGATGTGGCCTCACCAATACCCTGTACAGTTGTAGCAGCACTTCTCTGCTTTTATACTCGAGGAGAAACTTCTTCACTGAGTTGTTAACCTGTGGAATTCCCTACCGCAGAGAGTTGTTGATGCCAGCTCATTGGATATATTCAAGAGGGAGTTAGATATGGCCCTTACGGCTAAGGGGGTCAAGGGGTATGGAGAGAAAGCAGGAAAAGAATATTGAGGGAATGATTGATCCTATTAAATGGTGGTGCAGGCTCGAAGGGCCGAATGGCCTACTCCTGCACCTATTTTCTATGTTTCTATCCCCCCTTGCAATAAAGGCCAACATTCCATTTGCCTTCCTGATTACTTGCTGTACCTGCATACTAACTTTGTGTTTCATGCACATGGACCCCAGGTCTCTCTGCAGTACTTTGCGATTTTTCTCTATTTAAATTGTAATTTGCTTTTCCATTTTTTTTTCTGCGAAAGTGGATAACCTCACATTGTCCCACATTATTTTGCCATTTGCCAAATGTTTGCCCACTCACTTAGCCTGTCTATGTCCCTTTGCAGATTTTGTGTCCTCCTCACAATTTGCTTTCCCACCCATCTTTGTATGATCAGCAAACTTACACTCTGTCCCTTCATCCAAGTCATTAATATAGATTATAAATAGTTGAGGTCCCTGCGACACCCGACTCGTCACTGTTTGCCAACTGGAAAATGACCCATTTTTCCCACCTCTGTTTTCTGTTAGTTAGCCAATCCCTCTATCCATGCTAATATATAACTCCCAACCCCGTGAACTTTTATCTTGTGCAGTAACCTTTTATGTGGCACCTTATCGAATGCTTTCTGGAAATCCAAATACACCACATCCATTGGTTTCCCCCTTATCCACCCTGCTCGTTACATCTTCAAGGAACTCCAGCAAATTTGTCAACATGATTTCCCTTTAATAAAACCATGCTGACTCTGCTTGATTGAATCATGCTTTGCCAAATGTCCTGCTACTGCTTCCTTAATAATGGACTCCAGCATTTTCCCAACGACAGATGTTGGGCTAACTGGTCTATGGTTTCCTGCTTTTTGTCTGCCTCCTTTTTTAAATCTGAGCGTTACATTTGCCGTTTTATAATATGCTAGGACCGCCCCAGAATAGAAGGAATTTTGGTAGATTACAACCCATGCATCCACTATCTCTGCAGCCACTTCTCAAGACCCTAGGACATAAGCCATCAGGTCCAGGGGACTTATCTGCCTTTAGTCCCATTATTTTACCTACTACTACTTCATTAGTGATTGTATTAAGTTCCTCCCTACCTATAGCCCCTCGATTATCCACTATTGGGATGTTTTTAGTGTCTTCTACCGTGGAGACCGATACAAAATATTTGTTCAACATCTCTGCCATTTCCCTATTCTTTATTGATTCCCCAGTCTCATTCTCCAGGGGACCAACATTTACTTTAGCCACTCTTCCTTTTCATGTACCTACAGAAACTCTTACTATCTGTTTTTGTATTTTGTGCTAGTTTACTTTCATCTATCTTCTCCCTCAGTCATTTTTTTAGTCGTTTTCTGGCAGCTTTTAAAAATTTCTTAATCCTCTGGCCTCCCACTAGTCTTGGCCACATTGTATGCCTTTGTTTTCAATTTGATACCCTCCCTTATTTAATTAGCCACGGATGGTTATCCCTTCGCTTAGTCTTTCCTTTTCATTGGGATATATTTTTGTTGAGTCATGAAATATCATCTTAAATGTCTGCCACTGCTCCTCAACCGTCCCATTCTGTAGTCTATTTTCCCAGTCCACTTTAGCCAACTCTGCCCTTATACCTTTTGTAGTCTCCTTTATTTAAGCTTCGGACCCTGGTTTGAGACTTTCTCGCCCTCCAACTGAATTTGAAATTCAACCATATTATGGTCACTCATTCCTGGAGGCTCTTTTACTACGACATCATTTATTAATCCTGCCTCATTACACAGTGCTAGATCTAAGATAGCCTGATCCCTGGTTGGTTCTGCAACATACTGTTCAAGGAAACTTTCCTGGATGCTTTGGTCAAGTTCCTTGAGGGGGACAAGTCTGCTAATTTGACACATTGACAATGGCACTTCAAGGTTCATGTGGGAAAGACTAAAAATGTCAGCCAAGGGAATGTTCTTCTGAAGTTGGGGGCAAGGCACCTTGTTGGAGCAAAGCACAGGGAGCTGTACTCTGCATCTGGTTGTGATGTACCTACCTGCGGACACTGGGTATCTGAAATGGTAAAAGTTCCATTTCCCATTCGCAGCATGAAAATATTCCTCGCCTTGAGCACAAAAAATACAAAGCAAAAGAAGAGCCCTAGCGGTCTATCTGCACTTGAGATTACTTGATTAACTTAAATTTAAAGTTAAAATTGATGGATTCGATGCAAAATCTACTTAACGTTCATCTTTTTAAACTGAGAAATGGGTCTGAGTATCTGAACAAGAAATGCAGCCAACCAGCAATTTTTGCCAGTGATGAGAGCTATTAAGAGCTGCTGCTGCTGCTCCTAGAACTTGAACCTGTAATGAAGATATCTTGCATAGACCCATACAAATGGAAATTTATAATTCTAGTTATGCTAACTATAAGGAGGGGCCAAGAGCCAAGTAGATTTGGTGTGACACGAGTACCAGTAAAATGCTGTAGGAAGGTACTGAAAGTCACAGCGTAATATGATTTGATGTAGGGCTTATGATCAAAGTTACAGGAAAATGCTAAATGTAGCTGGCTATTTCCAACCAAGTTGCTTTAATTTGTAGTTGAGACCATGCTGATCCTTTCTTTACACTGTCAAAAAATTTGCTTTTGAAGGGAGGTATGGGTTGCCAGCTGAAGTGAATGTTGGAGTTGTAGAAAATGCTGTCAAATTCTGTTCCCAAGCCACCGACTCCATCCATATCCAGACTGTTCGCAACCTTGGTGTCATATTTGATCCTGAAATGAGCTTCTGACCACACATCCGCAGCATAACTAAAACCGCCTATTTCCACCTCTAACATTGCCTGTCTCCGCTCCTGCCCCTGCCTCAGCTCATCTGCTGAAATCCTCATCCCTGCCTTTGTTACCTCTAGACTTGACGACTACAACGCATTCTTGGCTGGCCTCCTACATTCTGCCCTGGGTAAACTTGTGGTCATCCAAAACTCGGCAGCCCGTGTCCTAACTTGCACCAATTCCCGATCACCCCTGTGCTCGCTGACCTACATTATATCCCGGTTAAGCAAATCCTTGATTTCAAAATTCTCATCCTTGTTTACAAATCCTTCCATGGCCTCGTCCCTCCCTATCTCTGTAATCTCCAGCCACCCCCCCCCCCCCCCCACCTTCCCGGGGAGATATCTACGCTCCTTAAATTCTGCTCTCTTGAGCATCCCTGGTTATAATCGCTCCACCATCGGTGGCCATGCCTTTAGCGCCCTAGGCCTTAAGCTCAGGAACTCCCTCCCAGCCTCTGTGCTCTCCTCCTTTTAAAACGCAACTTAAAACCGACTTCTGACCAAGCTTTTGATCATTTGACATAATTTCTTCTTGTATGGCTTGGTGTCAAATTTATGTCTTAACACTCCTGTGAAGCGCCTTGGGACCTTTTACTACTTTAAAGATGCTATCTAAACACAAGTTGTTGTTGCTGAAATCCACAACATTCTCGAATTCCAGTTCTGAGCTTGACCTGAAACGAACTCCAAATTTTGCAAGGCCAATTATCGGAAGTTGTTTGAACTGGAATGTACATATTTTTGAAATGGCGTTTTAAGATTTGTGTTTATGGTTGAAAGGAATTATCTAAAAATGAGGGAACATAATGTAATTAGCTGAAGTTTGAATATTCAATATTTTCTAGCAATACTAAGTGAAGTGGACAGTTTTTACTATGGAAAAAGTGCAGAACGTCTGCATACTATACATCTTTTAGCCTATCCCATTTTACTTGAAATCATTGTTCGTCAATTACTATTCAGAAATTGATGTATACCAATTAAAGGTCGAGGTGTAGATTTGATGTAATTTGACTCTTCCATCAGTGTTTTAACATCTGTAGTAAAAAGTATGTTCTGTTTGGACTGCTCATTTTATCGTGTGCAAAGTCAATGTTCTACCATGTCTAGCCCATTTCTAAGCTGTAAATATTGGGTATGTGTAAATTTCCTCAAAGATCATACAGCCATAAATCTCTTAGATTTGGAAAATTGCACATCCCCCCCCCCCCCCACCCCCAGATCGCCATTCAGAATTTAGTAATTGTGCCAACTGTTTGGAGTAGATTGAAGTACTGCTCTGTTCGCACATATAGATTAACAAGTGGTGTACTGTATAGAGCGTTATCCACCATTATTATTCATTTCACCATTCCGTGAACACTACTGCTTTTCTGAACAGCAGTGACTTGTACCAACAGTCCTCTCAATAGCATGCTCATTGTTCATTTGTGACCCTGCATGTTTAATGTCAACAGGCTGATATGCTCAGAGTGAGAGATGCTATAGCCGAGCCTGATGCTGTCAGGAATGTGAATCTTCACACTTTTTCTCTCTCTCTCTCTATTGTCCCTCTCACCCCTTCACCTTCCCCCATAGCCTGGATACAAAAGAGATCACTTGTAGCAAGCCAGCTCCCTTTCCTTTCCCTTCCCTTCCACCCTGCTGACCCCCTCATTGCAACTGAGAGCGGCTAATTCAAATGTGAACCCTCAGTACTATGTGATCAGGTGCATTTACCCATTGAGGTGATGGGGAACTGTAACCTTCAAACCCGAGTATGTGTAAATCAGGCAAGTGATTTCAGTCATATTCATCTAAAATGTATAAAACTAGTAAATGTATTGGTCTCGCAGGTAACCCATGCCTATTGAAATAGAAGTTTGTGACTCTTGCCTTCACACACACTTTTCCATTTGATGCAAGTACTGTTATTAGAAGCCAATTGTAAATACAACTTTGAAATGACTGCAGTAGTCTTTGCTAAGTTGCTGACTTGCAAGCTGTAAATGTTAAGTAATGAATAGTAATGGTATGCAAGTTCTGATCTTAATGGCTGTAGCTGTTGAAACTGTTAAGGTCAAGTACATAGATTCCCTCCAGATTTTCAAAATGTGGTGGGCGGCGGTGTCGGTGGGGGGGGGGGGGGTGGAGGGAAAGAGATAAGAAATGCTGTTTATCAATCCACAATAAACATGCTGTTACTTTTGATAATTGATCACTCCTGTCTCCCTGCTTATCTCCTGGAGAAATCGCACAAATGCTTGTCTATTATAATAGCTTGTAGAAGACAGCATCATTTTGCATTGCTTTGATTTCCACTTGTGTTTGTGAAACTTTATTGAACAACTTTGAAATCACCTACAGTTTGATCAATTTTCATGTAAAAAATAAGTTGCGTGCTTCTCTAAACGAATGTAAGTAAGGTAAAAGGACACTGAGCCAGGGAAGGAAAGATTTGGCAAGGCTGAATGAAGGCTTGTTTTGAAGCGAGAGGTTTGAGGTTTTTAAAGATGGAGGAATTTAGGAATGGAGCTGAAGTAGGACAGCGGCTGTGCCATCAACAGTGGGGCAGAGAGGGATATACAAAAGGCTAGATTTAAAGGAAGGGACTATTAGGCTGCAATGGTAGGGTGGGGCAGGTTATGGAGGAACTTTATTTCATTGAAGAAATGTGAGCAATATTGGTAGGACTGCATTTAGCAGCTATCGCTAGTTGCGCTGAGAAGGTGGTCGTCTGCTTCCATGAACAGCTGCAGTCCTTATGGTGATGCTTCCACATTTGTCTTGTGAAAGGTCAAAATTCACGGGAACCCCCTCCAGTATTGAGACTCATTGGAATGGAAATTTAATTTGGGGCTACCAACCGGAAAGTTTGAAATCCTAAAGTGCTTATGGAAGAAACTACAAACTTTAATCGAATTTTGGACTTTCACAAGACAAATTCAAGTCTGTGGGTGCGCAGAAAGAACTAAAGGAGCCAACTTGATTATTGGAGCTGTCTGGGTGTTGGGACTAAGGTAAATTGTCAGGAGAAATGGATACTCACAAACCCTTCTCAAGAGACATTAACATTACAACAATAACTCAGATGGCCAGCCATCGAACTGAACCGAGACAAGCCTTCTACAGCATGAATAAGAACAAAGGGCCCACCACAGCCTGTATGCAAAAACCAAGCACAAAAGGACATTGTGATTACCAAGCTAATATTTCCATCAGGAAACAGATTTAGAAGAGCAACCCACCCAAGACATATTAACTTAACGAGCCCGCCAAAATATAACAAAATGTCAAGCCCGCCAAATTTAAACAGAATTCTGGACTGATTTGCCGTGAAGATTAGGACAACTCAAACCGTATAACTGGCCCCCTGTTTTAAGAGGGTATACCATATTACGCTTATGCCATCAAGAAGGGAGAGAAACCAATGCGACAATTGTAAACTAACTTCTCTAGCCTCGAAGTCCAAAAGCAAGGAAGAACATCACCATCGCGGCAGCAACCAACCACAGCCAACATGGTACCACCGAAAAATCACCATCAACCAATTTCGTAACGAAACTCCACAAGGAAGAAATCGCAAATTTCCATTCAATAATCTCAGTCCTGACTACCAACAGGTGAAAACACTACCTAAAGAGACTTTGAGCCTATTTCTAACTAAGGAAACCAGGTACTTACCCCATAGATCTAAAACGTGCCTGATGGAGAATTCAAACAGGCTGTGAAAAAACACAGGCCACATTGCATTAAGTCATCAATCAACTTGACATTTTTGGACCTTTGGTAGCGAGCCAATTAAAACGTTAAAAGACTTTCAATTGAGCCAATAAGGTCAAAGAAGGCGAGTTATTTTCTGTAAATTGATCCAGGTATAAAATACAGCCATTTTGACCATGTGTCTCAGTAAGACAATGAAACTGGCAATTAGCCAGCAGTTTGTTGCTCTCTGCCAAGATTAAAAAGTTTAAATTACCATCGGATTTTGTATTTCATTGGAAATTGAGAGAGATCTAACAGCGCCTTACCGCATCAGCGGACTAAACCCAACTGAATATTGTGCAGTAAGAAGTCTTCTCCGATGTTCGGGGTACGGCAAGCAGAACCTACAGAATTCAAAGAACCCCGAAATTGCAAACTACTGCTAACTGACCAGAAAGGATTAGTAAGCATAATCCCTGCCTGCCCTGGAGTCTAACCTCGCTCGGATTAGGTATTGAGGTGGGAGGTGTAATTTTTACTGTAACCCCCTTTTAATGTGCAATGTATTCTTTATTAGTGATTATAAGTGTGTGTATTTTCTTAAAATCAAAGTTCCTTTGGATTTATTTGGGGGGTGTGATAAAATGCAGAGTCTAGAACCCAAGGGATTGGGAGCGATTCGAACTGCTCAAGTTGGTCAGAGATGAACCTAACCCCCAGGACCACCCCTTGCACTTGGGCAGGCAGGGAGTTCTCGAATGTTGTCACCGATGAAAGGAAAAGTGATGCATGTCCAAATTAGGGTAGTTGTGTGATTTGGATGAGCTCTTGGTGGGTGGGGGAGGGGCAGGGACATGGGTTGTGGAGGTGTTGCTGTGATATTGCTGGTCCTGTTGGTAATGATAGAGATAGAGCTGGGAAGGAAGGTGTTGGAGATGGGAATGGTGATAAATTTAGTATGTTGGAGGGCAGGCAAGCAAGTAACCAGGGCATATCAACGAGATCGGGTCAATGGGCGTGGGAATTAATCCAAGGCGGGCTATGTGTAGCAGAGTTCTGGCAGCAAAGTCATCAACTCAAATAAGTGGCATAATGTAAATGGGTTTTGAGGATAGATTTTCATAACTACTTCTGATTCAAATATGGATGTTCTTCACCTGCCAATTACCCCAGTCTTTGTCATGAGCAAGTGTAGGACCTGTTCAGTTGGCTACCATTTAAACGGTTTATAATACTGATATTAAATATACATTGAGTTTAAAAAAAAAAAAGTCCTCATTGCCTAAAGCGTAAAAGTTAATTAATCGATTCCAGTTATCAGGCAGGATGTCAAGTTGTGCATGAATAATCCAAATGTAAATTGCCAAATATGTCCTGTACGGGCCCATTATAGTTCCAAATTTATATCTGATCTGTTGCTGTGTGAAACTAGTTTTCTGTAATCATTTAAAGATGTATATAGAGGGAGTTTACGACTATTAGATTCTGTAATGTAGTTATGCATTTGTTACGCATTGAACTTTAATTTTCTTTATGTAATAGGTATCTTTGTCATTTGTAATGGGACTATTCATACGAACATAAGAACATTGGAAATAGGAGCAGGAGTAGGCCATCCGGCCCCTCGAGCCTGCTCCGCCATTTAATACGATCCTGGCTGATCTGATCATGGACTTGGACTTGGGTCCACTTCCATGCCTGCTCCCCGTAACCCCTTATTCCCTTATCGGTTAAGAAACTGTCTATCTCTGAAATTTATTCAATGACCCAGCTTCCGCAGCCCTCAAAGGCAGCGAATTCCACAGATTTACGACCCTCTGAAGAAATTCCTCCTCATCTCAGTCTTAAATGGGTGGCCCCTTCTAAGATTATGCCCCTAGTTCTAGTCTCCCCCATCAGTGGAAACATCCTCTCTGCATCCACCTTATCAAGCCCCCTCTGTTGAAATCTCGACCTCCGATAAACGACTCGGACACCTTCAGCTCCGACAGAAGTTTCTTTAATTTACTTGCTAGCAAGGGAAAGATCACACTCAGTCAATGGCTAAGTGAACACCTCCGAAATGGTACAGTTTCACGAGATATTTATACAGTAAAATCCAAGTTATGGCCTCTCCCTGTGTATTGGCTCTGTCTCGCAGTCAGTGAATACAGATAGAGTTAATTACTACATCCTTGTCCTGACATGGTTTCCAGATATTTCCTTTTGTCAGGGTTATTAGTTGGCCAGCTGGTCATTACTCTATAAGAGTGTGGTAATGAGCTATTACCTGTCTTGCATTATGTCAGGATTGTCCAGTTTCCTAGTCAGTTATGTTTTTGCATCAAATGGATGAGGTCTCTATGAGATAATGGCTGGTGGTTTGAGTGCTTTGAAAAGGGTGGGGTGGAGTGGAACTGATGTTGTATAGACAATAGGAGAGCACCATGGGCGGGGTGGGGTATTGTCTCAGCAGGACTTGCCTCCTAGCTGTCTGGTGGCTATCAGCCATTTCAAGCCAGGTTTAGCTGTTTATGCAAGCCGACTGCTTTATGCAGAAATTTCTAGAAGGACCAGGACACTCTCTTTTGTTATATATTGCAAAGGGCACAAAAATACCATGTGGTATCAGCTTAGATAAAAATACATTTCTACACCTCATAATCTTGTACGTTTTGATAAGATCACCTCTCATTCATCTGAATTCCAATGAGTAGAGAAGGTTCACTAGGTTGATTCCGGAGACAACCCCCTCATCTCCAGAATGAACCGAGTGAACCTTCTCTCAACTGCCTGCAAAGCAAGTATATCCTTGAATATGGAAACCAAAACTGTATGCAGTATTCCAGGTGTGGCCTCCCCAATACCCTGTATAACTGTAGCAAGACTTCCCTGCTTTGATACTCCATCCCCTTTGCAATAAAAGCCAATATTCCATTGGCCATCCTGATCACTTGCTGTACCTGCATACTAATCTTTTGTTTCATGCACCAGATCCTGCTGTACTGCAGCACTTTGCAATTTTTCTCCATTTTAAATAACTTGCGCTCATTTTTTTTCCTGCCAAAGTGCATAACCTCACATTAAACTCTCATTTGGAAAGCAGTGACAGGATCGGTTCAAGTCAGCATGGATTCATGAAGGGGAAATCATGCTTGACAAATCTAATGGAATTTTTTGAGGATGTAACTAGTAGTGGACAAGGGAGAACCAGTGGATGTGGTGTATTTGGACTTTCAAAAGGCCTTTGACAAGGTCCCACGAGATTGGTGTGCAAAATCAAAGCACATTGTATTGGGGGTAATGTACTGGTGTGGATAGAGAATTGGTTGGCAGACAGGAAGCAGAGAGTCGGGATAAACTGGTCCTTTTCGGAATGGGAGGCAGTGACTAGTGGAGTGCTGCAGGGCTCAGTGCTGGGACCCCAGCTCTTTACACTCAATTCCTTCATCCAAATCATTAATGTATATTGTAATATCTCCATGTTTGCAGATGACACTAAACTGGGTGGCGGTGTGAGCTGTGAGGAGGATGCGAAGAGGCTGCAGGGTGACTTGGACAGGTTAGGTGAGGGGGCAAATACATGGCAGATGCAGTCCAATGTGGATAAATGTGAGGTTATCCACTTTGGGGGCAATAACACGAAGGCAGAATATTATCTGAATGGCGGCAGATTAGGAAAAGGGGAGGTGCAACGAGACCTGGGTGTCATGGTTCATCAGTCATTTGAAAGTTGACATGTAGGTACAGCAAGTGGTGAAAAAGGCAAATGGCATGTTGGTCTTCATAGCGAGGGGATTTGAGTACAGGAGCAGGGAGGTCTTGCTGCAATTGTACAGGGCCTTGGTAAGGCCTCACTTGGAATATTGTGTTCAATTTTGGTCTCCTAATCTGAAGGACGTTCTTGCTATTGAGGGAGCGCAGCAAAGGTTCACCAGACTGATTCCCGGGATGGCATGACTGACATGAGGAAGAACTGGATCAGCTCGGCTTGTTTTCAAATTTAGAAGAATGAGACGGGATCTCAGAAACATAAAATTCTGACGGGACTGGACAGGTTAGATGCAGGAAGAATATTCCTGATGTTGGGGAAGTCCAGAACCAGAGGTCACAGCCTAAAGATAAGGGGTAAGCCATATAGGACCGAGATGAGGAGAAACTTTTTCACCCAGAGGGTTGTGAACCTGTGAAATTCTCTGCCACAGAGGGTTGAGTCCAGTTCTTCGGACATATTCAAGCGCGAGTTAGATGTGGCTCTTATGGCTAAAGGGATCAGGGGGTATGGAGAGCAGGCAGGACTGAGGTTGCATGATCAGCCATGATATTGAATGGTGGTGCAGGCTCGAAGGGCTGAATTTTCTGTGTTTCTATGTTTACTCCTTCTGCCAAATTTCTGCCCCCTCACTTAGCCTGTCTATGTCCTTTTGCAGGTTTTCTGTATCCTCCTCACACATTGCTGACGATACAAAGATGGGAGGAAAAGCAAACTTGGCCACGTTACACTCAGTCCCTTCATCCAAGTCGTTAATATAGATGGGGTCCCAGCACTGATCCCTGCGGCACCCCAATAGTTACTGATTGCCAACCCGAGAATGAACCATTTATCCCGACTCCAGGCTGAAAGAAACTGCTAGTCAAGGGCAAATAGGTGAAAATGAAAGGTCCATGCATTGTACAAGAGGCTCTGTTAGCAGATAGCTAAAACAGTGTTGTGTACAGAAATTGTCGCAAGAAACTTTCACAGCACTTGTGTGTTTTGAAAATTCATTACAGACCAATAACTGGGATTGTGATCGTGGGTGTTGCTACCTTGGCCTAGTAAAATCTGTATTGTGGTGGTTTGGTCATATATTTGTAAGGATCAAGGACCATTGCTTGTTGGTATTTCTTGCCCAGACAACATTTGTGTAGTGTTGCCTCCAGTGCAGTCCCCTTCTGATTGCAGTAATTGCCTTGATGCTTATTTGCAGATTCCATTCTGGCTGTGCTGAGCCATCCACTGTGTATGGTGAAGTATGCTGTACACAGTGAATCACCTTGGGACAACCAGAATAGAATGAACCTTCAGTCTTGTTGCATTTAAAAACACAACCCATGATTCTCCTTTTTTATAAAAAGGAAATTATTCAAAGTGATGATTCTAATGTCTATATTTGCTGCATTTTCTTGCATATTTTTGTTTTGTGCAGAACTGTTAAGGATGCAATACGGTAGAAAACAAATTACTTCTCTAACCATGTGTTTAATTCAAAATATGTATTTGATAAGTCTTCAGTTAAACCTTTTATTTGTGTCATCTCCAAGCACTTGCCATACAACGATCTTGAAATGATGCAGTATCTGTTGGATAAAGAGGTGTGTGTGTGTGTATATACATATGGCTTCTTGAGCACCAATATTGTCACCACTTAATTTCAATATAGTACTATCTTTAGTTTTGTTCCTGTTAAAGTTCTCTATGCTTATTTAGCATACTGATAACGACTGCTCTACTCTCAATTTGAAGCAGTTCCCTTGTTCCAGAGGTCGAGACACTGCTGCACATAGTTTTTGCCAAATCATATAATTATCTGTAGTGCATGACACGGAATTTGCTTCTGGAATAGTGACCCTTCAGGTCGGAGCTGGTTGATGGGTAGGTGAAGGGAGAGGGAGTAGAGTGACGGAGTGCCTGAGGTGGATGAAGAAAGTACTGTTGGATGGTAGGGATTGTGGAAAATGTGGTTTTACAAATCTGCCATAGGAATGTGGGAACAGAAATAGGCCATTTAGCCCCTTGAGCATGATATGCATGCTATTAGATTCATGGCTGATCTGTGTCTCCATTGCTCCATATCCCTTTATACCCTTATCTACCAAAAATGTATCGATCTTGGTCTTAAGTTTCAGTCTTTTAATGGAGAGAGTTCCTGATTTCATTGCTAAATGGCTTGGCTCTAATGTTAAGATTAGACACCCTTGCTCTGGATTCTGCCACTACAAAATGTTGGAAGCCAGCTTCCTGTTTAGAATGGTCAAATGCATTCAATGTTTTGTCTAGTGCAAATAAAATTAATATTTCAACAGTTGAGTTTTCCTTGGACTTATTGAAATACTAGTGACAACACTAGGGTTGGGGAATAACTTTCTAATGACATTTTTATAAAGTTAAACATGGCTTTTTAAAATTGCAATAGACATAATTTGTTTTTGGCATGCACTAAATGTTTTGTGGTCTATGCATAGAATTAAAGGCAGTCAAATACGTGAAGAAAATCTTGATAACATTTTAACTCTTGACAGCATGCAGCAAACGATTGACTTAAATGTACCAAATTCTTGGTTGAGTTGCAAGAATTCTTTTGTCTTCAGTTACAATTTATGTAATCTGAACATGATTTTAAATTCTTGTTTCTTGAAATAATTGTTAAATTACTGTGATTTTTGAAAGTAGTCACGCAAAAATAACCTGAAGTTTGTAATCTAACAATGTAATGCAGAATACCAGTTTCTCTGTCTCGATCGGAGGTAGCTGATGTACATAATTACATGATATACCAAGTATATTTGAGTAAGATGCAATTTCAAGTGAAGTTATCCAACAAAACTACTTAAATGGCTTTTAAAAATATAGTCAAATGTTTTTGTTAGAAATGGTGCACGCTGTTGTGGAAGGTAGAGACCAGATTACATCTACTTCGCCAAACAAAATGGATTTCCTGAGTCACCTGGGCCATCGAGCAGAGCAAAAGTCATGTCATAGGGAGAGTTGGAAGTGACTTAAAGGTTAAACATTTAGTGTAGCTTGTGTGCCAATGTAGGGATAAACTACTGTAGGCTGTTATTACATTGACCAGAGGATTTCATATAACAATGTACATTGCTAGTGGTAGAGTATGTCAACAAACGCAGTGCAAGGAAGTTTATATCGCTGCACATTTTATAGAATGTTGTAACGACAGCATTCTGAATTTTGGATTAATCTCGTGGTTTAATTTTTTTCCCTTGTAGAGCCAGGATGGCCACTGCTCCATACAACTACTCCTACATCTTCAAATATATCATTATTGGTGAGTACATTATGTTGGGCTTAATTCCTAGAGATTGAATTCTGTGCATTTAAGTGTACATGAAGTAATACGGTAACGGGTTCCATTAGGGCAAGGAAAGTCAAAACATTGGATGAAAATTGAGTTATTGAAATACAAGTACAAAACTGATTTATATGCAAGTTTTCTCATTTTCACCCCCCCATGCAAGTATTGCCACTTGCTGGCTGTTTGAATGCATGCAGCACTTTTTATAAGCTCATTTCTTTAACCGTGCTATATTGAATTACTCAAACAAAAACCAAGTGAGTGAGAAGTCTTAGCTATGTAACATTGTAACTGTAGATGTCATAAATGATATGACACTTGTCCTTTAGTCAGAAGATTGTGGATTCAAGCATTACTTTAGGCTGGCCCAGTGTACTGCTGAGGAATTGCTGCACTGTCTTTCAGATGAACCATTGAACTCTGACCTCCATCTGTCTGAGGTGGGCATAAAAGATTCCTCGGCGTTATTCAAAGAGTAACAGGGAATTCTCCATGTCCTGGTTGGCCAGCTTTTTTAATTCACCATCAAAAGTTGTGGGATCGTGCTATGCACGTCATCATAGGCAGTCCCTCGGAATCGAGGAGGACTTTCTTCCACTCAAAATTAGTTCTTGGGTGGCTAAACAATCCAATAAGAGAGCCACACAGGTGGGACAGATTGTCGGTGAGGGAAGGGGTGGGTGAGACAAGTTTGCCACACGCTCTTTCTGCTGTCTGCGCTTGATTTCTGCATGCTTTTGCTGATGAGGCTCGGTGCTCAGCACCCTCCCGGATGCACTTCTAATGCCTACATAAGTGGGTGGATTTCAAAAAGTTATTGCTTGTGATGTACTTTGTAATTTCGGATGTAACAAAGATGTGATGACCAAGTTTTTTTTAACTAAAAAGGAAAGTCAGCATAAACCAATATCTTAATTATAATGGGCAGATTTTAGTACACACAACAGTGGGGTGAGAATTTGAATTTGCATTTAAAATGCAATCAGGCGTGTTCATACACTGAAAACTTGTGGCCCTGGTTATTTTTAAACCAAAAGTTGAAATGCAAGAGCAGAATAGTTGTCCTGTTTATCACCTAATTGACACATGAATTGGTGGTCTTGTAATGGTTGTTTAGATTTCATTATACAGTACTTCTAAAAGATGTTGCATTCCCTGGAACCAACTACAATGTCAGAAGCTCAGGAGAGTTAATTTTGATGGAAAATCTTCCTTTTAAGCCAATGAGGTTTTGAGTTTTTGATTGAAATCCAGATTAATGCAAGTGTTGATATTTTGGTTTATCTGTTTTTGTAGCTCAATAATGTAGACGTGCCCTAGTTCTAATTTATACTGCTGTTGTAGTGTCCTTTTTTTTACATTGAATAGCCTCCAGTCGAAGTGTGTAAAAATATGGTACATTAATCTTAATTTTCCAACATTTTATATTCCATACATGGAAAATTTTGTAGTACATGTTGACACACACTATTATAGAAGATAAGCAGAATATTGTAGATCCGGGCTTCAGTACAGAAAGGACATAGTCTCTGTAAAATTTAAATTGTTTAATGATATGGCAAGAGTTTAACTTTTATATTAAAGCTGTAGTGTCCTCATCTGGTACTTTGTAGTGTTGTGTAGCCTTTATTAACCAAAAGATAATGACACAAAACTATATTGCCAAAAAAAATTAGCTACAAGATCTGAATAGGGAATTGGCTTGAATTTCTGTAACCTGTAACGTGGAGGTGAGGATAGAAAATTGTGGAGCTTGGCAATGTTGTGCATGCTTCAGGATACTAGCACTGAATAGAATTTCAGTTTTGAAGCCGGAAAACAAACTGCCCAGATTAAACTTTATAACTGACTCTGCCAGATTTGTCCAATGTGCAGTAACGTTCTTCAGCCTACGTTAAATCATAGAATCATAAAGCACGGAAGGAGGCCATTTTGGCCCATTGTGTTCGCGCCGGCTGACAGAGCTATCTGGCCTAATCCCACTTTCCAGCTTATGGCAATTCAAGGGCCCATCCAAGTACTACTTAAATGTGGTGAGGGTTTCTGCCTCTACCACCCTTTCAGGCAGTGAATTCCAGACCTCCACCACCCTCTGGGTGAAGAAATTTCCCCTCCTATCTCCTCTAAACCTCCTACAAAATTAAAGCACATGGTATTGGGGGTAATGTACTGGTTGGCAGAGAGGAAGCAGAGAGTCGGGATAAACGGGTCCTTTTCAGAATGGCAGGCAGTGACTCGTGGGGTGCCACAGGGCTCAATGCTGGGACCCCAGCTATTTACAAGATACTCAATTCCTTCATCTAAAATCATTGATGTAATATCTCTAAGCTGGGTGGCGGTGTGAACTGTGAGGAGGATGCTAAGAGGCTGCAGGGTGAGTGGGCAAATGTATGGCAGATGCAGTATAATGTGGATAAATGTGAGGTTATCCACTTTGGGGGCAAAAACAGGAAAGTAGAATATTATCTGAATGGTGACAGATTAGGAAAAGGGGAGGTGTAACGTGACCTGGGTGTCATGGTACATCAGTCATTGAAAGTTGGCATGCAGGTACAGCAGGCGGTGAAGAAGGCGAATGGTATGTTGGCCTTCATAGCTAGGGGATTTAAGTATAGGAGCAAGGAGGTCTTACTGCAGTTGTACAGGACCTTAGTGAGGCATCACCTGGAATATTATGTAATGTTTTGGTCTGCTAATCTGAGGAGGGACATTCTTGCTATTGAGGGAGTGCAGCGAAGGTTCACCAGACTGATTCCAGGGATGGCAGGAGTGCCATATGTGGAGAGACTGGATTGACTGGGCCTGTATTCACTGGAATTTAGAAGGATGAGAGGGGATCTCATAGAAACATATAAAATTCTGATGGGACTGGCCAGGTTAGATGCAGGAAGAATGTTCCTGATGTTGGGGAACTCCAGAACCAGGGGACACAGTCTAAGGATCGGGTAAGCCATTTAGGACTGAAATGAGGAGAAACTTCTTCACTCAGAGTTGTTAACCTGTGGAATTCCCTGCCGCAGAGAGCTGTTGATGCCAGCTCATTGGATATATTCAAGAGGGAGTTAGATATGGCCCTTACGGCTAAAGGGATCAAGAGGTATGGAGAGAAAGCAGGAAAGGGGTACTGAGGTGAATGATCAGCCATGATATTGAATGGTGGTGCAGGCTCAAATGGTCTACTCCTGCACCTATTTTCTATGTTTCTATGTTACCAATTACTTTAAATCTATGCCCCCTGGTTGTTGACCCCTCTGCTACGGGGAAATCGGTTCTTCCTATCCACTCTCTAGGCCCATATAATTTTATACACCTCAATAAGGTCTCCCCTCAGCTTCCACTGTTCCAAAGAAAACAAACCCAGCCTATCCAATCTTCCCTCATAGCTAAAAATTGCCCAGTTCAGGCAATATCCTCTAGTGCAATCGCATCTTTCCTGTAATGTGATCAGAACTGCACACAGTACTCTAGCTGTGACCTAGCTAGTGTTTTATACAGTTCAAGCATAACCTCCCTGCTCTTATATTCTATGCCTCGTCTAAAAAAGGCAAGTATTCCGTATGCTGCCTTGACGACCTTATCTACCTATCCTGCTACCTTCAGGGATCTATGGACATGCACTCCAAGGTCCCTTTGTTCCTCTACACTTTTCTCAGTGTTCTACCATTTAATGTGCTCCCTTGCCTAGTTAGCCCTCCCCCAAATGCATTACCTAACACTTCTCTGGCTTGAATTCCATTTGCCACTATTCTGCCCACCTGACCACTTTGTTGTCCTCCTGCAGTCTAAAGCTTTCTTCATTATCAACCACACAGCCGATTTTAGTATAATCTGAAAACTTGTTAATCATGCTCCCTATTTTCAAGTCTAAATCATTGATCTGTACCATGAAAAGCAAGGGACCTAGTACTGAGCCTTGTGGAACCTCACTGGAAACAGCCTTCCAGTCACAAACACCCATCAACCATTACCCTTTCCTTCCTGTCACTGAACCAATTTTGGATCCAACTTGCCACTTTGTCCTGGATCCCATGGGCTTTTACTTTCATGACCAGTCTGCCATGTGGGACTTATCAAAAGCCTTGCTAAAATCAATATACACTTCATCAAACACACTACCCTCATGGATCCTCCTTGTTACCTCCTTAAAAAAAATTCAGTCAAGTTAGTCAGACACAACCTTCCCATAACCAGTCCATGCTGACTGTCGTTGACTAATCCTGGTCTTTCTAAATGAAGATTTATCCTGTCCCTCAATTTTTCTAATTTTTCCACCACCGAGGTTAGGCTGACTGGCCTGTAATTACTCGGTCTATCCGTTTCTCCCTTTTTAAAAAAAAAACAGAAGTACCAGTCCTCGGGCACCACACCTGTAGCCAGAGAGGATTTAAAAATGATGGTCAGAGCCTCTGCTATTTCCTCTTGCTTCTCTTAACAGCCTGGGATACATTTCATCTGGGCCTGGGGATTTATCTACTTTCAAAGCTGTTCAGCCTCTTAATACATGCTCTCTCTTGTTTATTTCATCTAATATTTCACACTCCTCCCTGATTGCAATGTCTGCATCACCCCTCTTTTTTTTGTGAGAACAGACGTGAAGTATACATTAAGAACCATACTCATGTCTTCTGTTTCCACACACAAATTACCTTTATGGTTTCCTAATAGGCCCCACTCTTTTTCTAGTTATCCTCTTGCTCTTAATGTATTTATAAAACATCTTTGGGTTTTCCTTGATTTTACTTGCCAACATTTTTTTATGCTCTTTGCTTTCCTAATATCCTTTTTAATTGCACCCCTGCACTTTCTATACTCTAGAGTTTCTGCTGCATTGAACCCTCGGTATTTATCATAAGCCTCCCTTTTTTTTTTCTTTATCCTACTGTGTATGTCCCTTGACATCCAGAGGGCTCTAGATTTGTTAATCCCACCCTTGAAGTTGGGTTTTATTGTCTGAAAACTGAAATTCTGAATCTTTGTCTCTGCTGTGCACAATATTGAAAACTAATTTGGATCCAGGAGCTGTACCATAACATTTTGAACTTATTGTGGCTTTATATAATTTAGAATGGTTTCAATATTGAAATCTGAAGATGTCGACATCCAAATGTTACCGTAATGTTAACACTGTTCTTTGACATGAAAACAAGGTTCCTAATATCTTTTATGGTAACTTCTAAAGCGGATGTACATTGTATAGTTCCTTTGGTAAATATAATGCTATATCTGCACTACTCATAGGCAAACGGCATTACCCACAAATCTATTTTACGGTGTGGTCAAAGAAGAATACTGCAAAAAGGAAATGGATGAGTAACTTAAGGTGGAACTTTGAGATTGTCCCAATATCTCTCTTGGGTGGGGACTTGTGTATTAATTCTGCAACTGTGGCATGAAAGAGTTGCATAATCATTTTCCACTTAACCAGGCCACAATTTTCAAAACTTACAGGAAACTTTTCTTAGTGATTTGTATTCTGATCAGGCCCTACTGTATTTTAAATTAGTGAAGGTTATTTCAACATTAAATGCATCACATAACACAATCAGTACCTAAAACTTTGAACTGAAAGCTGACACCTTGTAGAACTTCTGGCTAAATCCCTGTCCTACATTTCTTCCCAAGGAATTTACTAGCAGATGAATTTGGAATAGAAGCAGGAAGATGGGATTCCCAGAAAGGATGACTAGGTTTAGAGCAAAAGGGTATGAACAGAGGCAGCTAAACGAGTGTTTTTATTTTTAATGTTGACTTTTTAAATCTTATGACTGACCTTAACATTTCTTTTTACAACAGGAGACATGGGTGTAGGGAAGTCATGTTTGCTTCATCAGTTTACAGAAAAGAAATGTAAGTAAATGCCATGGAAGTCAATTTTCTAAACACGTATGGACCATTCTTTACTGAGCTGTGGCTGCTGAGTTGATTCGAAGTATTAACTCCAGTTTAATCCAATGCTGTAACCCCAACTTTTATATATTGAAATCTGGTTAGTACTTTTGTCTCGCCTGAAAGTGCACTTTAGAGATGAGCCTATTTAAAAACAAAGGGAAATAATATTGTGTCAGCCCACTATGGAAATAACTCTCAAGCTATTTGTGAGTGGGAAATTTCCCACTGTGTTTTGCTGTCATTGCTTTGAATTCCGTGTGTACACAGCTATGTGAAAAATGAATAAAACTCATTTATAACCGGAAGAAAAGGTTGTCACAAGTAATGGGTGCACTCGTATACACCCATGCCCTCTAGCACTGCATTCAAAACTGGCATGCTTGCATGACCACATTTGTAATTTACTTTTCATTGTAAATGCTGTTATTTAATTGCACATATATTGATCCCACGTGCAAAATTTCAGTAGTTGAGCTCTTGCTGCAACAGTTTAAGCCAAGTCAGCAACGATCAACCAGTAACAGGAAGGATGTGATTTGCACAGGAGGGTGCAGAGGAGATTTACGAGGATGTTGCCCGGAATGGCAAACTTCAGCTATGAGGAAAGATTGGATAGGCTGGGGTTGTTTTCCTTGGAACAGAGGAGGCTGTGAGGGGAGATTTAATTGAGTGTATAAAATTGAGGGGCCTAGATAGGTCCTTCCTATCGACTCCATTTCCCTTAGCAGAGGGGTCAATAACCAGGGGGCATTGATTTTAAAGTAGTGGGGAGATGAGGAAACATTTCTTCACCCAGAGGGTGGTGGAGGCAGAAAACTTCATCACGTTTAAAAGGTACTTGGATGTACACTTAAAGAGCCGTAACCTACAGGGCTACGGACCTAGTGCTGGAAGGTGAGATTAGGCTGGGCAGCTCTTTTTTGATTGGCATAGACACAATGGGCCACATGGCCACCTCCTGTGTCGTAATTTTTCTATGATTCTGTAAGAACCAGCAGATACATTTTTCATCCCATCACACTGAACAAGATTTGAACCAGAGTTCAAGAGCTGATCGGTGAGAGCTGCTGTAGAGGACTGAGTGCTCGGTTTCTCCTCACCCAATCAGCAGTAATTTGGGCACTCTTGCCAGCAAGAGCAGGACCTCCATGACCAGATAATTGAGGCTCTGTTGTAGCTATTTCATAAGAGATGTGTCTTTAAATGAGAGCGGGAGGGAGGGGTTTGTGAGTTGTTACTATATTGTCCAGCCATCTCGAACTAGGTTTGAATTAAGCCCTGACTAATGAGAAAAGTTCTCTTGTTTAGCTGCTCTTGAATGAGGCAAAGTTGCTGTCGAGGAAGCTTTGCTCCCTATCAGACCTTCTTGCTACTTGCAGTGAGTGCTACTAAAGTTTCTCTCTCTCTATCTCTTCTATCTCTCTCTCTCTCTCTATCTCTCTCTATCTCTCTCTATCTCTCTCTATCTCTCTCTATCTCTCTCTATCTCTCTCTATCTCTCTCTATCTCTCTCTCTATCTCTCTCTATCTCTCTCTCTATCTCTCTCTATCTCTCCTATCTATCCTCTCTATCTATCTCTCTATCTATCTCTATCTATCTCTATCTATCTCTATCTATCTCTCTCTATCTCTCTCTCTATCTCTCTCTCTATCTCTCTCTATCTCTCTCTATCTCTCTCTCTATCTCTCTCTCTCTCTATCTCTCTCTATCTCTCTCTATCTCTCTCTCTCTCTCTCTCTCTCTCTCTATCTCTCTCTCTCCTATCTCTCTCTCTCTCTCTCTCTCTATCTCTCTCTCTCTATCTCTCTCTCTCTATCTCTCTCTCTCTATCTCTCTCTCTCTATCTCTATCTCTCTCTATCTCTATCTCTCTCTCTCTATCTCTCTCTCTCTATCTCTCTCTCTCTATCTCTCTCTCTCTCTCTCTCTATCTATCTCTCTCTATCTCTCTATCTCTCTCTATCTCTCTCTATCTCTATCTCTATCTCTCTCTCTCTCCCTCTCTCTCTCTCTCTCTCTCTCTCTCTCTCTCTTCTCTATCATCATTGAATTGAAAATCCAATAGCATTAAAAATGAGGATAATTATTTTACATGAAAAGATCATGATTTCCAATAAATCTCTTGGTAAATCTGATTTGGCCAACTGTTTATTTCGTTCAGTGGTAGCACTCTTGTCTCTAAGTTACAAGATTGAGTTCAAGCCCCACTCTTGGACTTGAGCACATAATCTTTCGTTAACACTTCAGTACAATACTGCGCTGTTTTTCAGATGAGATATATTAAAATGAGACCTTTGCCTGTTTAAGTGGGGACAAAAGATCCTACAACACTAATAAAACAAGCAGAAATTCTTCTGTCTTGGCCAGCAGCCCCTTCTTGACGAATGCCACCAAAAACAGACTATAGGTCATTTATTCATTTGCTGTTTGCGACACCTTGCGATGCCATTCCCAGGATAGCTACTTAATATCTATCCATTTTCAGTTACTTTGAAGAATTCCCAAACTGTAATCTTATAAATTGATGATTCAGAATCTAATAACTGAAGTATGTATTGGTATTTTAAGTGTCTCATGTCAAAAATCCTAATCGGTAGGTCGTCTTCATTACCTTGGATCAAAGGGTATGGCGAAAACAGGAAAAGGGTACTGAGGTTGAATGATCAGCCATGATCTTATTGAATGGTGGTGCAGGCTCGAAGGTCCGTATGGCCTACTCCTGCACCTAATTTCTATGTTTCTACTAAAGCCCTTTTTTTCCCTTTTTGGTTATAGACGCTTGAGTTCTCTGGTGGTCTACTGAGGATCACACAAAATATAAACCATCTATCTATCCACTGTACTTGATTGATTTTTGGAATAATTTCATCCAGTTTGTTTGATTCTTTGGCCTCTGATATCCTGTGTTTTCCAGGATGTATTCTGGAAAATAGGGTGAATTTTGCCCAGTCAGTTGTGCCTGTCTTCTGCTGGAAGCTCTGACCTTGGGCAGTTATCTTTACCGATGTTCCGGCTGCTAACTTAGCATAAGCATGAGGCAACATTCATGTTTTCTTTTTTTCCGTTGCCCACCTCTTTATCGTTCGCTCTTCTGTGATCCCATAAAGCGGATGCTGTCCAGGCATGTGCTACAAGAGCACGAGTCAAGAAGTCGGACTGTGGAGAATTTCTCTTACTACTCTAGTGCTCCAGGATGCTTTATTTTATTTTTAATTCAAATTTCAGAGGAACGATTACTGTACCTAATCATCTGGCATTCCGTAGCTGTTGATGTATACGCCGGAGGAAAGTTTGGGAGATCTGCTTTTAAGCTGTGTGCTCTTGTGTATCCGCACATACACACCAAATCCAGAATATGGCAGATGTTCACTATCACACTGTTAATTGAGGCCATGTGCAGAGGTGACTGAAAACTTCGTAAACTTGAAGATTCAAAGAGTTGGCATTTTGTGTTGCTTTTAGTAATAAGATGCTCCAGTAATATCAAGGCATATTGCCTACAACTCATTCCTCTTAAATGATCTCAATTTTCTTCCGACCTAGTTATGGCTGATTGTCCCCATACGATTGGGGTAGAGTTTGGAACCAGAATAATTGAAGTTAGTGGTCAGAAGATCAAGCTTCAGATTTGGGACACAGCTGGCCAAGAGCGGTTTCGGGCTGTCACACGAAGCTATTACAGAGGTGCTGCTGGAGCGCTCATGGTCTATGATATCACCAGGTAATTATACGCACACATTGATTCTATACGCACACATTGATTCTGCTCTTGAAATAGTGGCTTCAAGTGGTAGCTTCCACCAATGAAACCAGATGATTTTTGTGCTGTTTATTTGTCATGTATTTAACTGTCATTATAACCCATGTATGAACTGACTAGTTGTATGTACACTGAGAACATTGACCACGAGGTGGTGAACTTGTGGGAGACACTCCTAACCTGGCCTTTCAAGTATAAAAGGGAGAGCTTCATCACTTCAGTGCTGGAATAAAGGTTACTGGTCACTGACCTTCTCAAGCATGGTCCTCGTGTGCATTTGTACTGAATAGTCAGGACATACCATTGGCGATGAGAAACTGGGATTTAAACCACACTAGCATGGCCACTAGCAGCACAGACGAGAGGTACTGTGTTGATGATTTGGACGACTTTATTGAGAGACTACAGCAAAGCATCGTCACTAAGGAATGGCTGGGACAGGATTCAGCCGACAAACACAGGGCTCACCTGACTGTTTGTGGGTCCAGGACATACTCCCTGATGAAGGACCTTCGAGCGCCAGAGAAGCCGGCGGACAAGACTTTTGCAGAGTTCAGTAAGTTGATCGGGGAACACTTTAAACTGGCGAGCAGCATGCACATGGCGAGACATCGGTTTTACACTCACCGGCAGTGAGAAGGGCAAAGCGTTCCAGACTTCGTGGCAGACCTCCGGCGATTGGCGAGCCTAGAAGTTCCCAGATGCATGCAGAGCGGAGATGCTGCGAGACTTTTTTATTGGGGGCATCGGGCACGCTGGGGTTTTCAGGAAACTGATTGAGACCAAAGACTTGACCCTGGAAACGGTGACTTTGATGACCCAGACATTTATATCTCAAGGGAGTAAGAGACCAGAATGATTGATAAAAATCTTGGTTTAAATGCAGCAAATGGACAGGGAGTCAACATTGTTAACGTGGCACACAGTTCCCCAGGCAGACGGGGGCAATCTGACATGCCTGAGCATGTAGTCGAATCCAAAGGGGGAATTCAACAGAGACAATGGCTAGCTGAACAGCGATTCACACCATCGCAAGGGACAATGCGGCCAGTAATGGGGCCATCAACACCTGTTAATGGTGTGCTTAAAAACAGTGACAGTCAGACGATCGACTGGTAATGGGCCCTTTGTTTCCAACAACGGCTCATGTTGGAGGTGTGGAGGCAAACACACAGCCAGAGCTTGCAGGTATCAGCAATACACCTGCAGGAATTGCAACATCAGTGGTCACTTGGCACGTATGTGCAGGAAGCTTGCAGCCAGGTTGATGTACAAGGAGGACGGGGACGATGTAAGCCCTACGGGGCCAAATGGACACCGGGGGGAATCGCTGGAAGCTGAAGTTCAGCGAGTTCATGTGGCGCACATATACAGTTAATACACCAGGACGCCACTGATAATAGTGCTCCTCAATGGCATCCCAGTATTACTGGAGCTAGACACAGGGGCCAGCCAGTCCCTGATGAATATCAAACAGTTCGACAAGTTGTGGGCATCCAAGGCCAGGAGGCCAAAATGTTTGCCGATTGACGCACAGCTGCAGACATATACAAAGGAGATCATTCCGGTGCTAGGCAGCGCCACAGTAGTCATGACCCACAAAGATTCGGAGAACAGGTTGCCACTCTGGATTGTTCCAGGGGATGGTCCCGCACTACTGGGGAGGAGTTGGCTGGCTGTCATGAACTGGAAATGGGGCGATGTCAATGCAATTTCTTCTGTGGAGCGAATATCATGCTCTCAGGTCCTGGACAAATTTGACTCACTATTTCAGCCCGGCATTGGCACTTTCATAGGGACCAAGGTAGTGATTCACATAAACCCGGACGCCCGGCCAGTACACCACAAGGCCAGAGCAGTGCTGTACGTGCTGGGGGGGGGGGATACAAGGCGAATTGGACCACCTGCTGAGGGAAGGCATCATCTCGTCAGTCGAATTCAGTGACTGGGCGAGCCCGATTGCCAGTGCTCAAGGCGGATGGGTCGGTCAGGATATGTGGTGATTTTACAAGGCCACCATCAATCGGGTGTCACTCCAAGACCAGTACCCGCTACCGAGAGCGGAGGACCTCTTTGTGACGCTATCCGGTGGCAAACTTTTTTCAAAATTGGACCTGACCTCAGCTTACATGACCCAGGAGCTGGCGAGTGAGTCGAAGAAGCTGACCACCATCACGACACAAGGGGTTGTTTGAGTACAACAGATGTCCGTTTGGGATTCGCTCGGCCGCCGCAATCTTTCAATGTAATATGGAAAGTCGCCTCAAGTCGATTCCAAGGACAGTGGTTTTTCAACACAACATCATCATCACAGGTTGTGATACTGAAGAGCACCTCCGCAACCTGGACCGACCGGGTAGATCTGCGACTGAAAAAGGCGAAGTGCGTCTTCCTAGCTCCAGAGGTAGAATTCCTGGGTATGAGGGCAGCAGCAGAGTGGATCAGACCACCTGCGTCCAAAACAGAAGCGATCCAGAGAGTACCCAGACCCCGTAACACGACGGAGCTGCGTTTGCTCTTCGGGCTCCTGAACTATTTTGGTAACTTTCTTCCCAAATTGAGCACGCTGTTGGAGCCGCTACACGTGCTCCTATGCAAAGGTCGTGAATGGGTCTGGGGGGGACAGCCAGGAAAGGGCTTTTGATGTAGCACGAAATTTGTTATGCTCCAACAATCCGTTAACGCTATATGACCCATGTAAGAAACTTGTTTTAACGTGCGACGTGTCGTCCTAGGGGGCCGGGTGTGTGTTGCAGCATGTTAATGCCAAGGGTCAGTTACAGCCGGTAGCTTATGCTCCAGAAGTCTGTCCCAGGCAGAACAGGGCTACGGCATGGTAGAAAAGGAAACGCTTTTATAAAAAATTAAAAAAAATGCGTCCGTACCTGTTCGGCAGGAAATTTGAGCTGGAGACAGATCACAAAACCCTGACGTCCCTTTTGGCCAACAACAAGTTCATAAATGCATTGGCCCGCATACAGAGGTGGGCACTCACGTTAGCTGTCTATGACTACAATTCGGCACAGACCGGGCACTGAAAACTGCACAGATGCCCTCAGCAGGCTCCCACTAGCCACCACCGAGGGGGCAACTGAGCATGCTGCTGAGATGGTCATGGCTGTGGAAGCTTTCGAAAGTGAAGGCTTACCCATGACAGCCCGTCAAATAAAAGTCTGTACAAATCGAGACCTGCTACTGTCTTTAGTCAAGAAATGTGTCCTGAATGGGGACTAGGCAGCCACATACGGGGCATGCCCTGAGGAATTCGAACCATTTCACAGGCGCAAGGATGAACTCTCGATTCAGGCCGATTGCCTACTCTGGGGAAACCAAGTAGTCATGCCCCAGATGGGCAGAGAGATGTTCATCAGAGAACTCCACAATGAGCACCCGGGCATTGTCATGAAGGCAATTGCCAGGTCACATGTTTGGTGGCCAGAGATAGATGCAGACCTGGAACTTTGTTTGCAGGTGCAACACGTGTGTCCAGCTGGGCAATGCGCCCAGGGAAGCCCCCCTTAGGTCCTGGCCCGCCAAACCATGACCACTCATCCATGTGGACTACGCAGGTCATTTCATGGGAAAAATGTTTTTGGTTGTAGTAGACGCCTACTCCAAAGGGATCGAGTATGACATTCTCAATTTAAGCATATCCTCTGCCACGGTAGAAAGTCTACGGGCAATGTTCGCCGCCCATGGTCCATCTGACGTCTTGGTCAGTGACAATGGCCCATACTTTACAAGCATTGAATTCCAGGACTTCATGGCAGAAAATGGTCTCAACCATGTCAGAACGGCACCGTTCAAGCCGGCCTCAAACGACCAGGCGGAATGAGCAGTGCAGATAATCAAACGGGATGCTCAGAATACAAGGGGGTTCCCTACAAAGCTGCTTATCATGCCTCCTGTTGGCCAATAGATCCCGACCACACTCGCTCACTGGTCCCACCCGCAGAGCTGCCAATGAAAAGGACGCTCAAAACCAGGTTATCCCTTATACACCATGAAAGAAATTGTTGAGAGCAGGTGCCAGTCACAATGTGATTACCACGACGGGAATGCGAGGGCGCGATGTATTAATGTCAATTACCATGTCTTTGTTCTCAACTGCGCTGCAGGGCCTAAATGACTCGCAGGCACTGTGATTGCCAAGGAGGGGAATAGAATTCTGGTAGTTAAACTTACCAGTGGACAAATCTGCCGCAAACACGTGGATCAAACAAAAAGGAGGTTCAGCAACCCCATAAAAGAAGCAGAGGAAGAACACGATGTAGAGTTTATTCCTCCCACAGGTGCCAAACACCAGAACCAAGTGGAGGAGAGCCCAGTCACTGTGGGCAGTCCGGATGGGCCTGAGACACCGCACACAGCAGACACTCAGGCCAGCGCCCAACAACCGGAGCCCCAACTCAGGCGCTCTACAATGGAGCATAAACCATCTGAGAGACTTAACCTGTGATCCCAATAAGACTTTGGGGGGGAGGTGATGTCATGTATTTAACTGACATTGTAACCCATGTATAAACTGACTACATTGACCACTAGGTGGTGAACTTGTGGGAGACACTCCTCACCTGGCCTTTCAGGTATAAAAGGGGAAGCTCCACCCACCTTCATCACTTCAGTGCTGGAATAAAAGTTGCTGGTCACAGTGACCTTCTCTCAAGCATGGGCCTCGTGCATTTATACTGTATGGTAAGGGCATATTAGCTTCAGGTTGATCAGATTTTATTTTCAATCAGCAATGTGGTATAGTTTTGATCAGCTAGTCCAGTTTTGCTTTTGATAGCTGACAGTGTCTGAGTTAATACATGGCGTGCTGAGGAGCGTGGCAAAAGTTTGCAATGGATTTCCCACAAGTTTGAGCACTGATATTTAACTGATCTTCTCCATGCAAGCAGACATTGCAATCGAGTATTGCTAAAATTGACAATTCTGCCCTTTTTATCTTTTTTTTATACACAATACTTTTTGTTTTCGCCTATTCCTGTCCAGCCTCGAGGATAGAAAGGTCTTGCAAAAAGGACTTATTCATAGAATTATAGAAACTTGCAGCACAGCAGGAGGCCATTCTGTCTTTCGTGCCTGTGCTGGCTGTTTGAAAGACCAGTCGCGCTTCGTCCCACATTCCTGCTTTTTGTCTGTAACCTTGTAGGTTCCTTCTCCTTGGATACCTGTCCAACTCACTTTCAAAATTATTTATGGAATTGGCTTCCCTGGCCTTCAAAGATAGTGTTCCAGATCCCGACAACTGAGTGAAAACATTTCTCCTCCTCTTCCCTCTAGATCTTTTGCCAATGATTTTTGAGTCTATGACCTCTGCTTTTTGACTCACTCGTCAGAGGGAACAATCTTTATCTATTCTTTCAAAACCACTCGTCACCTTGCAAACATCTACTAGGTCACATCTTAACCTCTGCTCCAAGGAGAATATCCTAACTTTTCCAACCTCCTAACTGAAGTCCCTCATTCCTGGTAAACTTCCTCTGTACCCTTTCTAAGATCTTTGGATCTTTCCTGGTGTGATGCTCAGAATTGCCGACAATACTCCAGCTGAGGCCTAATCCGTGATTTATAAAGTTCCAGTATGATTTCTTTGCTTTTTATGTTCGATGCCTCAATTTATAAACCCAAGTAACCCATATGCTTTTTTTAACCACCTTATTAACTTGCCCTGCACCTTTAAGGATTTGTGTATATTGACACCAAGGTGTCTCTGCTCACTGACATTTTTCAAAAGCGTGTCATTTTATTGTATGCTGTCTTTCCATATTAGTCCTCCCAAAGTACATCACTTCACACTTCTCTGCACTGAACTCCATCTGCCATGCTTCTGCCCATTTCACCATCTTATCTGCCATCCTGAAGTCTCAAATCATTTACTTTGCCAGGTATTGTATCATCTGCAGACTTTATAATACTGCTCCCTACTCCCCAAGAATGGGTCTTTTATAAAAATTGAAGAGTAATGGGCCCAAAACTGACCCTTGGAAAAGACCACTTCCCAGTGTGAAAATCATTCATCCACCACCACGCTTTGCTTCCTCTCAGCCAATTTTGTATCCATAACACCACTTTCCCCTCAATTCTGTTCCATCTTCTTCCAGGCCTCCTCTGGCACTTTGTCAAATGCCTTCTGAAAGTCCAACATCGACTGCACAATCTTGATCAACCGTCTGTTCCCTCACATAATTCAATCAAGTTAGTTAGACACCTTTAATAAATCCATGATTAACCCATGCCTTTCCAAATGAAAGTTTATTTTTGTCCCTAATAATTTCCCATAACTTCATCATTCACTGTTCGGCTGACTGGCCTGTAGTTTCCTGGCTTATCTCCCCTTTCTTTACAACCTCCAGTCTTTCTGGCACTACTCCTGTATCCAAAGAGGATTGCAAGATTGTGACTAATGCCTCTACTATTTCTACCTTTTCCTCCTTTCAGCAACCTAGGATGCAATCCATCTGGACCAGATGACTTGCCAACTTTCAGTAATGCAAATCTTTTTAGTACATCATCTCTATCTATTACTATCCTTTCTGTAACTGCCTTCTCCTTTTAGTCTAACCTTGACATTGTCCTTTGTGAAGATAGATGCAAAGTACTCAGTTAATACTTTTGCCATGTCCTCTGCCTCTACATAAAGATTTCCCTTTGGGCCCTTAATAGACCCAACTTTCCCCGAGCTATAACGGTTTACATTTTATGACCTGGAATTTGCGGTGTGCAGTAAGAGCGAATGAACCGCGTTTGTTGTTGTTACCCCTTTGAAACTGACCAACTTCAGGATGTAGCACATGCGCATTCTAACATGGCAATCTTGAAGTTACGGTCCTGCACAGGCTGTGCTGTGCGCGTTCTCTTCCCCCATCCCCACTCCTCCCCACAGCCAGCAATCGGTGTAATCTGATACGTTATGGAAACTGACGCAAACATTGGCTCTTCCGCAGTAATATCACTGTTAAATAATTTAAATTTTGTGGACTGTCAAATTTATCCATTTTAAAATAAAATTTTAAAGAAATTCCCATCTTTATTTCTGGTTTGCCTTTTCCCCATGTAAGAGCCCCAATCTTTGTTTTGCTCGCTAACATTTTTAAAAAGTTAGAATCAAAGGCGATTACTCACTTCATGGTTCGCTGTCTGAGAATTCTGCATTGTGATTGGCTGCTTAGACAGCTTGCTGACACCACAACTGCTCATGTTGGGGATTTCCCATTAACTTGTGTTGATTTCAATTATGTCAGAAAAGTGGAACTTGACACAGATCACCTGATCTTTGTGGGAAGCTTTCTTTGCTTTGCCACTGACTGCAAATTATGGGTCTATGTTTATTTTTTTACGGTTCAATTTAATGTTGCTTCCTAATCTTTTCTCGTAAGCGCTCTCTGCCTCCATATTAACTTTTTCAATTCCCTCCTGGACTTTTCATAATCTTTTACGTGTGCTGTCCATGCTACTCTAACAACTGTTGAGATATATCTACCATCTCATTGCTGTTGCTTAGTGTAACACTTCATCTGGGTAAGGGCAAAGCCAACTAACTAAACTCCCTCCAAAGCCAGTGTATTTGAGTAGTGGTAGCTGTGTTGCTTTTTACAGTAGTGTACTAGTCTGCACAGATTGTACCTGGAGTATCCTTTTTTGGGAGGTTTTATTCCAGACAATGTATTAGAAATGGTTTCCATAGACAGCAACAAATCAATTCCATTAATTTAGAAATGCTTCACTACTTAAAAAAAAATTGAGTTTCATAGTTTGTTAAATCATGTGAATTACACACTTTTAGTTTCTGTGGTCCATATGTATTGTCCACTTAATGACTTGGAGTGCCATTAAAAGCTGAAGTATCTCAAGTTGCCATTCTTGATTTGTGAGTCTAGATAGTGACAGTCGCTTATTTGGCTGAGGGGCTGGCGTCACTACCATGCCCTTTTGACACAAGTACTTTCAACTGGCATAGCTGGTTAATTTTCAGGAGCTGTAATCTTGACCAATATTATTCTCCAGTAGTGCTGAGAACCATTGTAATAACTCCATCCTTGCTTAAGCCTGCTAACTCACTAAGTGTGTGTTGGGTGCAGCTGTGTTTACAAGTTGAGCAACTGGGGAAAGCTGTTTTTTTTTAAAAGATGAAATGAGTACAGAGGAGCTGGAGCTGTAATGTAGGCTATATTTTTCTTTTGACTTCATTATGCAGTGTGTTTTAGAGGATATTACTGCAGAACATCTCTAGTTTGGTATGGCATGCATGACCACTAGCTGTGAGCAACAAACCTATATTAAACTTCAAGATATCTCCAGTTTACGAGGTGTGCATGATTAGCTTCAAGCAGTAACCTGAAATTAAACCAAGTCCAATGTCACCATTAGGTCTCATTTAAGAGTCTGTCCTTTAGCAATTTAAATTCATATATTGGACAGGAGAAAGAGCCTGTGTATTTTAACTTTTGTGCCTTCTTGCAGCTGCAGATGAAACATACTCTTGAAATATGAAATTGAATAATGCTTGTGTATTAGTTGTAATTCCCTGTGAATTGTTCTGTTGTTTTCCAGGAGAAGTACTTATAACCACCTTAGTAGCTGGCTAACAGATGCAAGAAACTTAACTAATCCAAATACCGTAAGTTAAATTGAATGACTTTTAAAAGGTGTGCATCTTGCTGGTTTTCAAACTTTCTCTTCTCTCTTTCCCTGCCCCCCCCCCCCATTTTTTAGCGCAAGCAGCCTGAGCGTGTTGGAGGACTGTAACCTTTTATAGGCTGAAACCTGCACCATTCACACTCTCGCCTGAGTTGGCATAGTCCAGGCCAATAATCTTATTTAGCAGTAGCACTGATCTAGAACTTGTGTAGAGCTTTGCACTGTTTCCTGTTGATCTGGAAAGAAAATGTCAAAACATACTCACTTTGTACAGACTAAAACCGATCATTTGTTTGCAGTTAGCTGACTTACAGAAGCAAGGATCTTAACTATATACACACTTTGCAATACACACAACTAGGACGACTGTTTGACCCTTTAATGTGTAAATAGCTTTTTACAGCATTCATCAGCTCTGCAGCAGAACTGAACACTGCAAAACTCCTGTTGTATTTTAATTCATACTTCAGGAGTCAGCTCTCAAGTTTAAGCTTTTTTTCCCACTTTGAGCTGAATCTATAAGTCTACTGCCAGATTATGAAATCTGGATTTAGCAGCTTAAGCACTGGGAGCCGGGTCCTGGAATCTGAATTAAAATTGCACATTAAAAGCAGCATACGATTCCTGTGCTTTACACACTTTTTTTTTTTAAAAACAATTTTCTTTAGCAGCCAACTTTTGGTAGCTTACAAAACGGCTGTAGTTGAGTAATTGACTGGAGGCCTGGCATGTTTTGGGCAGCCAGATAGTGGCACGAAAAAAAATTAGGTAAAACATCCACGTTGACTTACTCAGTTTTCACCTAAGTTTTAAATCAGCCAAGCACCAAAAGAGCTTGATCCACATAGTGAATGTTCCTTACAATGAAACTATATAGAAGCATTACAAGCCAAATTTTAGGGCTGGCAAATGGCTCTGATGGCAGAACCTCAATGTGCTTGCTGTCTCCCTATCCCAAATGCATACTGTAAACTAATGTGCAAAGCTAATGCCAAAGAATAGATCCTGTGATGTGATCTGACTATATTAATTGGAAAATACCACGCATTTACTTGCGGGTTAATGTTACCTGGTCATGTTCACTGGCTGCAGGAATGTTTAATGTTCCTGTCACTGGGAATTTACAGATTATTAGCCATCATGTGTACTTGTTTGAAAATGTTTTTACAGTATAGTTCAGTTACAGCATTGCTTTTTGTTTTATAACCAGAACAGTCAGTACATTTGTTTAAATCCACTTCTGTATAAAGCCAGAATTTTAACCAGGCAAGCCTCCAGCTTCTAGGCCCCCACTTTAGTTTTGCAATGCTCAGACCAACTTGGACAGATTAAAATGAGCTGGTGGAAATCTGCAATATTTACTTTGTTTTCTGTTGACACAGGTGATTATTCTTATAGGAAATAAGGCAGATCTTGAAGCTCAACGAGATGTAACGTACGAAGAAGCCAAGCAATTTGCTGAAGAAAATGGTAGGTTTCCTGGCTGCAGGTATTAGCATTTTAGTCTTTGAAAAACAATAATTGATGGGAGGGCTCTGTAGAGATGGCCTAAATTCAGAAACTTGATCTGAATAAATGTTTCTGTGCAAGGGATAATGACATCTAAATTATACTGACTTGCTGCATAATTCCTTAACCTTCTGCAAAGGAGAGGTCCAGACGAAGTATCTGAAGGTTTGAGTGGTGTCTGCAGTCAGTCACTTTCCTCAATGATGCAACATAAAATTCAATAGAATATTCTTCTTTCAATATCTTTTTTATGTTGACTATCATTAATGTTTGATAAATACTTCTGAGTTGATGTGAAGATCTCACGCTTCAAAAAAAAAATCGTAGCCATTTTCTCTCTTGCCAGTGACGCACTTCTGTGGGTTGGAAGTGTTTTGTGCTTTGCCTTTTGGTTATTGCCCCTTCAGGCTTGCATCCTTTCTCTGGGCAGATCCTTTAACATGTTGGCCTTGCAGTGAATTCTGGAATCTAAAAGTGGTGCAGGTTTTGTTTTTTGTTTACCCATTTTCCTTATTAAGATAACTTGCATAAACTCTATCAAAAGGAAGATTTCAAATACTGCTGTGCAAATAAATTCTTTGCGTTTGAAAAGAAGTCTGTGTGTCTCCCTCTCCGCGCGCTCTCCCCTCCCCACTCCACTTGATTTTAATGGGGATTCAGTGCTTGATCTCAATGTAGGAAAGCCTCATAACTTGCTGTCTTACAAAGAGGTAGAACAGCAGTTCGCATGTTATCATCAAGGCTGAGCTGTCGGCTTTGCCATTTTGCGGAGGTGAGACACTTCACCTCTTCCGGCTGCGCTTGTACCTCCTCGTGGTTGGCTTCAGAATAACATTTAGAAGTGGGCGACCTACCTTTTCAACTGGGAATGACACATGGCGTGGGGATACACAGAAAAGTGAAGAGGAATGAAAGTCTGCAACAAAAAGCATTTCCTGCTCATTCTTTTCAACTGTCACCAGTTACAGAAGATGCTATAATGAACTGATGTTTCTAGTCATGATTTCTTCTGTTTTGAGTTATCAGACATTAAACACAGGCTAAAACATTGTAAAATTCCACTGAATCTTTACTTTGCAGTGATTGTTGATATAAATTGCATCAGACTCGTGCGTACAGGTGCAGCAACTAAAATCCAAGGCCGTTCCGCATTTTTTTTTGACGTCATGAATCCGGAAACACCCGAGCCCAGGTTCGGGTATTTCCGGATTTCGGAACGTCAAAGGTGGGGCGGATTCCTGCCGAAGGGCTGTTCGGCCCCGCCGAGAATGTCGTCATCGGGTGGACCCAGAGGTCAGCAGGGTCCGGATTCTGAAACATTTTGCGGATTCTGGACAACCCTGCCACCGGACAGGTCCAGATTCAGGAACTCCGGATTCTCGACATTGCACATGTATAAAGTTTTGTATTTTATGGCTTGGGAAGATGGCTGTTTGATACTAACGTGGTTCTTTAATGTAGAATGGGAGGTTATGGTTGGGTTGAAGGGTTTCCGGAACAATTATGCTTTTGCTGTTCTTTGAGCAACCCTTTAAAAAAAGATGATACCTCCATTAAAGAAAATGTGAAACTGCACTAAATAACTAGTCCTGAAATAGTGACGGTTGAGGAGTATTGATCTGTTTTTACTTCTTGGAGAAAGAACCTTTTAAAGTATGACTCTCTTGCAACACTTTACATTGGGCACTTCACAGAAAGGTAACCCAAATATGTCCAGGAAATGGTTTGTATTAAAATGTTTACTAAAGTAAGTGAATCGTCATCTGAGATTATCTGAAGTCCCTTGCCAAGCATGAGATTCCACAGTGCCTACGTTAAAAATGTTGGTTCCATGCCATTCTCCAGTGCAGCATCACTTATCCAAGATCTGGTTATAATTAAACCCAGACTGTGCAGAAAAGACAGTGAATTGTTTCTGCTCAGGTTACGAATCCATTAGTAACATTTTCCACTGTATCAAGCCACAAACTATTCCATTAATATTTCCTGAACAGGAGGAGGCCGTTTGGCACATTGTATCTGCCAACTATCCAAAACTGATCTCTCATCAAATATTTACCAATTTTCCCTTAAATGCATTGGTCTGCTTGAACCACTCTCTGAGCAAAGCATTCCATGCTCCTAACAACCTTCTGCATAACATTTTTTTATTTTAATCTCCCTCCTCACTGACTCTCTTAAATTGAAAACTCCTTATCATTGACTTCCCAACCAGAGGAAATAGTCTGTCCCTATTCATTTTATCAACCTTTCATAATTTTGAAAAACCTCTTGAATCTGCTCTTTGCCTTCTCTGATCCAGTGGAAGTAGTCCTATTATCTAGAGTCTCTCTCCTCATAACTCTAGTTTCTCATCACTGGCATGTTCCTGGTGAATCTATGCTGTATGCTCACTAAGACTTTAATGTCTCTCCTATAATGGGATGTCCAAAACTGCATATGGTACCGAACCAATATTTCATACACATTTATTGTGCTCCATAGCCCCTATTTATAAAACTCAATGATGTTGCCCTTTTTATGGCTTTGATTATTTGAGGTCTGTTTATCCATACCTGCTGTGTCTTTCTATGTTCCTATTCATCTCAATGTATTGCCTCACATTTTATCCATGTTAAATTTGTGCCTATCTGCCCATTCTACTAAGCAGTCTGTATTCAAGTCTTTAGTCTACACTGTTGGCCAACCACCTCCCCTCCCCCCTTTCATGTTATCAGCCAATTGAGATCCGGGTCCCTATACTGTACTGACATCCAAATCAGCTATCTGTACTGTGAATAAAAGTAGACCCTGGACCCTGTGGAACCCCTTCTCCAATCCAAGCAACATCCACTTCCTCTAACACACTTTCTCGTCCATCAAGCAACTTTCGTTCCTTGCTATTGCATTTTCTCTTTTACGATATGCCTGAATGTTTCTAACGAGCCTCTTCTGATACTTTATCAAACTGAAAATCTGCTGCATTCCCATTATCACTAATAAAAAAAAACCTTACATTTGTTAACACTATTTGCCTTTAACAGATTGGCTGGCTACCCTTGACTGACTTGCGCATTTCTAAATGCTCATTAATTTTATCTAAAATTATGGATGATTCATGTCATGTTGGTGCTTTCACCATCTGAAGTTAGCTCAATGAGTAGTCCATTTAAATGAAGTTCTGGTGAGCCTGAAAACCACCTATTTTCATTCCGTTTACCCAACAGTGTGCGCGCTTCACTTTTTTTATTGTGGCTTGGGTGACATCCATTTACAGAACCAAATGCAGTGTAACTTTTCATTCTGATTTCACAAGTTGGATCATTATAAAATTCAGTTGATATGTAATATGTGAATGCCTTGGTTGTATCCATATTAATGTAAAATGGAGCTGTACTCCAGCAAGAGTCAGTGCCTTCATAAGAGGGCAAAACTGATTAGGGATAATTCCAGAGCTCTTCAATATCATTGAGTCTATCCAGACTGCCATTCCGAATGCTAAATGACTTCAAAGCTGTAGATGCCGATGCATATTAATCATTTCAATGTCTGAGGAAGGAGCAGGGTTTGGTTGGATATTGGATTGTGAGGACTTGCTTGCTCCATAAGAGGGGTACAATAGCATAGTGCTTATGTTACTGGCCTAGTAATCCAGAGGTCTGAAGCCATACTCTGGAGATGTGAGTTCAGATACTACCACGGCAGCTGGGGCATTTAAATTCAGTTAATTAAAAAATAAATCTGAAATTAAAAAGTTAGTATCTGTAATGGTGACCATGAAACCACCAGATTGTTGTAAAAAGCCAACTGGTTCACTAATGTCCTTCAGAGAAGGAAATCTGACCTCCGAAGTGGCCTAGCAAGCCACTCCGTTGTACCAAACTGCTGTGACAAAGTCAGCACTGTGGGAGTAACTTCACAAGACTGCAGCGGTTCACCCATTTCTCGGGAAATTGGGATGGGTAATAAATGCTGGCCTTGCTAGCGACACTCTCATCCTGTATACACACACACACACACACACACACACTAATAATTGGAAAGCAGCTGTCATTACCTATTATAAACCCATTTACTAATTAAGATAAGTAAGTCTGTCTTATTAACTGGGTGCTTTTGTGTAGGCAATAGTTAATAACATGACTGTTCAAAACTGTAAATCCTCATTGTACAAGTCCCCTCACAGCTATAATGCTGTTTACATAAAGACCAGAAGCTCCCTGTATGCACCTCAAATATTAAAACTGTTTTAGTATAAATTCTTCCTACAATTTTTCTTCAAGTCCAACTATCAAGTGTATTTTTAAATAATGGTGATTCTTTATGGCTGTAAATGGTTCCATTGCTTAGCTGATTTTTTTTAAAGTGAGACTAAAATGGTTCTTTTGATGTTGGCGAAGTTTAGGTTGAAAATCTGATTGGTATCATTGAATGACCTGTACAGTTTGTCTTGTATTGCTGTTGGTGTGGCTAATCTTCACTGTACCATCATGAGTTGGTCCACTTGCAAATGTGTTGTGGGTGGGGTGAAGAACTGCTGTCATAGAGAGCAAGACCACCACTTTACCACTGGTTTCAACTTTGGTGCAATGTTGTTACAACATGGAATGCTATCTTGCATTCTTTTCCAAAAGGAATAACAATACAACTTGGAAATTGGATCTACATTTCACTCCTGAATCCACTAAAGTTGAATAATAAGAACATAAGAAATAAGAGCCCCTTGAGCCTGCTCTGCCATTTAATACGCTCATGGCTGATCCGATCATGTACTTGGGTCCACTTCACTGCCCGCTCCATACCCCTTATCTGTTAAGAAATTGTCTGTCTTAAATTTATTCAGTGTCCCAGCTTCCACAGCTCTGAGGCAGCTCTCAGAGAAGAAATTCCTCCTCATCTCAGTTTTAAATGAGACACCTGCTTCTTCCCTACCCTCCTCCTCCTATCTTTCTTCCCCCTCCCTCATCCCAACACCCCCCACGACGGCAGGCCTCTGATCAGTATTGTAGAGTAGAATCATTCTTTATAACAAGATGGCAATGGATGTTTAAGAATAATGTTGCTTAAAATGTAATTGTGGGATTTTAGATGCATTGGTTGAATTTGATCTGTGGTCTTTGTAACCCGTGAAGTTTAATTTTTAACCTCTGAAATCTTGTAAATAGAATTTCTGCTGCTTCTAAAGTTTTTTTTTTTTTGCTTTATTTTGCGACAGGTCTGCTATTCCTTGAAGCAAGTGCAAAGACGTAAGTGTGCTTCTCGACATCAATCACCAAAAATAAACTTAGTTCATGGGTCTTTGAATAGTTCTACTTCAAATTCATGAATCGGAGTGTAAGGCTTTGATGAAAACGACTGACTTTTAAGTGTGGTTTTCCTGCTGCTGTTCCTGTCTTAAACTGTGGTATAACACAGCTGTCATTTTTTTTGACTTCATTTAAAGCGAATCTCATTGTATTGAGATTTTTTTTTCCAAGCTGAGTTGTATTGATGCATTCCTTTCCCTGACATGAATTGAACAGACAATTTATGATCATCAGAATCACCGCTCATTTTTCTTTCCACGTTGGGGAAGATTTTAGGTTCTTCGCAGGTTTTTCAGTGAAAAATATTTGGGCTGGTGTTGTAAACTCAGCAAGTAACTATACAGAAGTGACTCTGCAGAGTGAATATTTTTCACTGAAAAACCTGCGAAGAACCTAAAGTCCTCCCCAACGTGGGAGAAAAAAAGTGAGCAGTGATTCTGTTGATCTTAAATTGTCTGTTCCATTCATGTCGGGGAAAGGAATGTATAAATGTATATTGATTGGAGCCATGGGCAGGAGCGGCGTGAGTTTGAGGCCCATAAGGGGTGAGGGCCCAGGGGCAGCACGAGCCAGCCCACACTGCGATATGTGTGCGCACTAGGTCCGTGCAGCAGAGCAGGTCTCCAGTCATCTTGGTTAATCTTTGCTACAGGACCAAGGCCTAGCTCTGTCAAGCCCGTGTGGTGGCTGGTGTGCAACGGTCACCCCACGTTTTTTTAAAAATAAATCCACGGCCAGGCATCTTCCACCCTTCAAGATTTAGTTCCGACCTGGAATTTTAGGTCCTTCATTGAAACACCTGTGAACTTTTTGATGTGGAGGCAAGTCATCCTCGATTTGAGGGACTGCCTATGATGATGATGATGATGATGATTAAATGTATAAATATGTCTAGGCCATGTTTTCAATCGGGGCTCATATTAGCATTGAATATATATTTTTAATTAAGCTACAATAAATAAAAATGACTCACTTCCTTTTGTTCCTAGAGGTGAGAATGTTGAGGACGCATTCCTGGAGGCTGCCAAGAAAATCTACCAGAACATACAGGATGGTAGCCTGGATCTCAATGCTGCTGAATCTGGAGTACAGCACAAACCCTCTGCTCCTCAAGGCGGCCGATTAATCAGTGAACCCCAACCCCAGAGAGAAGGCTGCGGCTGCTAGTGATCTTCAGCCAGCCAACCTCTTGACCTTTCACATCTTTCTCTTGTGTCTTTGTCAAAGCAGTATTTCTAGCTGCCTCCTTGTCTGCTGATAATCTGACAGGATAAATTTTGCTGCTGTGACAACAGTTTAACACGATGATAAATGGCTCTTCGCTAAACCACCATAGATGTTTATCAGGTTACAAGGAAAATGAGTAGAGTAATAAAACCTTTCCTGCATGGAATTTAGAATTGAAATATTTTCTTACTCGTTCTTGTGGTAGTTCCTCATCATCATCATCCCTCAATCTGTGATCTGATTTCAGTGCCCCTGTTGGCTAAACGTCACGCTGACATTGCCTAATTCCATTCTCCACTTCCCTCCTCCTCCTCCTCACAGGGACGGGGCTATAGACATAACCTTGCTGTTCATTCAAAAAAAATGTTGTACAGTAAAAATCCTTCTGTTCTGCCATACAACTGTTGTCTATGATGTTCAAAGTTACTGAGAAGTTCTTTGACTGTGAACTGACATCCAACTCAAACCGGATAGGGTGTCTAACATGTAGAGTGTGCTTGTTGCTGTTCATGAGTTCCCCACCCAGTTACATGTTTTCATGGGGTTCTAATTCCAGCTCTTGTCTTAACCTTGCACAGGGAAATGGCTATTACTCATCTTTCCCTCTTACGACGCAAAAGAAGGCTTTAGTGTGCTTTTTGTCATTTTATTCTTTACATTTATTAACATACGTAAATATGTATAAAATTTGAAGGAACTGAACTAACATTTAAATACATCTGTGTATATGATTTTAATGAAGAAACAAATTGATTACTGGCACTAAGGTGCCAGTTTGTACAGTACAATCCAAGTGACCATGTTGCCCCTTTAAGCACAGAGTGGATATAATCACATTTTAAAAAGAAAACAAGCAGTACTTTAACACTAGTTGAGTTTCGTATTCTCTTGTCGTCTTGTTCCATCATTGCACTGTGGAAAATCTCTACCGTTAATAATCCTGTTGTTGTGCAATCGACCGTGTAATTGTTCTCTGTAGATGTCTTGCATTTATGGCTGTGTTTACTGCCTTACATCATTCAAAAACAAACTGGGTGAATGAATGCATACATGTGCTTTTTTTACTCAACGCATTTAGGTGCAATTGTCCTTGATGAACTGGATAGCCAAATTCCATTTAAAAAAAAAAAAGCAGACTTTAAGGGAGAGTTGTTTTATTTAAAAAAAAATGTTGTTCATTGTATTAAACACTTCGGGGAAGGTGATTCTGACCTAACTTTATTTCAAGGGATGAAAGTAGTTTAAATTTCAAATAGTGGTTCAGCACGTTTGCCCCGGGTGGCATAATTGTGGTTAAAATGCTGATTGATGCTTTACATCTTCAGTTTGTGTATAAAATGAGTCTGTACTATTTAAGCATTATTTCTATCAAGAAATTAAGAATAATGTTCAAATCCCCCATAATATGGACACGCAGTTGAAAATCCTCACACCCTTGTAGAAAAATGGGATCCTGTACAGAAATGCTGTAGGAAGGCCAAAACTGGAATCTGCAATATATTGGAAATTCTGTCCATTTGTGCACTGTCCCTTGTTTGTAGTGTCTTGCTATTAATTTTAAGAATGTGAGCCTTTTTGTTGAGTATATGGGAGTATTGTCAAAGGCAATATAGTTAGGAGTCTCTTGTCTTGGTTACAATGTTTAAGCCTTTGCTTTAGTGAGTTGTTGCCCAGGGACCACAGCCTGCAGAGACAACACGCAGGGATTTGGCAAGGTGTTTCATTCTAAATTTGCTAAAGTTTGCTTTAGTTATTAGGTGGTATGAGATCTGAACTACTCCTGAACAGCTTACAGTAGGTCTTGTTTATATCTGTGACGAAGAAAATTACTTTGAACTGCTGTACCTTTCATTTGATGGAACAAAATGCTATTAATCTGAATATTTGTAAATAAAGTACCTGTATCTAGTTAATTTGTCCTTGTACTCTTTTTAAGAATGTAACTACATATGATCCTCCTGCCTCTAAACAGTTGTTAATTGACATTCCTTAATGTGACATAAGGAGCTAGATGTGTGCAGTGCCCTGGCAATGCAGTGTATACTTAAGTACTTGGAAAAGAAACCATTCATGCCAGGTTGCGTTGTAGCCAAATGGCACTGAATTTGGGATTTGTGGAATAAATGATGGAAGTTGGCAAACCCATCTGAGTTGCCTTTTACTTTTTTGAAGAAACTTTTCATAAAGTATCAGCTTGGACAAATTTCAAACATTGAATTTTTTTTATGCTACAATAAGAGGCCGGAGCAAAGCGGGATGCAGACTTCACTCTTCAGTTTTTAAAAAAAAGTTAAATACAGCAACAAGAACTTCCTGTAAGACGGGTGGTCTTGAAGCTTGTGAAACACTGCATTCGTAGCATTTTATTTTATTTTCTCCTAATGGTTGCACCTCCAAATGTGGTATGGTTCTATAACCGGTGCCCCCTCTAGCCGATTATTCATAGTCACTAGGCATTCTTGACCAAGATAACCAACATTGGGCCAGTGCTATTTTGCTCCTGATTTTCATAGATTCCTGGATAACTGTCAGGAATTCAAACCATAGCTGATACAACACCAAATTTTATTTATATAATGGCTTTAACGTAGTAAAATGTCCCAAAGCCTTCACTGGAATGTTCCAAAACATAATTTGACACCAAGCTACATAGAGATATTGGAGCAGATGACCGACAGCTTGGTCAAAGAGGTAGGTTTTGAGGAGCATTACAAGAAGAAAGGTGGAGGTGTTTTTAGGGAGGGAATTCCAGAGTGCAGTGTCTTCTTAGCTGAGGGCACAGAAAGCAATGGTGGAGCAATTAAAATCAGGGGTGCTAGAGAATTGGAGGAGTGCAGACATCTTGGTTGTGGGGCTGGAGGAGATTAGAGTTGGGGAGGGGCAAAGCCATAGAGGAATTTGAAAACTGGGATGAGCATTTTAAAATTGAGGCATTGCTTAACCAGGAGCCAATGTAGGTCAGCAAGCACAGGGGTGATGGGTCTGTGGGACTTGGTGCGAGTTAGGACACGAGTAGCAGAGTTTTGGATGACCTTAAGTTTAGGAGGGTAGAAGATGGGTGCTTGGCCAGGAGTGTGTTGGAATAGTCCAGTCTAGAGGTAGCAAAGGAATGGATGAGGGTTTCTGCAGCAGATGAGCTAAGGCAGGGATTGTGTTGAGTGCTGTTCCAGAGGTAGAAATAGGCAGTCTTTGTGATGGCAAGTATATGTGGTAGGAAGCTCACCTTTGGGTCAAATACGACACCAAGTTTGTAAGCAGTCAGATTCGGTCTCAGTTGCCAGGAAGAGGGATGCAGTTGGTGGCTAAGGATCAGAGTTTGTGGCGCTGAATGAAGACAATGGCTTCGGTCTTTCTGCTCATCCAGTACTGGATGTTGGACAAGCAGTCTGACAATTTAGAGACAGTGGAGGTCACTAGCGGTGGTGATGGCTCACTTCTTCCATATGATCCTCCCAAACCAAATTCTTGCTGCACAATTAACTTTCCTTGTCTCAGTACTTACTAATGTAAACTGCTTGTTTTGTACAGACTCTATTTCACTCTTGTAAATAGTCAGCGTACACCCTTGACTCAATTCTCTCCAACTGCGGCTCCCTCACTAAACCCTTCTCGGGTACTTGAACGCATTGTTGTTACTCGGCTTGGTTTGCATCTCCTTGCCACTGTTTAAATTCCTGGTCAAAGTCACCAACTCCTTGATGTATTTGTGGAATTTCAATGATATTTCTGTGGGACTGTCCCTGCCTGCTTCCACTTTTATGGATCCAGCATATCTGTTAATGGTTTTTCCTTGTCCTGCACGTACACCTTTGGTGTGCTCTAGGGATCCATCCTTGGCCCTGTCCTAGCTTACATGTTTCTCCTTTGGTGATCTTATCCATAGGCATGGAGTCAGCTGATGTATTTACATTAACACCTGCTCTACCTTTCCACAACTCTGTCCAATTACTTGTCTGACATCAAGTTTTGGATAAGCAAGACCTTTTTCCATCTTAACATTAGCAACTCCAAAAGCATTCTGTTCAGCTCCTGCTAAAAACTACCATTGACACTGACTGACTTCATTCTATCCTTGAACCTGAGGCTACAAAAGCTCAATGTTCTGTTTGATGCTGAGCTTCAAATCATCTCCCTTGTCCAAGAACACTTATTTCACTCTTGTAAATAGTCAGCGTACACCCTTGTTCTCTCCAACTGCGGCCCCCTCACTAAACTCTTCCCTTTATTAAATTTAATCTTTTCCCCACTGTCACATTTTGCCATAGTTGGAAGAACCTCCAACGGTCCCGGCCCTGTTCGAGCTCCTAAACTAAACTCTTCCTAACTTCAAATGGCTCTTCATCCTTGCTGCTTCACCTATGCTCTGGGTTATCTTGCCTAATTTATCGTCATCTACTTCTCTCTCGTGGTGTGGGAAGTTTTGCTGCATTACAGATGCAAGTGTAGTAGCATTCCCAGTGCTCTGACTGAAACTGATTAACCAGGAATCAAATGCAAGACCTTTTGCATTGGAGTTTAGTACTGGCACAATCTCATTTGCAAAATATCTAGTTATTTAAATACAAAGTTACTGTATTTGTAATCTGATGGATCTTGAACTGCACTTTTAATTTGAAAGTTCTATGCACTCTAAGAATATCCTAATAACTGACCTAAGCATACATTTATCAAGGTTTAACAGTGAGCAATATTGCTCATAGTTCCTCGAGGTGTTCATAAAAACATAAAAAATAGGTGCAGGAGTAGGCCATTCGGCCCTTCGAGCCTGCACCGCCATTCAATGAGTTCATGGCTGAACTCTATCACGAGGGGTCTAGATAGAGAAAATGTTCGAGAACCAGAGGATTGGCAGATGATCCAAAGGTAACACACTTTAAGCAGTGACTGGTTAGGATCTGGAATGCACTGCCTGAAAGGATGGTGGAGGCAGATTTAGTTGTGACTTTCAAAAGGGAATTGGATAAGTACCTGAAGGAAAAAAAACATTGCAGGACTACGGAGAAGGGGTGGAAGATTGGGACGAGCTGAAGTGCTCTTGCAGAGAGCTGACACAGGCTTGACGGGCCGAATAGCCGCCTGTGCTGTAACGATTCTATGATTTCTATAATCAGGATTTTTGCTCCGTTATTCATTGAAACCTTTTGAAGCTTATGTACCTGTATTGAATTTTCATTCCCAACTGGGTCAAGAAGTAAGCTCTCTCCAGCTTTACATTGTCTTTTTTATTCCTCATTCACAGAAAATGCCCTTTTAATCATTTTAAAGAGCACAAAGCTAGCACAAATCCCTGTGATAACTTCAGCCTTCCAACACATATACCTATTCGGGTATCCTTTTATTGTGATTCCTGCTATGGTGTGCGCTTTGCTTTCCCTGCCTATACTTGTCCAGTTATGGATTTTTCTCCATTGCATGTTTGGTAGTTTGTATACTATCTGTAGATGAGAGCTACCTGGTTTTCTTGCCACAGGGAGCAGGTTCGACAGTGAGTCACACCCTTCCCTTTTTCTAAAAACTTAGAACTGTGTGTGATTGTAGGGTGGGGACAGGATTGGGCTTGTCTGTGATGTGCCTTCTGGTCAATGCTGCCTAAACTTTCGCCATCACAGGCAGTTCCTCGGAGTCAAGGATGACTTGCTTCCACTCTAAAAGTGAATTCTCAGCTGACTGAAGAGTCCAATATGGGACCTACAGTCTCTGTCACAGGTGGAGACAGTGGTTGAAGGAAAGGGTGGATGGGGAGCCTGGGTTGACGCATGCTCTCTCCGCTGTCTACGCTTGGTTTCTGCTTGCTCTCTGCGATGTGACTCGACGTGCTCAGCGCCCTCCCGGGTGTTCTTCCTCCACTTCGGGCGGTCTTGGGCCAGAGATTCCCAGGTGCCTGGGGGGGATCTTGCACTTTATCGAGGAGGCTTTGAGGGTGTTCTTGAAGCATTTCCTCTGCCCACCTGGGGCTCGCTTGCCGAAGCTCCACATAGAGCGCTTGCTTTGGGAGTCTCCCCTCGGGCTTGCGGATGATGTGGCCTGCCCAACGAAGCTGATCGAATGTGGTCAGTGCTTTGATGTTGTGGATGTTGGCTTGAGCAAGAACACTTGATGGTGTGTCTGTCCTCCCAATGGATTTGCTGGATCTTGCAAAGGCAGCGGTGTTGGTACTTCTCCAGCGTTCTGAGATGTCTGTTGTGTGTATATAGTCCACATCTCTGAGGCATATAGAAGGGTGGTTATCACAACTGCCCTATAGACCATAAGCTTGGTGCCAGATTTGAGGTCCTGATCTTCAAACACGCTTCCTCAGGTGACCAAAGGCTGCACTGGCGCATTAGAGGTGGTGTTGACCTAGTCATCAATGTCAGCCCTTGCTGACAATAAGCTTCCGAGGTATGGAAAATGGTCCACATTGTCCAAGGCCTCGCCGTGGATTTTGATGACTGGGGTGGCAGTGCTGTGTGGCGGGGTCAGGTTGGTGGAGGACCTTTCTCTTACAGGTGTTTAGTGTAAGACCCATGCTTTTGTATGTCTCGGTGACGGTGTTGACTATGGTTTGGAGTTTGGCCTCAGTGTACGCAGACACAAGCGTTGTCTGCGTACTGTAGTTCAATGACCGAGGATGCAATGACTTTGGATCTAGCCTGGAGGCGGCGATGGTTGAACAGGTTCCCATTGGTTCTATAGTTTAGTTCCACTTCAGCGGGGAGCTTGCTGAGGGTGAGATGAAGCATTGCCGCAAGGAAGATCGAGAAGAGCATTGGTGTGATGATGCAGCCTTGCTTGACGCCGGTCCGGGTGTGGATTCGGTCTGTGGTGGATCCATTGGTCAGGATCCATTTGAGGTCAAAGGCAGCCATGTACAAGGGGTTGGTGCTGTTCCTTGCATTATTCTTGCAGTTGTCGCGCCATGAAGATCATGTCCGTTCTACCCCTTAGTGGACAGAATCCGCATTGCGACTCTGGGAGGAGCTCTTCAGCCACAAGGAGAAGACGATTGAGGAGGATTCTTGCAATGTCTTTCCCTGTGGCTGACAGGGAGATTCCTCTGTAGTTACTGCAGTCGAACATGTCCCCTTTCTTGAAGATGGTCACGATTACGGCATCTCTGAGATCTGCCATGCTCTCCTCCTTCCAGATGAGAGATGAGGTTATGCATTTGTGCTAATAGTGCTTCTGCGCCATGCTTTAGTGCCTCAGCAGGAATTCCATCTGCCCCTGATATTTTCTTCAGCTGACGGATGGCCTTTTCTACCTTGTGGTGGGCTGGGGTTGTACTGAGACGGTGACGGGTAGCATGCTAGGGATGGAGGTGTTGGTAATGACAAGGTCCTGTTCTAGGCATTTTGTCGAGAGCAGGGTACCACTGGAGTTGGTTTTCCCTACCCCCTTTCTGCCGATCACACCTCCCCAGAGGTCTGTGTCCTTTCCGACCCTGATGTTGGAGGATCAGCTTGTTGCTCATTGTGACTCGGGACAGGGATTGTTCGAGGCTGGAGTAGAATCCCTCTTTGGTCTCATCTGCAGCGTCCAGTGTTGGGGTGTACGCGCTGATGACCATAGCGCACTGGTTCCAGGCTAGAGTGAGCCAACGAGTCATGGAGCGTTTGCTTATCCCGCAAGGGGAGTCTCTGAGACGTCCCACCAGTTCATTCTTGATGGCAAAGCCAACTCCATGGAAGCGGCGTTCTTCTGGTTTGCCTTTCCAGAAGGTGGTGTAACCACCACCTTGCTCTTTGAGCTGGCCTTCCCCTGCCCGCTAGGTCTGAATTAGGGTGGCGATGTCAATGTCACAGCGCCTGAGTTCCCGGGCAATGATGGCAGTGCGACGTTCCCGTCTGTCGCTGTTGGGATTGTCCATGAGGGTCCTGCCATTCCAGGTCCTGAACTTCATTTTGAAGTGTGGAAGACGCCTGTGCCCGAGTTCTTTTAATGTGGGGTGGCCGTTGGACACCAGCTACCACACGGGCTTAGCAGAGCGAGGTCTTGGCCCTGTGGCAAGGGAATCCAAGACGACTGGAGGCCAGGCTTTAATTTATGGGTCTAGTTGCCTACGGTTGGATGTGAACCGTAAGCTGAGCAGCGTCTTTAGGAGAGATGATGAGGGAGCCGATGTTTGGAGAGTAAGAAACTTGAGGGAATGCTTTGCTCTCCAGGTATTAGTTCCCGGCTGAGGGCAAGCACTGGGGCCCCGCTCGTGCTAAGATAGTCAGTATTGGAGAAGATGGAGCGGGGTGTCGCTGAACTTTCACATGACTGCAAGCTACAGGAACAATAGACTGGTCAAAATTAGTGCTCATGTGAAACTGGTAATTATTTGATCAGTTCATGCATACTAAGAACATCTTTAAGCATATTTCAGACATTGGAATGCTAACCGGCTGCAAAACAGTATAAGAATGATGAATACCTAGTCTTCCACCCACACAGTTCGTCAGAGCTGCGGTTGAGAGATGAGTCGTGAGACCAGTCACATCCGCACCAAGCTTTCAGTCATGCACTTTCAGACTAATTTTGCAGAATGGGTGTGCAAATGACATTAATTTCAATATAGGTAAGTGTGAGGTGGTGCATTTTGGTAGGAGGAATAAGGAGCCCTATTACTCCTCGGAAATTAAGAGTCTAAATTGGATAGAAGTGCAAAGGGATCCGGGGGTACAGATTCATAAATCATTAAAAATACTGTCGTGTATGTACTTTTGGAATCACTAGCCACTAGCTGGCGTCACTGTTGGAGGCTATTGGGCTGTACGCACGTGTGTGCAGCCCAAGTATAAAAGGCCAGCCATTTTGTCACTTTGGGCCTTAATAAAGCAGAGCCAAGGTCATACCTTTTGGGAGTTAAACAGTACTCAGTCTAACAGTTATTGCATACACAACAAGTACCAATGCAGGTTGACAAAGCCATAAAAAATGCAAACAAAGCATTGGGATTCATTTCTAGAGGAACAGATCTCAAAAGCAGAGAAGTGATAAACTTATATAGAACCTTGGTTAGACCACACTTGCAGTACTGTACACAGTGCTGGTCCCAATATTACAAAAAGGATACAAAAACAGTGAAGAAAGTGCAATAAAGATTTACAAGGATGATACCAGAACTGAAAGGGTTCAGCTATCAGAAAAGACTGAACTGGTTAGGGTCTTTTCTCTAGAAAAAATAAGACTGAGAGGGGACCTGATAGGGGTCTGTTAAAATAATGAAGGGTTTGATAGAGTAGATGTTTCCACTTGTGGGGGAGTCCAAATGGGGGGCCATAAATATAAGATAGTTATGAATACATCTAATCAGGAATTTAGGAGAAAGTTATTTTCCCGGAGAGGGATTAGAATGTGGAACTTGCTACCCATGGAATGGTTGAGGTGAATAGTGTAGATGCATTTAAAGGGATGCGAGATAAGTACATGAGGGAGAAAGGAATAGAAGGATATGTTGATGTCGGATGAGATGAAGGAAGGTGTGAGAAGGCTCATGTGGAGCTTAAACCTGTCCAGCACAGACCTGTTGGGCTGAATAGTCTGTTTCTGTGCTGTAAATTCTATATAAAAGCCCTGGGAGCAAATAGGTCATTTGGTCAAAAAGCCATCTGGTATTAAAAAGCCATAAAAGTGTAACATCCCTCCCCAAAAAAAAAACAGGTTGGGTCATTTAACAATGAAATTTATTCTTAACCAGTTGGAAGAAATTCCAGGTATTGATCCATGTCCTTCCCATTAGTCCTTTGCACAATCTGTGCAGTTACTGTCAATCTTGAACTCCCCCATTTGTATGGCTAGCAGCTATTGAACACAAATCCAATAAAAGCTAAATTTGTTTATTGTTTCGGAAGCCTGATCCTGCCTGTAACCTGATCTGATTGGCAATCTTCCCAGCCCTACCTACACTGCGTACTATTTTTTTTTAAATTCATTCATGGGATGTGGGCAGTGCTTGCAAAGCCAGCATTTATTACCCATGTCTAATTGACCTTGAGAAGGTGCTGGTGAGCTGCCTTCTTCAGTCCATGTGTTGAAGGTACTCACACAGTGCTGTTCAGGAGCGAGTTCCATAAGATAATGAGGGGGCTCAACAAGGTGGATGCAGAGAGGATATTTCCACTCATAGGGGAAACTAAAACTAGGGGACATCGTCTCAGAATAAGGGGCCGCTCATTTAAAACAGATGAGGAGGAATTTCTTCTCTCAGAAGGTTGTAAGGCTGTGGAATTCTCTGCCCCAGAGAGCTGTGGAGGCTGGGTCATTGAATATATTTAAGGCAGAGATAGACAGATTTTTGAGCGATAAGGGAATAAAGGGTTATGGGAAGCCGGCAGGGAAGTGGAGCCGAGTCTATGATCTTATTAAATGGCGGAGCAGGCTCGAGGGACCAAATGGCCTACTCCTGCTCCTATTTCTTATATTCTTATAATTTTGACCCACTGACAAAGAAGGAACGGCAATGTGTTTCCAAGTCAGGAATATGTCTGACTTGGAGGGGAGCGTGGAGATGGTGGTGTTCCCATATGCCTGCTGCCCTTGCCCTTCTAGATACTAGATGTTATGTCTTGAATAAAGCAATGTGACTGAGTACTGTGGACGTGAGTAAGTGTGACCTTAGTCTCTTTATTCTAACTCCAGAGTGTTGGTACAGCATGGGAGGTCTGCTTATATACAGTGCTCCCAAGGGATCCTGGGATCCCTTGGGGCTCCCAAGGGATGCTGGGATCCCTTGGGACTCCCAACAGATACGCTCTCTGGTGGCAGTAGAATGCTGGTTACATAGTGTTGCATACATAACATCACTCCCTCCCAAAGTCAATAATACACTTATTTACAGGGCGAGACGATCTGGGGCTTTCCGCTCCCTGAGTCGATAGTCTCAGTACAAGTGCAGGTGAGTTGGTTGGGCCTTCGCTGGGCTGCTGGGGATGATGAGTTCAGCTTCATGGTCAGCCGTGATGCTGGTTGCCACTTGTGTGTGTGTCGGAGGGTCGAAGTTGGCGGTGTCCTCTTCAGGTTGCTCATGGCAATCTGTTAATCGCAGTTTGGTTTGATCCAAATGCTTTCTGTAAGTTAGTCCATTTGCGAGTTTGACCTGAAACACCCTACTCCCTTCTTTGGCTATGACGGTGCCAACAAGCCATTTGGGACCATGTCCATAGTTGAGTACAAATACAGGGTCATTGACTTCAATATCGCGTGACAAATTTGCACGATCATGGTACATGCTTTTTTGATGGCACCTGCCTTCGACATGATCCTAGAGATCAGGGTGGACTAGAGAGAGCCTTGTTTTGAGCACCCTTTTCATGAGCAGCTCAGCTGGGGAACCCCGGTGAGCGAGTGGGGTCTGGTGCGGTAGCTGAGCAGGACTCGGGACAGGCGGGTCTGCAGGGAGCCTTCCGACACGCGTTTCAAGCTTTGCTTGATGGTTTGGACTGCCCGTTCTGCCTGGCTGTTGAATGTGGGCTTGAACGGGGCAGATGTGACGTGCCTGATCCCATTTCAGGTAATGAATTCCTTGAATTCAGTGCTGGTGAAACACAGCACGTTGTCGCTGACAAGGACATCAGGCAGGCCGTGCGTGGCAAACATGGCTCGTAGGTTTCCGATGGTGGCCATGGACGTGCTTACAGACATTATCACACATTCAATCCATTTTGAATAAGCATCCACAACAACCAAAAACATTTTGCCTAGGAATGGGCCAGTGAAGTCAATGTGGATCCTGGACCACGGTTTGGAGGGCCATGACCACAAACTTAGCGGTGTCTCCCTGGGTGCATTGCTCAGTTGGGAGCAAGTGTTGCATTGGCGCACGCAAGACTCCAAATCTGAGTCGATGCCGGGCCACCACACATGGGCTCTGGCTATAGCTTTCATCATTACTATGCCTGGGTGGGTACTGTGTAGGTCGCATATGAACATTTCCCTGCCTTTCTTAGGCAAAACCGCGTGATTATCCCACAAAAGACAGTCCGCCTGTATGGACATTTCGTCTTTACGCTGCTGGAACGGCTTGATCTCTTGCACCTCCACTGGGACGCTGGACCAGCTCCCATGAAGGACACAGTTTTTTTTACCAGGATCCTGGCTGGTCTAGGTCCTGATCTGGCGGGCCGTAACGGGTGACTTTTAGTTTTCAAATGCATCCATCACCAAGAGCAAGTCTGCAGGCTGTGCCATTTCCACCCCGTGGTGGGCAATGGTAGCCGACTGAGAGCATCAAGCACAGTTCTCTGTGCCTGGCCTGTGGTGAATTACATAGTTATATGCAGACAGCATGAGCGCCCATCTTTGGATGCGAGCAGAGACATTGGTATTGATACCTTTGCTCTCTGAGAATAGCGATATGAGCAGATTATAGTCAGTTTCTAACTCGAACTTAAGCCCAAGCAGATACTGGTGCATTTTTTTTACCCGGTATACGCATGCCAGAGCTTCTTTTTCAATCATGCTGTAGGCCCTTTCGGCCTTGGTCCAGCTCCTGGACGCATAAGCGACCGGTTGCAATGTTCCCGATTCGTTAGCTTGTTGTAACACACACCCGACCCCGTACGAAGACGCATCGCAAGCTAGTACTAAACGTTTACATGTATCATACAAGACAAGCAGTTTGTTGGACCGTAACAGATTTTGGGCTTTCTCAAAAGCTGTCTCTTGTGATTTACCCCATACCCAGTCATCTCCCTTGCGTAGCAACATGTGGAGAGGTTCTAGCAAGGTGCTTAACCCGGGTAGGAAATTACCAAAATAATTGAGGAGTCCCAGAAACGACCGCAGCTCCGTTACGTTCTGTGGTCTCGGCGCACTCTTGATGGCCTCCGTCTTGGAGTCGGTGGGTCTGATGCCGTCTGCTGCGATTCTTCTCCCTAAGAACTCGACCTCTGGCACCAGGAAAACACACTTCGAGCGTTTCAACCTGAGTCCCACACGATCTAGCCGACTTAGAACCTCTTCCAGGTTCTTCAAGTGTTCAATGGTGTCCCGACCTGTGATCAATATGTCGTCCTGGAAAACCACGGTGCGCGGAACCGACTTTAGCAGACTCTCCATGTTCCTTTGAAAAATAACCACGGCCGATCGAATTCCAAACGGGCATCTATTGTAGATGAACAGACCTTTGTGCATGTTGATGCAGGTGAGGCCTTTCGTAGATTCCGCCAGCTCCTGCATCACGTAGGCCAAGGTCAGGTCCAACTTGGTGAACGACCCCACTCCTGCCAGCGTCGCAAATTGGTCGTCTGCCTTGGGTAGCGGGTACTTGTCCTGCAGCGAAAAACGGATAATCATTACTTTATAGTCCCCACAAATTATGACCATGCCATCGCCCTTGAGAACCGGAACAATCGGACTGGCCCACTCATTGAACTCCACCGGTGTGATGATGCCCTCTCGTTGCAGCCAGTCTAGTTCAATCTCCACTTTCTCTCGCATCATATATGGCACCACCCATGCCTTGTGGTGGATGGGTCGTGTACCGGGAATCAAGTGGATCTTCACCTTCGCCCCCGAGAAACTTCCGATGCCTGGTTCAAACAACGACGGAAACTTGTTCAGAACCTGGGCACATGAGGCGTCGTCGATGGACGAAAGCGCTCGGATGTCGTCCCAGTTCCAGCCAGCTTCTGCTGAACAGTGCAGGGCCATCTCCTGGTACAATCCGTAGTGGGACTTCGTGCACTGCTCCATCATAGGAGACTTTTCACTGCGGCACTGCCAATTACAGGGATCAGCTCTTTAGTGTAAGTTCTCAGCTTGGTATGAATGGGGCTCAGCTTGGGCCTGTGTGCCTTGTTGCACCACAGCCTGTTGAAGGCCTTTTTGCTCATGGTGGACTGGCTCGCACCCATGTCCAATTCCATAGATACTGGAATCCCGTTCAGTTCGACTTTTAACATGATCGGTGGACATTTCGTGATGAAGGTGTGTACCCCGTACACTTCTGCCTCCTCGGTTTGAGTCTCTAGTTCACTCTAGTTCAGTTTGATCCACCATGGATCGGTCTTCCTCTGCAACATGATGGTTTGCAGGGTTTGCAGCTCGTCTGCACAATCACTGGAGGTGTCCCATTATTCCACAGCCTTTGCACGCATAGTGTTTGAAGCGGCATTGATGGTCTCTGTCATGTATCTCACACTACTGTACATAACTGTATCTTACTATGCTATATATGACCATAACTAGATATGACCTGTAACCACAAGCATACCTTACCACCAGGGGTGCACTTGCAGGAGACACTGCATATTTGTCCCACACAGGTATATAAAGGCAGGTCTCAGGCAAGTGTGGCATTCGAGAGCTGTGTAATAAAGGTGCAGGTCCTGAGTGACCTTGACTTCAGCATGTGCCTCGTGTGAGTCTGTACTGCAGGGACAGGACATTACAGTGGTGACGAGTTACGGGATCACAGAATCCACAGAATGGCGACCATCGGCTCAGATGAAAAATACAATGCTGGAGATAATTGGGAGGACTTTATAGAAAGACTCCAGCAAAGCTTCGTAACCAAAGACTGGTTAGGCGATGATAAGGCAGACAAGAGAAGAGCCCATCTCTTGACCAGCTGTGGCTCGAAAACATACGCCTTAATGAAGGACCTGCTGGCACCCGAGGAACCAGCAAGCAAGTCGTTTGAAGAGTTGAGCACACTGGTAAGAGACCACCTGAAGCCAGCGAGCAGCCTACACATGGCCAGACACAGGTTCTACAACTTCAGACGCTGTGTCGGCCAGAGCATACCCGACTTTGTGGCGGAACTTCGGAGACTGGCTAACTTATGTGCGTTCTCCGATGAATTAAGGAGAGAAGTACGGAGAGACTTTTTTATTGAAGGAATAGGCCACGCAGGCATATTCCGAAAGCTTATAGAGACCAAGAACTTGACCCTAGCGGCAACAGCACTGGTTGCACAGACATTCTTGGCAGGAGAAGAAGAAACAAGGTTGATCTACACTGCGGGTACGACAACTAACGAAACATCGGAACAAGGGGTTCACAGCGTGAAACAAGCCGCTACCCCCACACACAGACAAAGGCAGGAGAGCAGGCCCTCAACAGCAGGCACTGGTGCCAGAAGCCATCAAGGGCCACATGAACGGCCATTCACACCTCATCAACCCACAATGCGAGCAATCAACTACAAACTGAGAAAAGCTCAAGAGAGATCAGCCAGACGCAGCTCATCCTTCAGAAACAATGGAAGCGGTCTGTGCTGGAGATGTGGGGGAAGTCACTCATTAAGGGGGTGTCGATTTCAGCATGCCGTTTGCAGGAACTGCAACTATACAGGGCATCTGGCCCGCATGTGTAAGAAAAACCAGCAGCTCGGCTGGTATACGAATCGGAAGGGTCGGAAAGCGGACCAGAAGACGATGGGGACAGTGCCCGGGACACCGAGATACAGCGGGTCAACACGATCAATGGACACTGTTCTTACAACAAGGCGCCTCCAATAATGATGAGGGTCCTACTCAACGGGATACCCGTCAACATGGAACTGGATACGGGAGCGAGTCAATCTCTCATGAGCGCTCAACAATTTGAACAGCTGTGGCCGCACAAAAGCAACAGACCAAAACTCACAAGGGTCGACACCAAACTAAGGACCTATACCAAAGAAATCGTCCCAGTCCTTGGCAGCGCCATGCTCTCAGTCACACACAAAGGGACAGTGAACCGACTTCCCCTGTGGATTGTCCCCGGAAATCTTCCAGCACTGCTGGGGAGAAACTGACTGGCAAAACTAAATTGGAAATGGGATGATGTTCACGCCATGTCGTCAGAGGAATGGACCTCCTGCTCAACAGTTTTAAGTTGATTTGAACATCTCTTTCAGCCAGGTGTGAGCACCTTCAAAGGGGCTAAAGTTAAAATCTACATCACACAGGATGCTAGACCGGTCCATCACAAGGCTAGAGCTGTGCCCTATGTGATGAGGGAAAAGATTGAACATGAACTGGACAGGCTTCTGCGGGAAGGCATTATCTCACCCATGGAATTTAGCGACTGGGCAAGTCCCATCGTCCCAGTCATGAAGCCTGATGGATCCGTACGAATCTGTGGGGATTACAAATCTACCATAAACAGAGTCTCCCTGCAGGACCAATACCCGCTGCCCAGAGCGGAGGACCTATTTGCCACATTGGCTGGAGGAAAACTTTTCTCGAAACTAGACCTCACATCTGCGTATATGACGCAATAACTGACCGAAGAGTCTAAGCTACTCACCACCATCAACACACATCGAGGCCTTTTCATGTACAATCGATACCCATTTGGCATCAGGACGGCTGCTGCCATATTCCAGCGCAACATGGAGAGTCTGCTCAAGTTCATCACGGGGACGGTTGTATTTCAAGATGACATACTTATCACGGGCAGGGACACCGACTCCCATCTCCGCAATTTGGAGGAAGTACGAAAGCGGTTGGATCAAGTAGGCGTACGAGTTAAGAAATCCAAGTGTCTGTTTCTCGCGTCCAAGGTTGAATTTTTGGGCAGAAGGATTGCCGCTGATGGAATCCGCCCAACAGAGTCCAAAACCAAAGCAATTCGCCTGGCACCCAGGCCCCAGAATGTCTCGGAACTGCGTGCCTTTCTCGGGATACTCAATTACTTTGGGAACTTTATGCAGAACTTAAGCACGCTGCTGGAGCCTCTCCTCGTGCTACTCAGAAAGGGGTGCGATTGGTTTTGGGGGGACGCCCAGGAACGCGCCTTCAATAAGGCACACAACCTTCTATGTTCCAACAGCGTTTTGGCTTTTTTTGATCCAGGTAAAAAGTTAGTTCTTACATGATGCGTCAGCGTACGGGTCGGGTGCGTTTTACAGCATGTCAATAGTGCGGGTAAATTACAACCCATAGCTTATGCCTCCAGGTCACTTTCACGGGCGGAGCGTGGGTACAGTATGGTGGAGAAGGAGGCGCTCGCGTGCCTGTACGGTGTCAAAAAGATTCACCAATACCTTTTCGGGGCCAAGTTCGCGTTAGAAACCGACCATAAGCCCCTCACGTCCCTGCTATCCAAGAGCAAGACAATAAACGCCAACGCCTCGGCGCGCATTCAACGGTGGGCACTCATGCTGGCGTCCTACGACTACACAATAAGGCACAGACCAGGCACAGGCAACTGTGTCGACACGCTTAGCAGGCTACCCCTGGCGACCACGGAAGGGTCTGATGAACAGGACTGTGAGATAGTTATGGCAATCAATGCCTTTGTGTCCACAGGTCCGTCCATGACGTCTCGCCAAATCAGAGCCTGGACAACCAGCGACCCCACGTTATCCTTAGTAAAAAGATGTGTCTTAACCAGCGACTGGGCAGAGGCTCGCGATGCCTGCCCCGAGGAGATCAAACCTTTCCATAGGTGCATGCATGAGCTATCACTACAAGCAGACTGCCTGATGCGGGGCAGCCGAGTAGTCATGCCTCTGCGAGGCAGAGACGCATTTGTCCGGGAGCTCCACCGCGAGCACCTGGGGATCGTTCTCATGAAGGCCATAGCCAGATCCCACGTCTGGTGGCCTGGCATTGACACGGACTTGGAGCTCTGCGTCCGACGGTGCATCATTTGTGCCCAACTTAGTAATGCCCCCAGGGAGGCCCCCCTGAGCCCCTGGCCCACCAAACCATGGTCGAGGGTGCACGTAGACTATGCGGGCTCATTCATGGGCAAAATGTTCCTCGTAGTTGTAGATGCATTTTCAAAGTGGATCGAATGCATCATTTTAAACTTGAGCACCACCTCCACCACTGTGGAGAGCCTTGGAACCATGTTCGCAACGCACGGAATTCCTGACATATTGGTCAGTGATAACGGTCCATCCTTCAACAGTGCAGAATTCCAAGATTTGATAGTTGACCACGGTATAAATCACGTTAAAACGGCACCGTTCAAGCCGGCCTCCAACGGCCAGGCGGAGCTGGCAGTGCAAATCATTAAACAAGGCATGCTCAAAATCCAAGGTTCCACGCTGCAGGGCCGCCTTTCGTGACTGCTGCTGGCATACAGATCTCGTCTGCATTCATTGACTGGGGTTCCCCCCGCGCATCTATTGATGAAACGGATCTTAAAGACAAGGCTCTCATTAATCCTCCCAGACATGCATGAAATCGTTGAGGCAAAGCGCCGTATGCTAACTGAGTACCATGACCGAAATTCGAAGGGGAGTGGAATGAGGTAGGGGACAAAGTGGTTGTGCTAAACTATGGCAGGGGTCCCAAATGGCTTGCAGGGACAGTAACAGGCAAGGAAGGAAACAGGCTAATGGTTGTACAAATGGACAATGGCAAAACCTGCCGGAGGCATGTAGACCAAGTAAAAAGTAGATTCACCAACAACACTGCAGAACCAGAGGCAGACTACAATGTGGAACTCACACCACATCTGGTGGACAGACAGAGGGAAGAACCTGAGGAATGGGCAATCTCAACAGACAGCCCAGGCGAGATACCAGCAATCATACTGAATGAAACAGACAGCCCAGGCGAGATCCCAGCAATCACACCGAAAGAAAAACAGGCACCAAGGCAAACAACTGAACCACAACTAAGATGCTCCACACGAGAGCGTAGACCACCTGACAGACTGAATCTATAAAGACAATAAGACCTTGGGGGAGGGTGATGTCATGTATCTCACACTACTGTACATAACTGTATCTTACCATGCTATACATGACTAACTAGAGATGACCTGTAACCACAAGCATACCTTACCACCAGGGGTGCACTTGCAGGAGACACTGGATGCCCATACAGGTATATAAAGGCAGGTCTCAGGCAAGTGAGGCATTCGAGAGCTGTGTAATAAAGGTGCAGGTCCTGAGTGACCTTGACATCAGCATGTGCCTTGTGTGAGTCTGTACTGCAGGGACAGGGCTTTACAGGCTCGATGATCACCTCTGCAGCGCCAACATGCTGTCAATTGCCTCGCATTAACGCCTGATGGTGGAATCTGAATCATCTGAGGTCATGCAGCTGCAAGCGTGTACGTTCTGCCATATGCATTGCTGCCTGAAAACGACATTGCTTTGTGTACAGTACTTGCTGGAACATCTTTATGCTACAAAATCTGTTTGGTGTTATCGCTGGTGGACATAAATGTCTGGTCTATCGTTATGGCTTTGCTCAGGTTCGCTGTTTCAACAGTCAATGCTTTGCGAAGGATAACCTCATGGCCAATGCCAAGCACAAAAAAGTCTCTTAGCATTTGCTCCAGGGATCCATCGAATTCGCAATGTCCTGCAAGGCACCTTAGTTCGGCCTTCAGACCGTTGACACGTGTAAAATCGATACCTTGCCATCAGAACGCTCTCCTTCGGATTTAGGTGCTCCCGGACCAGCGTACACAGTTCTTCATACGATTTGGTTGTTGGTTTCACCAGAGCAAGAAGATTCTTCATGAGGCCATAGGTTGTTGCCCCACAGATGGTGAGGAGGATCGCCCTTCATTTGGCAGCATTCGCACTCCCAGCTCGTTGGCCACGAAGTATTGGTCGAGTCGCTCCACGAAGGCCTCCCAATCGTCCCCTTCTGAGAATTTCTCCAGGATACCAACAGTTCTCTGCATTCTCTGCATGGTCCGTTATCTTGTCGACAGTTTTTATGTCTTGAATAAAGCATTGTGACTGAGTACTGTAGACGTGAGTAAGTGCGACCTCAGTCTCTTTGTTCTAACTCCAGAGTGTTGGTACAGCATGGGAGGCCTGCTTATATACAGTGCTCCCAAGGGATGCTGAGATCCCTTGGGACTCCAACAGATAGGCCCTCTGGTGGCAGTAGAATGCTGGTTACATAGTGTTGCATACGTAACAGTAGAGGTCGCAGGTTTGGGAGGTGCTGCCGAAGAAGCCTCGGTGAGTTGCTGCAGTGCATCTTGTAGATGGTACACACTGCAGCCACGATGCACCGATGGTGGATGTTTAAGGTGCTGCTATAATATAAACATTGCTTGCAAATGGATTTTAGAAATAACCTACTGCAAAAAGGCCTCTGGCAAATTGAAAAGTATGTAATTTATATGTAAACCGTACTACTGTAATTTTGATGTCCATGTCATTTCAGGCTTGTAGAAACTGCTAATTCAAAATACGTTGGCCTAGATGTTGCTGTAGCCAGGCATCTAATGCTGTCTGCCATTAATTAGACTTGTCCTTGCAGTTAGGTTTTTAATTTTGATGAGATCACAGCAAGGGAAACAGGGCATCTGGGACCTGAGCGAACAGGGAAAGCAATTGCGTATCTCCTTAACCAATCAGATTGAAGGATTGTCTGTGATAAAGTGAAATAATGAGATGACGGAGAAGGCAGTGTAAGTTAGAGCAGGTGAATTCAATGTCAAGTCAGGGACAGAAATACAAATAGAGAGGGAAAGAAAGATTGGATTAAGCGAGAGAGAAAAGTGACAAAGGAAACGTACATTTTAATTTCTTTTAAAGATGTGTCATTTAAAAAATCTTCAACAATTAATACCTGAAGGAATGAGACTCCACACATTTACTAGCTAATTTCCAGTGCCTGACAGGTTGATTGCCAATAATTAACACTTATTATTGTCGTTAAAAGGGTACTTGCGCTTGTAATGCCAAGACTTAACTTTCCGTGGTGAGTTTAGTTCAAATCTACTGAGCAAATACAGCGACTTCACGCTGTAAGAGAAAAGTTTGGCATTAGGGGTACCAGCGGGACAAGGGTTAAAGTGCTGGTTCCTGCACCGACCCATAAGGAGGTAAAAGGCCTCTCTTTGGCCTTGTACATTCCAGTACCAAGGCTCCAGAAGTTATCAATTCAATAATATTCCGACAGGATACGATGTGAGAACCTTAACAGACATTGATAAGACCTTGCGAAGAGGCTCGAGGCAGACTCACGGGCATCAAGGAGAATCAACAAATTCTGACCTAATGAAGTCATTCTAGTCACGGCCTAAGGTGGTCACGAGGGTCTTGGCCTGTCAATCCGGAGTAGCACTGATAAGGTAATCCAATTAGAGATCTAGGGTGCTCTTACCAGGGAACGGAGGGGTTTTTGAAATGTATAAAAGTTGTATGATTGTGCTGTTCGGGGAGCATCTCCACTCACAGGCGGCTGTGATGAGAGGTGCTCTCGGACGTTCGTAATAAAAGATCGTTATACCTTGCCATTCGTCTCTGTCTTCTAACTCCGGGGGCTGTTATGCGGGTTGGGGCGAGCGTCGACCCTCTATATCAGGGGGCCCGCTCGTGGGAGGAGAAGCCTTCCCATTTTCCCCTTACATTTGGCGCTGCGAGCAGGGTACGGACTTCCCGAACGGAACAATGACCCAGCTGTTGGGGTGAGTATGTTTTAATTTACCACCTTCAGATTAGAGCGGTGTCATTGTAAACCGCAAGGGAAGGACATCTGTACAAAGAACCATTTGTAGCAGGTCCAGGAGGGACGGAGACGGAGGACAAGGACGATCTAGGGGTGGAAAGGGGTCAAAAGGTACATCCTAAAATGCACGCGTGGAGGTAGCACGGCAGTGCGAGGGTACGACGCAAGGGAAGATTATAGGGGAAGGTCTATTGACCCGAAGTGGTACGAGCGCACGGTGCAGGGAGGAGAGAGTGAGGACATGGAGACGACGTCCCCGCAGTGACGAGACATATTGACCCAAAGCGTGGCAGTATGAGTGTACGGCGCCAAGGGAAGACATATAGATATAAATAACGTCCTGCATACCTAACACAAATTAAAGAGAGTGCCCAAGATAGCACGGAAGAAGATGGGTAACATGGCTAGTAAAAAGACGAATAAAACCAATCATTAATTGTAACTTGCGTAACTACGTAATGCCATAAAAAAGCTGATAGTGACTATCTTAAGTGACATATGGATCCAAAAATAGAGCCGGCCAAACAATTAATAAGCTTTGTTGAATGAAGAGAGACTTTTGTGAATGTCTGTCGTTGAGTGAGAGTCCTTGTGTGATTTTTTGACTGCAGATTGAATTTTTCCTGTGTCTGAAAGCCTGTTTGGAACAATGGGGGAGTTGTCTGTTTGTTTTAGTTCCATCCACTTTTTCAGACAGTGTGAAAGTTTTTTTTAACCTTTGTAGTGTTGTCCTGTATGTAGGAAGTTTTAAGTTAGAAACGCAGGTGTGGATTTATTCGGATGATATTAAGAGAAGGCACAGCAAAATACTGAGATGGATTCAAACTAAAAAAAAATTAAATTAAATCTGATCTCTTAAAAAAAAGGAGGAATAAAACCAAAAGGTTTGGAAACAATCTATAAATACCTCCAGGGATCAGGTCAAACTCCTGGGCGAGTGGCAAGCTATCTGCGAAGGTATAAAAGGGACTTTTGAAAAAAAAAAGGTTAAAACGGCAAGCTTTAGCAGTTTAGAAAAAAGGAGATTGTAACGGCCTTGAAACTGGAACATTTGAGATAATGAAAAGCAGCCCTCAAAGCCTACGTGCTAGACTCCATTCTAGTTATGAAGAAAAGAAAAAAAGATAAAGACGCAACTTTGGAAAGAAAACAAATTGAACGAATTTGAAAGAAAAGGTGTCTTCGATTGTCTGATGATATTAAATTAACAAATTTACAGAGACACGAGCCCTCCGTGTAAAATACAAAACCTAATTTGGAGAAAGGAGATCTGGAAAAAAAAAGACGTAACGTACTAAAAAGGTGCTGACAAAAAAAAGGGGTGTTTGTGATGGAAAAAGACATAACTTACTAAATACTAGTTGATATCGGCTGTGAAAAGATATTGGTTTAATGATTTTAAATTACGAGAAAGTTTCACTGCAGTTTGAAAGATTTCCAAAATGGACGTTGTTTATCAAGAAAAGTCCCGAACAGTCTAAACAAGCAGGAAGGTTTTGAAAATAACGAGGAGAAAAGATCTAAGCTATACGAACTCAGCACAGAAAGAAAAAAATTGGGAATTAGAGAATCTTACTGAAAAATTGGAGTGTAATCTAAAATGCCGTCTTTCCTGATGAGAAGACTTTTATTATGACAGCTTTACTAATGATTTCTGCTGTTTTAACGGATTCCTAATTTCTAAGCAAGTTTTGAAGGCACAAAGACTTAAAAAAAATTTTTCGGATGATTACGCAAAGTCACGTAATGACATCAGGCCTTCTTACAAACCTGTAAAGGAGTTAACCCTTTCCATTGACAGCTGTTTTATACTGGACATTATTAATTTGGATTTCTTAATAGAATAAAAAAGACTCACCTGACAGATAGAGGAAATGGTGGGATAGTCAGAATAAAAATAAAACAGAACTACCCTATGTAATAATACTCACCTGATACAAATAAAAGAAAGATACTCAAACAAAACAAATTCAAGAGTTAAAAGCCAAGATAAATAAGCTGGAAGAGATTTTTTTAAAAACGGGACCAGACGGATAGTGCAGTGCGCAGCCATAGCACCATCACCTATGGCAATAGAGCCAATGTACCTCACGATGGATAAGTGTAGTCCACAAACCCAACCTAACCCTTACCTCCGATTTCACAGAATGACCTCGACATGCATGGATAAAAGATGAGTAGACCAGAACCTAACACCTGGTGACGACCAGGCTATCTCTTTAAAATTTGCAGATAAAACACTCACCGAGATGGGACCACAGCGGCTACTTCGACTCTGGAGACTCAGGATACTGAGAACCTTAAGGCCCACGCAAGCACTGGATAATACAGATGGACTACGAGAGATATAGCACACACAGGAAAGACACAACTACATGAACTATCTTTGTTTAATTTAACTGACGAAATATGCATCCCAGCAGCCAAGGACTGGAGCAAGGACAGAACTTATTTTAACGCATGGCTATGTATAGTGTATTAAGTAAGGTTGTAATGCAGCAGGCTGCCAATGACATGGGCACCAGTAGATTCCGAGGACAGGAGCAAGTTCATAGAAACAAAAGGGGAAGGGCGCAGAAATCCAACTGGATGGAATTTCAGTTCTTGAAGCTCATGCCTGGGTGGATGAAGCTGCAAATCAAGCAGCTAAATCCACCCCGCAAGAAACAGAAGGGTGGGAACAGAACGGAGCAAAAAGGGGGGTGGGACCCCAGGATGTTTAGGAAAACTGGCCAGTGGGATAAAATGAAGACCAAGGGAGGTCTCTGGAATATAAGGTGTATGTCCTGAAGCGTGACACAGTAACAACTCGGAGAAGCCGGTATTGATCATGCGCAGCGCAAACAAGAAGGAATACAACCTAAAAAGGGGGGCGGATGGAATGTGGAGGAAAGATGACAATAAAAGTCCGGCTGGGACACCAAACACGCCCAAAGGGACCCTGGGAAGCCTTACCGCTGCCCCGACAACCACCCTGGGGACAACAACTCTTCCCAGCACAACCACCCAAGTCCCCTCATAAGCCCGTCCATAAAGACTGGAGCCAAAGGGGGGCTAGTAATAAAAGAATCTAAAGAAAGGATATAATTGGGGTGCATCAGCGACTACTTAACCTAAATCTAATGGATATCATTCTTCCTAGCTTCTGTGGGAATGAAACTATAAGTCCATACCAGAACCTGACACAACGGCTCCTCGAAGACCCGGAATCCACTACCCTGATCGATAATATCGGTGAAGTAAGAAACCAAACTCGGTTGCGTTACCATCAGCCCGCCAGACGGGTGATTAAAATTAACAATAGTACCAAAGGCATTGACATAACCGACTGCAATAAAATTAACCAAGTGGTTTTATGTCGAGGTACGCCACGAATGACGAATGATGATTGCAGATTCCACCAAACAAACGGATGCATGCTGAGTATCACTCCTCTCGAACACGATTCCAAAACAATTGCTGCTCCACAAGGGAATGGAGATTTGGTGCGTGAGCACAGGAGCAGCCAACCCGACGATTAAGACCAGGGGAGGAGTCGCCCCCCTGTGTCATCACCAACCCCATCTTCTGTTTCAGGCCCATGGGAAAAATAGACATAAATGGATACCACATACTCCCGAGACAACAAAATCATCCACGGAACGGTCATGAATATCCTCCGAGAAGGGTACAAGGAGGCAGTATGGGAACCGCAAGAAAAACAGATACCCGAATTAAGTGAGGAACGATTGGTGCAATATCCAGCTGATGGAAGAAATAGACAAACCTACAAAGAGACACTAACGCGATGCTGGCCAACCAGCCTTGGTACTCAAAACTGTGGAACATTGGACTTAATATTCAGATCCACCCATGGATAAGAATTATATCACATGCACTTGTAGTAATACAAGGCCTGGTCCTGATGGTACTGGTAGGGCTAACATGTGCATGAATTAACCAGGCCAAACGATACTATGATTAAGGCCATGAAAATTTAAGCAGTCCTACAGGAAGGACTTAGTTTATATAACTCTGCGGGAAAGGTTTCAGGAGATCCCGAAGCTTGGGAGATGGCCACCAGATGAACGGACCTATCTGGAACTTGCCTACAGGGAGACAGTTATCGGGAAATATGGCCAGCTTGGCATATAGCCAAGGGCCAAAATGGGGGAAATGTAAGAGAAAAATTTGGCATTAGGAGTACCAGCGGGACAAGGGTTAAAGTGCTGGTTCCTGCACCGACACATAAGGAGGTAAAAGGCCTCTCTTCGGCCTTGTACCAAGTAGTTATCAATTCAATAATATTCCAACAGGATACGATGTGAGAACCTAAACAGACATTGATAAGACCTTGCGAAGAGGCTCGAGGCAGACTCACGGGCATCAAGGAGAATCAACAAATTCTGACCTAATGAAGTCATTCTAGCCACGGCCTAAGGTGGTCACGCGGGTCTTGGCCTGTCAATCCAAAGTAGCACTAATAAGGTAGTCCAATTAGAGAAGTAGCACTGATAAGGTAGTCCAATTAGAGATCTAGGGCTTTCTTACCAGGTAACGGAGGAGTTTTTGAAATGTATAAAAGTTGTATGATTGTGCTGTTCGGGGAGCATCTCCAGTTACAGGCGGCTGTGATGAGAGTTGTTCCCGGACATTCGTAATAAAAGATCGTTATACCTTGCCATTCGTCTCTGTCTGCTAACTCCGGGGGCTGTTACGCAGGTTGGGGTGAGCGTCGAACCTCTATATCAGGGGACCCGCGTGGGAGGAGAAGCCTTCCCATTTTCCCCTTACAACGCCATTTCCATGGTGACCTAGACGACGATGCTGTTTTTGCTAATTTAACAGGACAGCGGCGCTACTTGAACAGAAACTTTAGGGTATTGACATTGAACCATCTATCTGCCCTCGCCTGAAGTTGCTGTAAATAACAGCAAGCTCCATCAGCCTCACCGTTACTTTGACAGCAAAATCTGCGGCAATAGGTTACATAGTACATAACTCCAAATCTGCAATACCATTTAGTGTTTATATGGAAATAAGGGGAGATTTAATAACGGTGTTAAAAAATATGAGGAGTTTTGTTGGGGTAAATGGGTGGAAACTGTTTCTACTGGCACAGAAGACACTGATTTAAGATCATTGGAAAAAGAACCAAAGGGAATTCTGAGGATAATTTTTTTTTAATGCAGTCAGTTTTTATGATCTGGAACGCACGGCCTGAAAGGATGGTGGGAGCAAATTCAATCGTAACTTTCAAAAGGATTGAAGAACTCAATCAGGTTTGTCAGATATGAAATAAAAACAGAAAATGCTGGAAATACTCAGCAGTTCAGGCAGCATCTGTGGAGAGAGAATGAGTTAACGTTTCAGGTCGACCACCTTTCGTCAGAACTGGAAAAAGTTCAGGATATAATAGGATTTAAACAATTGCAGAGGCAGGGAAGGAGTGGGAGGGGAAGATTTGCAAGAACAAATGGGGTGGAAGGAAGGAGAGATAAAATAACAAAAGCTATGATTGTACAGACACGATTTGCCTTTAACAAATCTGCGTTGGCTGTCAGTTATTAACCCACATTCTTCCACTTGACAATTACCCCATCACCGAGGTTAGGTTAACTGATCTTTAGATACCGGAGTATGTTCTTTGGAGTAGCCCAGTATGAACATTTGGTATGCTTAATCTCCTGGGCTACCTGATCCTTCTCGAAAATGTACGGTCAACTTGAGGTCAGTGATCAATGAGAGCAGATTATGCAAGCATTTGTTCTCACTCTCACATATTGAAAATGGGTGTGGTAGAAACAGCCAGGGAAGGATATTGCATTCTTAGAAACTGCAATAATATAATGCAAACATGGGGACTGTAGTTTTAACGCAGAAGAAAGAAGCGGTCCTTATTTAAATATTAATGTGTGCTTTGTTCACTGTGCCGCTTACACCTGGTGAGTAGGTTTCCCCGTCAGAGTCTGCAGCGGTTTCCAGAATCGTCAACTTTTTATTATCTTTGATTTCCTGCAGCTTCTAACCAGATTACACCACCCAGCCCTCCTCCATTTCAGCACATGATCAGCAGTGGAATAAAGGACTTCCTGCTGCACTCTGAGCTTTGCGTAATGTACACTGGTATGAAAAGCCTTTTCAATTACAGACAATATTCAGCTCAACTGATCTATGCCGGTGTTAATGCTCTGCACGAGCCTCTGCCCACGCCTTTTCATCTAACCATATCAGCACAACCTGCTACTGCTTTCTCCCTCATGTGTTTATCTAGCTTACCCTTAAATGCATCTATACTATTTGCCTCAACTACTCCTTGTGATAGCGAGCAATGGTCCCACCCACCCTTTCCTCCAACCACTGTCTGTCCCACCTGTGACAGAGACTGTAATTCCCATATTGGACTGTTCAGTCACCAAGAACTCACTTTTGGAGTGGAAGCAAGTCTTCCTCGATTTCGAGGGACTGCCTATGATGATGATGAATTTTTTGGGGGATGCGCGGCCCCTTTAAGGGGTCGTGCGGCCTAATCAAAATATTTTTCCTATTTAAAGGCCAATGAGCCGGCTGCACGGGAGCTGCACTGTGCAATGAACATTGGTAGCGGGTTCCACATTCTAACCACTCTGTGGGTGAAGAAGTATTTTCTGAATTCCCTATTAGATTTATTAGTGACCACCGTATAGTTATGTCCCCTAGTTACCCAATCAAAACCTTTCATAATCTTCCAGATCGCTATCAGATCATCCCCAAGCCTTCTCTTTTCTATTGAAAATGGCCCAGCATATTCAATCTTCCCTGGTAGTTTTAACCTCTCAGTCCTGGTTCACCTTTGTAAAATTATTTTGCACCTTTTCCAGTGCCTCCAAGATGGAGACCAGAACTGTGCACAGTGCTCCAAGTGTGACTCCCGAAACAAGCACTCTACTCCAGGCTACGTCACAGCAAGTGAGTCCCAGGAGGGCAGAGAAAACGCTTCAAGGACGTCCTCAAAGCCTCTTTGAAAAAATGTAACATCTCTACTGACTCTTGGGAATCCCTGGCCCAAGACTGCTCAAAGTGGAGGAGAAGCATCTGAGAAGGTGCCGAATACTTTGGGCTTGACTTTCCATTATCATCGCTGTCGCCTAAAAATGGGCGATATTTCTGGCGTTAGTGGTTGTTTTATTTTTCAGGATCACCGGGATATTGCCCATTTTAAAAACCGCTAGTTTCGCCCTTTTAATTTGGGTGATAGCCATAGCGATGTGAAATGGGCAATAGTAATGTATTCAGTCATGCAAGGCCGGCGTCCATAGCAACGGCCGTTCTGCGCATGCGCGTTTTCTTTTAGGCTATTAGCTTTTCCTGTGATTCAGGAGGTCAGGGGTCATCTGCGCATGCTCAGAAGACAAAGGGAAGGAAAGAGAGACCTCATTTGTCTTTTGGAGCTGAGCAAGAAGGTTGTGTCGAGGCTATCAATAAGAAAAAATGGATACTTATTTGTTTTTAAATGGAGATGGATTACGAGGAGTCGGGAGTGAGTGATGTTGGTGAGGTGGCAGATGTGGGTGAGGCAGAGATGGAGACTCGGTGGGGCCAATTAACCTGGGGTGGTCATGGGAAACCCCCCTGCATATACCAAAGAATCTCGGCAGAGATCGCCGAAGTTGTTTCATCAGCGGCCCACGACGTTAGAGAGCCAAACTAGTGCCGCAAGCGCTGGAACGACCTGGTTGGGTCTGCAAGAGTAAGTATTAAATTATAAAATTTATAATTGGAATGATGCACTGACTCATTAATTAAAATGTAAATCTGCCAGATTGTAATTAAGATGGGTAATCTTGGTGTCACGCATTAGTTCCTAACCACGATCTTATTAAATTTATTCTCTGAACGTAAATGTTATAACCATGCATTAATTGCATACAAAGCATATTAGCATATACATCATCATCATCATAGGCAGTCCCTCGGAATCGAGGAAGACTTGCTTCCACTCCTAAAGTGAGTTCTTTGGTGGCTGAACAGTCGAACACGAGAGCCACAGACCCTGTCACAGGGGGGACAGATATTCGTCGGGGGAAGGGGGGGTGGCACTGATTTACCACACGTTCCTTCCGCTGCCTGCGCCTGACCTCTTCACGCTCGCAGCGTTGAGATTTGAAGAGCTCAACGCCCTCCCCGATGCAGTTTCTCCACCTAGGGCGGTCTTCAGCCAGGGTCACCCAGGCGTCAGTGGTGATTTCACCAGGGAGGCTTTGAGGGTGTCCTTGTAATGTTTCCGCTGCCCACCTTTGGCTCGTTTGCCGTGAAGGAGCTCCGCATAAAGAATTGCTTAGGGAGTCTCGTGTTTGGCATGCGAACTCGGTGGCCTGCCCAGCGAAGCTGATCGAGTGTCGTTATTGTCGTTATTCAATGCTGGGGATGTTAGCCTAGGCGAGGACACTGATGTTGTTGCGTCTGTCCTTCCAGGGGATTTGCAGGATCTTGCGGAGACATTGTTGGTGATATATCTCCAGCGACTTGATGTGTCTTCTGTAAGTCGTCCATGCCTCTGATCCATACAGGAGGGTGGGTGTTACTACAGCCCTGTAGACCATGAGCTTTGTGGTAGGTTTGAGGGCCTGGTCCTCGAACACTCTTTTCCCCAGGCGGCCGAAGGCTGCACTGGTGCACTGGAGGCGATGCTGAATCTCCGCATCAATGTCTGCCTTTGTTGACAAGGCTCCTGAGGTATGGGAAATGCTCCATGTTGTCGAGGGGCACGCCGTGGATCTTGATGACTGGGGGGGCAGTGCTGAGCAGCGAGGATAGGCTGGTGGAGGACCTTTGTCTTATGGATGTTAAGCGTGAGGCCTATGCTTTCATATGCCTCAGTGAATACATTGACTATATCCCGGAGTTCAGTCTCAGAATGTGCGCAGACGCAGGCATCGTCCGCGTACTGCAGTTCAACGACAGAGGTTGGGGTGGTCTTGGACCTGGCCTGGAGACGGCGTAGGTTGAACAGCTTCCCACTGGTTCTGTAGTTTAGTTCCACTCCAGCGGGGAGCTTGTTGACAATGAGATGGAGCATGGCAGCGAGGAAGACTGAGAAGAGGGTTGGAGCGATGACGCAGCCCGGCTTGACCCCAGTTCGGACATGGAATGGGTCTGTAATGGATCCGTTGGTAAGGATCACGGCCTGCACGACGTCGTGGAGCAGGCGAAGGATGATGACAAACTTTTGGGGGCACCCAAAACGGAGGAGGACGCTCCATAAGCTCTTACGCTCGACAGTGTCACAGGTCTTTGTAAGATCGAAAAAGGCCATGTATAAGGGCTGGTGCTGCTCCCTGCAATTTTCCTGCAGCTGTCACGCTGCAAAGATCATGTGCGTTGCTCCCCGTAAGGGACGAAATCCGCACTGTGACTCTGGGAGGAGCTCCTCGGCCACAGGGAGAAGACGGTTGAGGAGAACTCGAGCGCTAACCTTCCCAATGGTTGATAACAGGGAGATTCTCCTGGAGTTGCCACAGTCGGATTTGTTCCCCTATTTAAAAACGGACACGATCACTGTATCTCTGAGACCTCCCAGCATGCTCTCCTCCCTCCAAATGAGAGAGATGAGGTCTGATACATATGTTTATCACTATAATAAATCACACGTGGCCCATAGCTGGAGCTGATCACCTTGTGACCTTTAGGTTTAATGTAAACTCCAAAAGTGACACCTGCAGGGGGAGCCTGCTTTATATAGGGAGGCAGCACGAAGTGCAGTAATGTGTGCCTCCCGGGCTTTCCCCATCTGTTGGCTGTTACATGTAATTACATGGTACAATGCCTGGTACAGAGCATGGCTGCAAATATATCACAACATTTCCCCCCAAGTCTTAGATGCGGTTTACAGATCAAGCCTGACTGGGGGTCTGCGCTCTCTGCTTGTGCGTCTGAGTTGGACGCTGCGTGTGGGCAGCCTGACCGAGTGTCGCTGCCTTGTGGTGCTGCGGATCTGGTCAGACTGTCTGGTGCGACGTATTGTGTTCCTAACACAGATGAGACTGCACACAGGGAGGTTAAAGTAACAGTGACCTCAGTCTTTATTAAGACACTCCAGAGTGAGTAACAGGCCTTAGGGGCCGGCTTATATACAATGCTCCCAAGGGATGCTGGGATCCCTTGGGACTGCAGGGGATGCGCTCCCTAGTGGCGGAACATGGGAGTGCATGCTTTACAGATACACAACATCACTTCCCACCAAAGTCAAAGTGAAAACTATTTACAAGGTGAGGCGGTCGGGAGCCTTTCTTTCCCTGGTGGACCACCTCGGTACAAATGTCTGCTCTGGTGTGTTGGCTGTGCCCTCGCTGGGCTGGCGTGTTGTTGGCCCTGCACGCCTGCTGAGTGAGCCTGGCCTTGCTGGGCTGTTGGGCGTGATGGGTTCAATTTTCTGGTCCGGGGTGGTGTCGTTGATCCTTTGGGTGTGTGTTGTAGGCTCGAAAAAGGTGGTGTCTGCTGTGGGTTGTTCAGGGCAGTCTGTGAACCGCAGCCTCGTTTGGTCCAGGTGCTTTCTGCAAATTTATCCATTGTCTAGTTTAACTACAAACACCCTACTCCCTTCTTTAGCTATCACCATGCCCGCGATCCACTTGGGACTATGTCCATAGTTTAGCACATACACAGTCATTCAGATCAATTTCCCATGACACAGTGGCGCGACCATCGTTTACATTCTGTTGCTGCCGCCTGCTCTCTACCTGATCATGCAGGTTGGGGTGAACCAACGAGAGTCTGGTTTTAAGTATCCTTTTCATGAGTAGCTCAGCCGGGGGCACCCCTGTGAGTGAGGGGATCTCGTGCAGTAGCTAAGCAGTACTCGGGACAGGCGGGTTTGGAGTGAGCCTTCTGTGACTCATTTGAGGCTCTGTTTGATTGTTTGTACTGCCCGCTCTGCCTGCCCATTGGAAGCTGGTTTAAACGGGGCCGAGGTGACATGTTTGATCCCATTGCGGGTCATGAATTCTTTAAATTCGGCACTGGTGAAACATGGCCCGTTGTCACTGACCAGTATGTCAGGCAGGCCGTGGGTGGTAAACATGGCCCTCAGGCTTTCAATGGTGGCGGTGGTGGTGCTTCCCGACATTATTTCACATTCAATCTATTTTGAAAGAGCATCCACCACCACCAGGAACATTCTACTGAGAAACGGGCCCGCATAGTCGACATGGATCCTCGACCATGGTCTGGAGGGCCAGGACCACAAACTTAGTGGTGCCTCTCTGGGCGCGTTGCTCAACTGAGCACACACGCTGCATTGCCGTACACAGGACTCTAAGTCAGAGTCGATATCGGGCCACCACACGTGGGATCTGGCTATCGCTTTCATCATTACTATACCCGGGTGTGTGCTGTGGAGATCCGAGATGAACGTCTCCCTTTTTGGGTAGCACTACGCGGTTACTCCACAACAGGCAGTCTGCCTGAATGGACAGCTCGTCCTTTCGCCGCTGCAACGGCTTGATTAGCTCTTGCATTTCAACGGGGATGCTGGCCCAGCTCCCATGCAGTACACAATTTTTTACTAGGGACAGCAGAGGATCTTGGCTGGTCCAAGTCCTAATCTGGCAGGCCATGACAGGTGATTTATCATTTTCAAACGCTTCCATGACCATCAACAAGTCTGCGGGCTGCGCCACCATCAACAAGTTTGCAGGCTGCGCCATTTCCACCCCGTGGTGGGCAATGGCAGCCGACTGAGAGAATCCGCACAGTTCTCGGTGCCTGGCCTGTGGCGGATGGTATAGTTATATGCTGATAGCACAAGTGCCCACCTTTGTAATGCAGGTTGAGGCATGAGTATTTATCCCCTTGTTTTCAGCAAACAGGGATATGAGGGGCTTGTGATCGGTTTCCAGCTCAAATTTGAGGCCAAACAGGTACTGATGCATTTTCTTTACCCCGAACACACATGCTAATGCCTCTTTCTCAATCATGCTGTAAGCCCTCTCGGCCTTAGACAAGCTCCTGGAGGCATAGGCGACAGGTTGCTACTTCCCCGCAACGTTAGCTTGTTGTAATACACACCCGACTGGTGGTGGTGGATGGGTCGAGCCTCTGGGACCAAGTGGATCCGCACCTTCGCCCCGGAAAGTTTCCAATGACTGGCTCAAAAAGGGAAGGAAATTTGTTAAGAACCTGGGTACATGAGGCCTCATCGACATGTGATAGCGCTCGGATGTCATCCCAGTTCCAGCTGATTTTGCCCAGCCAGCTCCTTCCAAGCAGTGTGGGGCCATCGCCCGGGACAATCCAGAGTGGCAGTTCATGCACTGTGCCCTCCTAAGTGACCTTGACCATGGCACTGCCCAGGACAGTGATAAGCTCTTTGGTGTACGGTCTCAGTTTTGTGTGGGGATGGGGCTCAGGGCTGGTCTGAGTGCCTTGTTGCACCACAGTCTCTCAAACATCTTTTTACTCATGATGGATTGGCTAGCGCCAGTGTCCAGTTCCATGGCTACGGGTAAGCCATTCAATTTTACCTTTAGCATTATAGGTGGACATTTCATCGAAAATGTGTGCACACCGTGTACTTCAGCATCTGCCTCCTCTCTCTGAGGCTCGAAACTGCTTTGATCTACCATGGACCGATCTTCCTCTGCCACGTGATGGTTAGCAGGTTTTGCAGAGCTTGCAGCTCGTTTGCAAGCTCGTTGGAGGTGCCCCATTGTTCCACAGCTCTTTGAACATACCCTTTGAAGCGGCATGAATAGGCTGAATGGAAGCCTCCACAATGCCAACAAGGTGTGAATTGCCTTGCATTCATCCTTTGTTGCGGACTCTGAGTCATCTGGGTCACCTGAGGCCTGCTGGCAGTTGCAGACTCGTGGTTTCTGCCCTGTACATTTCTGCTCGCAAACACAGTTCCAGTTAATTTATGAACATTGCTAGCACTTGTGTGCTGAGAGATTTGTTTGGTGTTATCACTGGTGGACATAAACGCCTGTGCTATCGCAATGGCCTTACTGAGGGTCGGTGTCTCTACAGTCAAAAGTTTTCATTGGATGGTCTCGTGGCCAATGCCCAGTACAAAAAAGTCTCTGAGCATTTGCTCCAGGTAGCCATTAAACTCACAATGACCTGCAAGTCGCCTTAGCTCGGTGACGTAGCTCGCCACTTCCTGACCTTCAGATTGCTGGTACGTGTAGAACCGATACCTCGCCATCAGCACGCTCTCGCTCGGGTTAAGATGCTCCCGAACCAGTGTACACAGCTCCTCATTTGACTTATCTGTGGGTTTCACCGGAGCCAGAAGATTCTTCATGAGGCTGTAGGTCGGTGCCCCGCAGACCGTGAGCAGGACCGCTCTCCTTTTTGCAGCGCTTCCTTCTCCGTCCAGCTCGTTAGCTACAAAGTACTGGTCTAGCCGTTCGACATAGGCTTCCCAGTCCTCACCCTCCGAGACCTTCTCCAGGATGCCCACAGTTTGCTGCATCTTTGCGTTGGGTTCGTATATTCATCGCCAGTAATTGTGTTCCTAACACAGATGAGACTGCACACAGGGAGGTTAAAGTAACAGTGACCTCAGTCTTTATTGAGACACTCCAGAGTGAGGAACAGGCCTTAGGAGCCGACTTATATACAGTGCTCCCAAGGGATGCTGGGATCCCTTGGGACTTCAGGGGATGCGCTCCCTGGTGGCGGAACATGGGAGTGTATGCTTTACAGGTACACAACATGACAGGTTCTGCCTCTTGGTGAACCGCTGGTTCTGTTGCTTGTGGTTGGAAGTCGATGTCACTGTAGTCATCCAGCGGTTCTGGATCATCGGTCAACCTCAATTTGGTTTGATCGATGTGCTTCTTGCAGGTTTTGCCATTTGTGAGTCTTACCACGAATCCCCTACTCCCCTCTTTAGCTACGACAGTGCCTGCGAGCCTCTTGGGACCCGTACCCAAGTTCAGCACGAAAACAGGGTCATCGACGATGATACAACGCGTTAGAGTTGTGGTCATGATATGTACATTGCTTAAGATGCTGGTTTTCGACAATCTCACTTAAAACCGGGTGCACGAGGGACAACCTTGTTTTGAGGGTCCCCTTCACGAGGAGTTCAGCGGGCAGAACTCCTGTGAGTAAGTGGGGCCTTGTCCAATATGCAAGCAGCACGCGAGACAGATGGGTCTGCAAGGGGCCTTCCGTCACTCGCTGCATGCCCTGTTTTATGATCTGTACGGCCCGTTCAGCTTGGCCATTGGAGGCTGGTTTGAACGAGGCCGACCCGACATGCTTTATGCCATTACAGAACATAAATTCGCAAAATTCGGAACTCGTAAAGCATGGTCCATTGTCACAAACTAGGATGTCGGGCAGGCCATGGGTGGCGATCATTGTCCACAGGCTCTCTATTGTGGCGGTGGATGTGCTGGACGACATTATAACACGTTCAATCCATTTGGAATAGGCATCAATTACAACCAGGAACATTTTTCCTGGAAAGGGACCCGTGTAGTCTACGTGGATGTGGGACCAGGGTTTGGAGGGTCAGGGCCACAGGCTCAGGGGGGCTTCCCTGGGTGCATTGCTGAATTGCACGCACGTGTTGCACCGGCGTACGCACGACTCTAAGTCTGCGTCGATGCTGGGCGGTCTCGCAATGCTTTCATCATTACGATGCTGGTGTGTGTGCTATGGAGATCCTTGACAAATAAATCTCTGCCCTTCTTGGGCAGACCTACGGGATTTCCCCACAAAATGCAGTCGGCCTGGACGGATAACTTGTCCTTGCGCCGGTGAAACGGCTTAAATTTGTCATGCGTGGTTGCCCAGTTTCCACTTAATATACAGTTTTGGAACAGGAGTGGGTCTTGGCTGGTCCAGACCCTTTGCCCTCAAAGGCTTCCATGGCCATGACCAGTTCAGTGGACTGCTCCGCTTCACCCTCGATGGTAGCGAGCGGGAGCCGGCTGAGCGCATCTGCGCAGTTATCGGTGCCTGGTCTGTGGCGGATCGTGTAGTCGTAAGCGGACAGTGTTAATGCCCACCTCTGAATGCGAGCCGAGACATTGGTATTAATGCCTTCGCTCTCAGAATAACGACGTAAGCGGCTTGTGGTCGGTTTCTAGTTCGAACTGCCGGCCAAATAGGTACTGGCACATCTTTTTTACCGCATACACACAAGCTAGGGCCTCCTTTTCAACCATGCTGTACACCTTTCAGCCTTGGAAAGGCTGCGGGACGCATAAGCTACAGGTTGGAGCTTACCCGACACGTTCGCTTGCTGAAGCACATACCCGATCCCATAGGATGACGCATCGCACGCTAAAACAAGATGCCTACAGAGATAATACAGCGACAGTAGTTTGTATGAACACAATAAGTTTCTGGCCTTCTCGAAGGCAGTTTCTTGATTTTTACCCCAGACCCAGTCATCACCCTTATGGAGCAGTACATGTAATGGTTCAAGCAAAGGACTCAGCCCAGGCAGAAAGTTACCAAAGTAGTTCAGTAGTCCTAGAAACGAGCGCAGCTCCGTCGTGTTGCGTGGTCTCGGGGCCTTCTGGGTCGCCTCAGTCTTGGAGTCTGAGGATCTGATGCCATCTGCTGTGATTCTCCTTCCCAGGAATTCCACCTCTGGTGCCAAGAAGACGCATTTGGTTCGTTTCAATCTTAGACCTACTCGATTTAGTCGACGTAGCACCTCTTCCAGGTTATGGAGGTGTTCATTGGTGTCGTGTCCGGTGATCAAGATGTCGTCTTGGAAGACGACCGTTCCCAGGACAGATTTCAGCAGGCTCTCCATGTTTTGTTGGAAGATCGCAGCTGCTGAACGGATCCCGAAGGGGCACCGGTTGTATATGAACAGCCCCTTGTGTGTGCTTATGCACGTCAGCTTCTTGGACGATTCCGCCAGCTCCTGGGTCATGTTGTGAGGTCCAATTTCTAAAACAGCTTACCGCCCGATAGGATTGTAAACAAATCCTCCGCCTTGGGTAGCGGGTACTGGTCCTGTAAAGATACTCGGTTTATGGTTACTTAATAATCCCCACAGATTCTAATTGTCCCATCACTTTTAAGAACGGGGACAATGGGACTGGCCCAGTCATTAAATTCCACTGGCGATATAATGCCATCGTGCTGAAGCCGATCTAGCTCGACTTCTACTTTCTCCCGCATCATGTAAGGGACCGCTCTGGCCTTGTGAACGGGTCTTGCGTCTGGGCTGAGGTGAATTGTCACCTTGACCCCTGTGAAGCTGCCGATGTCAGGCTGGAACAGTGACGGAAACTTGTCTAAGACCTGCGCACACGTGGCTTTCTCCACCGACGATAATGCTTTTACATCGCCCCATTTCCAGTTAAAATTCCGTAGCCAGCTTCTGTCAAGCAGCGGGGCCCATTGCCAGGAACAATCCATAGTGGCAATTTATGCACAGAACCATCATAGAGCACCTGAACTATTGCACTTCCGGGGACCGGGATAATCGCTTTAGTGTAGGTGCGCAGCTTTGCGTCGATCGGGCTCAGCTTGCGCCTGTGTGCCTTGTTTGCCCATAACTTCTCGAAGGCCTTCTGGCTCATGATCGATTGGCTCGCACCCGTGTCCAGTTCCATTGGTACCGGTATGCCGTTCAGTTTAACGTTCATCATAATCGGGGGACTCTTGTTGGTAAAGGTGTGCACTTCATGCACCCCATGTACCTCTTCCTCCTCGGTCAACTCTGCGCTATCCTCAGGATCTGCGCTTGACCTCTCATCCTCCGCTACGTATCGAGTTGTAGCTCGTTTACACATTCGTTGGAGGTGCCCCATCATTGAGCAACTCTTGCAGACATATTGTTTGAACCTGCACTGGTTTGCGAGATGAGCCCCTCCACAGCGCCAACAGCTTGCTGATGGACTTGCATTCACAGGTACTGATCTCTTCGCATTAGTCCATTGTTGTGGTGAGTGTGTCATCTCAGGTTGAGCAGAGGTTGCATTAGCCCAGCTGGGGCACTTCTCCTGACTGCCGACGAATTTAGCTTATTGACGGTGTTTGGCCCCGGGTGATTCTGAAGTTGTGAGTAGAGTAGCTTTGTTTCTTCCTCTCTGGCCATGTATGCCTAAGTAACCAGGGTGGCTTTGGCTAAGTCTAAGTCTTCCTCCGCTAGCAATTTGCAGAAAATCCCTTCGTGCCCGATTCCCAAAATAAAGAAGTCTCCTAACATTTCTTCAAGAACTGTCCCGAATTTGCAAGGCCCAGCAAGACGCCTTAGCTCAGCGATGAACGCTGCCACGTTTTGGCCTACCCTGCGCCGGTGGGTGTAGAAACGGTATCTCGCCATGAGCGCACTGCATTTCAGCTTTAGGTGATTTCGAACTAGCTCGCACAGTTCTTCATAACTTTTCTCAGTGGGTTTCGTCGGGGCCAGTAGGTCCTTGATGAATGTGTATGTCCATGATCCGCAGAACATGAGGAGGGCAGCCCTGCGTTTGCTGGCATTCGCAGCTCCAAGTCTTTCGCGACAAAGCAGTGATCCAGCCTGTCAATTAAGTCATCCCAGTCTTCCCCGATGCAATATCACTCGATGTAGTCAATGGTGACCATAGCTGCGTGTTAGTATCCCATACTCGTCGCCAATTGATACATATGCTTATCACTATAATAAATCACACGTGGCTCATTGCTGGAACTGATCACCTTGTGACCTTTAGGTTTAATGTAAACTCCAAAAGTGAAACCTACAGGGGGAGCCTGCTTTATATCGGGAGGCAGCACGAGGTGCAGTAATGTGTGCCTCCCGGACTTTCCCCATCTGTTGGCTGTTGCATGTAATTACATGGTACAATGCCTGGTACAGAGCATGGCTGCAAATACATCACAAGGTCATGTATCCGCGCCAACAGCGCCTCTCCGCCATATTTTAGCGCCTCAGCAGGAATTCCATCCGGACCTGTAGCCTTGTTATTCTTGAGCTGTTTTATGGCTTTGCCTACCTCATGCAGCGTTGGAGTTTCACTGAGGTGGTGGCGGGTTGCATGCTGCGGGATGGAGTTGAGAACACCCGAGTCAAAGACAGAATCTCGATTGAGGGGGTCTTCAAAGTGCTCCTTCCAGCAGGTCCCGACAGCCTTGGTGTCCTTGATGAGTGTTTCCCCGTTCTTTGCATATAACGTTAACGATGAATAGCATGGGCAATGACTAATTGTGGATTATAATATCTGTGTGTTCCATAATAGTGCCTAGGCAATTTGCTTATGCCATGCTCTTGTCACCTTTGCAGATGAAGATATCTAAGAATTGCGCCGAGTGCAGGCGGACAGGAGGAGGGCCTGCTGAACTATGCCAATTAGCCGACCTGGAGGAGCAGGCCTCAACACTTGCGGGTGCTGATAATCGTGGTGGTGCTGGTCCCGTTGTTGCGCCATGTGAGTAATGCATTGGTAATTTAAAGTAATTGAATGCCCATTTGAGTATAATATATGAATAATGTAATGTTATGTAATTAATGCCATGCAGCTTCTGTACTGTCATGTTAATTAGATGTGATGCCTGTCAGTCATCTTTATTGCAGTAGTGTTGCTTCTCATACATATGCCTGCGCAGCGTAAGCATTCTCATGTCACCCTGGCCTCCCTTACCTTCGACGAACCTCAATGATGTTTTCTAGCTCCCCAGGAGCAATGCAGGAATGGAGCCGAGTCCACGGCCAGATCAGCCATGATCTTTTTGAATGGCGGAGCAGGCTCGAGGGGCTAGATGGCCTACTCCTGTTCCTAATTCTTATGTTCACCCCAAGGTGCCTGTACCACCTATGCCGGCAGATGCGAGTCAGGAGGAAGCAGTTGCTTCTGACTCAAAGATGTTTCTTTGGAAACGTCTTCTCTAGCTTCCCAAGATGCGACTCTGCCACTGTCACCCCCCCCCCACCCCCAGCAGCAGTGCTCGAGGTGCCTTGCTGCAAAGACAGCTTGGTGTTATTGCGGGCAGGAGGAATGTAAGTGGAAAAGGAGGTGTTAAGACCGGGTTGGGGGGGGGCTTATTCTTGTTATTAAATTGTTGACTGTTGGTGGGGTTATTGCCGTTATTATTGTTATTAAAAATTTGTTGACTGTTGGGGGGGGGGGGGGGAAGGGGTGGTGTTTGTGTCCTGTTATAGAAACATAGAAAATAGGTGCAGGAGTAGGCTATTCGGCCCTTCGAGTCTGCACCACCATTCAATATGATCATGCAACTTCAGTACCCCTTTCGTGCTTTCTATCCCTTCAGTTGTAAGGGCCACAATCTAACTCCCTTTTGAATATATCTAACGAAGTGGCCTCAACAACTTTCTGTGGTAGAGAATTCCACACTCATAACTCTCTGAGTGAAGAAGTGTTGTGTATGGAGAAAGAGTCAGACTGAACACTGTGAGCTCAAAGTAAAGTGTGACCGTAGTCTTTTATTACAGGTCTCCAGAGTGCCTCTCCAATCTGTGAAGCCTCCTTAAATACCTGTGCTCCCAAGGGATTATGGGATTTCTTGGGACTCCTGGGGATGAGGCCTCTGGTGGCTGTACATAGTAAATACATGTCCACATATATAACAAAAAGTTTCTCCTCATCTCGGTCCTAAATGGCTTACCCATTATCCTTAGACTGTGATCCCTGGTTCTGGACTTCCCCAACATCGGGAACATTCTTCCTGCATCTAACCTGTCCAATCCTGTCAGAATTTTATATGTTTCTATGAGATCCCCTCTCATTCTTCTAAATTCCAGTGAGGAGAAGCCCAGTCGATCCAGTCTTTCTTTATATTTTAATTGTTATTGAAAAATTATTGTTATTAAAAATTTGTTGACTGTTGTGGTGGTGGGGGGGGGGGGGGGGAGGGCAGATGGGTGTCTATGTTCAATTATTTATTTAATGTATATGTTTGCTTTTTCACTTTTATAGTTTGTTTAAAAAAAACATTTTTTTAAGTGTTTAATTATTAAAGTTTTTTTATTTAACTAACAATTGTTGTGCACTGTCTTCTCATAACAGAAAGGTCAAACATCAATACAAGGGTTGCAAACAATGGCTCGGCCAGGCCAGGATGAAATGTAATGTAACGCAACTACAACTGTCACCTATGTAACTTCACGCAAAGCGATCATTTATGAGCTGCTGACGCAATAGTCTTGCAGCTGCGTAACTACCACGGGGATTTTTTTCCTGTGGTTTAGGGTGGGGTGGGGGCATGGACTCATCACCAGGCTGATTGTCCTTCTGTCTAAGTCTTTCGCAGGGGTGTCATGAACCAGCTGACAAGGTCATATCCTTAATCCCCCAGCATCCAACTGTGACATTATGGCTTACTCTTAACCAGGTCAGTGCTCTTACGCAAGATGTGCGCCTCATGAATGCATGATGGAAAATTTGCATTTACAGCCATGATTATTTGCTGGTGGTCGACAACGCGCTGCACATTCAGGGAGTGAAATCCCTTTCGATTACGGTAAACCTCTGCATCCTCTTAAGGTGCTCGCAGGGTGATGTGTGTACAGTCTATTGCACCCTGCACCTTGGGAAGGTTTGCTATTATCAAGAATCCCAAAGCCCTCTCACTCAGTGCCTCCCTGGCCATAGTGAAGTTTATAAAGTCCATCCTACGAGCATAAAGGGCTTCTGTCACCTGTCGAATGCAGCAATGTGTGGCGTGCTGAGAGATGTTGCAAACGTTGCCAGCTAAGGCTTGAAAGGAGGAAAGTGTGGCAGTAACCTTAACCCCAACGGGCAGTGCGGTCCTGCTGGTGCTGGTAGGCTGCAGATCTCCCTTAATTAGCTGACATATGTGACTGATAACCTCCTTTGGGAAGCGCAGCCTCCTAACGCACATATTATTGGACTATTCTAGGTATGATCATTTATCTCTGTAAATGCGTTGGGTATAAGGTCTCCTCCTCCTCAGTAGTCTGCCACTTCTTTGAAGTGCATTATGTGCCCAATTAATTAACCTTTCTCCTATCTCTATTCTGCAGCATATGAGTAGTCATCAATACTGGCTGAGAAATTACAGGCCCCATCACTATAAATACCCAAATCTATCTTCAAAATTATTACATTTTCCTCTGCAAACACAATATAAACTCAAAATTCACCACAATGTGATTAAATGATTGTCAAAATTTTAAAACGCCCCTAAAATCACTCACGAATTAGTTAATGCTCCGATCAACTTGAAGCAGCCTTTTCTTAAAATATGGGCGGTAAACAGAATCTCTGCAGTTATATGGGCAGTAAATGGGCGGATATATGCCGAAAGTCTAGCCCTTTGAGTCTCTGTTGGGAGCATGCAGAAGCCAAATACAAACAGCGGAAGAAGCGTACGACAAACCAAGCACCCCACCCATCCGTCCCTCCAACCACCATTTGCCCCACCTGTGACATACACTGTAGATCCCACATTGGTCTCAGCAGTCACCTTAGAACTCATTTTAGTGTGGAAGCAAGTCATCCTTGACTCCGGAGGACTGCTTCAGAAGAAGGGTCGAACCAAGATTCTATACAAGTTTAACATAATCTATCTGCTTTTCAATTCTATCCCTCTAGAAATGCTGCAGTATTATTTTACATTGAGAATGTTGGGCTAAATCTGTGAGGCTGAGATGACAGGCAAAACAGCCAAAGGGAATATTTGGGAGCAGGGAAAATCGTACGTACTAGGAATCCATGGGGCTGAGCATTGCATGAAATTTAACGGTAAAAGTTCAGATTATTTTCGTAACTTTTAGAAAACAATCCAAATATTTCGAAAAAAAAGCAGGACGGCAGACATGAGAATAGAAACACTTACGGTATATAAATGCTTTACAAGCTCCATGTGAATTTATAACCAGTACAAATCTCTCCCCATCTCCAGTTACAGAGCAGCATTGACACATACCTGGCAGTAGGTCATTTCCCCAGTCTCACAGTTGAGGCATGTCACAAAGGAAGTGAAAATCATTATTAAAACAGTGAAGTGGTATTGCATGAAAACAAATGCACAAAAAGGATATTTTAATTTTATAACGCCAGCTGTAAGGATGTGAGGGGTGCTATATAAATCCCAAAAGTTGAAACACAGAATATTCAATCACTGCAGGCAAAGGTTTGAATGATGAGTAGTTTATAAACCACATAATTTAACATAGAATTCTGTATGTGGTTTTTGATCAATCTTTAATTTGAAATGATATTGCAGAGTGCATTCTAGACTTATGAAGCTGTGTTGGTTATAAATTGAAATATTTTTATTAAATATCATGAGGTTTCATTGAAACCTTCAATCAAAATTCCAGTAGATGGCAGCCTTTTACAAGAGTTCTGAGAGTCTTGCTATCAGCACTAGACTATTGTAAATAATATTGATTAATTTGCCACTTTTCAAATAGTGGACAGAATTCGTTCAGCAAATCTGTGCCCAACACTGATGTGTTTTCAGTTGGCAGCATTTAAAAGTAGTTTTTTATGCAGTACGTCAGCTGTGGCTCAGTGGGTAGCAACCTTGGCTTTGAGTCAGAAGGTTGTGGATTCCAATCTCACTCCAGGAACTGGAGTACAAAAGTCTAGGCTGACACTCCAGTGCAGTACTGAGGGAGTGCTGTCTTTTGGATGAGATGTTGAACTGAGACTCTGCCTGCTCTCTCAGGTGGATGCAAAAGATCCGATGGCACTATTTCGAAGAAGAGCAGGGAAATTAACCCTGGTGTCCTAGCCAATATTTATCCCTCAACCAATATCACTAAAACAGATTATCTGATCATTATCACATTGCTGTTTGTGGGAGCTTACTGTGCGCAAATTGGCTACCGCATTTCCTACATTACAACAGTGACCGCACTTCACAACCTATTTCATTGGTTGTAAAACACATTGGGGCATCTGGTGGTTGTGAAAGGTGCTATATAAATGCAAATCTTTCTTTCTTTCAATGGTACAAAGAACCTTTACCTTCCATCAGATTTGGATTTCCATGGCTTTATGCAGCACACCAGAATTATATTGATGTGTATTGTGAGGGAAATGATTCCTCAGAGCAAACTATTAATCAGAAACAATTAAAAAAACTTACCATTTCAAATATATCATAATCATCATCATAGGCAGACCCTCGGAGTCGAGGATGACTTGCTTCCACTAAAAATTAGTACTCAGGTAACTGATGAACTCATTTTAAACGGTGGAAGATGCCTGTGCATGATTTCTTTTAACGTGGGGTGGCCGTTGCACACCAGCCATCACATGGGCTTGACAGAGCCAGGTCTTGGTCCAGTGGCGAGGGGATCCAAGACGACTGGAGACCAGGCTCCACCACATGTGCCAATACATACACCACAAAGTCAAACATACTCCTACTGTTCTCCTTCCTTCCTTCCCTCCCAAAGGGCACCTCTCTGCATGGAATTCATAGTACGCCACGAGAGCCTCACAACCTCACAGCCTTGCTATTGGCCCGTGCTGCACCTTCCCTTGGTCTTGTCCACGCTGCTCCACCTCTGGGCTCCGACCTCTCCTCTCTGCATCCGATCTCTGGACCTCACCCGTTCCGACCTCCACTCCTTGCCTATTCCGACCTCTGCTTCTCCCGCTCCTGGGTCCTGACTCCTCCATTAGCCTCCACCACGCTGCCACAAATCATCTACCTGCATTCTGATGTCGTCTAATTTTGTCGCCCACTTTGGTTTTGTCACCCTCTTCAGACCGTTGTTGATTCTGCTGCTGCGTGGCTAGCTTTTTTTGATTTGCCCACAGCTGCAGCCTCAGGCTCCAAGCTGCTCCTCTGAAGTCGGGCTATTTTTGATGTTCCCACAGCTCCAGCCTCGCTCTCCAAATATATAAGGAAGAACATTGGGGAAAAGATAGCATCCCGACTTCGCTGTGATCTGTTGCTGTTTTGAGCACTGTCAAAACAATAACTGACTGCTGGAGTGGCCTCGCAGTTCCAATAGAGATTGAACTACTTCAAATGGCCTGCTTAATCAGAGCTTAACAGTAAGGAATAAGGAAACTTTTTCATCCCTTATCCCTCTCCCATGCAAAAAAAAAATCCAATTGCTTAAACAGTTTTTTAATTCGGTTTTATTATATTCACCATTAAGACCACTCATCACTAGATTTTTTCTCTTGCACCTGAATATTTTTAAAGGCAGCTCCAATGGCGATCCCTTGACTGACGCCACATCTCGCTCGACTTTTCCATGGAGGAAATTAGCCTTTCCATAAGAACATAATAGGAGCAGGAGTAGGCCATTTGGCCCCTCGAGCCTGCTCCGCCATTCAATAAGATCCTGGCTGATCTTCTACCTCAATTCCACATTCCTGCACTATCCCCATATCCCTTGGTTCCCTTAGTATCCAAAAGTCTATCGATCTCGGTCATGAATGTACTCAACGATGTTAGAAATGAGGGGACCTAAACTGTATATGGTTATGCGAATGAAATTGTGACACGAATAATACTGTGTTTAGATGATTGTATTAGAACTGGAGACAAAAGTGTCTCTTTAGAATAGCTGGATAGATGCTTAGAATGTGCTTATTTTTTTGGTTCCCTGCGGACGTTATAACATTCTGCACCGTAGCGGTCACATATGACCTTGTTTCCAGGCTAGCTATCTGCTGTTTGTGTGCTAGGACGGTTGTTTAATTTATCTTTAATTTGACCAACTAAGGCCTAATGCCTATGTTTCTTCCATTGCTGCTAATAACTATATTATAATGCTAAGTTAGGATTTTGACTGTTTAATAAAACTGCTTTAAAATGCGTAAGTTAACCAGTGGGTGAGAATAGAATGGAGGATTATCTTTGGGAATTTAATGAATCATTCCATGGTACAGTAGTCTGATAATGGAATGAAATAGTTTGTTTTGCTTAGCTAAAGCTACATGAACAGCGTGAATATAAATAACTGATAACAAGCAGCTACAAACATCCGAAGACCGAGAATGGCATATCTGACTCAAAACTCAGAAGGATAAGGACGGGATAGGAGGAAATCAGATGGATGGGCCTTCAGAATGTATAAACAGGAAAGGCATACGAGAAAAGCATGAGACCCCTTAGGTGAGGGTTTTCATCTGAAAGTTAAGACAAAGAACTCAACATACCATTAGGCACCTTGGTTTAAGAAGAGTCCTTACAGGTTAGATAGTCCTGTCCATATTCTAGCCCAGGCCCATCCCTAAAGAGAATAAAAGTAAGACCTAAAGAACTTTAGCACAAACAGTGGAGGGGAGAGCTTCCAAGAATAATACTCTTCCGAGGCTGAACCCATGCTGACCTTAGTTAACACTTTTGTTGGCTCCAGAAGAAGAAGCAAGGTCGTAAGCCGAAGAGCTGTTCGCACACACCATCTGTCCGATCAGGACCGGTACCAGCTACTTGTCACGGTCATATGTTTTTGCTGTATAATTAATGTTATATTCCGTCTTAAACTCTGATTAAACAGATTATACCCACCATATTGGTTTGCAGTCAATCGTGATTATTTGATAGACCAGAGATAAGCGACTATCAACAAATTTGCTAATCTCAACGAAGACTGAATATCCACAGCCCTCTGGGATAGAGAATTCCAAAGATTCACAAACCTTTGAGTAAAGAAATTTCTCATCTCAATCCTAAATGGCCAACCCCTTCTTCAAAGACTGACCCCGTGTTCTAGACTTCCCAACCAAGGAAGCATCCTTCCTGCATCTACCCTGTCAAGCCCCTTAAGAATTTTATGCGTTTCAATTAATTACCTCTCATACTTCTAAACGCTAGAGAATATAGGCATAGTGTACTCAATCTCTCCTCATAGGACAATTCTACCCCCCCCCAACCATCCCAGGAATCAGTCTGGTGAACCTTCCTTGCACTCTCACCAAGGCAAGTATTTCCTTCCTTAGGTAAGGAGACCAAAACTGTACACAATACTCCAGAAGTGGTCTCACCAAGGCCCTATATAATTGTAGTAAGAGTTCTTCACTCTTGTACTGCAATCCTTTTGTAATAAAGGCTAACATACCATTTTGCTTTCCTAATTGTTTGCTGCACCTACATGTTAACTTACTGTGATTCGTGTACATCCAGGACCCACTGAATACCAACATTTCCCAATCTCTCACCATTTAAAAAATATTCTATGTTTTGATTTTTCATCAAAGTGGAGAACTTCACATTTCTCCACATTATATTCCTTCTGCCATGTTCTTGCCCACTCAGTCAACCTGTCTAGATCAACTTTGCAGCCTCTTTGCATCCTCCTCACAGTTTACTTTCCCACCTAGCTTTGCAGCATCAGCAAACTTGGATACATTACACTCGGTCGCCTCATCTAAGTCATTGATATAGATTGTAAATTTTCTGGGCTCTTTTGAGAAAAACAATTGTTTTTCTTCTATTGCATATTCTTCTATTGTATAGAAATGTGGTAAAAGGTGATCAAGATTAGTTTTGGTTGTGAATGCAATAGGCACCAAACTAAGGAAAAGGCATAAACGTTAAAGGTATTGTTTTGACCTCAAAATACCAGTTGCGCTAAATGTTTCTAGATTGGGTGTGCGGGTCGTTCAAGATGGATTTCCCTAATCCCCCGATGCTCTGCAGGCTGCATACCATTAACCATTTAAAATTCACATAAATTGTTACGATTAGTACTGCTAATGGTTGGCCAATCTGCATCTACCTATATACTAAATTTAAGTTGCTATGTTGTGCAGACCTTATTTGGACATCTCCATATTTATCATACCTCTAGGTGGCACCTGGATAGGAATTCCTATTTGTAAGTGAGCAGCTTCGAGCAGTTGGTCACACCTGCAGCTACCCCCTCTACCAGTGGAGAGTCAAAAGCTCCAGTTTCCAAGGGTGGTGGAAATATTCAGAGATTTTGTCGACTATCATGGTTTCTCTCCAGGTAAGTCACAATTTAAAATGTTATCTTTTATTCAGTTTGAAAAAAAAAATGTTAATTTTGTTAGCTAAGTGTATCAAGGGTTGTGGAGCAAAAGTGGGTGAATTGAGTTGATGTGCATATCAGTCATGGCCTAATAGAATGGCGGAAGAGGCTTGAGGGGCTGAATACTCTACTCTTGTTCCTATGTTCCTGCTGGATGTGCTAGGCTCTGGCCCAATACTGGCCTTCATTCTTCATGTCTGCTCCAGTCCCAGCCCAATAGGGCTGAGTTTAAAAAATATATATTCTTTTACCCTGTGCAGTTCTCTCAGCTGCTAAAGATTTCTTCCATTTAAAAAAGATAAATCTCACTGTGACCATTTCACTCCCACCCTACTGGCCATGATCCTGGCTCCTGGAGCAAGTTGGTGGTTAGGGCGACAATCCCCCCCCCCCCCCCCCCCCCATTGGAACACTATGGCTGGGGTAGGGGCTCCCCGCTCACTGGAGCTTGCTCTGCTACACCAGTTTTCAGGCTTTCCTCTCCACTTGCCTATCCCCCCCATGCCTTTAGCTCTTCACCAATTCTGTGTCATTTATATTTCTTGAATTTCTTTAAAATCTCTAATTATTGCTTCTTATGATAATCACTTGTGTCTTTTAACCATCTTTTGCTGTTTGTTCCTGGTGAGTCAGCCTAGCAAATGTGTTTACTTTCTGTTTGTGTCTGTAAATACTAGTGTGGCCTCCTACACTGTTTATTCTGTACTCCCACGGACGTTTCAGGTGCAAAGCCATAGCAGATCCACTAGTACATATGAAAAATATATTACTTGATTTTTCAATGTCAATTATCAGATACAAGTCATGAGATTTGAAAATGTTAGGTGAACACGAGGCCAACTGGTCTTCAGTGCACATTATTTACTTATTACAATTTTTGCATATTGCACATTTCCTTTAAATTTCACACGTGTAATGCAATTTCTACCATGCGAGGGTATTCATTTTAATCTATTAAACTGTAAGCTATCAGTCCTCCAAAAGATAGAGGGAACTGCTGCTCTTTCAAATTGTCTCCTAGGCCTGTTTTTCTAGGTGGCAGTCAGATAGGCTTTTATTTCAAATGTAATGAAACTTCAATTATTTGCTGTCCAACTTGGTACATTTTCTTTTTAAATTGAATTAGGCCTCTGCTGCCCATATGAATACCTCCACTTTCTTCCTGCATCTCCCTGGGCCTGCATGACCTTGCCAGTGCAATGCCTTGGGGCTCTGGCTGCCTGCTTCCCGACCACCATTACTGCTCCCATCTCCAGCTCCCCCTATAGGATGCCCACCTGTCCAGTTGGAAATACTCAAAACCACCCACCTTTGGCAGCCATCTTCATCATGACGCTCCTTCATAAGAACAGAAGAAATAGGAACAGGAGTAGGCTATATGGCCCCTCGAGCCTGCTCCGCCATTTAATACGATCATGGCTGATCCGATCATGGACTCAGGTCCACTTCCCTGCCCGCTCTCCATAACCCCTTATTGATTAAGAACCTGTCTATTTCTGACTTAAATTTATTCAATGCCCCAGCTTCCACAGCTCTCTGAGGCAGCAAATTCCACAGATCCACAACCCTCAGAAGAAATTTCTCATCTCAGTTTTAAATGGGTGGCCCCTTATTCTAAGATCATGCCCTCTAGTTCTAGTCTCCCCTATCAGTGGAAACATCCTCTCTGCATCCACCTTGTCAAACCCCCTCATAATCTTATACGTTTCAATAAGATCACCTCTCATTCTTCTGAATTCCAATGAGCAGAGGCTCAACCTTTCCTCATAATTCAACCCCTTCATCTCTAGAATCAACCTAGTGAACCTTCTCTGAACTGCCTCCAAAGCAAGTATATCCTTTCCTAAATATGGAAACCAAAACTGCACGCAGCATTCCAGGTGTGGCCTCACCAATACCGTGCAAGTCTTCCCTGCTTTTATACTCCATCCCCTTTGCAATAAAGGCCAAGATTCCATTGACCTTCCTGATCACTTGCTATACCTGCATACTAACCTTTTATGTTTCATGCATAAGTACCCCCAGGTTCCGCTGTACTGCAGCACTTTGCAATCTTTCTCCATTTAAATAATAACTTGCTCTTTGATTTTTTCTGCCAAAGTGCATGACCTCACACTTTCCAACATTATACTCCATTTGCCAAATTTTTGCCCACTCACTTAGCCTGTCTATGTCCTTTTGCAGATTTTGTGTGTCCTTCTCACACATTGCTTTTCCTCCCATCTTTGTATCGTCGGCAAACTTGACTACGTTACACTCAGTCCCTTCTTCCAAGTCGTTAATATAGATTGTAAATAGTTGGGGTCCCAGCACTGATCCCTGTGGCACCCCACTGGTTACTGATTGTCAACCCGAGAATTTATCCCTACTCTCTGTTTTCTGTTCGTTAGCCAATCCTCTATCCATGCCAATATATTACCCCAACACCGTAAACTTTTATCTTGTGCAGCAACCTCCTATGTGGCACCGATGATGGTTTCCTCGCAATAAGCAAAAACAAATTATCTGTTTGCCAGCACTGAACATACAAAGGATTCTTTATTAATCCAATATGTGCTTATTAGAGCAAATGTGTTTACTTTCTGTTAGTGTCTGTAAATACTTATTATGTTTTGAAGAACCAATCAAAATAAGTTGCCTCATTGTCTCTGGGGATCTCTTGCAAAGTTCTTATCAAATTCTCCCCCTTGGTGCTGCCAGAGTTCCACTCCCAGTTCTGCTAATTCCCAAGGTCCCCCTCTGTAATGCTAACAAATCACAAGCTTCTCCAGTGGAATTCAATCCCGCAAAAATCCCAGAATATCAAGCAATAAAAACACAATCTGACTTATTCAGTTCTCATTAACCACTGGCTCTGCTAATATTACATTGTGCATAACCCCCTTACAGTTCAAAAACAGTACTGTACATTCCCAGACTCACTATAAACAACTTTAGTAATACCATTTATATTAAAACTGGCACATCTGCACAGACAGGAGTCATATTACAGACATCACTATTTTTTAAGAAACAAAAAATCTTAAAACGCTGTGTGCTTTCTCAGCTGGAAGTTCAAACTAACAAGCGTATTCCATTCTCTGTTGTTTCCTGACTGAACAGCTAAACTCTGACATTAGAGCTGGTTTTTACTTAGCAATTAGAAACATAGAAAATAAGTGAAGTAGGCCATTTGGCCCTTCTAGCCTGCACAGCCATTCAATGAGTTCATGGCTGAACATGCAACTTCAGTACCCCATTCCTGCTTTCTCGCCATACCCCTTGATCCCCCTAGTAATAAGGATTACATCTAACTCCTTTTTGAATATATTTAGTGAATTGGCCTCAACAACTTTCTGTGGTAGAGAATTCCACAGGTTCACCACTCTCCGGGTGAAGAAGTTTCTCCTCATCTCGGTCCTAAATGGCTTACCTCTTATCCTTAAACTGTGACCCCTGGTTCTGGACTTCCCCAACATTGGGAACATTCTTCCTGCACCTAACCTGTCTAAACCCATCAGAATTTTAAACGTTTCTATGAGATCCCCTCTCATTCTTCTGAACTCCAGTGAATACAAGCCCTGTTGATCCAGTCTTTCTTGATATGTCAGTCCTGCCATCCCGGGAATCAGTCTAGTGAACCTTCGCTGCACTCCCTCAATAACCTCATATTTATCCACATTATACTTCATCTGCCATGCATTTGCCCACTCACCTAACCTATCCAAGTCACTCTGCAGCCTCATAGCATCCTCCTCGCAGCTCACACTGCCACCCAACTTAGTGTCATCCGCAAATTTGGAGATACTACATTTAATCCCCTCGTCTAAATCATTAATGTACAATGTAAACAGCTGGGGCCCCAGCACAGAACCTTGCGGTACCCCACTAGTCACTGCCTGTCATTCTGAAAAGTACCCATTTACTCCTACTCTTTGCTTCCTGTCTGACAACCAGTTCTCAATCCACATCAGCACACTACCCCCAATCCCATGTGCTTTAACTTTGCACATTAATCTCTTGTGTGGGACCTTGTCGAAAGCCTTCTGAAAGTCCAAATACACCACATCAACTGGTTCTCCCTTGTCCACTCTACTGCAAGCATCCTCAAAAAGTTCCACAAGATTTGTCAAGCATGATTTCCCTTTCACAAATCCATGCTGACTTGGACCTATCATGTCACCTCTTTCCAAATGCGCTGCTATGACATCCTTAATAACTGATTCCATCATTTTACCCACTACCGATGTCAGGCTGACCGGTCTATAATTCCCTGTTTTCTCTCTCCCTCCTTTTTTAAAAAGTGGGGTTACATTGGCTACCCTCCACTCGATAGGAACTGATCCAGAGTCAATGAAATGTTGGAAAATGACTGTCAATGCATCCGCTATTTCCAAGGCCACCTCCTTAAGTACTCTGGGATGCAGTCCATCAGGCCCTGGGGATTTATCGGCCTTCAATCCCATCAATTTCCCCAACACCATTTCCCGACGAATAAGGATTTCCCTCAGTTCCTCCTCCTTACGAGACCCTCTGACCCCTTTTATATCCTGCAGGTTGTTTGTGTGTTCCTTAATGAATACCGAACCAAAGTACTTGCTCAATTGGTCTGCCATTTCTTTGTTCCCAGTTATGACTTCCCCTGATTCTGACTGCAGGGGACCTACGTTTGTCTTTACTAACCTTTTTCTCTTTACATATCTATAGAAGCTTTTGCAGTCAGTCTTAATGTTCCCTGCAAGCTTTCTCTCGTATTCTATTTTCCCTGCCCTAATCAAACCCTTTGTCCTCCTCTGCTGAGTTCTAAATTTCTCCCAGTCCCCGGGTTCGCTGCTATTTCTGGCCAATTTGTATGCCACTTCCTTGGCTTTAATTCCCTGATTTCCCTTGATAGCCACGGTTGAGCCACCTTCCCTTTTTTATTTTAACGCCAGACAGGGATGTACAATTGTTGTAGTTCATCCATGTGGTCTCTAAATGTCTGCCATTGCCCATCCACTGTCAACCCCTTAAGTATCATTCGCCAATCTATCCTAGCCAATTCACGTCTCATACCTTTAAAGTTACTCTTCTTTAAGTTCTGGACCATGGTCTCTAAATTAACTGTTTCATTCTCCATCCTAATGCAGAATTCCACCATATTATGGTCACTCTTCCCCAAGGGGCCTCGCACAACGAGATTGCTAATTAATCCTCTCTCATTACGCAACACCCAGTCTAAGATGGCCTCCCCCCTAGTTGGTTCCTCGACATATTGGTCTAGAAAACCATCCCTTATGCACTCCAGGAAATCCTCCTCCACCGTATTGCTTTCAGTTTGGTTAGCCCAATCTATATGCATATTAAAGTCACCCATGATAACTGCTGCACCTTTATTGCATGCACCCCTAATTTCCTGTTTGATGCCCTCCCCAACATCACTACTACTGTTTGGAGGTCTGTACACAACTCCCACTAACGTTTTTTGCCCTTTGGTGTTCTACAGCTCTACCCATATAGATTCCACATCATCCAAGCTAATGTCCTTCCTAACTATTGCATTAATCTCCTCTTTGACCAGCAATGCTACCCCACTCCTTTTCCTTTTATTCTATCTTCCCTGAATGTTGAATACCCTTGGATGTTGAGTTCCCAGCCCTGATCATCCTGGAGCCACGTCTCTGTAATCCCAATCACATCATATCTGTTAACATCTATTTGCAGAGTTAATTCATCCACCTTATTATGGATACTCCTTGCATTAAGACACAAAGCCTTCAGGCTTGTTTTTTTAACACCCTTTGTCCTTTTAGAATTAGGATGTAGTGTGGCCCTTTTTGTTTCTTGCGTTTGTTTACTCGGCCTTCCACTATTGCTTTTTACCTTTCTACCATCTGTTTCTGACTCCATATTACTTCGCCCTGTCTCGCTGCATAGGTTCCCATGCCCCTGCCATATTTGTTTAAACCCTCTTGAACTGCATTAGTGTTAATTCCTGGATTCTTTTACCTCAATCTGGTTCAGTAAAATTACTGAGTCGAATACCTCTTGTGCTTTGAACAAAGCAGTCTTTATTACCGGCCAGTAAGACCTATCAGACAGAAGATATACTCTCTGGCTAGAGCGTACACACTCCCTACGGATAGGTGAAGTTACATCGTAAAGCGTTAACAGTTATACAGTTTTGAAATCAGATAACAAAATACAAATGGATTGACAGTCTAACTCAGCCACTCATTAGTCAATCTATATGAGATGTTCTTCTTGAAAGCTCAAGTATTGCCTCTAAATGTTTCAATCTAATGGTGTGACTATTTACTGAGACCTTGCAATTCTGCAGATGTATTTCATGTTACAATTATATATTATTGGCAGGATTAGTGACTTGAAACCTTGAGACAGACTGTTAGCTATGCTGATGTTGCACTATTTGCAATCTGACATTCTCCCAGCTATTCTTCCATGGCTTATACATTTTCATATATCCCGTTTACTTTACTGTCCTTAATTCCATATATTCCGTTCAGATATCCACATCCCCCCTTTTATCATTCTATGATAACATTTAGGATCATTCTATGAGTATTGCATTGTTGAGTAGTTCTCTAGTTTGTTGGATCATAACCCGGGAACCCTTGACCACAAGAGGGTCTGCTAACCTTGTCATTGCTTTACAGCAGAGGTTAAGGCAACCAACAATCAAACAGCAGGTAATTATTATGAGGAGAACAATTGCGCCATGTATTAGATAGGATCTCCAAGATCCACCCAGAAACCAATCAAACCTGCTAAGTTCTTTTGCTGGTGTGGATAACTTTTTCACCTCCCTCCTTATGTGATCGGCAAGGTGGGTTATGTTTTCTGAACTATCAGGAATGTAAGTGCAACATTCAGATCCTATCAGGGCACACGTTCCCCCTTTCTCAGCTAACAGGTAATCGAGGGCCATTCGGTTTTGTAATGCTACGGTCCTTATCGCTACCATTTCAGCTGTGATGCCCTCCAGAGCCTCAGCAGTGCGGTTAGCTACCTGTTCCAATATCGTTTCTTTGAATCCATCTAACAGTCTCAGTTAGGGTCAGGGGAACGGTGCGCAAAGGAATTCCCCCTTTAGAATGTATAGGGATATGTGAACACACCCAGCATCTAGTGAAGTGCCCTTTTTCCGCATAAACGTAAGACATATACAAAAAGGTGTTTACATGGAGCTCTCGCCTTTGTCTTCCTTCCTGTGCACCAAAACTGTCATATATCAACACTATTATGCAGACAGTAGCATACAGACACAGTCTCATCTTATAAATAGTCCAATTATTTAGCTGATAAAAAGAGTTCTGTTTTCACGTTTCCCTTCAGGTTTCCGTCAGTGTATTTGGCTGTCTGACAGGTAAGAGTTCAAACTGATCCTCCTTCAACTGCCTTGTTCAGCTATAGGGAGGAGGAGATCTGGAACAGAAACAGGAATTAGACTAACCAGCAAGATTTGTTTAAATGGTGATGAGCTTGCAGTGGTGCAGGTGAACCCAGGCACTTTTCCCCTCAACCTTGGCTGCAGTGGGGGTAGTGAGTGACACCTAAAAAGGCCCCTCCTATTGTGGCTCTAATCCCTTCCGAATCCATACTTCCCTGGTGCCACGAGGGACAATTCGGGTAAAACTGGGAGGTCGAGGTGAGCATCTTGAACCTGGTTGTGAACTAGTCGCAGAGCCTGAGTCAGAGAAAGAACATAGGTGGTCATCAGTCTAGCTGAGACCTCATATCTAGGAACAATTTCCCTCATTAACACCTTAACAACAGTCTGAGTCTTATTGTCCAGGTTAGGGTAGGCTTCAATCCATCTGCTAAACACATCTACTATTACTAACACATATCTGTAACACTGAACTTTTTGCAACTCAATGTAGTTCAACTGAAATGTCTCAAAGGGACCTTCGGGTAGGGGCGTTTTATCCCAATCACAGGGGACTCCCTTCCCTGGAATATGTTGCTGGCCAACCAGGCAATGACTACTGATGTTCTGGGTGAGCGCCTGGAGTTTAGGGTGCCACCAAGTAGCCAAAAGTGTATCACTTGTTGCCCTTGCTCCACAATGAGTAGCAAAATGCAGACATTCTATAACCCATGAGGCCAACTCGTCAGACATGCAAGTCTGTTCCGCGGGAGTGGTCCAGAGTTTAGAAACATTGTCATAAGTACATGCATAATATTTCCACAACAGTTTATCTTTTTCAGGAGCGTCCCCCTGTGCTTTTATAACATCTTGGATGGTTGGCATTGGTTTTTCCGAGGCTAACTTATCCTTCGCAGGATTTTTAGTCTGACTCATAATTTTGGGCACTACCATCTGTTGGTCACGAGAGGCCTGTTTGGCCTCTTGGTCAGGACAACGATTCCCTATATCAACCAGAGAATTTCCGGTAGGTTGGGCGGTACATTTGACAATGGCAATGCGTTTGGGGAACATGAGGGCTTGCAACAAATCAGATACTAACTGTTTATGAGATATCTCATTCCCCTGTGAGGTTAGGAATCCCCTATTTTTCCATAATTGTCCGAAATCATGCGCCACCCCAAAGGCATACCTAGAGTCGGTATAGATATTGACTTTGAGATCTTTGGCCAAGATACAGGCTTGGGTGAGGGCGAATAGTTCAGCTTGTTGAGCAGAATAGGCGGTTTCAAAGCAGCAGATTCCAAGACCTGATTCTCCTGGTTTACTATGGCGTATCCTGAGATTCGTGTATCTTCTGGATTAATAGAAGTACTTCCGTGAACAAACATAAACAATCATGACTGGGTTCTTCCTCATCTTGGGGTGGCTCAGTAAGAAAACAGGCCGGATTAATTGCAGTATAGTGCCAAAAAGTCAGTTTAGGATTGCCTGTGATTTCAGTGGGTTCTGTCGGATTGCCCTGCACTGAGATCTCAATCGGATCAATGGGAGTATAACCCACTTGGGAGGGGTTCTCTGCCCACACATGAGGATCCACATAGTCAGGTATGCCGGAGCCAGTATGATGCTGTAGAGTCGTTAAGACCTTCTCGGGGTCCCCATGAAATTGGACTGTTCGGCCATGTTTTACAATTTGCACATCCCGGCTGGTAGGGTCAGCCTCATCTATGGCCTTGTGTACCATAACTCCCAAATCTTTAGCATGGTGAGGGGCTAATACTTCACGAGCAATATGCGGTGCCATTGTTAGGGGCTGTTTCCACAGATTCTTATCCACTTCCACAAAATCTGCCTCTCTTTCCAGTCCAGTCACTCTAGCCCTTAATAGAATTCCCTTCACTTCCCCTTCGTGATCCTGATAAAAGTTCTGCAGGTCCTGATTCTTTCCACTGGGATCGTATGCTAGGGTCACGTGACAGGGTGCCTGCGGCAGGTCCAGAGACCACCACTGAGGGGTTCTAGTGGTATAATACTGCAGCTTAAGGGTTTCCTGTTTTACAATAATCCCATTATCTCCACACTCCAAATGCAACTGGAATTTGCAAAGGAGGTCTCTAGCCATCAAGTTACAGTCCAGATTGGTTGTGATAACAACTCGATGTTCCACCGATTCTTCCTGGTAACCCATTTTAACCGGTTCTGACACTGGGAATGTCGAGATTTGTCCCAGGAATCCTGAAAGTTCCTGTGTTTCAGTAGAAGCAGGGAGTTTAAGCTTTGATTGTACAGAAGACATGAAGGCTCCCGTATCTATCAAAAAGGGTTGCCACTCATTCAGAATGGGTTCGTCGTCCGGGGAGGATCCCTGCACAATCAAGCTGCGTAGTCAATCGGGGGACAATTGACCAAAGGGGTTGTTCTGGGAGAAGTTAGTGTAAGATCCTCCTCTCCCCCCTTGCCCCCTCCTCTTCCTTTTCCATGCTGACGGTAGGGGCAATTTTTATTCCAATGTCCTTCCTGCCCACAATTAAAACAGTCAATTCCTCTTACCCAGTCCCGGCCTCTTCCCATACCATGCCGGGGACAATAGGGAGGTTTATTAGCAGGGCTCGGGCCGTTTGGTTGTTTAGTATAACCGTATCCTTGCTTATCCATCCAATCCTGTATGCCACACTACGGTTCTATTGATCCTTCCTCCCGAGATGGCTCTTCCTTTCTAGTCACGTATTTAGTCTTGACCCGGGTTGGGGGCGCACCTCCCCCCTCCCCTTTCTTTTTCTGCCAATAATATCGAACTGCCCTTTCCATCTGTCCGGATAGCGTGAGCAATCAAATAGTTGTTTGAAGATCACAGACATCTATAGAGAGGTGGTCTGCAGCTTGTTGTGCATCAGAGTTTGGCATTGGTCTGACAGGGAATTGGTGTCGGGACTTTGGGATCTTGGAAATCATTTCTAGGCCGGAGGATGTTTCAGAGCTGTCTGACTGCTTGACAGTTCTGCGTCTCGATCGGCGGGGGTGTTTGCTATGTCTTTCACAACTTGGACTGGTAGGTTGACTAGAAGATTTACGGGACTGTTTGTGATGTTGAGATATAGTTCTGCCCTTTCGAGTGTGAGATCTGGTCCTTTCGGCTATATTGCCTGTGAACTGGGGATCCGAATCGCTATCAGAGGATGAGGAGTCAGTTTGGGTTTGTTGCTTTGGTGATATGTGGTTGTTCCTAATTCTTTTTACCGGAGTGTTAGGTGGAGGGTGTTGGGAAGAGGACTGGAGCAAGAGGCCAGGGGGTGCGGGAGGCGCCGTTGGGCGCTGAGTCAGTGGCCACTCATCAATTTCATCATCAGCCTCGGTTAACACAAAGCCAGCCATTTTAACTTGTAGTTGATCAATACCTTTCTCAGAGGTCCCAGAGGATCTCTTAGCAAGTTTCTCGTGCGCACATTCATTCTTTTTTTTTTTAAAAAGACATCTACAGTTTTAACATGTGTTCCCTCTGTCAATGCAAGTCCTAATTTAATAGCATTTGTTTGCCAACTCGATAGAAGTGATGCATCTTTTAATTTCTGACAATAATGTCGCCAGGTTGCAATTAAATTTTTTTATCCCCTTTTCCTCGTCCCCTTCTCCAAATTAATCCCTGTGCTTTTTTTTTACCTCTACGCTTCTAGTGTCACTTAGAGGCCACTGGTCATCCCCTAATAATTTGTTCAGGGCTCCTGATAATTTTCTAAAGTCTTCAGCTCTTTCAGGGAATTCCTCACATAGCTTTTGTAGCGGATTATCCGCATCCGTGGTTTTATCTAACTGATTACCCATTTTCACACTGCCCCTCGTATTACTGTGTCGCTACGCGTTCGTGTCGTCATGCAATTTAAACAAACTTAAAAATAGACACAGACTTTACAGAACTAACACGGACTTTAACTAACTCCAAATAACCAAACTTTACTAATGCTAACACTTACCCGCATCGCCGCACGGTCCGCGTCGCCGCACGATCTCAATACTAAACTACCACGTCGCCTCGCAGTTCACGTCGCCGCGCAATCCGCGTTGCCTCGCAGTTCACGTCGCCGCGCGATCCGCGTCGACCCGTGGCTCGCGTCGCCGCGCGAGTTAAGATACTTTAACTTTAAAAGGTAAACAAGGACTTCTAACACTTACCCGCGTCGCCGCACGGTCCGCATCGCCGCGCGATCTACAAAATAGACAAAGACTTCTAACACTTACCCGCATCGCCGCACGGTCCGCGTCGCCGCGCGATCTCAATACTTAAAACTTTACTTAAAACTCTAAACACTTTAAGACTTACAGACTTACTGCCATTAGCACTGACTTTCGCGATTCGCGTTGCTGCGCCTCTGCGTCATTACGCGTCGGCGTCACTGCGCGTTTACGTCACCGCGCGTCTACGTCACTGCGCGTTGACGTCACTGCGCGTTCGCTTCGGCCCTTCTCTCGGCCGCGCGTTCGCGTCGGCCCTACCTTCCGAGTTGCTGCAGGGTTTTTTTAAAAATTCAATCAGAGCCTAGACGGGCCAAGTGATATTCAAGGTCCCTTCGTCGTACCTGAGTTGAACACCTATCCTCTATTTAAATCCCCATTTTATTCCCTGTGAGCCTAATTTTCTAATTTTGATTTCTTATGAGCCTCAATTAATTTCTTTCAGTTTCCAAATTTCCCTATCCTTTGACGTTACTGCGCAGTTTAAATTCAATCAGTCAATGAAAGCCCTAATTTAATGAAGTTTTTCTGCCAATTGGACAGGAGTGATTTTATATTTTTCATAATTTAAAATCTCAGAACATTTTTTTCTTTCAGCACCTATTTAGTACGTTACTTTTTTTTATAACTAGAGAGAAGTCTGGCACGTAGGCTGTGGACTGCTTTTCGTTATCTCAATTGTTCCAGCCTCAAGGTCGTGTTATTTAATATAATTTTTTTTTTAATCCTTTTGAATCCATCTCAGTTGTTTTGCTGTGCCTTCTCTGAATGTTTTCTTTCAACAAGTTTTTCTTTTTTTTTTAAACCACCGGGACCATGTAATTTTTTCTCTTTTTAACAAATCTATCCTTTGGGCATTTCCTGGCTCCGCAACTTATCATCCGAATATACGTAATTCAATAAGGTTCACACTCTTAAACTTCCCACATACAGGACAACACTACGAAGGGTTAAAACAAACTTTCATTCTGTTTGAGATAAAACAAACCACAACTCCCCGGCTTTTTTTTTTTACAGTAAAAGTCACAGAAGCATTTCTCATTTAAACAGACATTCATAAGAGTCTCTTTTCTTTCCTATTAATTTTTTTGGGATCCATGATTGATCATCTATCCCTATCTAGCTCTAACTATCTTTCCCTTTCCAAGTCGCCGCTTGGTTTGCGTCATCGCACAATTTCCCTATCTCTATCCCTATTCTAGGTTTGAAAGGTATTCACCAGATTGTCCTGGATCTCGTTCAGACACTACCTGAGAACCAGCGAGTGGCTAAACTTTCCTCAGACTTTTGAAACCGGGGGAAACTGGAGCAGTATTGAAATCATACTCACTCCAGTGGCCATTTTCCCCTCGTCTCGTCCAAGGCTAGTCTGGCTCTTAATTCGCAAGTTTTCGGCAGTCGTCCGTTGAGATCCCACTTCTGACACTAAATGTTAATTCCTGGATTCTTTTACCTCAATCTGGTTCAGTAAAATTACTGAGTCGAATACCTCTTGTGCTTTGAACAAAGCAGTCTTTATTACCGGCCAGTAAGACCTATCAGACAGAAGATATACTCTCTGGCTAGAGCGTACACACTCCCTACGGATAGGTGAAGTTACATCGTAAAGCGTTAACAGTTATACAGTTTTGAAATCAGATAACAAAATACAAATGGATTGACAGTCTAACTCAGCCACTCATTAGTCAATCTATATGAGATGTTCTTCTTGAAAGCTCAAGTATTGCCTCTAAATGTTTCAATCTAATGGTGTGACTATTTACTGAGACCTTGCAATTCTGCAGATGTATTTCATGTTACAATTATATTATTGGCAGGATTAGTGACTTGAAACCTTGAGACAGACTGTTAGCTATGCTGATGTTGCACTATTTGCAATCTGACATTCTCCCAGCTATTCTTCCATGGCTTATACATTTTCATATATCCCGTTTACTTTACTGTCCTTAATTCCATATATTCCGTTCAGATATCCACATTAGCAAATGTTACCCCCAGGACATCAGTTCCAGTCCTGCCCAAGTGCAGACCGTCCCTTTTGTACATGTCCCACTTCCCCCAGAACTGGTTCCAATGTCCCAGGAATTTGAATCCCTCCCTCTTGCACCACTGCTCGAGCTACGTATTTATTCTAACTATCCTGCTCCCTCTACTCTGATTAGCACGTGGCACTGGTAGCAATCCAGAGATTACTACCTTTGAGGTCCTACTTTTTAAATTTAACTCCTAGCTCCCTAAATTCAGCTTGTAGGACCTCTTCCTGCTTCTTACCTATATCGTTGGTACCTACATGTACCATGACAACTGGCTGTTCACCCTCCCTCTCCAGAATGCTCTGCAGCCGCTCAGAGATATCCTTAACCCTACCACCAGGGAGGCAACATACCATCCTGGAGTCTCGGTTGCGGCTCCAGAAACTCCTATCTATTCCCCTTACAATAGAGTCCCCTATCACTATAGCTCTCCCAGTCTTTTTCCCGCCCTTCTGTGCAGCAGAGCCACCCATGGTGCTATGAACCTGGCTGCTGGTGCCTTCCCCTGGTAAGTCATCGCCCCCAACAGTATCCAAAACGGTGTATCTGTTTTGGAGGGAGATGACCGCAGGGGACTCCTGCACTACCGTCCTGCTCTTGCCTTGTCTCTTGGTCACCCATTCACTATCTGTCCTAACCCTTATCTGCGGTGTGACCAACTCACTAAATGTGCTATCCACAACATTCTCAGCATCGCGCATGCTCCAGAGTGAGTCCATCCGCAGCTCCAGTGCCATCATGCGATCTGTCAGGAGCTGCAGCTGGACACATTTCCCGCACACACAGTCGTCAGGGACACTGGAAGCATCCCCGATTTCCCACATAGCACAGGAGGAGCATGACATGGGCGCGAGCTCTCCTGCCATGACTTAACCCTTAAATTAATTTACTTACTAAAATTTACTTAAACACCAAACAGCTACTTAGTAGTTCGCTGCCAATTAAACCAATCTAAAAGTCAGTCTAAAAGAGAGTTATACTTACCAGTCGAACAGCCAACCACTTACCAACTTGGCTGTGACGTCACCTTTCGATTTCGCACCCCTCTATCTTTGTCTGCAGCTGGTTGGGCTGGTCTCTGGGCCTCCGTCTCCTACTCTCGCACTCCTTATCAGCTGCTCTAGTGTCAGCACTGGTAGGAAAAACAAGACAAAACAGCACCTGCCACCCCCACTTGCCCGAACTCACCCATTTACCAAACTCACAAATGCCACTCTATGCTGCTACACCCTGTGCTCTGCATGAGCTGCCTCTTTTTAAACTATATCTAGGTCAGATGACTCACTATTGGCCAGTCGTTTACAGAACTGGTTTTAACTAGCTGCTAATTGCCTCCTACTGGAGAGTTACCTTGTTTTTCTCTGCCTAAACCTGAAAGATTCCCATTATTTAACTTTTCCCCTTTAAATTAAACTGCTACTTACATAGAAGCTACTGGCAATTGCCACTAACAATTTACTCCAGCCTCCAAATGGTTTAAAGAGAATAACCCTTAAAACTCACCCACTTACCAAACTCACAAATGCCACTCTATGCTGCTGCACTTGAAAGCAAGCAGGCCAGCTTGACATGTAATTTAACCAAGCCAATCATTTCAAGACTGTCGAGCAATTACACCTTATATCCTCAAAGGACACATTCACTTTAGTAGGAAAATAACACCTTGTATGTTACATAATATAATGCTTCGGTCCTCAGAACAGCACTCAGTAGAATGAAAATAAATCACGTGTCCAGCACATCCTTGGATGTCATACTACAAAGTCTCAAAAGTATTTTTAAAAAAGGCAAGTTATTTTCTCCTGAATGTTTTGACCCTGATAATCAGACATCTTCCCAAGGGCAGAAGCCAAGGATTGACAAGTAGCTGCCAATCTACAGAAAGCTTCCCAAGCAATTATCCTCTAGTTGACCACAGGATATGAATATTTAGATGTCTTCCCCATTGACAGTATCTGAGCAGCGACTGTAAAGGAAGATTACAGCTCTATCTTAGCATTTAAACAACTTACATTTCTATAGTGCATTTAACAGTGAAACAGCCCAAGGAGCGTTATCAAACATCACAACTGGGCTCCAGACCATCTGTGAATGATTGCCACAAGAGATGAGCTAGCTTTTATAGAAATATGGAAAAACCAACATTTCAGAAATTCTTTATTACTGCAAAACCATGTAAAATGCAACATTTACAAATAATGTATATATACAGTATTTCTATAAATACAATATACAAATTTACTGCACAGTCACAGCACAGAATTGTGTTAATTACAAAAGAAATATTGCTAAAAAATGTAAAATGTTCAGCTCTCGAAAAATTAGCTGAGATAAATATGAAATGTCCCAGAACACCTAAATTGGACTGTTGAACATGTATGGCACATGGTTGTTTTATTCAGTAACAACCACAATGATAGCTGCAAAGAGGAAACAGTACGTACAAGACCACGCACATCCAGCAGTGTAGCTGTATGAAGACTCATGGGGAGACTGATGACATAATGACTGAGGTAGGTCTGGTTTCTTGAACGTACTCTTGGTTAATGTAGTACCTGCACCATTTGAATCCACTCCATTATGCAGCAAGGAGCTCAAGGAAATGACCAACTTTCTTCTGAGAAGAGAAAATGAAAAGCCATGCATTTATATAATGCATTATCACACCTCTCGATGCATCTTAAAGCACTTCACATAGAATGAATTACACGTGAAGTGCTATGACTGTTAATTAGGCAAACACTATCAAAAGCCTCATGGGCTCCTACAATGGTGCTACAAGCCTAGTCAATGTGACTCAAGGGAGTCCCACTGCGACGTTTAACTGTCTGAGATTGGCAACACTCAGCCAGGAAAGGCCAATGCGAGTCTGCAAAGACTGGGATTCAAACCTTTTCTTCCCAATCTGAGGGGACAGGAGACTTTCTGAAATAATTGTCAATTTCATCTTTTGTAAATACATTAAAGTAGATTACATTGTCTGTTAGTATAAAATACCCTATACCAAATATTTGAATCAAACTGGCCTAAAAATCATAATCAATAAAATTATACTGAACAGCGAGGTTATTTGCAGTAAACTAGTCTGTGTTAAAAGTCAATTTATTACAGCTGTCTATCAGGTCTTATCTATGTAAATTACTATATTTCCCACTGAATACCATGGTGTTTACTGGAATGGATTATATCTTCCGAGTTGGTTTCATCATATCTACTGCATTTACAAGAATCCATGTGAGTTGACTGCCACTGAACATGTGACCTATTCTAGATAAGATCCTCAGAATCATGCATGTTGACTCTGTTGTATTAAGCTTGGTTAACCTATTAAGCACCTCAGTAGTATTTTTGCACCATAATATAACAAGATTACCATGTTTTAACTTTATTCCAATATTATTAATAGTCTGTATATTTTTGTTACACTTATAGCATTTGCCATTGGAGAGCACACAAATTATTTTTGTAGATGTTAAATGAAAAAAAAACGTTGCAACTTTTAAGGTTGAGTGCTCAGGAGTGTGACGAGAGCTGCGTTGGCATGTACCTTCAGATACACTGTGCTCGAGGTCAGAATCTGCTTCCAGAAACCCATGTGATCCTGTAACTATTTACCATCATTCCTGCTTGCCAAAGTGGCCCACTATCTTACTTTAAACATTTAACAAATGTAATGAAAAGCCTCTCACCCACTATACCTGGAGACACTTTCACGCCTTTAAAAGATCCATACTATAAAAAACACACCATATAGAGTCTCTTCACATGAATTATCTTACGTCGTGGCCTATTCTATCTCCGATTCCCATCTCCCCATAAATGCCGACACACTTATCCCACATTGCCAGTAACCCCTGCAGAAAGGTAGGAAGGAGCCAGGTTAAGGTCTGAAGTTATGAAAATAAATACTAAGGCTTAGGAAAGCAGTCAGGTAATATTGGGTTTATCCCAGTTTACCCTGTACTCTGAATTTGATTTATTCTCTTTATAGGTGGATGAAAGAAAAAGGATTGAAGGGATGTGGGAACAGGATGGGTAAATGAGATTAGGACTATTGCTTGTGCAGAGGGTAAACACTAATATGGACTGGTTGGGCTGACTGGCCCTATTCAGTGTTGTAACTTCTATGTATTAATTTGCAATACAAGAATACCTAGGTCTGATAGCTGGAAGATATAGCTAGGCACCAAGTTTTGAATCAAGGCCAGAATGGAAAACTGGATATTAAAAAAAATATTACTCAAGCCATTCTTTACCTGCATCTTTTTCAGAAACATGTGCATCTGTAGCAAGCAAATGGACACTCTTTGATCGAAGAGATCTTTCAGCTGGTCTTCTGGAAGGTGATTGGACTACTCCATGGAGTGGAGACTGAAACAACAACTTGCATTTATATAGCGCCTTTAACATAGTAAAACATCGCAAGACACTTCACTAGAGCGTTATCAAACAAAATTTGACACCGATCCATATAAGGATATATTAGGACAGGTGAGATAAATTTGAAGAAACGTCTTAAAGGCGAGAGAGAGAGAGAGAGAGAGAGAGAGAGAGAGAGAGAGAAATGTGGAGAGGTTTAGAAAGGGAATTCCAGAGCCTCGGGCCCAGGCAGCTGAAGGCACGGCCACCAATGGTGGAGCGATTACAATCGGGAATGCATTAGAGGCCAGAATTAGAGGAGCGCAGAGATGTGAGGTTTGAAAGGCTGGAGAAGGTAACAGAGATAAAGAAGAGCAAGGTAATGAAGGGATTTGAAAACAAGGATGTGAATTTTAAAATCGAAACATTGCTGGACTGTGAGCGAATGTAGGTCAGCGAGACTTGGTGAGAGTTGGGATATGGGCCGCAGAGTTTTGGATGAGTTTAAGTTTATAGGGTGGAAGATAGGAGGCCAGCTAGGAATGCATTGGAATAGTCAAGTCTAGGGGTAACAAAGGCATGGATGAGGGTTTCAGTAGCAGATGCTGTGAGGCAGGGGCAGAGGCGGCAAAGTTATGGAGGTGAAAGTAGGTGGTCTTAGTGATGGAACATATATGTGGTCGGAAATTCATCTGAGTAAAATAGGATGCCAAGGTTGCGAAGGGTCTGGTTCAGCCACCTACAGTGACCAAGGAGAGGGATGGAGATGGTGGCTAGTGAATGGTCTTTCTGGCAGGTACTAAAAACAATGGCCTGAATATTAACAGGCGTGGGCTATGTAGGTGGGAGCGCGGAGTTTCGCGAGAAACCCAGAAGTCTGGGTTTCCCTGCATGCTATGGAGTTTTAACCTGACAGCGTGAGTCTTTTGGCCCAGACAGGTTCCCCGCCCGGAAATCAGCCTGATTGACAGGCATGGCTTCCAGTCAGGTGAGGAACACTCCGGAGGCCTGGGAAACCCTGCCACCCACTGTAAAACCTGAAAAAGGAGGTTAAATCAGAAGCTGTCAGCCTCATTAAAATATTTAAATTGCCAACCCGCCTCCTGGGAGCAGGTCGGTTGATAGTCTCTTGGCCCGTCACCATTAAACCCAGAAGTGAGCGGGTTTGGAGGCCATTCCCGGCATGCTCAGAATTTTGCCCAATTTAACCCCGCCACCTGCACCCAATCCCATGCACTCATTCATGTTTAAACCCCCCCTGCCCCCCCAAAGGCTTTGGTCTTCCCAATACTTCGTTGGGAGGACATTTCTGCTCATCCAGGACTGGATGTCAGACAAGCGGTGTGACAAATCAGAGACATAGAGGGGTTGAAAGAAGTGGTGGTGAAGTAGAGCTGGGTGTCGTACGTGTGGAACCTTACATGTTTTCGGATGATGTCGCTGAGAGGCAGCACGTAAATGAGAAGTAGGAGGGGGCCAAGAATAGATGCTTGGGAGACTCTAGAGATAACAGTGCGGCAGCGGGAAGAGAAGTCATTGCAGGTGATTACCTGGCTATGAGTGGATAGATGAGGACAGAATCAGATGTCAGCCCTACCCAGCTGGACGATGCAGAAGAGGCATTGGAGGATAGTGTGGTCAACCGTGTCAACAGCTTCAGACAGGTCGAGAAGCCTGAGGAGCTATAGTTTACCATGGTCAAAGTCACATAGGATGACATTTGTGACTTTGATAAGGACCGTTTTAGTGCTGTGGCAGGGGCGGAAACCTGAGAGGAGGGGTTCAAACATGGAGTTGTGGGAAAGATGGGCATGGATTTGAGGCGACAAACATTTAAGGACATTAGAGAGGAAAGGGAGGTTGGAGATGGGGCAGTGGTTTGGAAGGACAGAGGGGTCAAGGGCTGTTTTTTTGATGAGGTGGTGGCGGTTTGACGGCAGATTTGAAAGGAGGGTGACAGTACCCGAGTGGAGGGCACCGTTAACAATATCAGTTAAGAACAGAAGAATTAGGAGTAGGCCATACAGCCTTTCAATAAGATCATAGCTTATCTTCAACCTCAACTCCACTTTCCCACCCGATCTGCATATCCCTCGATTCCCCTAAAGCCCAAAAATCTATCTATCTCAGCCTTAAATATACTCAACGACTCAGCATCTACAGCCCTCTGGGGTAGAGAATTCCAAACATTCACAACCCTCAGTGAAGAAATTCCTCCTTATCACAGTCTTAAGTGGCCGACCCCTTGGGGGGTAAATATAAAATATAAAAACAGATAGTAAGAGTTTTTACAGGTACATAAAAAGGAAAAGAGCGGCGAAAGTAAATGTTGGTCCCCTAGAGGAAGAGACTGGGGAATTAATAGTGGGAAACAGGAAAATGGCAGAGACGTTGGACAAATATTTTGTATCGGTCTTCACGGTAGAAGACACTAAAAACATCCCAATAGTGGATAATCAAGGTGCTATAGGGAGGAACTTAATACAATCACTATCACTAATGAAGTAGTACTCGGTAAAATAATGGGACTAAAGGTGGACAAGTCCCCTGGACCTAAAGGTGGACAAGTCCCCTGGACCTGATGGCTTACATCCTAAGGTCTTAAAAGAAGTGGCTGCAGAGATAGTGGATGCATTGGTTGTAATCTACCAAAATTCCTTCTCTTCTGGGGCAGTCCCAGCGGATTGGAAAACCGCAAATGTAACATCCCTATTTAAAAAAAGGAGGCAGACAAAAAGCAGAAAACTATAGACCAGTTAGCCTAACATCTGTCGTTGGGAAAATGCTGGAGTCCATTATTAAGGAAGCAGTAGCGCGACATTTGGAAAAGCATCATTCAATCAAGCAGAGTCAGCATGGTTTTATGACAAATTTGCTGGAGTTCTTTGAGGATGTAATGAGTAGAGTGGATAAGGGGGAAACCAGTGGATGTGGTGTATTTGGATTTCCAGAAGGCATTCGATAAGGTGCCACATAAAAGGTTACTGCACAAGATAAAAGTTCATGAGGTTGGGGGTAATATATTAGCGTGGCTAGGGGATTGGCTAACTAACAGAAAACAGAGGGGCGGGATAAATGGGTCATTTCCCGGTTGGCAAACAGTGACTAGTGGGGTGCCGCAGGGATCAGTACTGGGACCTCAACTATTTACAATCTATATTAATGACTTGGATGAAGGGACAGAATGTAATGTAGCCAAGTTTGCTGATGATACAAAGATGGGTGGGAAAGCAAATTGTGAGGTGAGGAGGACACAAAAAATCTGCAAAGGGATATGGATAGGCTAAGTGAGTGAGCAAAAATTTGGCAGATGGAGTATAATGTGGGAAAATGTGAGGTTATCCACTTTGGCAGAAAAAAATAGAAAGGCAAATTATTATTTAAATGGGGGAAAATTGCAAAGTGCTGCAGTACAGAGGGACCTGGGGGTCTTTGTGTATGAAACACAAGATGTTAGTATGCAGGTACAGCAAGTAATCAGGAAGGCATATGGAATGTTGGCCTTTATTGCAAGGGGGAGAGAGTATAAAAGCAGAGAAGTCCTGCTGCAACTGTACAGGGTATTGGTAAGGCCACACCTGGAGTATTGCGTACAGTTTTGCTCTCCGTATTTAAAGGAAGGATATACTTGCATTGGAGACTGTTCAGTGAATGTTCACTAGGTTGATTCCGGAGATGAGGGGGTTGACTTATTAAGATAGGTTGGCCCTATACGCATTGGAGTTCAGAAGAATGAGAGGTGATCTTATTGAGACATAGAATATAATGAGGGGGCTTGACAAGGTGGACGCAGAGAGGATATTTCCACTCATAGGGGACACAGAATAAGTGGCCGCCCATTTAAAACAAGTGACTGAGATGAGGAGGAATTTCTTCTCTGAGGGTTATAAATCTATGGAATTCTTTACCCCAGAGAGCTATGGAGATTTGAGTGTGATAAGGGAGTAAATGGTTATGGGGAGCGGGTAGGGAAGTGGAATTGAGTCCATGATCAGATCAGCCATGATCTTATTGAATGATGGAGCAGGCTCGAGGGGCCAAATGGCCTACTCGTGCTCCTATTTCTTATGTTCTTATCCTGAGACTTCTAATTCTAGATTCTCCAGCCAGAGGAAACAACCTCAGAATCTACCCTGTCAATCCCCCTCTGAAGCTTATGATCACTCTCAAATCTGTCTATCTCCACCTTAAATATATTCAATGACCCAGCCTCCATAGCTCTCTGGGGCAAAGAATTCCGTAGGTTTACAACCCTCAGAGAAGAAATTCCTCCTCATCTCAGTCTCGGTTTTAAATGGGCGACCACTTATTCTATGTCCCCTAGTTTTAGTTTCCCCTATGAGTGGAAATATGAAGCTCAATGAGATCACTTCTCATTCTTCTGAACTCGAGAGTATAGGTCCAATCTACTCAATTTCTCCTCATAATACAATCCTCATATCCCAGGAATCAATCTATTCAACCTTCATTGCACCGACTCCAAGGTATGCATGTCCTTTCTTAGATAAGGAGACCAAAACTGTGCACAATACTCCAGGTGTGGTCTCACCAAAGCCCTGTACAATTGTAGTAAGACTTCCTTACTCTTGTACTCCAACCTCCTTGCAATAAAGGCCAACATGCCATTTGCCTTCCTAATTGATTGCTGTACCTACATGTTAGCTGTGTTTTCTGTACGAGGACACCTAACTCTCTCTGAACACCAACATTTAATAGTTTCTCGCCATTTAAAAAATATTTTGTTTTTCTATTCTTCCTACCAAAATGAATAACCTCACATTATACTCCATCTGCCACTTAATTGCCCACTCACTTAACCTATCGACATCCCCTTGCAGGCTGTGTCCTCCTCACAGCTTACTTTCTCACCTAGCTTTGTATCGTCAGCAAACTTGGATCCATTGCACTCGGTCCCTTCATCTAAGTCATTAATATAACTGCTGTCAGGCTAACTGGCCTGTAGTTCCCTGTTCAACATGGGGGCCAGGAAGGGAAGTTTGTAACTAAGTAGTCAGTTTGTAAAGGTATATACAGTTTAATATACAAACTAGTTAATGCAACTCTTTTGTAAAAGGAACACTTGCTCAATCACATGAAAAAATAGTGGTTTCTAGGATCTGTTTTGGCTAAGATTGCGACTATAAAGTAGACCAACATATTTATTTCTACTTATATTGTTCAACAAGAACAAACTGACCCACTGCTTTAGTTAGATTTTGCAGTGCCTCATGCTAGTGTCATATAGCAGAGACAAAAGAAAGCCATAAATGCTGGAGCACCACCACCACAGCCATTCAAGAAGGCCCACCACACCTTCTCAGGGCAACCAGGGATGGGCACTAAATGTGGCCATGCCAGTATCTCACACATCCCAAGAACAATTGTTTTTTTTTTAAGTTACATGTATTTTCAACAGGGACAAGTAGTTAAAACCTGAAAAGTTCAACACATTAACCCATCATCTAGAAAGTAAAATTAATCAAGTAGCATAAATGGGCACAAATGATTTGCCCCCCAAAAAACATTGAACATTTCTGAAAATAAAATTCTAGCAAATTCAAATGGGGAAACTCGGGCTAATATTGACTCAAACTGAAATTTTTCCTACATTCCGGTGCCAAAGAAATTGTGACACGAACACCAGTTCAGCTCCTATTCCATTTCAGATTTTAAATCATGTGAGAATGCTGACTTCTCTTCTCTCAGTGAATGAAACAAGTTGCAACAGTAGCACCGTGACTGAGAAAGTGCAAATAACTAAATCAAGCATAGCACCAGGATATCTGTCAAAATACTAGCCCCACTCACTAATGAAATGGTGACTGGTCCATAACCAAACACTTGGAGCTAAACTGTGAATTTGTTGGGCTCTCGCGTGGCAGGATACTGATACCCAATCAGAACACCTACTGGTAAATATCCTAAGCAAGACATTTCCAGGGCCAGCTAAATCTGAACAAACGATATCCACATGAAACATTGGGCCCAAGTTTCCACATGATTTGCGCCTGATTTTTAGGAGCAACTGGTGGAGAACGGACTATCTTAGAAATCGCAATTCTCCACATTTTTTTTTCTGCAGTTCTAGTCAGGTAGAACAGTTCTACTTTGGAACAGAATTTTTTCTTCAAAAGGGGGCGTGTCCGGCCACTGACGCCTGATTTCAAAGTTTCCACAGTGAAAACGTACTCCACACTAAGTTAGAATGGAGCAAGTGAAGATTTTTGTCGAACTGAAAAAACCTGCTCTACACATTAAAAAATCAGGCGCAGGTTACAAATTAGGCGTCCAGAACGAGGTGGGGGGGGGGGGGGGGAGGGGGGGGGAAGGGAAGTCATTAAATTCTACAATAAATCCTTATTTATACTTCTACAAATATTATACAAATAAATCCAACCTGAATAAACATTTATAAGCAAAGAAAAGATTAAATAAACCATCTTCCTACCTGTGTGAAGGCACAGAGAATGCTGCAGTCAGCCTGAGGCACCCGTTCTTCCCGCGGTGGGGGGGGAAAAAGAGGAGGAGGCGGCGCCCGTTTTTCCCCGCAGGGGGTTGGGGGGAGGGGGAGGAGGGAGGAGGCGCCTGTTCTTTCCCACGGTGGGGGGGAGGAGGCGCCCGTTCTTCCCGCGGGGGGGGGGATGGGACAGCGAGAAGGCTGCAAGTGCTGATGGCAATGTGCTTTTATTAAAAAAAATTTCAAAAATTAAACAGCTACAAAGAACTACAAAAATGGCCAAGTGCCAATGTTTCCTTCACACTGAGCATGCGCAAACGCTCCAACGCGCAGCGTTGCCGGCAGGAAAAAAAACTCATTTAAATAGTACCCGCCCCCTCCCACTTACAAAATCAGCGCGAGTGTAGGCTCCGCCCCCCTGGGCGCCACGCCAGGCAGACAAGGAGCTGCAGAACGCTCCAGAATCGCAATGTTTTTTTAGGCGCTGTTTTAGGCGCGAAAAACGGGCGCCCAGCTCAAAGGGGCGCCCGTTTTTTATCGTGTGGAAACGTGGGCCCATTGTATTTTATATTCCATCAGAAGCATAGAAATCAGAGTGGAAGAATTTTTGATTTTCTTATTGCCACTGTTTACACATGTCAGATTATAGATAATACATGGTGGGAAATAGCTGAAAATAAAGTTTGTTTTGATAATAAGGAAGATTTTAAACTGCTGACTTGAAAATGTCTTCATAACAGAAGTGAAAATTTAGACCAACCAGCTTCATTTACATCAGCAGAATGAAAAAGTATTTTACAGAATGAAGTCATCAATATTATGAAGAAATCATACACCACACACAATCTTGTTATAATTGTTACAGCTTATTATTTCATAACAGATTCATTGGGCACTATTTCCACTCATCAATGTTCCTTCCTTATTCAATTTAAATTAATTAAATGAAACCTTGAGTTGATCTTTCTCCCACCAGAGCTTTTCTCTAAAAGTCCCTTCTTGACACTAGAGCCCAAGGAGGGCTTTGGTTAGAGCCAATCCTGGCTAGTTTGCCCATCTCAGATTGCTAGATTTTGCAACACACCTTGCTCTGCCCATGGTTTAATGAAGTCTGGTACTGGTGAAATGAGTCTACGCTGGTGCTGGTGACAAGTTCATCCAGTGCATCCACACGTCTTTTAAGGCTGGTCAGATTGCCCTCTGTCTGCTGCTTTCGCTTACATAGTGCTTCGGCTTGCTTTGATACGCACTGACGAATCTGTGCCTAAACAAGAGAAAAATGGATCAGCAGTGGCAAACTTCAACCCATTAAAAAATAAAGGTTCTCAAGATCAGTGATGTTATCAGAATCCCTCAGTTAATTACAGTTTTATTATTCACTGTACATTTTTAATTTTTCCTTTTTAGGATGCCCACTAATTCTAGATTAAGCTGCTCCCAGGCTATTGCCACTTTACTGTTGTGTGAACTGCTATGAAGTAGCCTAAAGCAACTCAACACTCAGATTTTTCAATCTTTCCTACAAGGGGTGGTCTTTGATTGCCCTGATGGCATATGGAGGATTAGAAACCATGAGTGTGAACCTCTGATGTTCAACCTTTTATTACTCCTCTCAATAGTTTATAACTCCAAATATAACTAAATTTTGCATACTTTAAATGAAAAACCATTCTGTGATCTTCAATGTTTTCTAACACTGCTGTTCTTTAGCTGTAGAAATACATTGCAATCCTCTATGGAATTGGTATACAACAGGAATGATTTATGTTTTAAAAGTTGCAGAAGAAATTCAGGGACAGAGAACTTGTGCCAGATAATGAGGTAGGATGAATATATAAACTGAGACAGCCTTGAGTAAATTTACAGTCATCTTCATGAATTGAATTATTCAACGTGATGCATTCTACCTGTCTCTTTACAATTGGTTCCTATGTAAAATGGCGACTATTTTCTGATAATTTGTCTGTAATAATGGTGAACTAGAAACAGTAATTAATCCAACAACTAATCTGAATCTTCATCGGTGTATAAATATAAGCAATACTGTCACTTTTGTATTAATATAATTTCACATTGGACACATTTTCCAACCTTGAGGTGATCTTCCTTTTGTCGTAGGTTTTCTCTCAGCACCTCTCCTCGCCACTGTTCGTCCTGCATAGCAAAGAAACAATAAAATCCTTTTGATGTACATTCCATGCATGATATCCTATTTGAGCAAGTAGGAAGGTGATTGGGTTTTCGTTCTCCGACTTTGTTCTGTAATTTGCCTGATAAAGGGTGCAAGAGGAAAATTTGGCATTAGGGGTACCAGCGGGACAAGGGTTAAAGTGCTGGTTACTGCACCGACCCATAAGGAGGTAAAAGGCCTCTCTTCGGCCTTGTACCAAGGCTCCTGAAGTTATCAATTCAATAATATTCCGACAGGATACGATGTGAGAACCTAACCAGACATTGATAAGACCTTGTGAAGAGACCCGAGATAGACTTCATGGCATCAAAGGAAATATATAACAAATTCCAACCTAGAGATACCATTCTGGGAACAGTCTAAGATGGTCACGAGATCATGGCCTGTCAGTCAGAGCTCATGACCTGTCAATCCGGAGTAGTACGGATAAGGTTGTCCAATTAGAGAAGTAGCACTGATAAGGTAGTCCAATTAGAAATCTAGGGAGGTCTTGTCCGGGAACAGAGGGGTTTTTGAAATGTATAAAAGTTGTATGATTGTGCTGTTCGGAGAGCATCTCCACTCACAGGCGGCTGTGATGAGGGTTGTTCCCGGACGTTCGTAATAAAGATAGTTATACTTTGCCATCCGTCTCTGTCTGCTAACCTTGAGAATTGCTCCGTGGGCTGGGGCGAGCGTCGACCCTCTATATCAGTGGGCCCGCTCGTGGGAAAGGAAGCCTTCCCATTTTCCCCTTACAAAGGGCTTCATCTGCAGCTATGGATAACATGCTTTTTCTCCATCTTTCCATTCCCTTTGCGCAGAAGCCTCACTTTTACCTGGTGTCTTATCCAATAGCTTGATAACTCATTATATGCAGAACGTATGTGTGAATCTGCATCCACCAATCTATGGCTCTAAAAGATCAGTGTGCTTTGGCATCACACCCTCTGCACAGCCCCCTTTGTGCCCACAGGCACTCTCAACTCGGCCGCTCTATTTTTTTCATTGTAAAGTGGTTCCTGTCTTTATGTTCCTACCTTAATGCATGTAGGCACACATTCTATGCTTCTTAAAATGAGTGGACAATTTACTGATGTGCACGCCAGACTTGCACCAGGAGTACAGAAGCAGAAAATCTGGTGCATTAGTTAGTTTTCTGACACACAGTCTTCAATAAACATATACATTTCCAAATATAAAGAAGAATTACCTCAAAACACTCAGAAGATCATGGTTTATGATTTTTCCAAGTTTAATTTTTTTTTGTAATTTTCAAATTCAATTCAGAAGACAGGGATTTTTAAACTGAATTTTCAAAAGCCATAAACAATCTTTTTATTTTCTAATGGTCAACAAAGAAACCATGATCACAGCTACATCTGTTCACAAGCGTTGGTTAAGACATTGAAATAAATGCCAGACTTGCCTGAAATAAAAGTTTTGACAGTTCAATTTCCAGCTTAAGAAAAAAAAGGTATTTTGGAAAAAGCAAAGAAACTTTCAAATCCTCACAGGATGAGATGCATCCTATCTACCCCTTTTGATGTACATATCCCATGCTGGAAAATTATGCAAACTGCACATGCTCATTAAGCACGCTGTAACTACATCCTCCCACCAGTGGTGGCGCTGGCAGATCTTCATTCAAGGGGAGGGTGAACTTACAGTGTGCCAATAGGCTATTTCTATTATAAATGTGGATACAGGGAGTTATAATGGAAAAAGTTGACAAGATGTGGACATAGAAGATTTAAGAACATAAGAAATAGGGGCAGGAGTAGCCCATCGAACCTGCTTCGCCATTCAATTAGATCATGGCTGATCATCAAAAATCAACTCCACTTTCCTGCTCCATCTCCATATTCCTTAGTGCCCAAAAATCTATCGATCTCAGTCTTGAATATACTCATTGACTGTGCATCCACAGCCCACCCCCCACCCCCGAGGGGGGAGAATTCCAAAGATTCACAACCCTCTGAGTAAAGAAGTTTCTCCACATTTCAGTCCTAAATGGCTGACCCCTTATCCTGAGACTATGACCCCTAGTTCTAGTCTCTTCAGCTACTCTGCTGAGCCCTTTGAGAATTTTATACATTTCAATGAGATAACCTCTCATTCTTCTAAACTCCACAGAATATAGGCCCATTCTACTCAATCTCTCCTCTAGTGAACCTTTGTTACATCCCCTCTAATGCAAGTATATCCTCTCTTAGGTAAGGAGACCAATACTGTACATAGTACTCCAGATATGGTCTCACTAAAGCCCTATATAATGGCAGTAAGACTTCCTTACTCTTATGCTCTAACCCGCTTGCAATAATGGAGTGAATGATGCCAATGATCGGAAGCTGCACAGAAGCATCCTGCACATTAATCTGGAACTGGGAGCATGAGCCCTCTCTCTACCCGCCATTTTTTCAAGGACCCTGCCGGAATATGAATCTATAATTTATCACAACACATTAGAATTAATTGCAAAGGAAGATCACCTTAAAATTGAATTTAGTCAGGCTTAACCTCTCATTGTAAGTTGGCTGCCTTCCTTCATTGGCAGCAAAGGGAAAATTTTCCTTTAGGCTTTCCACTTCACGTTGAAGAGTCTTCTCCTCTTCCCAAATTGTATTCAGATCATTCTTTGATTCCACACATGATTGATCTAGATCTTTCAAACTACTGCTAATTTCTGCTTTCACATCTGATCGAAGGGTTCTTATGGCTTCCTTTATCTCCTTCTGTCGTTGTTCCATTTGCTCTTGACTTCTCAGCTAGAGGATCAATAAAATATTGAGAAGAGTTAATGTGAACAGCTCATAAGTCTATCAAAGCCTATTCAGTAATTATTTTCAGTTATAAATTATCAGATATATTTTTTTCCACCTCTACATTTGATCTAATTTCCCCTTATTTATATCTTCCTCGCCTTCCCTCAAAGAGGACAGCAGTGACATTACCAAGCCCCTGCTGCTCTTATCATCAACTTGTGCAAGGTGCACAATACTACCTGATATTTTCTTTACCTCCCCATGGGGAAGGATCTATAATCTCCACTCGTACTCTCCCTTCAGATCGGGAATGTGCCGTAGGGAATCACTCTTGGTCTTCCTAATATACTAGACTCTCTCTAGAATGTTTTCTTTAGGAAACAATGTAAAAGATAAATAGAATACATGAAGGATATAAAATTGAAAAAGAAAGTCCTGGTAATGCACTCTTGCTAGTCATTCTTAGTGCCGGTAATGATACTGTATCAAACACTTTAATCACAGGCATTGCATTACTTGTCATCCTTTTGTGATATAAGCATCACAATAAAGGACTCCACATATAAAGGTCAAATACAGTACGACAGTGATATTTTTATTCCATTGGTAAACTCCAGATTATATGCAAATATAAACAGCTCTTGCCTAGCAGACAATTATGTTGTAATGTCACTTCAGGGATTCAAATGTTAATAACCACTGTCTATGTAGTGCACACTATCTCATCATCATCATAGGCAGTCTCTCAGAATCGAGGAAGACTTGCTTCCACTCTTAACATGAGTTTTTGGGTGGCTGAACAGTCCAATACGAGAACCACAGTCTCTGTCACAGATGGGACAGATAGTCGTTGAGGGAGAGGGTGGGTGGGACTGGTTTGCTGCACGCTCTTTCTGCTGCCTGCGCTGGATTTCTGCATGCTCTCGGTGATGAGACGAGAGGTGCTCAGCGCCCTCCCGGATGCACTTCCTCCACTTAGGGCGGTCTTTGGCCAGGGACTGCCAGGTGTCAGTGGGGATGTTCCACTTTTTCAGGGAGGCTTTGAGGGTGTCCTTGTGACGTTTCCGTTGCCAACCTTTGGCTCGTTTGCCGTGAAGGAGTTCAGAGTAGAGCGCTTGCTTTGGGAGTCTCGTGTCTGGCATGCAAACTATGTGGCCTGCCCAGTGGAGCTGATAAAAAGTGTGGTCAGTGCTTCAATGCTGGGGATGTTGGCCTGGTCGAGGACGCCAATGGTGGTGCGTCTGTCCTCCCAGGGATTTGTAGGATCTTGCGGAGACATCGTTGGTGGTATTTCTCCAGCGACTTGGTGTCTACTGTACATGGTTCATGTTTCGGAGCCATACAGGAGGGCGTGTATTACTACAGCCCTGTAGACCATGAGCTTAGAACATTATCTAACACTACATTGTAACACCATTTTTCTATTTAAAAAAATATATTGTTGCAGATCATCCAGCTGAATATTAAATATCCTGCATGTGAGGAATAAATGTATAAAAACAAACCAACAATTCTTGCATAGAACAAATTTATTTGGGTTCAGCCAATTGTGAAAAACAGAGTGGATTTTTTCTGTCATGTACCTGTTGCTTGAGTTCAAAATATTCCTGTCTCATCTCGTTTAACTCGGTCATGACGCGTTTGGCACGCTCATGGTTATCACGCGCAGCCTGGTCGACTGAAGATAATTCCTTACGGAGTTTGTTGTTTTCATACTTTTGTTCCTGTGGCGATATTACAAAGTCAGAAATTACCCCAGGGGGGGTTTTTGTTAGTCCATACAGGGAATTTGGATGTTGTAGATTTCTCCTTTATTAGCACATATTTAAATTTTATTCTTTCATAAACTTTCTTTTTTGTGTTTATCGTGTAATTTATTTGTTATATGTTTATAAATTTAAATTAAGTTAGTGATAAATGGGGCAGTTATATTTTCAATGATTCTGCTACAAGTTTGTTAACACTAAAATTCAGTTAAGCTGTAACGAAGGACTGATGTAATGACTAATGCTTTTGTACAATGACTCGGTGGGAACAGCGACTTACATTAAGGACCTTCTCCAGCTGAGCTCTCTGAGCTTTGGACTCCTCTTTGATGGCTGCAACTTGCTTCTCAGCCTTTTTTCTCTCTGAATGAATCAACTCCTGAAGGTGGGTTAGATTGTTTTTTGAGAACTCAATCTCTTTGTGAAGAAATGCAAGTTCGTCCATCGTATCTCGCTGCTGTTGCTCTCGGTCGGACAGCTGATGTCCTTCAACAAAACAAAACAGAATATCTGATGTAAATGTGTGTGTGATTGGGCAGTAAAATTGTTAAATGTTTCATTATATGAAAGAAAAAGTTCAAGGGTGGCTTAGCAGCACAGCACTGCATGTGTTGTGTCCTGGCTCAGGAAGTAATGGTTTAAATTCTAGTATCAACTGGGATTCAGACTTCCTCTTGGGGTAGCAAGTATACCAGGGTCTGCTTTAGTGGCAACAGCGCCACTACGACAGAATAATGCTCTGTGCCCCATTTTTATGCCTTGATTATTCTGAAGTCAGGACACTTCCAGGAAATAGTGTGCAAAAACTGCAGCTGTGCTGATCAAAAAACATTATTAGTGGGTGTAAATGGTCATTCAAATAATCCAAGAGAAAGTTTGATTAAGTGACAGTGTTACATACAATATCCAGCTCTATTCCAGACAAAGTATTCTGAGCTACTGCTTCTGTGCTCGCCAATTTTTGCACCTCCTCTCCTTTCTCGGTTGTGTTCACTTTCTGGTATGGTCACACGGGTCAGGCACCCTCCATTAACTTGCCCATGTTCACATGCTAGACCCGTCAATTATGAGGTACTTCACAGGCAAGTCGCATGTGGTCCTCATCCAACATTCACTCTTGCCTACTTTTCATCAAAGGGCGCGGTGCAATGTGAGCAAAAGCCCGAAATCTGGCAATTTTTCCATTGCCAATCCAATGGGACTGAGGATAATTGTAGTGCCCCTACTGCCACCCTGGCTGAGAATAGCTAGATCAAAATAGATTGGTGATTTTACCTGGGATGGTTCAGCTAGTCATTAGATGAACTTGCTAAGCTATTGTTTTAATCCACAGCCAAAACTTACTCAGAGTAGCAATCTGGTCCTGCAGAATAATACACTGTTCCTCGTCCTGTTGCAGTTTTCTTGATCGTTCCTCCATCAGGTTCACTTTTGCAGCAACCTGCTCAAGTTTGTCTCTCTTGTCCAACAGCTCAGCTTCCAAAGCTTGGAGGTGGTCCTTTACTTTAGACGCAGATTGTTCCTGCTTGACCTCCTCACATTTCATGTCCTTCTCAATACACTGCAATAACTAAGCAGATTAAATGAGAAAAACGTCAGTAAAATCTTCCTTTATTTACTAAAAAGCCTCCCTTACATATTGATTGGGCTAACCAAACTGGTAGCAATGCGGTGGAGGAGGATTTCCTGGAGTGTATTAGGGATGGTTTTCGAGACCAATATGTCGAGGAATCAACTAGAGAATTAGCCATCCTAGACTGGGTGATGTGTAATGAGAAAGGACTAATTAGCAATCTTGTTGTGCAAGGTCCCTTGGGGAAGAGTGACCATAATATGGTAGAATTCTTTATTAAGATGGAGAGTGACAGTTAATTCAGAGACTAGGGTCCTGAATTTAAGGAAAGGTAACTTCGATGGTATGAGACGTGAATTGGCTAGAATAGACTGGCGAGTGATACTTAAAACAGTTGTCGGTGGATAGGCAATGGCAAACATTTAAAGATCACATGGATGAACTTCAACAATTGTACATCCCTGTCTGGAGTAAAAATAAAACTGGGAAGATGGCTCAACCGTGGCTAACAAGGGAAATTAAGGATAGTGTTAAATCCAAGGAAGAGGCATATAAATTGGCCAGAAAAAGCAGCAAACCTGAGGACTGGGAGAATTTTATAATACAGCAGAGGAGGACAAAGGGTTTAATTAGGAGGGGGAAAATAGAATATGAGAGGAAGCTTGCTGGGAACATAAAAACTGACTGCAAAAGCTTCTATAGATATGTGAAGAGAAAAAGATTAGTGAAAACAAACATAGGTCCCTTGCAGTCAGATTGAGGTGAATTTATAATGGGGAACAAAGAAATGGCGGACCAGTTAAACAAATACTTCGGTTCTGTCTTCACGAAGGAAGACACAAATAACCTTCTGGAAATACTAGGGGACCGAGGGTCTAGTGAGGAGAAATTGAAGGAAATCCTTATTAGGCAGGAAATTGTGTTAGGGAAATGAAGGCCGATAAATCCCCTGGGCCTGATAGTCTGCATCCCAGAGTACTTAAGGAAGTAACCCTAGAAATAGTGGATGCATTGGTGATCATTTTCCAACAGTCTATTGACTCTGGATCGGTTCCGATTGACTGGAGGGTAGCTAATGTAATACCACTTTTTAAGAAAGGAGGGAGAGAGAAAACGGGTAATTATAGACCGGTTAGCCTGACATCAGTAGTGGGGAAAATGTTGGAATCAATTATTATAGATGAAATAGCAGCACATTTGTAAAGCAGTGACAGGATCGGTCCAAATCAGCATGGATTTATGAAAGGGAAATCCTGCTCGACAAATCTTCTAGAATTTTGAGAGGATGTAACTGGTAGATTGGACAAGGGAGAACGATTGCATGTGGTGTATTTGGACTTTCAAAAGGCTTTTGACAAGGTCCCACACAAGAGATTGGTGTGCAAAATTAAAGCACATGGTATTGGGGGTAATGTACTGCGTGGATAGAGAACTGGTTGGCAGACAGGAAGCAGAAAGTCGGGATAAAGGGGTCTTTTTCAGAATGGCAGGCAGTGACTAGTGGGGTGCCACAGGGCTCTGTGCTAGGACCCCAGCTAGTTACAATATACATTAATGATATGGATGAGGGAATTGAGTGTAATGTCTCCAAGTTTGCAGATGACACTAAGCTGGGTGGCAATGTGAGCTGTGAGGAGGACGCTAAAAGGTTGCAGGGGGACTTGGAGTGGGCAAATGCGTGGCAGGTGCAGTACAATGTGGCTAAATGTGAGGTTATTCACTTTGGTGGCAAAAACATGAAGGCAGATTATCTGAATAGCAGATTAGGAAAAGGGGAGGTGCAATGAGACCTGGGTGTCATGGTAAATCAGTCATTGAACGTTGGCATGTAGGTACAGCAGGCGGTGAAGGCAAATGGCATGTTGGCCTTTATAGCTAGGGGATTCGAGTATAGGAGCAAGGATGTCTTACTGCAGTTGTACAGGGCCTTGGTGAGGCCTCACCTGGAATATTGTGTTCAGTTTTGGTCTCCTAATCTGAGGAAGGATGTTCTTGCTATTGAGGGAGTGCAGTGAAGGTTCACCAAACTGATTCCCGGGATGGCAGGACTGACATGAGGAGAGATTGGATCGACTGGGCCTGTATTCACTGGAATTTAGAAGGATGAGAAGGGATCTCATAGAAATGTATAAAATTCTGACGGGACTGGCAGGAAAAATGTTCCCGACGTTGGGGAAGTCCAGAACCAAGGACACAGTCTAAGGATAAGGGGTAAGCCATTTAGGACCGAGATGAGAAGAAACTTCTTCACTCGGAGAGTTGTTAACCTGTGGAATTCCCTACCGCAGAGAGTTGTTGATGCCAGTTCATTGGATATATTCAAGAGGGAGTTAGATATGGCCCTTACGGCTAAAGGGATCAAGGAATATGGAGAGAAAGCAGGAACGGGGTACTGAGGTGAATGATCAGCCATGATCATATTGAATGGTGGTGCAGGCTCGAAGGGCCGAATGGCCTAGTCCTGCACCTATTTTCTATGGCTCCAAGTTTCCACACGCGGCAAAACAGGCGCCCCTCCGAGCTTCTCGAGCGCTTTGCAGCTCGATGTCTGCTTGGCGCGGCGCCCAGGGAGCGGAGCCTACCACTCGCGCCGATTTTGTAAGTAGGAGGGAGCGGGTACAATTTAAATGAGCTTTTTTCGTGCCGGCAACCCTGCGCGTGCGTGTTGGAGCGTTCGCGCATGCGCAGTGTGAAGGAAACATTGGCACTCGGCCATTTTAAAAAGTGCTGCAGAAAAAGTGAAAATTTGTTTATTGAACCCTTGCAAAGGCTTGTATTTTAATTTTCTTGATATTTCTGTGTGTTAGGATGAGGGAGTGCATTCTGTAATTAAAGATAGACTGTGATAAACGGGACACATGCACTTGTTTGAGACTATTCAAATTCTTTGTAGCTGTTCAATTTTTAACATTTTTTAATAAAACCACATTGCCCTTCCATGATCAGCACTGCGGCTTCTTGCAGCTTTCTCCCCCTGCCGTCTGTCGGTCCCGACGGCAAACCGCTGTCTGAAAGGCCTGCCTGAAGCACTTTCACACAGGTAGGAACATGGTTTATTTAATCTTTTCTTTGCTTATAAATTTTTATTCAGGTTGTATTTATTTGTATAATATTTGTATAAGTATAACTAAGGATTTATTGTTGAATGACTTCTCTTCGCCCCCTCTCCCCCCACCTCGTTCCCGACGCCTAATTTGTAACCTGCGCCTGATTTTTTTAATGTGTGACAAGGTTTTTTCAGTTCTACAAAAATCTTCACTTGCTCCATTCTAAGTTAGTTTGGAGTACGTTTTCACTGTGGAAACTTTCAAATCAGGCGTCAGTGGCCGGACATGCCACCTTTTGAAAAAAAATTCTGTTCAAAAGTGAAACTGTTCTACTAGAACTGCAGAAAACTTAAATGTGGAGAATTCCGATTTCTAAGATACTCCGTTCTCCACCAGTTGCTCCAAAAAATCAGGAGCAAATCATGTGGAAACTTGGGGCCTATGTTTCTATGTTTCTAACTGTGAGGTGATGCACCACACTGCCACTCCATCATTGTGCCTTAGGATAAGGATTTATATCCATGACTGCCTGTCAAATTTCTAATCTTAACTTGGCCACTGAGAAGGTGCTTAAAGGGCTCAGCACCTCCCCAGAAAGGGGGCCGGGGGTGGGGGAGGTGTGAAGGGAGGAACATGAAACAGAATAGCAATGTCAGAGGAGGTCACCCGTTAGCCCTCTTCAGGAATAGCATAGCGGGGGTTGGAAAAATACATTAAAAGGATTTTTAAAAAATCATGTAATGCACAGAAACACATAAGGTGCAAATCACTAGAATCATCTAAATTATGCAAATGCAGTATCAGTATAAAAGAATACAAAATTGAGGTACTCAGATTCAAGGAAGCAAGTTTGAAATCTTTCCCATCTTTCTTCGATTAAAATGTCTTAACATAGAAAATAGGTGCAGGAGTAGGCCATTAGGCCCTTCTAGCCTGCACTGCCATTCAATGAGTTCATGGCTGAACATGCAACTTCAGTACCCCATTCCTGCTTTCTCGCCATACCCCTTGATCCCCCTAGTAGTAAGGACTTCATCTAACTCCTTCTTGAATATATTTAGTGAATTGGCCTCAACAACTTTCTGTGGTAGAGAATTCCACAGGTTCACCACTCTCTGGGTGAAGAAGTTTCTCCTCATCTCGGTCCTAAATGGCTTACCCTTTATCCTTAGACTGTGACCCCTGGTTCTGGACTTCCCCAACATTGGGAACATTCTTCCTGTATCTAACCTGTCTAAACCCATCAGAATTTTAAACGTTTCTATGAGGTCCCCTCTCATTCTTCTGAACTCCAGTGAATACAAGCCCAGTTGATCCAGTCTTTCTTGATAGGTCAGTCCCGCCATCCCGGGAATCAGTCTGGTGAACCTTCGCTGCACTCCCTCAATAGCAAGAATGTCCTTCCTCAAGTTAGGAGACCAAAACTGTACACAATACTCCAGGTGTGGCCTCACCAAGGCCCTGTACAACTGTAGCAACACCTCCCTGCCCCTGTACTCAAATCCCCTCGCTATGAAGGCCAACATGCCATTTGCTTTCTTAACCGCCTGCTGTACCTGCATGCCAACCTTCAATGACTGATGTACCATGACACCAAGGTCTCGTTGCACCTCCCCTTTTCCGAATCTTCCTTTACAAAATCTGTTTAAAGTCAAAACCTCTTGCCAATAACCTAATTTTAGAATTATTTTTGCAATGAGATTTGGGTTTATTAATTGGCTTGGATCGACTATATTACAGCATTGTGTTTTCATCACCCTCCTACCCTTTGTTGCTCTGTGAGTTTGTGTTGCTTTTCTTCAATCTGTTGCTGAAGCATTAGTAACTCTTGTTCTTTCCTATTTTCTTTCTCCAGACAGGCTTTGTATTTACTTGCACTTTGATTTATATTTTCCTTCAGAGTCAGCTGTTCTGCTGTCAACACATCACACCTTTTAGTGACATTTTTAAGATCCTGAAAAATCAAAGAAAGACAAATGATCCTTTGACTCGAGTATCTATTCAACTGTATATTTAATGCAAGTGCTGCAAAATATTAAGTTACAGTTAATCCCACAACTAAAAATCTAAATACTTTACAAGGCTATGCATTTTTTTTATTAAACTAACAAGTTGCAACATTGCCGTATATGCATTCTGTTTAGCATAGTACAACAGCACATTTTGGTGCTGTAAATCAATTGGGAAGATGAAACTGAGTGAACAATTACATGGTTTCTAAATTGTACTTTTCCTAAACTTCCAGTAATACAGCTTTAAACAGTACACAACTGTGATTATTTGGATCTGTTTACCAAGGAAGGATCAAGGAAATATTTGACAATTAAAATCACAAGTTGTTCATGGTTTCTTCAACTCAATGCTGCAATGAAGCACTATCCATCATTCCATTCAGCTCAATCTCCTTTAGGCTGCACACATGCAATATCTTGGTCTATAATCTAATATAAACCAGATGCCACACAAATCGACTCCCAATGCACAATTGTAAAGTACATCTTTCTAAATGAGGATTTGTAGCTTGTCGTTCATTGTGTGTTTGTCTTCAAAATGGACACCAATTACTACTCACTCATGTGGTGAGGCCTTGTATCAAATAATTAGCATAAAATATCCTACTTTAAAAAGGAAGGTCTCACCATCTTGACCCCCTATTAAAAATCAAACTATTGCAAAGAATTTTGATGAATTTTATCATCCTGTTGTTTTCTCCGTTTGTGTTGATGACATCTTTGGTAACTCCTCCCACCACTAAACATTTAAACAAATTTCAAAACTCAACAGAAATAAGTCAAGAAATTTCAATATTAATCTGAATTCTAATTTTTAATAATGGATCATCTATCACTTTGTAACAATGGTAAAAATTATTACGTTTTTCTACCTCATTGCATTCTTAAGCCAGACTGTAAACTCCATATAAAAGCTTGGTATATTCAACTTAAAATTAAATTATGGATTTACCTGATCTGTTAATTGCAGCTGATCTTTGGTATCTTTCAGATTATCCATCAGCATTTCCAGCTCTGCCTTTTTCTCTATTCAATAGAAATGTTTTGTGATAAGTATGAAACTTTTCACTGTTTACATATTTTTGTATTTTCCTTTCCCCATTGTAGGTTATTCCAAAAACAAATCATAAAAATCTAGGCTCCAACACTGCGAGTCCCATGATCCACTGCTGTAAGTGCAGCGGAGCAAGACTTCTGCCTGCCCAATAACATAGAAACATGGAAAATAGGTGCAGGAGTAGGCCATTCGGCCCTTCTAGCCTGCACCGCCATTCAATGAGTTCATGGCTGAACATTCAACTTCAGTACCCCATTCCTGCTTTCTCGCCATACCCCTTGATCCCCCTAGCAGTAAGGACCTCATCTAACTCCTTTTTGAATATATTTAGTGAATTGGCCTCAACAACTTTCTGTGGTAGAGAATTCCACAGGTTCACCACTCTCTGGGTGAAGAAGTTCCTCCGCATCTCGGTCCTAAATGGCTTACCCCTTATCCTTAGACTGTGACCCCTGGTTCTGGACTTCCCCAACATTGGGAACATTCTTCCTGCATCTAACCTGTCTAACCCCGTCAGAATTTTATATGTTTCTATGAGGTCCCCTCTCATTCTTCTGAACTCCAGTGAATACAAGCCCAGTTGATCCAGTCTTTCTTGATAGGTCAGTCCCGCCATCCCGGGAATCAGTCTGGTGAACCTTCGCTGCACTCCCTCAATAGCAAGAATGTCCTTCCTCAGGTTAGGAGACCAAAACTGTACACAATACTCCAGGTGTGGCCTCACCAATGTCCTGTACAACTGTAGCAACACCTCCCTGCCCCTGTACTCAAATCCCCTTGCTATGAAGGCCAACATGCCATTTGCTTTCTTAACCGCCTGCTGCACCTGCATGCCAACCTTCAATGACTGATGTACCATGACACCCAGGTCTCTTTGCACCTCCCCTTTTCCTAATCTGTCACCATTCAGATAATAGTCTGTCTCTCTGTTTTTACCACCAAAGTGGATAACCTCACATTTATCCACATTATACTTCATCTGCCATGCATTTGCCCACTCACCTAACCTATCCAAGTCGCTCTGCAGCCTCACAGCATCCTCCTCGCAGCTCACACTGCCACCCAACTTAGTGTCATCCGCAAATTTGGAGATACTACATTTAATCCCCTCATCTAAATCATTAATGTACAGTGTAAACAGCTGGGGCCCCAGCACAGAACCTTGCGGTACCCCACTAGTCACTGCCTGCCATTCTGAAAAGTACCCATTTACTCCTACTCTTTGCTTCCTGTCTGACAACCAGTTCTCAATCCATGTCAGTACACTACCCCCAATCCCATGTGCTCTAACTTTGCACATCAATCTCTTGTGTGGGACCTTGTCGAACGCCTTCTGAAAGTCCAAATATACCACATCAACTGGTTCTCCCTTATCCACTCTACTGGAAACATCCTCAAAAAATTCCAGAAGATTTGTCAAGCATGATTTCCCTTTCACAAATCCATGCTGACTTGGACCTATCATGTCACCTCTTTCCAAATGCACTGCTATGACATCCTTAATAATTGATTCCATCATTTTACCCACTACCAATGTCAGGCTGACCGGTCTATAATTCCGTTTTCTCTCTCCCTCCTTTTTTAAAAAGTGGGGTTACATTGGCTACCCTCCACTCCATAGGAACTGATCCAGAGTCAATGGAATGTTGGAAAATGACTGTCAACGCATCCACTATTTCCAAGGCCACCTCCTTAAGTACTCTGGGATGCAGTCCATCAGGCCCTGGGGATTTATCGGCCTTCAATCCCATCAATTTCCCCAACACAATTTCCCGGCTAATAAGGATTTCCCTCAGTTCCTCCTCCTTACTAGACCCCCCGACCCCTTTTATAACCGGAAGGTTGTTTGTGTCCTCCTTCGTGAATACCGAACCAAAGTACTTGTTCAATTGGTCCGCCATTTCTTTGTTCCCCGTTATGACTTCCCCTGATTCTGACTGCAGGGGACCTACATTTGTCTTTACTAACCTTTTTCTCTTTACATATCTATAGAAACTTTTGCAATCCGTCTTAATGTCCCCTGCAAGCTTCTTCTCATACTCCATTTTCCCTGCCCTAATCAAACCCTTTGTCCTCCTCTGCTGAGTTCTAAATTTCTCCCAGTCCCCAGGTTCGCTGCTATTTCTGGCCAATTTGTATGCCACTTCCTTGGCTTTAATACTATCCCTGATTTCCCTTGATAGCCACGGTTGAGCCACCTTCCCTTTTTTATTTCTATGCCAGACAGGAATGTACAATTGTTGTAGTTCATCCATGCGGTCTCTAAATGTCTGCCATTGCCCATCCACAGTCAACCCCTTAAGTATCATTCGCCAATCCATCTCAGCCAATTCACGCCTCATACCTTCAAAGTTAGCCTTCTTTAAGTTCTGGACCATGGTCTCTGAATTAACCGTTTCATTCTCCATCCTAATGCAGAATTCCACCATATTATGGTCACTCTTCCCCAAGGGGCCTCGCACAACGAGATTGCTAATTAATCCTTTCTCATTACATAACACCCAGTCTAAGATGGCCTCCCCCCTAGTTGGTTCCTCGACATATTGGTCTAAAAAACCATCCCTTATGCACTCCAGAAAATCCTCCTCCACCGTATTGCTTCCAGTTTGGTTAGCCCAATCTATGTGCATATTAAAGTCACCCATTATAACTGCTGCACCTTTATTGCACGCACCCCTAATTTCCTGTTTGATGCCCTCCCCAACATCACTACTACTGTTTGGAGGTCTGTACACAACTCCCACTAACGTTTTTTGCCCTTTGGTGTTCTGCAGCTCTACCCATATAGATTCCACATCATCCAAGCTAATGTCCTTCCTAACTATTGCCTTAATCTCCTCCTTAACCAGCAATGCTACCCCACCTCCTTTTCCTTTTATTCTATCCTTCCTGAATGTTGAATACCCCTGGATGTTGAGTTCCCAGCCCTGCTCATCCTGGAGCCACGTCTCCGTAATCCCAATCACATCATATTTGTTAACATCTATTTGCACAGTTAATTCATCCACCTTATTGCGGATACTCCTTGCATTAAGACACAAAGCCTTTAGGCTTGTTTTTTTAACACCCTCTGTCCTTTTAGAATTTTGCTGTACAATGGCCCTTTTTGTTCTTTGCCTTGGGTTTCTCTGCCCTCCACTTTTCCTCATCTCCTTTCTGTCTTTTGTTTTTGCCTCCTTTTTGTTTCCCTCTATCTCCCTGCATTGGTTCCCATCCCCCTGCCATATTAGTTTAACTCCTCCCCAACAGCACTAGCAAACACTTCCCTGAGGACATTGGTTCCGATTCTGCCCAGGTGCAGACCGTCCGGATTGTACTGGTCCCACCTCCCCCAGAACCGGTTCCAATGCCCCAGGAATTTGAATCCTTCCCTGCTGCACCATTGCTCAAGCCACGTATTCATCTGAGCTATCCTGCGATTCCTACTCTGACTAGCACGTGGCACTGGTAGCAATCCCGAGATTACTACTTTTGAGGTCCTACTTTTTAATTTAGCTCCTAGCTCCTTAAATTCATTTCGTAGGAACTCATCCCTTTTTTTACCTATGTCATTGGTACCAATGTGCACCACGACAACTGGCTGTTCTCCCTCCCTTTTTAGAATGTCCTCCACCCGCTCCGAGACATCCTTGACCATTGCACCAGGGAGGCAACATACCATCCTGGAGTCTCGGTTGCGGCCGCAGAAACGCCTATCTATTCCCCTTACAATTGAATCCCCTATCACTATCGCTTGCCCACTCTTTTTCCTGCCCTCCTGTGCAACAGAGCCAGCCACGGTGCCATGAACTTGGCTGCTGCTGCCCACTCCTGATGAGTCATCCCCCTCAACAGCACTCAAAGCAGTGTATCTGTTTTGCAGTGGGATGACCACAGGGGACCCCTGCACTACCTTCCTTGCACTACTCTTCCTGCTGGTCTTCCATTCCCTCGCTGGCTGTGGACCCTTCTCCTGCAGTAAGACCAACTCGCTACACGTGATACTCACGTCATTCTCAGCATCGTGGATGCTCCAGAGTGAATCCACCTTCAGCTCCAACTCCGCAACGCGGACCGTCAGTAGCCGGAGGTGGACACACTTCCCGCACATGTAGTCGTCAGGGACACTGGTGTTGTCCCCGTGTTCCCACATGGTACAGGAGGAGCATATCACGTGACCGAGCTGTCCTGCCATGACTTAACCCTTAGATACACTTAAATTGCCGACAACAATGTTAAAAGTTACTGACTAATAAAGAAAAAGAAAAACTACTCACCAATCAGCAGCCAATCACTTACCACGTTGGCTGTGACGTCACCTTTTGATTTCTTTCTACTTCTTTTTTGCCTTCTCTCCCAGCTGGAGCTGCACCGGTACGCCTCTCTCGACTCCCGCCTCTCTCGACGCTCCCCGGACTGCTGAGCCTTTTATAGGCCGCTGCCTCTCTCGACTCCCGCCTCTCTCGACGCTCCCCGGACTGCTGAGCCTTTTATAGGCCGCTGCCTCTCTCGACTCCTGCCTCTCTCGACGCTCCCCGGACTGCTGAGCCTTTTATAGGCCGCTGCCTCTCTCGACTCCCGCCTCTCTCGACGCTCCCCGGACTGCTGAGCCTTTTATAGGCCGCTGCCTCTCTCGACTCCTGCCTCTCTCGACGCTCCCCGGACTGCTGAGCCTTTTATAGGCCGCTGCCTCTCTCGACTCCCGCCTCTCTCGACGCTCCATCCTTGACCCTTGCACCAGGGAGGCAACATACCATCCTGGAGTCTCGGTTGCGGCCGCAGAAACGCCTATCTATTCCCCTTACAATTGAATCCCCTATCACTATCGCTCGCCCACTCTTTTTCCTGCCCTCCTGTGCAACAGAGCCAGCCACGGTGCCATGAACTTGGCTGCTGCTGCCCACTCCTGATGAGTCATCCCCCTCAACAGCACTCAAAGCAGTGTATCTGTTTTGCAGTGGGATGACCACAGGGGACCCCTGCACTACCTTCCTTGCACTACTCTTCCTGCTGGTCTTCCATTCCCTCGCTGGCTGTGGACCCTTCTCCTGCAGTAAGACCAACTCGCTACACGTGATACTCACGTCATTCTCAGCATCAGAAATTTTGGGGCCAGCCCATTTTGATATTGCTGAGTGAGAGAAAGATGCATATACTAACAGTTGACTGCTTACACCAGGAAGCTTGAAAATATGTGAGGCTGGATATATTATTTAATGCCAGAGTTTAGATTGGGAACTCCTTATCTGGGGAATTCTGGACACAAATCTGCACACTATCATGGAGCTGCAATGTGCTACTTCACCTTTCATTTAGTATTACATTCTTCCATCCTCGTGCAGATATTTCCATGCCTTCCTTTGCCAATTGGAACGTGGACCATGTCATGGCTTCTGATTTTACTGTTCCTTGCTGATGTGGCCAGTAAAAAATAAGCCTCCAGAAGGCAGGGTAGATAAAGGTGACAGCCATTCAGTAACACAAAGCATAACATGCATGCTGGTTACCAGTTTGGAGTCTCCGCATTTTGTACTTTACAGAATGCTAATTGACATACCTTGCAGAGAGTTTTGCATGTTTGCTATCTGCCTATTTAGCTCTTGCTTCTGGATATTGATTTGATTGATTTCCTGATTTAGTTCATCCATCTCAGTTTGCAGTTTCTGCAGTTTGGACAAGCCATTTCTGTTATTGTCTTCAGTGGCTTCGACGGCTCTGGAAACGCAAAACATTTAATTATATTATATTTATATAGGTGTGAATACTAAAAATCCATTTTAAATTTAATGGTTTCAGTTGTTTTTAATGCAAACACATCAAAATGTGTGTGGAAAAGTACCGAAAAATTATTGGTGATGTTTGTATTGGCTGCAAAGGCAAAGTTGAATAGAGGATTATGCATGATATGAAATTCATACAATCCAAAACATGTGGAACTGCAGCAACAATATATTATAAAGAAAGACTGGCATTTATATTGCGTTTTTATAACCTCAGGACATCCCAAAACTAATGAAGCGCTTTTGAAGTGTAGTCACTGTTGTAATGTAGGAAACACGGCAGCCAATTAGCGCTCAGTAAGGTCCCACGAACAGTGAGGAAATAAATGACCAAATCATCTATTTTAGGTGTTGGGTTGAGGGATAAATATTGGCCAGGACACAGGAGAATTTCTCAGCTATTCTTTAAATAATGCCGTGGGATCTTTAACATCCATCCGAGAGGTTTGACGCTTCACCTGAAAGACGGCATCTTCAACAGTGCAGAACTCCCTCAGTACTGCACTGAAGCGCTAGCCTAAATTATGTGCTCAAGTCTCTGTAGTGGGATTTGAACTCACGACCTTCTGACTCTAGTGTGAATGGATTTGTGAAAGGGAAATCATGCTTGACAAATCTGGAATTTTTTGAGGATGTTTCCAGTAAAGTGGACAAGGGAGAACCAGTTGATGTGGTGTATTTGGACTTTCAGAAGGCTTTCGACAAGGTCCCACACAAGAGATTAATGTGCAAAGTTAATGCACATGGGATTGGGGGTAGTGTGCTGACGTGGATTGAGAACTGGTTGTCAGACAGGAAGCAAAGAGTAGGAGTAAATGACTACTTTTCAGAATGGCAGGCAGTGACTAGTGGGGTACCTCAAGGTTCTGTGCTGGGGCCCCAGCTGTTTACATTGTACATTAATGATTTAGACGAGGGGATTAAATGAAGTATCTCCAAATTTGCGGATGCCACTAAGTTGGGTGGTAGTGTGAGCTGCGAGGAGGATGCTATGAGGCTGTAGAGTGACTTGGATAGGTTAGGTGAGTGGGCAAATGCATGGCAGATGAAGTATAATGTGAATAAATGTGAGGTTATCCACTTTGGTGGTAAAAACAGAGAGACAGACTATTATCTGAATGGTGACAGATTAGGAAAAGGGGAGGTGCGACGAGACCTGGGTGTCATGGTACAGCAGTCATTGAAGGTTGGCATGCAGGTACAGCAGGCGGTTAAGAAAGCAAATGGCATGTTAGCCTTCATAGCGAGGGGATTTGAGTACAGGGGCAGAGAGGTGTTACTACAGTTGTACAGGGCCTTGGTGAGGCCACACCTGGAGTATTGTGTACAGTTTTGGTCTCCTAACTTGAGGAAGGACATTCTTGCTATTGAGGGCGTGCAGCGAAGGTTCACCAGACTGACTCCCGGGATGGCGGGACGGACATATCAAGAAAGACTGGATCAACTGGGCTTGTATTCACTGGAGTTCAGAAGAATGAGAGGGGATCTCAGAGACGTTTAAAATTCTGACGGGTTTAGACAGGTTAGATGCAGGAAGAATGTTCCCAATGTTGGGGAAGTCCAGAACCTGGGGTCACAGTCTAAGGATAAGGGGAAAGCCATTTAGGACCGAGATGAGGAGAAACTTCTTCACCCAGAGAGTGGTGAACCTGTGGAATTCTCTACCATAGAAAGTTGTTGAGGCCAATTCATTAAATATATTCAAAAAGGAGTTAGATATAGTCCTTACTACTAGGGGGAATCAAGGGGTATGGCGAGAAAGCAGGAATAGGGTACTGAAGTTGCATGTTCAGCCATGAACTCATTGAATGGCGGTGCAGGCTCGAAGGGCCGAATGGCCGACTCCTGCACCTATTTTCAATGTTTCTATGTACCCTACATCAAAAAGATGAACTGATCTATTCTCTCCACAGATGCTGACTGACTTAGAGTATTTCCAGCTTCTTGTGTTTTTGATTCAGATCTCCCAAATCTGCCTTTTTTAGATTTTGTCTTCTGGGGTTTTACTCGATTTACAATGTTTTAACAAGATAGAGGAACAGAGGTGAGGTTGCAGTGTGAGCTGTAGTCATTGCAGACACTGTTTAATTAGCTTAATGGTTAGGAACTAAGTTATGAGGCTCACCGACAGTACTGGTTATTGGTACTACTATGTAATCTGGCATATTAACATTAGTGCTAGTTTCTAGTGCTTTATCTGGTATTGGACTGGGTTAATATCTTGTGCTGCTTCTTACTTTTTTGCTTGAGAAAGTTTGTTCTCCAGTACGAGGCAATTCCCCTTAATGTGACTTTTCTCTCTCTCCAGACATTTAATACTGTGCTGAAGGGAATTTATCTTGGTAGTCAGCTGGTCTACCTCTTGCCGATCCTTCTCAATAAGCTGCTTCTGATGTTCTATTTCTGCTCGTTGTTGCTGGGAGGTGAGCTGTAGGTCTTCCAGTTCACTCTTCTCCTGAAGCAAAATGGCATTAATGAGCACTGTGAAAATTAATCATGTAATATTGACCAAAGTCCTACTCTGGCTACAAACTGGGTATATATATATTTTTTTAATAAAGTGCATTATGTACAAGTTATTGCAATGAACACTCCTGCACCCTTACTTTATTATTTCAAAATCAAGTAAATGTTCCTTTTTGTAGAACAGAAACTCAAATTCTTGCACCTGTAGTTAATGCCTATTGCTACAGGCCATTAGAGGAGAGAATGCCAGTGCTTTATGCACAGTGCTAATATTGTATTTACAAATAAATGACATGGGACTGTGAACCAACTTAAGGAAAAAGGACGAAAGCTCTTAAGGATATTCCTTTTTCTGGATTTCTTTAAAGCTAAATTTAGGTATTAAATTTATAACACATCACTTTACCTGCTGCTACTAACTAGCAATGAGGGGGCATGAAAATGCCATTTTTCCCTGCGTAACACTACTTTTAAACATCTCAATAAAAATTAAAAGTATAGAAGAAAAGCCGTCTCTGCTGGCTGATCTAACCAATAACAGTTATTACCTGTTAGCATAAAAGCACACCTTGTAATTCATAAATCTCACTAAAAACACTCAATGTGAAGAGAAGGATTAAAAAAAAATGCATATAAAAGATTAGGGACCAAAAAAGCAAACTCCTTTTGGAGACAGGAGTATGGCTGAGGTACTAAATGAGTACTTTGCATCTGTCTTCACTAAAGGAAAGGATGCTGCCAATGTCACAGTAAAGGAGGTAGTAGAGCAATTGAATAGGATAAAAATAGATAAATAGGATTTAGTTAGAAGGTTGGCAGCACTCTAAGTAGAAAGTCATCTGTTCCGGATAGGATGCATCCTAGATTGCTGAGGGAAATAAGGGTGGAAATTGCGGAGGCTCTGGCCACAATCTTCCAATCCTCCTTGGATATGGGGGTGGTGCCAGAGGACTGGAGCATTGCAAATGTTACACCCCTGTTCAAAAGAGGGGAGAGGGATAAACCCAACAACTACAGGCCAGTCAGCCTAATATCGGTGGTGGGGGAACTTTTAGAAACAATAATCCAGGACAAAATTAATTAGCACTTGGAAAATTTGGGGTTAATAAAGGAGAGCAACCACGGATTTGTTAAAGGCAAATCGTGTTTGATTAACTTGACTGCGTTCTTTGGTGAAGTAACAGAGGGTTGATGAGGATAGTGCAGTTGATGTGGCGTATGGGAGACTCCGAGAGTTCGAGAGAGTCCGAGAGCGGAAGTCCGTGAGTTCGGGAAGCCAGGGGTCCGAGGAGCAGGAGGGCCGGAGGTAGGCGAGGAATTCACTTCTGACGAGGATCGGAGAGTCGGACAGTTTAAAAAAGAGTGGGAGTCGGAGGAGTGGAGGTCATCGGGAGCAGCGAGGCCCATAAAAGGGGGCCCAGCAGTCAGAGGTAGTTGCAGGGGCAGAAGGTAAAAAGAAATTGAAGTGTGATGTCACAGCCAAGAGGGTAAGTGATTGGCTGGTGGATTGGTGAGTATTTAATTTTTTTCCCCCTTTTCTGATCAGTAAGAAACCTTTGGCATCGTTACCAATTAGGTTAATTTAAGGGTTAAGCCATGGCAGGAGAGCCCAGACCCATGTCATGCACATCCTGTGCTATGTGGGAAATCAGGGACGCTTCCAGTGTCCCTGACTACTCTGTGTGCAGGAAGTGTGTCCAGCTGCAGCTCCTGACAGACCGCATTGCGGCACTGGAGATGCGCATGGACTCACTCTGGAGCATCTGCGATGCTGAGGATGTCGTGAATAGCACGTTTAATGAGTTGGTCACACTGTCAGGAAAGATTACACAGCCAGATAGGGAATGGGTGACCATCAGGCAGAGCAATGGAAGGAAGGTAGTGCAGGGGTCCCCTGTGGTCATCTCCCTCCAAAACAGATACACCGTTTTGGATACTGTTGGGGGAGATGTCTCATCAGGGGAAGGTAACAGCAGCCAAGTCCATGGCACCAGGGGTGGCTCTGCTGCACAGGAGGGCAGGAAAAAGAGTGGGAGAGTTATCGTGATAGAGGATTCTATTGTAAGGGGAATAGATAGGCGTTTCTGCGGCCACAAACGAGACTCCAGGATGGTATGTTGCCTCCCTGGTGCAAGGGTCAAGAATGTCTGAGCGGCTGCAGAGCATTCTGGAGGGGGAGGGTGAACAGCCAGCTGTCGTGGTACATATAGGTACCAACGATATAGGTAAGAAACAGGATGAGGTCCTACAAGCTGAATTTAGGGAGCTCGGAGTTAAATTAAAAAGCAGGACCTCAAAAAGGTAGTAATCTCAGGATTGCTAGTCAGAGTAGGAATTGCAGGATAGCTTAGATGAATACGTGGCTTGAGGAGTGGTGCAAGAGGGAGGGATTCAAATTCCTGGGACATTGGAACCAGTTCTGAGGGAGGTGAGACCAGTACAAACCGGACGGTCTGCACCTGGGCAGGACCGGAGCTGATGTCCTTGGGGGAGTGTTTGCTAGTGCTGTTGGGGAGAGTTTAAACTAAAAAAGCAAGGGGATGGGAATCTATGCAGGGAGACAGAGGAAAGTAAAAAGGGGGCAGAAGCAAAAGGTAGGAAGGAGAAAAGAGTGGAGGGCAGAGAAATCAAGGGCAAAAATCAAAAAGAGCTACATTACAAGATAATTCTAAAAGGACAAAGTGTTAAAAAAACAAGCCTGAAGGCTCTGAGTCTCAATGCGTGGAGCATTCGTAATAAGGTGGATGATTTGACTGCGCAGATAGCTGTTAACGGATATGATGTAATTGGGATTACGGAGACATGGCTCCAAGGTAACCAAGGCTGGGAACTCAACATCCAGGGGCATTCAATATTCAGGAAGGACAGACAGGAAGGAAAAGGAGGTGGGGTATTGTTACTGGTTAAAGAGGAGATTAATGCAATAGTAAGGAAGGACATTAGTGTGGATGATGTGGAATCTATATATGTGTAGAGCTGCGAAACACCAAAGGGCAGAAAACGTTAGTGGGAATGGTGTACAGACCACCAAACAGTAGTAGGGAGGTTGGGGATGGCATCAAACAGGAAATTAGGGACGCGTGCAATAAGGGTACAGCAGTTATCATGGGTGACTTTAATCTGCATATTGATTGGGCTAACCAAACTGGTAGTAATACTGTGAAGCAGAATTTCCTACAGTGTATAAGGGATGGTTTTCTAGACCAATATATCGAGGAACCAACTAGAGAGGAGGCCATTCTAGACTGGGTCTTGTGTAACAAGAGGGGATTAATTAGCAATCTGGTTCCCCTTGGGGAAGAGTGACCATAATATGGTAGAATTCTTTATTAAAATGGAGAGTGACACATTTAGAAACATTAAAAAAAACATACAAACATAGAAAATAGGTGCAGGAGTAGGCCATTCGGCCCTTCTAGCCTGCACCGCCATTCAATGAGTTCATGGCTGAACATGCAACTTCAGTACCCCATTCCTGCTTTCTCACCATACCCCTTGATCCCCCTAGTAGTAAGGAGTTCATCTAACTCATTTTTGAATATATTTAGTGAATTAGCCTCAACAACTTTCTGTGGTAGAGAATTTCACAGGTTCCCCACTCTCTGGGTGAAGAAGTTTCTCCTCATCTCGGTCCTAAATGGCTTACCCCTTATCCTTAGACTGTGTCCCCTGGTTCTGGACTTCCCCATCATCGGGAACATTCTTCCTGCATCTAACCTGTCTGTACCCATCAGAATTTTAAACGTTTCTATGAGGTCCCCTCTCATTCTTCTGAACTCCAGTGAATACAAGCCCTGTTGATCCAATCTTTCTGATAGGTCAGTCCCGCCATCCCGGGAATCAGTCTGGTGAACCTTCGCTGCACTCCCTCAATAGCAAGAATGTCCTTCCTCAAGTTAGGAGACCAAAACTGTACACAAAACACCAGGTGTGGCCTCACCAAGGCCCTGTACAACTGTAGCAACACCTCCCTGCCCCTGTACTCAAATCCCCTCGCTATGAAGGCCAACATGCCATTTGCTTTCTTAACCGCCTGCTGTACCTGCATGCCAACCTTCAATGACTGATGTACCATGACACCCAGGTCTCGTTGCACCTCCCCTTTTCCTAACCTGTCACCATTCAGATAATAGTCTGTCTCTCTGTTTTTACCACCAAAGTGGATAACCTCACATTTATCCACATTATACTTCATCTGCCATGCATTTGCCCACTCACCTAACCTATCCAAGTCACTCTGCAGCCTCATAGCATCCTCCTCGCAGCTCACTGTCACCCAACTTAGTGTCATCCGCAAATTTGGAGATACTACATTTAATCCCCTCGTCTAAATCATTAATGTACAATGTAAACAGCTGGGGCCCCCGCACAGAACCTTGCGGTACCCCACTAGTCACTGCCTGCCATTCTGAAAAGTAGTCATTTTCTCCTACTCTTTGCTTCCTGTCTGACAACCAGTTCTCAATCCACATCAGCACACTACCTCCAATCCCATGTGCTTTAACTTTGCACATTAATCACTTGTGTGGGACCTTGTCAAAAGCCTTCTGAAAGTCAATATACCACATCAACTGGTTCTCCCTTGTCCACCCTACTGGAAACATCCTCAAAAAAATTCCAGAAGATTTGTCAAGCATGATTTCCCTTTCACAAATCCATGCTGACTTGGACCTATCATGTCACCTCTTTCCAAATGCGCTGCGAAAACATCCTTAATAATTGATTCCATCATTTTACCCACTACTGAGGTCAGGCTGACCAGTCTATAATTCAGTGTTTTCTCTCTCCCTCCTTTTTTAAAAAGTGGGGTTACATTGGCTACCCTCCACTCGATAGGAACTGATCCAGAGTCAATGAAATGTTGGAAAATGACTGTCAATGCATCCGCTATTTCCAAGGCCACCTCCTTAAGTACTCTGGGATGCAGTCCATCAGGCCCTGGGGATTTATCGGCCTTCAATCCCATCAATTTCCCCAACACAATTTCCCGACTAATAAGGATTTCCCTCAGTTCCTCCTCCTTACTAGACCCTCTGACCCCTCTTATATCTGGAAGGTTGTTTGTGTCCTCCTTAGTGAATACCGAACCAAAGTACTTGTTCAATTGGTCTGCCATTTCTTTGTTCCCCGTTATTACTTCCCCTGATTCTGACTGCAGGGGACCTACATTTGTCTTTACTAACCTATTTCTCTTTACATATCGATAGAAACTTTTGCAATCCGTCTTTATGTTCCCTGCAAGCTTCTTCTCGTACTCCATTTTCCCTGCCCTAATCAAACCCTTTGTCCTCCTCTGCTGAGCTCTAAATTTCTCCCAGTCCCCGGATTCGCTGCTATTTCTGGCCAATTTGTATGCCACTTCCTTGGCTTTAATACTATCCCTGATTTCCCTTGATAGCCACGGTTGAGCCACCTTCCCTTTTTTATTTTTACGCCAGACAGGAATGTACAATTGTTGTAGTTCATCCATGCGGTCACTAAATGTCTGCCATTGCCCATCCACAGTCAACCCCTTAAGTATCATTCGCCAATCTATCCTAGCCAATTCACGCCTCATACCTTCAAAGTTACCCTTCTTTAAGTTCTGGACCATGGTCTCTGAATTAACTGTTTCATTCTCCATCCAAATGCAGAATTCCACCATATTATAGTCACTCTTCCCCAAGGGGCCTCGCACAACGAGATTGCTAATTAATCCTCTCTCATTACACAACACCCAGTCTAAGATGGCCTCCCCCCTAGTTGGTTCCTCGACATATTGATCTAGAAAACCATCCCTTATGCACTCCAGGAAATCCTCCTCCACCGTATTGCTTCCAGTTTGGTTAGCCCAATCTATGTGCATATTAAAGTCACCCATTAGAACTGCTGCACCTTTATTGCATGCACCCCTAATTTCCTGTTTGATGCCCTCCCCAACATCACTACTATTGTTTGGAGGTCTGTACACAACTCCCACTAACGTTTTTTGCCCTTAGGTGTTCTGCAGCTCTACCCATATAGATTCCACATCATCCAAGCTAATGTTCTTCCTAACTATTGCATTAATCTCCTCTTTAACCAGCAATGCTACCCCACCTCCTTTTCCTTTTATTCTATCCTTCCTGAATGTTGAATACCCCTGGATGTTGAGTTCCCAGCCCTGATCATCCTGGAGCCACGTCTCTGTGATCCCAATCACATCATATTTGTTAACATCTATTTGCAGTTAATTCATCCACCTTATTACGGATACTCTTTGCATTAAGACACAAAGCCTTCAGGTTTGTTTTTTTAACACCCTTTGTCCTTTTAGAATTCAGAGACAAGTATCCTGAACTTAAAGAAAGGTAACTTCGATGGTATGAGACGTGAATTGGCTAAGATAGACTGGAGAATGTTACTTAAAGGGTTGACGGTGGATAGGCAATGGCAGATATTTAAATATCACATGGATGTACTACAACAATTGTACATCCCTGTGAGGTGTAAGAATAAAAAAGGGAAGGTGGCTCAAGGGAAATTAGGGAATGTGTTAAATCCAAGAAAGAGGCATATAAATTGGCCAGAAAAAGCAGCAAACCTGAGGACTGGGAAACATTTAGAATTCAGCAGAGGAGGACTGAGGGTTTAATTAGGAGGGGAAAATAAGAGTATGAGAGTAAGCTTGCAGGGAACATAAAAACAAAAGGGAGTTAGATGTGGCTCTTACGGCCAAAGGGATTAAGGGGTATGGAGAGAAAGCAGGAATGGGGTACTGAAGTTGCATGATCAGCCATGATCATATGGAATGGTGGTGCAGGCTCGAAGGGCCGAATGGCCTACTCCTGCACCTATTTTCTATGTTTCTATGTATACAGACTTTCAAAAGGCACTTGATAAAGTAGCAGATAATAGACTTGTTAGCCAAATTGAAGACCATGGGATTAAAGGGGCAGTGGCTGTGAGGATACAAAATTGGCTAAAGGACAGAAAGCAGAGTGTGGTGGTGAACAGATGTTTTTCAAGGGAGGTTTGCAGCGGTGTCCCACAGAGGTCAGTGGTGGGACCACTGCATGCACATTATTGCTGAGGATGACCTCCCCATGCGAAGGGTTGTATTGGTCCTTGTGTTGTAATATAAAATGTGTTCAAAAATAGATGAGTTTATGATGTCGCTACACAGGAATAATTATTTCCTCATAGTCTCGAGGGTTGCATTACATTACATTTTGTTACACAAATCACAGACCTGCAGTAGCACAGCTTGGATCCTCTCCAGTTCCTTAGTTTTCTGCTCATGCTGCTGTTTCAGTTCCAAGAGTTGATCATTTTCTAATTGCACCATTTCAAGAACATGTTTCAGCTCTAGGGAGAAAAATACAGGAAACAAAATCTACATTTGTCCAAGACAAAAGTATCAAGGGAAAAATAAATACAACAAGGGAACATTCCTTTATGTAGATTGGTTTAAAGTTGAATTTAGATTATAAGGGATGGAAATTACCTAACACCCCGTATGAGGCGGTAACTTTTGCGGAAGCGCCTAAGTATGGTCAGGCACCACCAAATTCTAGCAGATGCAAACTTCTGGTTTAGTGCTCCAGGAGGGAAGTGGAGCGCTAAGTCAAACGCTACCGCTTCCCTTGGAGCGCTAAACCAGGCAGCAGGACGGTAGCGGTACAGCGCTGCAGAATGTCTGGTGCAGTTCTGCCGGGATCGGAGGCTCCTTCGCTCCCTTAAAAAGGGAAGGGCCATTGCTGCAGGTTCTGCATTAAATTGACTGCCATGCTCGCCGACAGCACCCACGATCCGCGACGACCATCTAACAGAATGCAGGGCTGATCAATTGCGGCACAACAAAATGGTGGGAAAAAAAAAAACAAAATCGCCTGACAATATAAATTTTTCACTTCCCTAAGCGACATTACCATTAAATACCACTCCCCAAGCAGCCGGCCTACCTTACAACGCCTCTTGCAGCTGCCGGTGTTGATGCCAGACGTTGCTGCAGTGGACAGAACCAAAGTTCGTATCCGCGGCGGTACCGGGGCACTGCACACCGGATGACGTCACGATATTCAGGGCACAGGAGATCGTGGCGTTGGGGGTTACTGCCACCTCAAACCTCCAAGGCAAGTTCGCGGGCATTGGTACTCTTGCTGCACCCGGTCGCAGAGCTGGTAGCGACCAGTTATCGTACCTCCGGAGGCGCTAATGGGAGGCGCAAAGGAGGCTAATTTCTCCCTCTAAGTTTATAACATTTCATCATACATGAGTTATTGACCAACAGTAAGAGGACGTGAAAGACATGTTATTTATTATTATTATTGAAATTACATGTTATTATGACATGGCAGATGCAGTATAACTTGGATAAATGTGAAGTTATCCACTTTGGTAGGAAAAACAAAGACAAAGTATTATTTAAATGGTGATAGCTTGGGAAATGTCAATGTACAAAGGGATCTGGGTGTCCTTGTACACCAGTCATTGAAAGTAAACATGCAGGTGCAGCAAGCAGTTAAGAAGGCAAATGGTATGTTGGCCTTCATTGCAAGAGGATTGGAGTACAGGTGCAAGGATGACTTTCTCCAGTTATACAGGAACTTGGTGAGACCACACCTGGAGTATTGTGTGCAGTTTTGGTCTCCTTACTTAAGAATATACTTGCCATAGGAGGGAATGTAGCGAAGGTTCACCAGACTGATTCCTGGGATGGCAGGACTGTCTTGAGGAGAGATTGGGTTGACTAGGCCTGTATTCACTAGAGTTTGGAAGAATGAGAGTGGATCTCATTGAAACGTATAAAATTCTAACGAGGTTGGACAGACTGGATGCAGGGAGGATGTTTCCCCTGGCTGGGAAGTCTAGAATAAGGGGTCACAGTCTCAGGATATGGGGTAGGAAATTTAGGACTGAGATGAGGAGAAATTTTTTCACTCAGGGTGGTGAACCTGTGGAATTCTCCACCATAGAAGGCTGTGGAGGCCAAGTCACTGAATATATTAGAGAGATCGATTTCTAGGCACAAAAGGCATCAAGGGGTATGGGGAGAAAGCAGGAATATGGGGCCCAAGTTTCCACAGGATAAAAAACGGGCGCCCCTCCGAGCTGGGCGCCCGTTTTTCACGCCTAAAACGACGCCAGAAAAAAAACACGCTATTCTCGAGCGCTTTGCAGCTCCTTGTCTGTTTGGCGCGGCGCCCAGGGGGGCGGAGCCTACACTCGCGCCGATTTTGTAAGTGGAAGGGGGCGGGTACTATTTAAATTAGTTTTTTTCCTGCCGGCAACGCTGCGCGTGCGCGTTGGAGAGTTCGCGCACGCGCAGTGTGAAGGAAACATTGGCACTCGGCCATTTTTGTAGTTCTTTGTTGCTGTTTAATTTTTGAACATTTTTTAATAAAAGCACATTGCCATCAGCACATCAGCACTGAGGCTACCCTTCCCCTCCCCACCCTCCACGGCAACAAACGGCGGTTTCCTCCCCCTCCCTCCCCTCCGCGGCGGCAACAAACCGCTGTCTCCTTCCCCTCCACGGCAACAAACCGCTCTCTTCTTCCCCTCCCTCCCCTCCACGGCAACAAACCGCTGTCTCCTTCCCCTCCCTCCCCTCCACGGCAACAAACCGCTGTCTCCTTCCCTTCCCCTCCCTCCCCTCCACGGCAACAAACCGCTCTCTTCTTCCCCTCCCTCCCCTCCACGGCAACAAACCGCTGTCTCCTTCCCCTCCCTCCCCTCCACGGCAACAAACCGCTGTCTCCTTCCCTTCCCCTCCCTCCCCTCCACGGCAACAAACCGCTCTCTTCTTCCCCTCCCTCCCCTCCACGGCAACAAACCGCTGTCTCCTTCCCCTCCCTCCCCTCCACGGCAACAAACCGCTGTCTCCTTCCCTTCCCCTCCCTCCCCTCCCCTCCGCGGCGGCAACAAACCGCTGTCTCCTTCCCCTCCACGGCAACAAACCGCTGTCTCCTTCCCCTCCCTCCCCTCCACGGCAACAAACCGCTGTCTCCTTCCCTTCCCCTCCCTCCCTTCCACGGCAACAAACGGCGGTTTCCTTCCCCACCCCCCCGCGGGAACGAACGATGCTGAAGCACTTTCACACAGGTAGGAAGATGGTTTATTTAATCTTTTCTTTGCTTATAAATGTTTATTCAGGTTGGATTTATTAGTATAATATTTGTAGAAGTATAAATAAGGATTGATTGTAGAATTTAATGTCTTCCCTTCCCCCCCCCCCCGCCACCTCGTTCTGGACGCCTAATTTGTAACCTGCGCCTGATTTTTTAATGTGCAGAGCAGGTTTTTTCAGTTCGACAAAAATCTTCACTTGCTCCATTCTAACTTAGTGTTAGAGAGGGCGAGGGGGGGAAAGAGAAGAGAGGGCAGCGGGGGGGGGGGGGGGAAAAGAGAGAGAAAGAGGAGAGAGGGCGGGGGGGGGGGAGAAAGAGAGGAGAGAGGGCGGGCGGGGGGGGTGAGAGGAGAGAGGGCGGGTGAGGAGAGAGGGCGGGGGCGGGGGTGAGAGGAGAGAGGGCGGGAGGGTGAGAGGAGAGAGGGCGGGGGGGGGGGGTGAGAGGAGAGAGGGTGGGGGCGGTGGGTGGGAAGAGAGAGGAGGGTGGGTGGGGGGGTGGAGAGAGGGCTGGGAAAGAGAGAGGGGGAAGAGAGGGGGCGGAGGAGGGCGACAGGGCTGGGAGGGGGCGGAGGAGGGCGACAGGGCTGGGAGGGGGCGGAGGAGGGCGACAGGGCTGGGAGGGGGCGGAGGAGGGCGACAGGGCTGGGAGGGGGCGGAGGAGGGCGACAGGGCTGGGAGGGGGCGGAGGAGGGCGACAGGGCTGGGAGGGGGCGGAGGAGGGCGACAGGGCTGGGAGGGGGCGGAGGAGGGCGACAGGGCTGGGAGGGGGCGGAGGAGGGCGACAGGGCTGGGAGGGGGCGGAGGAGGGCGACAGGGCTGGGAGGGGGCGGAGGAGGGCGACAGGGCTGGGAGGGGGCGGAGGAGGGCGACAGGGCTGGGAGGGGGCGGAGGAGGGCGACAGGGCTGGGAGGGGGCGGAGGAGGGCGACAGGGCTGGGAGGGGGCGGAGGAGGGCGACAGGGCTGGGAGGGGGCGGAGGAGGGCGACAGGGCTGGGAGGGGGCGGAGGAGGGCGACAGGGCTGGGAGGGGGCGGAGGAGGGCGACAGGGCTGGGAGGGGGCGGAGGAGGGCGACAGGGCTGGGAGGGGGCGGAGGAGGGCGACAGGGCTGGGAGGGGGCGGAGGAGGGCGACAGGGCTGGGAGGGGGCGGAGGAGGGCGACAGGGCTGGGAGGGGGCGGAGGAGGGCGACAGGGCTGGGAGGGGGCGGAGGAGGGCGACAGGGCTGGGAGGGGGCGGAGGAGGGCGACAGGGCTGGGAGGGGGCGGAGGAGGGCGACAGGGCTGGGAGGGGGCGGAGGAGGGCGACAGGGCTGGGAGGGGGCGGAGGAGGGCGACAGGGCTGGGAGGGGGCGGAGGAGGGCGACAGGGCTGGGAGGGGGCGGAGGAGGGCGACAGGGCTGGGAGGGGGCGGAGGAGGGCGACAGGGCTGGGAGGGGGCGGAGGAGGGCGACAGGGCTGGGAGGGGGCGGAGGAGGGCGACAGGGCTGGGAGGGGGCGGAGGAGGGCGACAGGGCTGGGAGGGGGCGGAGGAGGGCGACAGGGCTGGGAGGGGGCGGAGGAGGGCGACAGGGCTGGGAGGGGGCGGAGGAGGGCGACAGGGCTGGGAGGGGGCGGAGGAGGGCGACAGGGCTGGGAGGGGGCGGAGGAGGGCGACAGGGCTGGGAGGGGGCGGAGGAGGGCGACAGGGCTGGGAGGGGGCGGAGGAGGGCGACAGGGCTGGGAGGGGGCGGAGGAGGGCGACAGGGCTGGGAGGGGGCGGAGGAGGGCGACAGGGCTGGGAGGGGGCGGAGGAGGGCGACAGGGCTGGGAGGGGGCGGAGGAGGGCGACAGGGCTGGGAGGGGGCGGAGGAGGGCGACAGGGCTGGGAGGGGGCGGAGGAGGGCGACAGGGCTGGGAGGGGGCGGAGGAGGGCGACAGGGCTGGGAGGGGGCGGAGGAGGGCGACAGGGCTGGGAGGGGGCGGAGGAGGGCGACAGGGCTGGGAGGGGGCGGAGGAGGGCGACAGGGCTGGGAGGGGGCGGAGGAGGGCGACAGGGCTGGGAGGGGGCGGAGGAGGGCGACAGGGCTGGGAGGGGGCGGAGGAGGGCGACAGGGCTGGGAGGGGGCGGAGGAGGGCGACAGGGCTGGGAGGGGGCGGAGGAGGGCGACAGGGCTGGGAGGGGGCGGAGGAGGGCGACAGGGCTGGGAGGGGGCGGAGGAGGGCGACAGGGCTGGGAGGGGGCGGAGGAGGGCGACAGGGCTGGGAGGGGGCGGAGGAGGGCGACAGGGCTGGGAGGGGGCGGAGGAGGGCGACAGGGCTGGGAGGGGGCGGAGGAGGGCGACAGGGCTGGGAGGGGGCGGAGGAGGGCGACAGGGCTGGGAGGGGGCGGAGGAGGGCGACAGGGCTGGGAGGGGGCGGAGGAGGGCGACAGGGCTGGGAGGGGGCGGAGGAGGGCGACAGGGCTGGGAGGGGGCGGAGGAGGGCGACAGGGCTGGGAGGGGGCGGAGGAGGGCGACAGGGCTGGGAGGGGGCGGAGGAGGGCGACAGGGCTGGGAGGGGGCGGAGGAGGGCGACAGGGCTGGGAGGGGGCGGAGGAGGGCGACAGGGCTGGGAGGGGGCGGAGGAGGGCGACGGGGCTGGGAGGGGGCGGAGGAGGGCGACGGGGCTGGGAGGGGGCGGAGGAGGGAGACGGGGCTGGGAGGGGGCGGAGGAGGGCGACAGGGCTGGGAGGGGGCGGAGGAGGGCGACAGGGCTGGGAGGGGGAGGAGGAGGGCGACAGGGCTGGGAGGGGGTGGAGGAGGAGGACAGGGCTGGGAGGGGGTGGAGGAGGAGGACAGGGCTGGGAGGGGGCGGAGGAGTGCGACAGGGCTGGGAGGGGGTGGAGGAGGAGGACAGGGCTGGGAGGGGGCGGAGGAGGGCGACAGGGCTGGGAGGGGGTGGAGGAGGAGGACAGGGCTGGGAGGGGAAAAAGAGGACAGAGAGGGGGGGGTGAGAAAGAGGACAGAGAGGGGGGAAGAGGAGGAGGACAGAGAGAGGGAGGGGGGTGGGAGAGGAGGACAGAGAGGGGGTGGGGCAGAGAGATGGAGATCAGAGAGATGAGGATCTCTTGGTGGGGTGACGGGGTGGTAAAAAGAGTACAGAGAGCACAGTGGGGATGGCAGACGATCGTGATCCAATACTAAAGCTGGGTGGGGGGGCAGTGGTTTAGAACGAGAATGTGATCCAGATTGTTAAGACTGGTTGAAATCCAGAAGTCACGACACTCACTATTCACTTCATACCCAATAAACCTGTTAACAATCCTTGAGCCACACACAATGCCCCATCTATGGTGGGGAGTGGGGGTCGGGGGAAGTGAGGTCAGGAACTTGGGCGGGGTGTGGGGGGAGGGAAGAGAGAAGAGAGAAGATAATGAACTTCAAGGAGTGGGAGAAGGTCTTAACCCGTGAGAGTGAGCCCTGCCTGCTCCATGTGAGCTCTGTTCTGTCTTGAGTCGCCAGTCAGACTGACTCGAATTACACTTTGCAAAGAGAAACTGCTGGGTTTGTCTTATCCTCCAAGGGAACCAATCAGCAATCAGGACTCATCGTCAAGGGGATCCAAACAGAGCTTTAGGTGTCACAAATAAACGCATCCTTTTCGAAAACCAACCTGTCTTTTGCTTATGTATCTGTGCTCGGACGCTCTGATGCCTGTCTTCCTCATTCATCACTTCTTGTTTTGACAAGAAAAGGTGTGAATTCTTCTCACTGATCTCAGCATTTAGTTCTCCTTTCTGTGCACTCATCTCTTCAAGCAAGGCCTTCAGCTCCTATAAAACATAATTTCATGTTTTTACTATTCTGTGAAGATCTTCAAAATGTTTTTATCATATATACATTTACATTATCATTTATACTCAAAAACAGAAAATGCTGGAAACATGCAGCAGATAAATCAGTATCTGTGGAAAGAACAGACAAGTTAACATTTCGGATTTAATCATTGATCTGAAACACTGACCTTTGGTTAGCATACTGACTGTTAAAGGGGAAGGACAATCCAGAGAGAGCAAATGTCCTAATATTCAGCTTGGAAATTATTTTCTCTTAACCCATTATAAAACTTGAATAATTTTGAGGTCTTACAGCCTCTTCGCCAAAATGGATGAGTCACAGAATGGCTCTATTCACTTTAATGGAAGTTGGCATTTCCATACATGCCTGGAAGCTGATCAAGCACAGTTTGACCTGAGGAAAGCACACTATTGGCAGGGTTATGTGCACTCAGCAGGTTGAGGCTTTCCAAGGACAGATGGCTCAACATCAGCCCCCAGGCTAGTCCAAAGAAAATGGAGCTGCTCCGGAATACATGCAATGTACAACATGAATCAAAGAGCAGTTGGGGGAAGAAAGTCTCCAGGTAGCCAGAAATCAAGCAAACTTTAGAATAGTTAAAAACATGATAACACAGGACTTCCCCATTGAGGCTTTCTCAGAAGCAACAAACTAAGTCAAGCAGGTCGAAGCAGAATTTCCCATAAATAAACTTATTATATATAAACATTTTCAACAGAATACATCTTGCACTACAAATAAATGTACTGACCCGAATTTGCCGCTGCTTATCAACCACCTCTGCCTCACCATCCCAAAGAACTTCTGAAAGGCTTGCTTTCTTCTTGTCGATGTTAGTCTGAAGAAAGTGAAGCTCTTCTTTCTTCTTGCCTGAACACCTGCCCAACATCATTAAATTTTCCTGCAGTGCTGAAACCTGATGGCAAAGCAAAAAATGTCACAATTTCATTGCTGTTAATGTGCTAAGAAATTACTATTGGTCTTCAATTTAAAACTGAAATTAGTGGTATTGTAATGGAGACTGCTTTGCCTGTACCAACACTGCTTAATTTTGTGGGTTTAAAAAAAATTCATTGCAATACCAATTTTTAAAGTCAGTTTTTCTTCCATCTGTAGAATCTCCATACACCACATAGAATGCCGTGGCAGAGGAACAGGTGGCCAGCTTTCAAGTCTTTGATAATGCTTGTTTGATACTAGACACAAAGTGAATGACAGCAGCTTTTTACCATTTCAGAATATTCCAACCTGTATGCATCTTACTCAATGCCCAACAGCAGCAACCAAAACCATTATTTCTACTGCAGCAACATCTATTACCTTGATTAAACTCATCTTTGCCAAGCAAAGATGGATTACCCTTTTAACAGGATTAATTCATTCGGTGACATCTTCTGCAATTACCTCACAATTTAGGCTTTCCAATTCATTCTTTTTGTCCTGCAACAATGTTTCTGCTTCTCTCAGTGTTTCCAGGTGCTGTTTTTCTTTGGTTTCTGCAAATTGGATCTCTGCTTGTAGTTTTTCTAGACTGAACATTAAAAAGACAATTAATAAACTCTGCTATATTATAATTTACAATAGGTAAAATATAGGGCTAATAATTCGACTGACCCTGATGGGGGGACCGCAATGCAGGATCATCTCGCGCCCTTCAAAGTAACGCAGGCAGCATGCCAACTTCGTGCTGCCTACTAATTAGAATGATTGTGGCGTGCAGCCCAATGCTGAATGCGCTGCACTCTCAGCAGGGGGGCCCCCAAGTCCGAGAGAGGCTAGTACCAATTAAAGCTAGCCTGCACTTCTTAAAAGGGAGGTGCATTCTGGCTGCAGTAGGTGATTCAACTGGCGGGGAACAGAGTATGGGCAGGAAGAAGTATTAATGGCACAACAGGGGAGAGAGTATGCTCCAAGGTTCTCGAATGCAGCACTGATGGCCTTGGTGCAGAAGGCGCAGGAGGAGGAACAGAGGTCCTGTTTTTACCAGGGGCCAGAGAACCCTCCAGGCAAATTCCATACACCTGCCAACAATCTCCATCAATCACAACTCAAACCTCACATTCATAGCTTCACGTAATCCTCACACACTTAGCACTGCTGCAAGCCTCACACCCACATCTCACAGCTTGCACACACTGCCAGCTATTATACTATGACAGCACATCACCCAAACACACTGCACCATATTCACGAACACACTTTCCTCGATCTTGCAGGACAAGGTGGTTCATAACCAGAGGCAGCAGGACCTAATCAGAGGGGGACAGGTGCACCTGCATGAACTGACCCCTCATGAGAGAGTGTGCTGGAGATAATTGGAGTAACATAGAAACATAGAAAATAGGTGCAGGAGTAGGCCATTCAGCCCTTCTAGCCTGCACCGCCATTCAATGAGTTCATGGCTGAACATGAAACTTCAGTACCCCCTTCCTGCTTTCTCGCCATAACCCTTGATCCCCCGAGTAGTAAGGACTTCATCTAACTCCCTTTTGAATATATTTAGTGAATTGGCCTCAACTACTTTCTGTGGTAGAGAATTCCACAGGTTCACCACTCTCTGGGTGAAGAAGTTTCTCCTCATCTCGGTCCTAAATGGCTTACCCCTTATCCTCAGACTGTGACCCCTGGTTCTGGACTTCCCCAACATTGGGAACATTCTTCCTGCATCTAACCTGTCTAAACCCGTCAGAATTTTAAACGTTTCCATGAGGTCCCCTCTCATTCTTCTGAACTCCAGTGAATACAAGCCCAGTTGATCCAGTCTTTCTTGATAGGTCAGTCCCGCCATCCCGGGAATCAGTCTGGTGAATCTTCGCTGCACTCCCTCAATAGCAAGAATGTCCTTCCTCAAGTTAGGAGACCAAAACTGTTCGCAATACTCCAGGTGTGGCCTCACCAAGGCCCTGTACAACTGTAGCAACACCTCCCTGCCCCTGTATTCAAATCCCCTCGCTATGAAGGCCAACATGCCATTTGCTTTCTTAACCGCCTGCTGTACCTGCATGCTAACCTTCAATGACTGATGTACCATGACACCCAGGTCTCGTTGCACCTTCCCTTTTCCTAATCTGTCACCATTCAGATAATAGTCTGTCTCTCTCTTTTTACCACCAAAGTGGATAACCTCACATTTATCCACATTATACTTCATCTGCCATGCATTTGCCCACTCACCTAACCTATCCAAGTCACTCTGCAGCCCAATAGCATCCTCCTCGCAGCTCACACTGCCACCCAACTTAGTGTCATCCGCAAATTTGGAGATACTGCATTTAATCCCCTCGTCTAAATCATTAATGTACAATGTAAACAGCTGGGGCCCCAGCACAGAACCTTGCGGCACCCCACTAGTCACTGCCTGCCATTCTGAAAAGTACCCGTTTACTCCTACTCTTTGCTTCCTGTCTGACAACCAGTTCTCAATCCACGTCAGCACACTACCCCCAATCCCATGTGCTTTAACTTTGCACATTAATCTGTTGTGTGGGACCTTGTCGAAAGCCTTCTGAAAGTCCAAATATACCACATCAACTGGTTCTCCTTTGTCCACTCTACTGGAAACATCCTCAAAAAATTCCAGAAGATTTGTCAAGCATGATTTCCCTTTCACAAATCCATGCTGACTTGGACCTATCATGTCACCATTTTCCAGGTGCACTGCTATGACATCCTTAATAATTGATTCCATCATTTTACCCACAACTGAGGTCAGGCTGACCGGTCTATAATTCCCTGTTTTCTCTCTCCCTCCTTTTTTAAAAAGTGGGGTTACATTGGCTACCCTCCACTCGATAGGAACTGATCCAGAGTCAATGGAATGTTGGAAAATGACTGTCAATGCATCCGCTATTTCCAAGGCCACCTCCTTAAGTACTCTGGGATGCAGTCCATCAGGCCCTGGGGATTTATCGGCCTTCAATCCCATCAATTTCCCCAACACAATTTCCCGACTAATAAAGATTTCCCTCAGTTCCCCCTCCTTACTCGACCCTCTGACCCCTTTTATATCCGGAAGGTTGTTTGTATCCTCCTTAGTGAATACCGAACCAAAGGTCTGCCATTTCTTTGTTCCCCGTTATGACTTCCCCTGATTCTGACTGCAGGGGACCTACATTTGTCTTTACTAACCTTTTTCTCTTTACATACCTATAGAAACTTTTGCAATCCGCCTTAATGTTCTCTGCAAGTTTCTTCTCGTACTCCATTTTCCCTGCCCTAATCAAACCCTTTGTCCTCCTCTGCTGAGCTCTAAATTTCTCCCAGTCCCCGGGTTCGCTGCTATTTCTGGCCAATTTGTATGCCACTTCCTTGGCTTTAATACTATCCCTGATTTCCCTTGATAGCCACGGTTGAGCCACCTTCCCTTTTTTATTTTTACGCCAGACAGGAATGTACAATTGTTGTAGTTCATCCATGCGGTCACTAAATGTCTGCCATTGCCCATCCACAGTCAACCCCTTAAGTATCATTCGCCAATCTATCCTAGCCAATTCACGCCTCATACCTTCAAAGTTACCCTTCTTTAAGTTCTGGACCATGGTCTCTGAATTAACTGTTTCATTCTCCATCCAAATGCAGAATTCCACCATATTATGGTCACTCTTCCCCAAGGGGCCTCGCACAACGAGATTGCTAATTAATCCTCTCTCATTACACAACACCCAGTCTAAGATGGCCTCCCCCCCAGTTGGTTCCTCAACATATTGGTCTAGAAAACCATCCCTTATGCACTCCAGGAAATCCTCCTCCACCGTATTGCTTCCAGTTTGGCTAGCCCAATCTATGTGCATATTAAAGTCACCCATTATAACTGCTGCACCTTTATTGCATGCACCCCTAATTTCCTGTTTGATGCCCTCCCCAACATCCGTATTACTGTTTGGAGGTCTGTACACAACTCCTACTAACGTTTTTTGCCCTTTGGTGTTCTGCAGCTCTACCCCTATAGATTCCACATCATCCAAGCTAATGTCTTTCCTAACTATTGCATTAATCTCCTCTTTAACCAGCAATGCTACCCCACCTCCTTTTCCTTTTATTCTATCCTTCCTGAATGTTGAATACCCCTGAATGTTGAGTTCCCAGCCCTGATCATCCTGGAGCCACGTCTCCGTAATCCCAATCACATCATATTTGTTAACATCTATTTGCACAATTAATTCATCCACCTTATTGCGGATACTCCTTGCATTAAGACACAAAGCCTTCAGGCTTGTTTTTTTTTTAACACCCTTTGTCCTTTTAGAATTTTGCTGTACAGTGGCCCTTTTTGTTCTTTGCCTTGGGTTTCTCTACCCTCCACTTTTCCTCATCTCCTTTCTGTCTTTTGCTTTTGCCTCCTTTTTGTTTCCCTCTGTCTCCCTGCATTGGTTCCCATCCCCCTGCCATATTAGTTTCAATCCTCCCCAACAGCACTAGCAAACACTCCCCCTAGGACATTGGTTCCGGTCCTGCCCAGGTGCAGACCGTCCGGTTTGTACTGGTCCCACCTCCCCCATGAGTAGCAATCGCTGAGCCCGTGGCCAATACAAGATGACATTCTCATACCTAATCCTCCTCACATCCCACAATTTCTTCTGATTTACAAGGTACAGATGGTGCAAGCATGCATCTCCTGCTTCCACCCCCCTCCCCTCACTGCAACCGTACGGTTGTGCCTTTCTTTTTTCAGATAGCCAGAAATTGCAACCTGTATTTAACAGTTACTATCCACTTACCCATCAGTCATGTTTTCCATTTTCTGGGCGAGTGCCTGGAATTCTGAATCCTCTCCAGATACCTCCTTGCTAATTTCTTTCAGAATATTCTCCTGTTCAGCCTTGTGTTGTTCAAGATCTTTCAAGTCAATCTTCATTAGTCTATGAGAAAAAACATTTGCTTTATTACTACAAATGTTTTAGTTCCAAGTGAAACCTAACGAAGAATCAAATATTTTCCAAACAGTGACAACTTAGAATAGTGAAAAGGGGGTGGAGGAAGAAATATGCAGACAAATGAGGGAAATGAGTAAAAAACATAGAATAATTATTATGGAGGATTTCAACTACCCTGATATTAATTGGACAGAAGAGTTGGTAAAGGGGATAAGGGAATGGGATTCCTACAATGTATACAGGATTCCTTTCTAACCCAATATGTAAAAAGCCCAACAAGGGAGGATTCACTATTGGATCTAGTAATGGGGAATGAACCAGAGCAGATAAGAGAAGTAAAAGTAGGCGAACATCTCGGCAATAGTGACCATAATATACAGGTAATACACTTTAAAATGATAATTGAGAAGGAAATAAGGACGATGAAAACCAGGGCATGATTGTCGAAAAGCTGATTTTGAGGGGCTGAGAATAGAACTCATTGGCAAAAGACGATGTAGAACAGGAATAGAAAACATTTAAAATGGCGTTCAACAGAGCGCAGGAATATATTCCACTTAAAGGATAGAACAAACTAAACACTAATGAGACACCATGGATGAATAAAGCCACAAAGGAACAATTGAGGCTAAGGGAAGAGGCAATACATCAAATATATAGATAGCAGGGTAGTGCATGATAGGGAGAATATGAAATGATCAGGAGAGAAGACCAAAAAACAATTAGGAAGGCAAAGAGGAGCTTTGAAATTAAATCATCAAGGAACATAAAACAAAATAGTAAATTATTTTACATGCACATTAATAAAAAGAAAGGTTGGATTGGGAATAGGGCCATTAAAGGAATAGACAGGATAATACTACAGATAACGATAGAGAGATAGCAGAAATATTAAATAATAAGTTTGCTTCCGTATTTACCAGGGAGATAGAACAGGTGAACACGACATTGGATGATGAGTTTTGTAATGAGATAAGCACATTTAAAATAAAAAGGAGGGATATATTAAATAAAGTAATACAATTCAGAGGATAAAACTCCTTGAGTGAAGAAATTTCCCCTCATCTCAGTCCCAAATGGCCGAACACTTATCCTGTGACCCTTCGTTCTGGACTCTCCAGCTAGAGGAAACAGCCGCTCAGCATCTACCCGGCCAAGCCCTCTCAGTATCTTGTATGGTTCAATGAGATCACCTCTCATTCTACTAAACTCCAGAGTATAGGCCCATTCTATTCAATCGCTCCTCATTGGACAACCTCCGATTCAAAAACACAATTTCTAAAGTTGCGGATGACACCAAATTGGGGGGGGGGGGGGGGGAAGAGAAGGGGAAAGGAGAGAATAGTCAATACTGAGGAGGACTGCAACACATTAATAAACTTGCAGAATGGGCATATAATTGGCAAATTAAGTTCAGCACAGATAAATGTGAGGTATTACATTTTGGTAGGAAGATTAGGGAGGTCACTTATTACTTGGAGGGTGAGAGTCTAGGTGGGGTAGAGGAACAAAGGGACCTTGGCAGTACAAATACATACATCACTAAAAGTTGCGACACAGGTTAGCAAGGCCGTAAGCACTAGGGTTTATTTCTAGAGGTATACAATTGAAAAGTAGTGAAGTTATGCTAAACCTGTATCGAACCTTGGTTAGGCAACGCTTGGAGTACTGCGTACAGTCTGGTCACCATATTATAAAAAGGATATAGAGACACTGGAGGGGGTGCAGTGAGGATTTACAAGGATGATACCAGAAATGCGAGGGTATGCATATCAGGAAAGGATGAACAGGCTGGGTATCTTTTCTCTTGAAAAAAGGCTAACGGGTGACCTAATAGAGATTTTTAAAATTATGAAAGGTTTTGATAGAGTGGTTACAGAGAAAATGTTTCCACTTGTGGGGAATCGAATTGCATAACTAGAGGCCATCAATATAAAATAAGTCACCAAGAAATCCAATAGGGAATTCAGAAGAAACTTCTTTACCCAAAGAGTGTGGAATGTGGAACTCGCTACCACAGGGAGCGGTTGAAGCAAATAGTATAGATGCATTTAAGGGGAGGCTAGACAAGCATGTGGAGAAGGGAATAGAGGGTTATGCTGATAGATTTAGGAAAGACATGAGGAGGCTCGAGTGGAGCATGGACTGGTTGGGCCGAATGGCCTGTTTTTGCACCGTATATCTTATGTAACTTCAAATACTACTAGAAGAGGGCAGGTGTAGCAGATGTGACGAAGAATGCCATCTACATTGCACACATGATGCTCCTGGACTCTTCTGATAAACAGTAAATCCCAATAGTTTCTCAATCAAAACTCTCCTAGAGGACTATAATACTGACTAGAATCTTGTGAAATATCCGTGAGGACAGTGGGGAATAATGATTATGCTCGAGTGTCTCATTTGTAAGTTTATGAAGATGATCAGAAAATGAAGGAATTCAAAAGGAATCTAAATGACTTGGAGCATATAGTCTGTCTTTAATACACTATGGAAAAAAAAAATACTTGTAGAAACCTGTATTCCATCATTATGGGCATAGCATATTAGATACACCAACATGCTGCATTAGCCAGCTATATGAATCCATTAAAATGTTGTAAAGTCATTTAGCTGACCATTCGCCATTCAGAGTTATCAACACTGCTTAATCTGAACCTTCCCAAACGTTAGAATCATAGGGCTCAAAATTGCCCAGGAGCTGCTCTGTATTTTTGAGCAACTTGATTTTTCTGGAGTATCTTAAAAATCCCCATTTTGCACATTCAATTTGCGCCAGTGTAAGTTAGGACTTTTATCGTTTAGTTTAGGTTTTTTTTCCCCCAAAAGGGGGCGTTACCAGCCACCTATGCCCATTTTGGCCACTTTGGACAGCTATTGGTTCCTCCAAACTAACTTAGGCCAGCATATGTGGCCGCTTGTGAAAACCCTTGTGGAAAGTTAAGAAATCAGCGCAGGGAGATACATCGGAGGCAAGCAGAACTTAATGACTTGTTAAAGAATGTGAATAGGATCAAACAGCTACACAGGACATCATATGACAAACTTCGCAAAGTTAATTTAGTATACAACAGAAGCATTCATGGAAGTTTAAACTACAAAATAAAAGTAGTAAAGAGACAAAACATATTTATATAATTTTTTCAAAATATCCAAATAAAAAATAGAAGTACCTCCTGCTCGTAATTCTTATGTTCTTATGTTCTCCCAGCCGCCTAAGCTCACCCACCATCAGCCTGCCCTTTACCAACAACCCTACCTCCCGGGGTCGGGGATCAGACCCTCCAGGATCAGAACAGTACCTGGGGTCAGAGATCGATATGTCTGGGGATCAGATCTTCCCCAGAGGTCGGGGATCGGAACCCCTACCCTCATGGGGTCGGTGATCGAACACACCTGCGGTTCAGAATTTCCCCCCGGGATAAACCCCCCCCCCCCCATCCCCGCTGCCCCGGCTTGGGTCTCGCACCAACCTGCTTGTTGTAGCCTTCTAGCCCGGGAAGGCAGCGGGCCAGCCTGTGCAGGAGGCCACTCGGCCTGGGATAGGGGCAGGATGCAACGGGAGCCACGCTGCAGCACGCAGAGGCTGGGGAGCTACTGCGCATGCACGCACACTCCAACGCGCATGTGGAGAGCTGGTGGCATTGTTTCTGGCGCAGAGCCCTAGCTCCGCCCCCAATCTACTGGCCATGCCGCACCAAGCCCCGGGAGAGGCAACACAGCGGCCAGAATCGAGGGATATTTTTTCGGCGCCCTTTTCAGCCCACAAAGTCGGCGCATCTCTGGTGAGTGCGCCGAAAAAAGGGCTGGGCCAATTTTGAGCCCATAGAATAGTTACAGCACAGAAGGAGACCATTCGGCCTGTTGAGCCCGTGCCGGCTCTCTGCAAGAGTACTCCAGCTAGTACCACTCCTCCTGCCTTTTCCCCGTAGCTGTGCAAATTTTTTTCCTTCGGGTACTTATCAAATTCCCTTTTGAAAGCCACGATTGAATCTGTCTCCACCATTCTTTCAGGCAGTGCATTCCAGGTCCTAACCACTCGCTGTGTAAAAAAACAATTTTCCTCGTGTCGCCTTTGATTCTTTTGTCAATCACCTTAAATCTGTGTCCTCTGGTTCTCGACCCTTTCGTCAACGGGAGCAGTTTCTCTCTATCTCTATGTTTTGGACACCAGAACGATTAAATTGGCTCCTCCTGCATTTAATGGCTCAAGGTGAATGATCCAGCTGGGCTCTATGCTGGAATAAGGCAACTCAAGTTTAAAGCGCTCAGCTTTTGGCTAATAGAATCTGCTGGATCATTCATTACTGCTGGGGTATCATGTAACCAGTTTAAATTATTAAAAGCTGTGTTTAGTTCACTTCAGCTTGGAACTCTGTTCATTACCTGAGTTGCTGGTCAGCCTTAACTAGTTCAACTGCAGTCTCCTGTGCTCTTTGCTCCAACTCTTCTGCATCTTTCTCAGTGTCTGCCAAGTGTTTCCTGGCATCATCATACTGCTGGACAATTTCTTTTGTCTGCCAAACGATAAAACACATTAAAAAAATCTGAACCTGCGCAACTTTGTAAAGTAAACAACAGAAACGCTGTTATAAACTTTAATAGTCAGATTCTCAAAAATTTGATTTAGATGTCTAAAAGGCAAATAAATAATTTAGAGTTAAAGTAAAAACAATTTAGAAGCAAAACAAAATAAACAGTACATATGTAATCAGTTACATAAAATTTTACAGCACAGAAACAGGCCATTGAGCTCAACACGGAAAGAGGCCATTTCGGCCCATTGTGTCCGCGTCGGCTGACCAATAGCTATCCAGCCTAATCCTACTTTCCAGCTCTTGGTCCGTAGCCCTGTAGGTTACAGCACAATGGGCCCAAGTTTCCACATGATTTGCGCCCGATTTTTAGGAGCAACTGGTGGAGAACGGAGAAATCGCAATTCTCCACATTTTTAGGAGCAACTGGTGGAGAACGGAGAAATCGCAATTCTCCACATTTTTTTTCCTGCAGTTCTAGTCAGTTAGAACAGTTCCACTTTGGAACAGAATTTTTTCTTCAAAAGGGGGCGTGTCCGGCCACTGATGCCTGATTTCAAAGTTTCCACAGTGAAAATGTACTCCAAACTAACTTAGAATGGAGCAAGTAAAGATTTTTGTAGAACTGAAAAAACCTTGTCTACACATTAAAAAATCAGGCGGTTACAAATTAGGCGTCCAGAACGAGGTGGGGGGGGAGGAAGGGAAGTCATTAAATTCTATAATAAATCCTTATTTATACTTCTACAAATATTATACAAATAAATCCAACCTGAATAAACATTTATAAGCAAAGAAAAGATTAAATAAACCATCTTCCTACCTGTGTGAAAGTGCTTCAGCCAGGGAGAATGCTGCAGGTGTTCGTTCCTGCGGGGTGGGGGGGGGAGGGAGGAGAAAGCCGTTCGTTCCCGCGGGCGGGGGGGGGGGCGGAGGAGAGAGAGGAGAAAGCCGTTCGTTCCCGCGGGCGGGGGGGGGGGGGGGGGAAGGAGGAGAAAGCCGTTCGTTCCCGCGGGGGGGGGGGGGGGGGGAAGGAGAAAGCCGTTTGTTCCCACTGGGGGGGTGGGGGAGGAGGCAGCCGTTTGTTCCCGACGGCGGGTGGGGAGGGGGAGGGAAACGGCTTCTCACTGCTGCAGGAAGCCTCAGTGCTGATGGCAATGTGCTTTTATTAAAAAATGTTCAAAAATTAAACAGCTACAAAGAACTACAAAAATGGCCGAGTGCCAATGTTTCCTTCACACTGCGCGTGCGTGAACGCTCCAACGCGCACGCGCAGCTTTGCCGGCAGGAAAAAAAATAATTTAAATGGTACCCGCCCCCTCCCACTTACAAAATCGGCGCGAGTGTAGGCTCCGCCCCCCTGGGCGCCGCGCCAAACAGACAAGGAGCTGCAGGGCGCTCCAGAAATGCGCCTTTTCTTTCCGGCGCCGTTTTAGGCGCGAAAAACGGCCGCCCAGCTCGGAGGGGCACCCGTTTTTTATCGTGTGGAAACTTGGGCCCTTTAAGTGCACATCCAAGTATTTGCAAAAATATGGTGAGGGTTTCTGCCTCTACCATCCTTTCAGGCAGTGAGTTCCAGACCCTCACCACCCTCTGGGTGGTGAAGACATTTCCCCTCGTATCTCCTTTAAACCTCCCCCCAATTATTTTAAATCTATGCCACTATTATGCTCCATAACTTCTGCTAACAGGGTTTTTATGCTAGGTTGATTTTTGTTGTTAATAATAGCATCAGTATTAAAAAAAATTAAAATGGATGCAGTAATTGTATCAATTAAATGTGATTAAATCCAAGATTAAACAAGGTTAAAATTTTTTCATTGAGAGAATAATCGCAATTGAGTTTTTAAAAAATATCGGATGACACCCTAAATTAGTTCACATGAATACAACTAACTATCTCCCTTCGTTGCGAGTACCTTTGAGAGGTTAATTTACAAGTCTATGCTACCAGTGGGGAGCTTCAGCAACCAGCAGCACATTAGAAATTTGAGTGTGTGCTGCTCAAATTTCTGTTATGCCCCACTGGTGGCACAGACTCGTTAAATTATTCCTGACACACCTTTCTTTTTGTTCAGTATCGCAGTAAAAGTAAAGCTTTGGGTTTCACAACTTTAATATCCTTAGTAAGTAAGAGATACCAGGGATAATTTTCTAAGTGCTCGCTGCGGGGAACTCTGACTGCCACAATAGAATCTTTCAATATGCATTAGCAGTGAGCATGATTCCCCACCACCAGAGTGTATTCAGAGAATTACACCAACTGTCTTTTCAAGAACAGAGCACATTTTACACACCCCCTACCAACTTCAACACTGCATTTCTCTCACTCAGAGTTCTACATTGTGTTGGCTATTTCAACACCCCCGACCGTGGTCAGAAATGAGAATGTTTCTCTCCGTACGACTCAAACTTGCGTTCCATCAAAATGAAGTATTTTAACTTTCAATTGAGATGAAACAATGGGGTAGAAACTGCGGTCGGAGGCTTCCCACGGGCGGAGGCTTCCGACCTGCAAAAAATTCTACAATTTTACCTGGTGGCCCGGGAGGTTCGTAGATTCGCAATCCTGTGCCTCTCCAGGTACCCGCGGGGAGAGGCCCAAGTATCCCAGGGGCGCATGCAGTTTGCAAGCGCCCGTGGGATCACGTGAGCCTGCCCAACCAATAAAAGAAGGAAATCTTCATTCGTACTTATGGGGTTTCAGTTTGTACGGAAACCCCATAAGTATGAATGGGAATCACTTAAAAAAAAATACATGAATACATGAAATTAAAAAAAACATTACATATTTAAAATTAACATGCCATTTAATTAAATATTTTAAACAAAATTTTAATTTTTTTTGAATTAAAAAATGCTTTAATGGGGCAAAAAACAAACATACCTTATTGGACAGGGTTTTTAAATGTATAAATGAGTGGTAACATTTTATTTTTCTATTTAAAATAATACTCTTACGCTGGTAAGAGCAGGCCGTATGCTGGCTTTTACCAGGCGTAAGAAATTCAAGAGCATTTGCTGGGCAGAAATTGGGCAAATAGCCCAACTCTTCGCCCGCGAATGCCCATTTCTTTCAGATTCGTACGACCTGTCAAGAGGATTCTTGACAGATTGTAAGTTCTGGGTTTCAGTGCATGCGCAGTGCATGTCTAAACCCAGAACTTGCGGGGCGCCTATGGGCGCGTGCGCATCTTGTACACACCCGTAGGGGCCACAAATTTAGCCCCATTAGATTTAAGCTAACCAAGGAAAAATTACAATATAAATTACATTTTTAAATTACAAATACTGGGTTTCTAAATATAACAGGACTTTCAGAACCTGAAGACGCAACAATATACTTGGCAAGGCGTTCATTTTCTAATCCACAAGAAATGATGCATTTTGGTCAGGATGTTGCTTTAACAGGTATACTATCCAACAACTTAGATGTCTCTTATCACAGTACCAATGGTTGTGGTCCTGCTGAAAGCTAAACTATCTCAGTCCCCCTCAGCTAAAGAAATACATGTTGACCCCTTCGTGTGAAGTGTTTGTAAGCATTATTGGTAACTTGGAGTATATACTCAAAACTGGAAACAGACTTGCCTTTTCCCTTATACTTTTGAGATCTACCTCAGCCTCCATTAATAGTCTGTCTGCTTCTCGCAGCTCTGCCCTCCGTTTTGCGAGCGTCATCTCCACACATTCAATTTCATCAACAACATCATCGTGTCTTTTTAGGGATTTTTCCACCTCCAGTTCATTTATGAGCAGATCTATATGTCCATCTAAAAAGTCTCTGCAAAAAAGAAGTGACCACAACTTTTTAAATGCAATGTAGTTATTTCTCAATCAAATACTATGAATAAGAACTAATGTATATCTTCATTACTTTGCTAATGCTGTATTTATCCTTCTGGATAAACACATCCTGAATGAAAGCAGTTTAACCAGAAAGCAATGGTAATGATAGAAAATCAAAATGTATATACAACTTAACACACAGTAACCCTGAACGATAAAGGGATAAGGGGAGCGGGCGGGGAAGTGGAGCCGAGTCCATGATCAGATCAGCCATGATCTTATTGAATGGCGGAGCAGGCTCGAGGGGCCATATGGCCAACTCCTGTTCCTATTTCTTATGTTCTTATAACCCATATTCTACAATATTATAACGCTGCATCTATATATAGACCACAATAATTCATGAAGTTAACTTGGCTAAAGTTGTATTTTGATGTTGATCCAACAGACTGATACATGGTATAACATTCACAGAGATGGTACAATTTCTTATACCACAGGATTTTCAGAAGCAGTGTGTTTGGCTCAAGAGTGATACAACCTTCTATTCAAAGCAGAAATGACGTAAATGTTTCTGAGTTTGTGGATATTCTGCAAAAGTTACAGCAGGCGATCAGGAGAACGCCCATGGAAATTCAACCCCATAATGTTCAGCATTTAAAATCAATGAAATTGTGACATTTGTATTATAGGAATTTCCCCAATTGCATTCACTTTGAAGACTAATTTACAGAATAGTGTTTGTATAATTCTGAAGACTTTGGGCTAGAAATTCGATCACGCCCAAAAATGGAGGCACGGGGGCAGAGCAAGCACTGCCACACCTATTCATATGATCAGGGACCACATGAACTCAATATAATGAGTCTGGCTGCACTGAATGTAACTTCCATAATGTATATTTAGTCTCTCTAAGCACCCCTTCAACCATTTGGTATGATTTGAAATGTTCTCAAAAATAATAAACAATTTCCATGAATCTTAAGAATTAACCCTGTTATTTCTGATATGCAACAGATCTGAGGCTACTGCAGAGCACTGGCAATAATACAGAACCTTCCCTTCAGGTGAATTATGTTTCTTACTTTTGGTTGCTGCGCTTATGGACCACCTTGTGCAATTCCTCAACTTCATGTTCCAGCTCTTCTCTCTCCTGCAACAGTTCATGGATGTTGTGGTGAAGTTGTTCTATCTGCTCATGATACCTATCTATGGATGCAGTGGTTCTCTGATCTTCACGTTTATGGGTTCTCAAATGTGCTATAATGTCTTCTAATCTACTGACTTCATTCTCCTGAAAGACAAATGACAATTCCAGATGTAAAATGTAGTAGTGTCATGCACATAGAATTTTAAATGTGTTAAATTTAGGTGATGGAATGCCAATAATATTGCTACAAAGTTCTGCCATTTATATATTATATCAGCAATTTGTCTGCACAAGGCTTTTGATCTGTATGGCTGAAGAACAGCTTTGGAAATGGTGTGCTACGCAGCACAGGTGTGAAAAGTCTTACCAGGTCATGATGCTCCAGTACATTGCAGTGTAGAACACCAACAGGAATAAGAGGGATGGTAAAGCTGGCAGGAGGAGGTCCGTAAACAACTTGTGTTCCAGGTGGTGGAGGTCCATAGATAATTGTGCCCGGAGAGTCAGGTCTAACATTGGCTGCTGCTGCAGGAGGGGGTCCATATACCACTGTACCTTGTGGCACAGGAGTACCGTCAGGGTACATGGTATAAATAACTGATTTGGGTGGGGCGATAAATGGTTGCCTGGGCATGCCACTTTCATCACTCTCAGTCCCACTATCTTCACCATCACCTGTAAATGACAAAGGACTTATCTTACAACCATACAAAATTGCTATAAAGCATCTAATCCATTATTTTCTGTATCTAGACCGTACCCGTCACACATGATAAAACGAATTATTTCCATAAAGATGTAACAGTCATCGTTATAAATGTTTGGACATCTGATATTTGCAAAATCTAGATGGGAAAATACAGTTTTAGTCTTTCGAAAAAAACCACACCAACTTGAACAATTAACAATGTTTTAGCTACTTTTCTTATGGTTCTTCCTGGGTTACGCATCTTTCTTTAATACCAGTCGTAAAAAGATACTTTCATAATTAAATATCTTCAATCAATAGAGCTAACCCTTCCCCCTCCCATACCTCTTTGGTTAGGAGTCCTGTGTGAGGAACGTCTGATTGGGGTGTAAACCCAATAACCTCCAGGGCCTGGTGGTATATATTCCTCCTTGCCTCCTCTTCTAGGAATCGATCCCCGACTTGGAGATGGTGGAACTTGATATTGGGAGCTTAATCCAGAGTCTTTTGTGTGACTATTTTGAGACAGCAGGCTTGCTGGCTAAAATAAAAAGGTGGGACAAAAACTCAATGCAGTAACATCACTGAAATATTGGATCGGTTATATTCTAAGTCAACATACAGAGTCTAACTATATCTATGCAAACCGACAGTTCCAGAAAATCAATGTTAATTAGTAAATTGAAAAATTTCTCATTGTCAATTCAGCACTAAATACCATTAAAGGATTAGTCTGATCTTAAAGTCATGGAGATCACTATGGAACCGTAAAGATAACATTAGGTTTTAGTTAGTTGGACAACTGTGTTTCAGATTTTGGGCATGGTAACTTGCTCATTTGTAGCCAGTGATGAGGTAAATATGATTGCACTCACATACAAAGCTAGAATACTTTACAAGGTAACATGATTGCAGTCACATAAAACTACAATAAACAACTTGCATTTATATAGCTCCTTTAACATAGTAAACATCCCAAACTGCTTCACAGGAGCGTTATAAAACAAAATTTGACACCGAGCCACTCAAGGAGAAATTAGGACAGTTGACAAAAAGCTTGGTCAAAGAAATAGGTTTTAAGGATCACCTTAAAGGAGGAAAGAGAGGTAGAAAGACAGAGAGGTTTAGGGAAGAAATTCCAGAGTTTAGAGTCTAGGCAGCTAAAGGCATAGCCACCAATGATTGAGCGATTAAAATCAGGGATGCTCAAGAGTCCAGAATTAGAGGGGGGTTATGGGACTGAAGGAGATAGGGAGGGGATAGGCCATGGATGGATTTGGAAAGGAGGATGAGAATTTTTAAATCAAGGCGTTGCTTAACCAGGAGCCAACGTAGGTCAGCGAGAACGGGGATAATGGGTGAACAGGACTTGGTGCGAGTTAGGACATGGGTAGCAGAGTTTTCGATGACCTCAAATTTACATAGGGTTGAACCTGGGAGGCCAGCCAGAAGTGCATTGGAATAGTCAAGTATAGAGCTTACAAGCTGGCATGACTTCATTCACATATAAAACTATCCCTTATAATGCTGTGATTTTCATACACAATACCCAAAATACATAAGTCTTTTAAAATGGAGAACAATCTCTAGATGAATGTGTTCATCTGGGGTGAGCAGGAAATTCAGAAAATAGAGGCCACATACGGCTAGTAACAAACCCAATTAGAAATTAAATTCTTTCAACTCACTGATGCGGCATATACTAAAATCATGAAAATTGCACCGATGACAAGCAAAAAGCATTGATAGATTTGTATATTTCTTACTTTTGGTGAAGGTGGCACAAAGTACCAGTATCCCCTTCTCTTAAATGGATCAGTCATGCTGGTAATGTAGTCACTCTGATTGCCAAGGGCATTCTTGAGAGCACTGATTTCATTGATCAAGTCTTCCATCTCACCTAAATTACCTGAAAGACAAATAAAAACACCTACTGGTAAACGGTACTGAGCTGAACTGAAAGGAGCCATCAGTGGGCTGTCCTTCTGGCTGCAGGAGTTGTGGAGTTTGGGAGACCTTAGTTTGGAGCAGGAAATTGGAGGGAATTTGTATCCCAGAAAAATGAACTGTATTCAATTACTTACAAACAATTGTTTGACAAATTATTACATAGTGCACTCAAATGACATCAATAATATATTAATAACATTGAATATATTGATAAATGATGGCACTGCAATGTAATCTTGAAAACAAAAGCACAATCGAGGGGGGAGGGGGGGGGGGGAAGATGGGGGAGGGTCCAGGAGCGGAGCAGGAGTCGGTCGAGTCCGGGGCGGGGGAGTGGGAGTTGAGTTGGGTCCTGGGGGGCGGGGGGGAAGTCGAGTCGGGTCCGGGGGGGGGGGGGGGTTGAGAGAGCCAGCTGAAGGGAGGAAGCAGGAGCTGGGCATGGGAGGTGTAGCCTGATCCACGCCGCCCCAGTGAGCCCATTCGGCCAGGACTAGGGGCTGCGTTCTTCGGGCCCCTCCCACAGTTTTGGGCGCCTGGAGCTACTGCACATGCGCGCCCACTGTAGCGCCTGTGCAGAGGTCCCGCCACTATTTTCAGCGCAGGGACCTGGCTCCGCCCCCCCACAGCTTGTGCTGCGCCGCGCCCAGCTCCAGAGGACCTGCAGGGAGCCGGAGAATCTGTAATTATTTTTTAGGCGCGAAAAATGGACGTCCAGGTCGGGGCTGCGCCGTTCTTGGCGCGGCCCGAAACTTGGGCCCATAGTGGTAGAATCTTTTGAACTGATACACAATTTGCGTCTTACCCTCTCTGGTATGATCCAGATGATCCTGAAGGTGTTTCACATCTGCCCGTTGACGATTTAGAGCTCGGTTTAGTCTATCAATTTCTAGCCGTTGGGCATTTACAGTATTTGCTCCAAAATCAACTGTTTGAATTTCATCCAGAATCTAAAATGGGAATCAAAAGCCATGAATACACAAATTACATATGGGTTAGAATACTATTATAATTGTGGCACACAAATAACCTATTACTAATGAATGCAATAAGTACATGATTGGGAAAAAAAAATGTAAGTTGATACCATTCAGTTCAAGTCAGAGTTGAAATATCAATGTCATAACAATGCAACAATGTTCATTAAACCAGCTGAAAATTGTAAAATGTCTTCCCCTTTTATCCACTGCTGTAACATAAATCTTATTAAATTAAAATATACAAAAAAGTAAATACTTCACTGTTATAAGAACAGCAAATTTGAGAACTTGGTAGTATAGTGTGCAATATTGTCTTTTTCATCTCTAGTACCTGAATTCAAATCCAGTTTGGACAGATTAGATTAATATCTATAGTTTCAGTTGGCTGGTTCGGTGGGAGGTGACATTGTGTGGCCTCAGTCCAGTTTTCAATGGTCAAGAATACACGGTACAAATGTAACCTGAATTCAATCGTCTCTGCGAAGTCATGTGAAATATAAATGTTGTCACAATACTGGATAGTATGATTGTACCTATAGGAACCTATATATGTTTGTATATGATATATACCTATATATGATTATACCTATATGTGTTTGGGCTTACAGCTTTACTGGATGAAAAGATGACAAATACTGCATTCTCAACAGTCAGATATATCACACAGAAATTACAGCACAGAAAAGGGCAATTCGGCTCAACTGGTCTATGCCGGTGCTCCTGTTCCACACAAGCCTCCTCCCTACTTCATCTAACCCCATCAGCATAATCTTCTATTCCTTTCTCCCTCATGTATTTATCTAGCTTCCCCTTAAATGTATTTATGCTATACGTCTCAACTACTTGATGTGATAGCAAATTTCATGTTCTAACCACTATCAGGGCAAAATAGTTTCTCCTGAATTTTTTTCATTGAATTTGTTAGTGACTGTCATATATTTATGTCACCTGGTTTTGGATTCCCTCACAAGCGAAAACACTTTTTCTACATCTACCCCATCAAAATTCCAAAGAGCTCCATCTGGTCACATGTGGCTGATGTGTCCACAGTGTTGTCCTCACCTGGCTTTCTTTTTCCTTTAACAGGTTTTGCAGCAGATCGATTTCAGCTTCTGCCTTGGCAAGGTCTCGAGCTGCCCGAGTTGCCTCAGCTCGGAATTTTTCTGTCACTCCCATTTCCTAAATAAAAAATGCAAATCCACAGCAAGTAAAGTTAGAGGGTGAAAATAATTTACATTTTTTTGGCATTTTTTATTAGAGAATTTTGCTAAACTTAAAAACAGGAGTTCAGGATGCACAGAATATTCTGCATTCAACAAAATGTCACCTCTGTTCTTTCATGGTTCAGTTTTTGAACAGTTCCCTGAAGAGCTTTCAGGTGCTCCTTGGCAGTGGCGAGTTCTCGGGCAGCCATCTTGTCCGAAGCAGCTATAGTCGCCTTCAAGTCTTTCACCTCTTTCTCGAGACCACACAGCTTTAAATGCGTTCTTGTATCCTCCATTTTAATCTGCAATTAGCATTGAAACGAAGTTAAATCAATGTTTCCTAAATGTAGATTTTAAAAAAAACTTATAAATTTATATCCTCATTAATTTTGTAGAAATATAACTACTTCCACTTTTAAAGAACCAGCATAAAATTTGATTATTGAAATTTGAAATCCCAAGGATCATCTATCTTAAATTCTCACGTTACTGAATTTTTTAAAGAAACTAGCAAACATTTTGGACATCACTAAAATTATTGATTTTAAATTGGCGTTGAATTTTTTAAGCTAGCCAAGTGAAAATATACTGCAAACCTAATCAATGTTAACTTATAATCACAGAGAAATGACAATACCATTCGCTGGTGGGAGGTTTTTCAATTGCCAGAGTATCTAAGGTATTGTTCCACAAGCACCATGCAAATTATGTTCTGACCTTAAGCTATATAAGTACGTACAGTGACCAAAATGTAAAATAAGAGAAACGTTCCTACCTCGTCCCTCCCCAAAGCATTTGCATGATTGGAAAGGGCGAGGTGGAATGCATCTACCTCCTCATTAACATGCTGCATCAGGTCTGCACCATCTGCAGGCTCAGGCCAGGCCTTGCACTTCTCGGAAAGCCCAGAAATACCAGGACAATGTTAATGAGACAGTAACCTGATAATCTGGGTCTTTGTCCTTTTTTCCTGGCTGTAGCGCCCAAGGAGTGGAGCGTCCCCCAGGAGCAAAGGCCAGGAAAATCAGCAAACTTGGCTCATGGGTAGCAACAGCTTGCCCATTACTGGAGCTTCCCTGCCTGGCTACACTTTCCACCACCTGCGCCCTGGAAACCAACACCGGTATGGCCATCACTAAATCACAGCTTGATCTCTTGCCCCTATTCCTCTGGCATCTTCTCTTCCTTCAAGCAGTTCACCTAATTCCACCCCTCTCACCTCTCCTTTAAAATCCTTGTTTTCTTGTGCACCCACCCAGTTTCTCCCCTAGATAGCATCGCTCTTTTCCTCCTTCAGTCTCTGTACTGAGCAACTCCTCATCCTTGGTGATTTCAATTTCCATCTCAATTCACCTTGCTCTCTTTCCTCTGATTTCACTACCCTAAACTTCTCCTTCAATGTAACTCTCCTACCAATATTCATGGCCACCCCATTCATTCTGCATCTCATGTGGCCTCTCTCTACACCCATGGTCTCGATCAGATAAGGCCATCTCCGACTGGTCCCTTGTATCCCTCATCACACCCGTTCCTCCTATCCCATTCCAATGCTATTTCCTTCTGAGCCTGCCCTGGAAAATAACTCTCAGACTCACCCCCTGATCTCGTGTCTTTCTTTAATTTATCACTGATCTCCCCACAAGCTCTCCTTGAACTCAACTTGCTCACGAGACCCAGCTCCTGCTCCCTTGACCTCATTCCCACTAAAATTCTGATCAAGCTCCCTGGCCTCTATGCCAATTGATACAAATAGGTTCATTCACTTGAGTTACTTTCCACTCCCTTTCAAAGCTGCCGTCATCACCCCCCTCCTCAAAATACCTACCTCAAAGCCCACTGTCCTTGCAAACTACTGCCCCATCTCCCTTTCTTCTCCAAAGTCCTTGAACAGGTTGCTGCTTTCCAAATTTGCCTATCTTTACTGCAACTGTGTTTGAATCGCTCCAATCAGACATCCATCCTGCTGCAGCACTGAAACGGTCTCAAAAAAAAAAAATCACAAATGACTGTGCCCATGGTGCATTATTCCTCCTCAACTACTCTGCAGCCTTGAACACATTTGACCATAGCATCCTACTCCATTGCCTCTCCAGTCCAATTGTGCACTTATTTTCTCCTCCCAATATCTCCACCTTTGGCTCAGCATCCATTTTTGTCTGATTGCACCTCTTGTAAAGTGCCTGGAGTTATTTTTCTATGTTGAAGGCCCCATAGATGTACAAAATGTAACAAGAGACCCAACACCACTACACGTTGTAATGACAAATTATTGCGGAAAGGTGCACAGAAAGAAACAGCATTATTATCTGTAACAAACTACTGCAAGTGATCTTTGGTTTGAATCAGGCAAGCCAATTTAATTGGATGCATTCCAAGGAATAGATTTTTATTACCAAGTTTTTTTTTGTGGTCACTATTTACACAAAGCTCTTATTACCTTTTTTTCTTTATCTTCAAGTTCTGTTAAAAGCTTATCTCGATCCTCGTCAGCCTCCTGGAGCTGCTCATCAGTGAGAGCCTGCAACTCTTGCATGTTTCTCAGCTGCTCCTGGAGCAGCAATAGATCATTCTTCAGCTGCTGTGCCTTAGTTTCATTGACTCCTTTCTCAGATTTCAACTGCCACAGAAATCAGAACTAGTTTATAGAAAAGGCCATCTCAAATATTAAATCACGAGTCAAACTAGCAGAACACAGAAGCCATGTGTACATAATGACTGGAGGGAAATGTGAGTAAATAACAAAGAATTGAATGAACACTGTAAAATTATAACATCCTTTTTTGGCAAACAATGCGAGTAGATGTGAGCAGTAAAGCACAGCTTGCCTTATTAGTTTATTATTTTCAATGGCTAAACAAAACCCAAAGCCCCTCTGCCTTATTTTACAGAACAGGTTTTCAAGCTGGGGTCCCTGGACTCTAGGCATGTGTGTGGCCAAATTTCTGTCCATTTGTCATTGGATTCCTGTATTGCTTTATATTTGTTGGCTTACTAGCCTGTTGTTTCTATTGCTATGCACGAAAAACTTTTCTGCTATGCCAACACTGTCTTTCAGAAGCTAGAATGGGGTACCCAAAAATGTGTTCATATTTACAGGAGGTTCCCATAATGAAAAGGTTGAAAATCACTGGTTACAGATATAATTTGTTCCATTTCCCTTCTCTTCCCCGCCCCCCCCCAAGTAGACAAGAATTACAAAACTATTATTCTATATACTGGTACATCTGGTACATCAATGAGTTATCTCGGTGCTAAAACACAATCATGGTTGTGATCTATTAGCACAACATTAATATATTCGATGCATGTATAACAAGAATTGTACCTTGTATGAACATATTTCTGATAATTGCTCATGTATAGAATAAGGCTTAGTTAAGGATTTATTATTTCGTACAATTATTCATACTTTTAAGTCATGAACAAAAAATATTTTTGTACATTGGTTGAACTATGTAATTTGATATTCTATTTGTTAGCCTATAATTACCAATGTTTCTGCCGCTTTCTCATAAGCAGTCTTGCAATCCTCCTGTGTATCTTTCAGTTTATCCTGTAATGCCATCATTTCCTGTTCTAACCTCCTCCGATGCTGTAATGCTTCGTCTTTTTCCTGTTGTGAGCGTCTCAAAACTTCATTCAACTGCTTCTCCAATTCTGCAAGATTCTTTCCCAAGGTGTCTCCTTGGTTATAAGGCCTAGAAATAAATTATTCCTCATTTCCCATCAGGAAACTCTCATGGACACTCACTTAAACACAGTGTAATTTAAAATTCTAATGTTGCCAGAATTTAAAAAGCATGTACTGAATAATTACAGCAAACCGAAAGTCTAACCTGATTTCCCCAACACCAGAATTTAGTTTGCTGCTGAGCTCAGTGATGCGAGCGGACACCTCCTCTGGATGAATCATGGTCTTCATTGCCTGATCCATATGCGTATGTAGCTCTTTAAGCTGTTCCTTCAACGAAGAGTTATCAATCTGGAAACCACAACATCCATGTAATAAGTATCTATTATATTAAATGTACAAAAATATATATATAAATATTATATACTGTATCTGCGGAATCTACATTGCTGTTGGCCACATGGAGGTCAGCCATAAAGGAGTGCTGATCATGTGCAAAACTCCACTCCCCAAGTGGCAAAATTTTAGCGGTGTCTGTCAAGGTGATAGGTAGGAATAGGTATTTATCCCTTTTTGGCATCTTGCACCAGCATCAAGCAATTCAATGGGTTCAAATGCAAAGTAAAGCTTCCTCTATTCTGCCCCAACAATATGCCTCAACTCCAAAGTCAGACGGTTAATTATGAACAATTTTGTGATGTGGACCTGCAACTAAGAGGAGAATCTTATCTTATTAATCGGAGATAGTTTTCAAACTCAGCTCCCAGTGAAAGGACTAATTCATTACACTACAAGATTATAATTTTAAACAGTGATAGCATTCAGTGCACGTGTCAGCACAAAAATTTGAAAAATGTAATTTGGCAACCATTCCTAGTTTTGTTTCAGTAGCAAAAACATGTTGTGTCTATTGTAAGAATAAAGAGGAACAACCAGTATAGTAATTCAATCAGCTGGTGATAATATCCAATAATTTCTCTAGCAGTAACATGGGGGTCAAGTTTCGGGCCATGCCTAGAACGGCGCAGCCCCAACCTGGACACCGGTTTTTCGCGCCTAAAAGTGCGACAGAAAAATACCTCTTAATTCTCCGGCACCTTGCTGGTCCCTGGGAGCTTGGCGCGGCGCACAGACAGCAACGGGGGGGCGGAGCCACAGAGTCGCGCCGATTCTGCAAGTGGAGGGGGCAGGGCCAAGTTAAATGAGGCAACGTCGTGCCGACAGCCCTGCGCGTGCGCGTTGGAGCGCGCACGTGCAGTCGTCCAGAAACATCGGCACTCGGCCATTTTTAAAGGGACTTAAAGAAAAGTGTTGATTTGTCTCGTGGACCCCTGGAAAGGCTTGGGATTGAATTTTGGTGATTTTTGTGTCTGAAGGAGTGCTTTTAGCAGCACTGTTGAATAAATCAGTGAGTGCTGCTTTTCACTGTTAAACTTCCAGAACAGGTGCTGCATTGGTGCATGCAAATCAAGGACTGCGTTTTGAAAAATGTGAAAAATACAGCAATGGAACAACGTCCACCAAGAACAAAGAATTTCTTGCATGAGGAAGTGGAGATATATTGAGCAGAGATGGCAGGAGCTAGATACCAGCAACAGAGGTCGCATAAAAGTGCCACCTAAAGAAATGAAGAAACGCTGGAACCAAATTGCAGAAGATTACTGCGCAGTGGTGCATACCATGAGATCTGGAGGCCAGTGTAAAAAGAAATGGCATGACCTTGGTCAAGTAGTTAGTGTAAGTCATATTTTCCATTTTTAATGTGATCGTAATTGTAACGTGACTATCTATGTCTCACCCTGCAGAAAGACCCACTCAGTAAAAAGTTATATTTTACTCTCTGCAGAAGAAATTGGCCCACAACAAAAGGGAAGCAACTCGAACAGGAGGAGGCATGCCCAATCTGCATCCACTGACACCCTTGGAACAGAGGGTAGCTGCTATGATGAGTCGTACATGGAGAAAAGCAATCAGTACAGCACAAGCTGGGCCCGCACGTGAGGAAGAGGGCAAGTCCTGAAAATGCATCGTGGCCCTTTAAATCAACCTGCTGCCTAACCTGCTATGTGTGAGAGTACTCATGCCACCCATCCTGCCCCCTCCTGTGCTGCTAAACATTTGACTCTTCTGATGTATTTTGCAGAGCATGATGATGCTGCCAACCCTGAGGATCCTGAAGGTACAGAACAAGAACCAGTACAACCAGATGCAGATGATCCAGACTGGATGATGGCGGCGATGACTGAAATGTCTACAGGGGAGAGCTTCCAAATTAATGTTTATGAGCCCCCATTAAGGGTTTCAACCCCTTGCATAGGTTCTGGTTCCACCTTCCATGGTTTTGATTCCGATGTTGCGGGTCCCAGTGGTGCTGCTGGTGTAATGCAGCAGTTTACAGCCAGTGCACCACCATCCGAGCCTGCGCCTCCCACTCGTACAGGTTCTGGTTCCACCTTCCATGGTTTTGATTCCAATGGTGCTGGTGATATAATGGAGCAGTTTACACCTATTCACCCACCATCCCAGCCCACGGCTCGCACTCGAGTGCTTATATCTGGAACACCGAGCGTCCCACCGTCCGTGCCCACGCCTCCCAGTGTAGTGGTGCCACGAGGCAGAGGAGAAGGAGATTGGAGACACGCTCTCCTGAGATGCAGCGTACAACAGATGCGGTTCAGGTTGTGGCATTGGGTATGAAGACCAATGAGCTTACCCGATCACTCATCAGTAGCGTCAGTGCAGTGGGTGAAGAGGTGACGGTCCTGATGGGAGAAATAGCAGTAATGACACGGGAACTTAGGGAGGGAATGTCCGAGGGAGTGCAATCGACGGCACAGGTCGTCAGGGAGGGCATGCAAGTGGCGGCACAGGCCCTCATGGAGGTAGCTGCTGCAATAAGGGCACAGCCCCGCCAATCAAATGACACCCCCATGAAGAAGTGAACATTCACTGAGATGTGGATGAGAGATGGTTGCAGCCTTTCTTTGCTGCTTTTGTTCTTGATGTAGCTGTAGTAACATTTCTCACATTGTAATTGTTTTGTAAGTTTTGTAACTTTACAAGTTTTTAAGTGATCTTCAAGAGTCATATTAAAAAGTAAAGTTTAATACAATAAATATTTTATTACAGCGACGTTAACTTTTCAATAAAATATTTTTTCATTAAAACTGATTCATCTTCCATTAACACAACACAACATAGGAACAACTCCAAAGAATAAACATGTCCAAGCACAACAGTGGTGGCGGAGCCCTCAGGCATCAGTAGTTGAAGCGTTCACGGATGAGCTGCTGGCGCAGGGCTTGAGCAATCGTTAAAGGGGCACGATGGACGGCCCTCCTCCGACCTCGTGCTCCGGCATCAATCATTTGCATGCTTTCCTGATCGTCGTCATCATCCACATCCTGCTCTTCCGTAATACTATCATCATGCACTGGACCCTCACGTGGGTCTTCTGGTTCCACTACCAGCTCCTGCTGCCTCATGATGGCTAAGCTATGGAGCATGCATCACACAACAGTGAAGTGACCGACAATCTGAGGAGAGTATTGCAAGTGGCCTCCGGAATGGTTCAGGCATCGTAAACGCTGTTTCACTATGCCAATGGTCCTCTCAATGATGCTGCGCATCGCAATGTGCGCCATGTTGTATTGACTGTCAGCTTCTGTCCGTGTCACGCGTAGGGGCGTCATGAGCCAGGTGGTTAGGCCGTACCCTTTGTCTCCCAGCAGCCAGCTCTGCCCTTCTGGCTGCTGCTCAAACATGTCAGATATAACCCTGTCGCATAGGATGAACGCATCATGGTGCTACCAGGGTATCTCGCATCAACTGACATGTGCTGCTTGTCGTCACACACGAGCTGCACATTGATGGAGTGGAAACCTCTTCTATTCCTGTACTGCTTGGAATCCTCCACAGGTGCTTGCAAGGTTATGTGGGTACAATCAATGTAGCCCTGTACCTTTGGGAAGCCGGCAATCCTGAAGAAGCCCACAGCCCTCTCATGAATCGCTTGTGCGGTCATTGGGAAATTGATGAAGTCATTCCTCCGCACACAGTGCAGCTGTGACCTGGTAAACGCAGGCATGTATTGCACGTTGAGAGATGGCGCACACATCTCCAGTGGTAGCCTGAAACGATCCCGAGGCATAGAAGGCAAGTGCAGCTGTTAGCTTCACTTCAACAGATAATGTAGTTGCCGTTCTGCTTTTGGGCTGCAAATCTGCTCTCAGCATATCCGATCTCAGCAACAACTTCTCTGCAGAAACGCAGCCTTTTGACACAATCAGCCTCGCTCATGTCCAGGTACGAGCACCTGGCTCGATATTGCCGACGTGGGTAAGGTCTCTTGCCCATCAGCCTACTGGCTATGACGTTCCTGGTGCGGTGAGCTCTAATCAATTGTCTCCTATGCAGTGAATTTCTGGCGAACCATTGCATAATCCGTGGTGTTGACAATGCAGCACCCATTCTGCAAATTTAAGTTTCAACCTGGCTATCTGGCTGCCTCGCCCTGTCCCTGGCCGAATGGCTTCAGTCTCCCTCGCAGCTCGAAGGCTGCTTGCTGTTTCTTCGGCTGCCATCGAGCCACTGACGCCGCCCCCGTCTCCTACATGGAAGGAAGGCCTACCTGAAGCAACGCAGCTCGAAGGCTGCTTGCTGCCGTTGTTGTTGGGCTGCCGTCGAGTCACTGATGCCACACCTGTCTCCAACATGGAAGGCCTGCCTGAAGTACCGCAGCTCGAAGGCTGCTGCTGCTTCTCACAGGTAGGAATATTCAATATTTTGTCTTTGCTTTGTTTATAATTTTTTTTATTCAGGATGGTTCTTTATTTGTATAAGTAAGACTGTTGAATGTTTGTAGAATTTAATTACTTCCCTCCGCGCCCCCCCCCCTCGTTCCCTACGCCCGATTTGTAACCTACGCCTGATTTGTAAAGTGTAGGCAAGGTTTTTCTGAGCGTACAAAAATCTACACTTACTCCATTCTAAGTTAGTTTGGAGTAAGTTTTCACTGCCTAAACTTTCAAAACAGGCGTAAGTGGCCGGACATGCCCCCTTTTGGGAAAAAAAATCTGTTCCAAAATGAAACTGTTCTAACTGACTAGAACTGGAGCAAACTAAATGCTGAGAATTACAATTTCTAAGATACTCCATTCTAAGCAAGTTGCTCCAAAAAAATAGGAGCAACTCAGGCCGAAACTTGACCCCATGCTCTTTGAATGTCTAGGATCACACCCATTTTTACACTTTATAAAACAAAACTAGATAACATTTCAGAACTGTACTGTAATAGTGGATGAATTTTTGACTATGGATGTTAAATACATTAGTTAAATTGATCAGATTATTTTGTGTTATATTATTGCCAAATTAGCACATGTAACATAAATCATTTGCTACTCCTTGTTATTGACAAATAAAGGAACTGGATCAATTCTGAAGTGCAGCAGTAAAGCATTAACTGCCAAACTATGACCAGTAATTTACAAAATATTCAGAATTCATTCTCTAGCTCGGTTAGTGGACTTTATGATCGTAAGCAAACACAGTTTCACAGCATTTGAAATAGCATTTGTTTCAAGAATATTTTGAATGTTTGAGTGAATTTACTCTAGGGTTTCACATGACATTTTAACCACAAGGATCTTGTCTTTGTGTTTATCTGCATATCAGATATACTTTGAGATAGATATACTTTGTGCATCCAAAGCTTATAAACAAGCTATCATTTTTCAAATAATATGCAAAAATTTAAATACATTTCCAATGTAAATATAACAAGTTACTAAATTTTCAGATATCAAATAGTATATTATTCTTTAAGAAATGTTCATTTCAGTGTTATTTTATAATGAGATTACTTCTTAATGCTGTATGACATTAATTGAATGTAATTTTATTAGGAAAAAAGTGCAGCAATTGTGCATTGTAAATAACAGTCAGAGCAGACTTACCTGCAGACCTTTCTGTTGAGCAACTAGCTTCTTGTTTTCATGCTCCTTTTCAGCCACTAGTTGAGCCTGTGCGATGGCATTTTCTAGTGCCTGTCTTTCCTTTTCCAATTCAGCCTGCAGGGCAGATTGTTCCATCTGGAAAGTAAGCATTCCACTGCATTAGCGGATAACTACTATTAGACCAGAAGAATTGGCTTCCTATGTCGAGGAAACAAAAATATTCATTTTCAGAAACCTAAAAGAATGTTCAAGTCTATTCTCTATGTCTGGTAACTGAAGATGCATTCGAGCGCTAGGGTACAGGTATATCAAATGACAAACAGTGCCATTATGTTACATTTGTAAACTTAACCAACAGAGCACAGTTCTTTACAGATCCAGGGCTAGACTTTCCACTATGATCGCTTTTAGGCGATATTTCCGGTGTTGGTGCTTTTTTTATTTTTCAGGATCGCTGGAATATTGGCCACTTTAAAAACCATTCGTTTTGCCTTTGTAATTTGGGCAATAGCCTTAGCGACGTGAAATGGACAACAGCGATGTATTCAGTCGTGCAAGGCTGGTGTCCATATTAATGGTCGTTCTGCTCATGCGCATTTTTTGCAGGCAAAGAACTTTCCCGCGATTCGGAAGGCTAGGGGTCATCTGCGCATGCTCAGAAGGCAGAGGGAGCAAGGGAGAGAAGGATGGTTTGTGGCGTCTTGTGCATTTAAAGGAATTGATACAAAGAATAATCAGATAACATGGAGATGGAGCACGAGGAGTCGGGAGAGTGTGGTGAGGAGGTTGCAGGGAGGAGGAGGGCGAAAGCCTTCTCCGAAGAGGCGAATAAGGCCTTAGTCCACGAGGTGGAGACTCGGTGGGTCCAATTAACCCGTGGTGGATGTGAGAAAGCCACCTCGTGGACTAAGGCCTCGTTCGCCCCCAAGAGTATACCAGCGAATATGGGCTGTTTTCGCCGCGATAGTATCATCGGTAGCCCACGATAGAAGAGGCAGACCAGTGCTGCAAGCGCCGGAACAGTCTTGTTTCATCTGCAAGAGTAAGTATTAAATTACATTTATAATTGTAATGATGCACTGACTCATTAATTAGAATGTAATTAAGCTGGGTAATTTTGGGTAAGATTTGGACTAGGGTCAGAACCTGCGCCCTTTAAGTTTAATGTTGCTGAGATGCCTTAAACTTAATCAACAGTATTAATTATTATTTAAACGCTTTGATCAAAAATTGGGGCCAAAGGAATGGCTGGAAACACAGACAGCAAACACTCGGCATTTCTACCATTTAGAAAGAGAATTATGTGTGCTGTGAGTAACTCTAACTTGGGCACAGTCTCCTTTTTGGTTAGGTTGGTGAATGGGGGCACGACTGAGCAGAGGGGTTCGCTCAGCTTTGTTGAGACTGAGAGAGTCTCTCCGGCTGCTGGTCAGTCACAGTGACCCAGCCTGGACTGGGGGAGAGCTGCCCTTGCTCACTGTATGCCCTGGGACATTAGCTCCGGCCACACGGAGATCTCAGAGCACAGCCTGGGGACACGGTGCCCCCTCCCCTCATGGTCCTGTCATTGCCGAACTCGCCAACGATCCCAATTTCTCCCCCACCCCCCCAAACCCCAGGGACCTCCATCGATTCCAATAAATCGCCTCTCTCCCCTCAAGAACGGCCTGTGGATGGGGCCTTTCCTGAGGATTGTACGCGAGAGGGTTGGCGTCAAGCATTAGTTCCTAAACATGATCTTATTAAATATTTTCTCTGAATGTAGATGTTATAACCATGCATCCATTGGATACAAACCGTATTAGTATATATTTATTAATGAATAGCATTTGGGTGACTAATTGTGGATTACAATATCTGTTGTGTTTCCATAATAGTACCTAGGCAATTAGCTTATGCCATGCTCTAGTCACGTTTGCAGAGGAAGATATTCAAAAATCAGGCGGAGTGGAGGAGGGCCTGCTGACCGCCACTTTCTCAAGGAGCGTGCCGCAGCCTTGGTAGGCACGCATAATCGTTCTGACACCCGTGGTGGTGCAGATCCCACTGTTGCGCTATGTGAGTAATGTGTAAGCCAATGGTAATTTAATGCCATTTGATTATACTATATGAATGATGTAATGTTATGCATGCAGCTTCTGTACTCTCATGTTAATTATATGTAATGTCTTATTCACATTTATTGCAGTAATGTTGCTTCTCAGACATATGCCTGCGCAGCGCAAGCACTCATGTCTCCCCTTCTCTTCTACTAACCTCAATTATGTTTTCCAGCTCCCCAGGAGGCCCCTGGAGCATCACCCCAATCTCTGCAGCTCGTGCTGACCATGGGGGAAGAACAAGATACAACCGAGGACGAGGATGATGAGCCTGAAGGGTCATCTGTAGTACCTGCGGCCACGTCATCCTCGACGGATGAAGCCGGGGGGCCAAGCGGCTTGCAGCAGGGCACTCCGAGTCGTCCAGTGCCCACATTGACCCCGCGGAGGTTGGGTCAGTGAGGTAGGCACGCGCAGTGACAGGCAGATGTGAACGAGGACATGTTGTCTCTGTCGAGGGCGAGCATCGACATTGGTCGAGAGCTCCTCCAAGCAACTGATGGGTTGACCGGCAACATTGCCACACTATCTGCTAGAATCTGAGAGGACATGGGCAGATGGTTGCGGCAGTGCGGTGAACGGCCGACTCCGTCGTGGCCATGCGGCAGGCGATAGTTTCAGGATACGGCACTGCACCCGTAGGTGCCATACCATCAACTTCGACAGATGCGGGTCAGGAGGAAGCAGCTGCTTCTGACTCGGAAGAAGTTTCTTCGGAAACATCTTCTCCTCGGCTCCATGAAGTCACTCTGCCAATGCCAACTCTCCCGCCACAGCAGCAGCCCTTGAGGTGCTCTACAACAAGACGACTTGGCCCCGTTACTAGGGGTGTAAGTGGGGAAAGGGGGGGGTGGGGCGGCGGGGTGGTTCAGATGGGGGGGCAGGATGGGAAGGTAGAGGATGGAAGCATGGCCGCTGATAAGGGGTGGGGACCTAATATATTTTTGTTATTAAAAATTTGTTGAAAGTTGGGGGTTGTGGGAGGGTGTTATCGTTAGTTAAAAAAATTATTGTTGCTGGAAAAATATTGACGACCGTTGGGGGTTGGGTGTTATAGTTTGGTGAATTTTTTTACATTACTTGCCAAATTATTAAAATGTTTTATTGGACTTTAGAACTGTTGTGCAGTGTCTTCTAATAAAATATAAGGGTTGCAAACAATGGCCAAGCAAGGATGAAACATAACGCAACTGTAACCAACATAACTTCATGCAAAGCGTTCATTTATGAGCTACTGACGCAAGTTTTGCAGCTGCTTAACTACCACGGGGTTTTTCCAGTGGTGTGAGGAGGGGGGGGATGGGTTAATCGCCAGGTTGACTGTCTTCCCAGAGGTCCTCATCCTCCTCCACTCTGTCCTGAAGTGGACCGGCAACTGTCCTCTCCAGATAGCTAGATTATGCAACATGCAGTACACCACAATGAACTCAGTGACCTGCTCAGGGTGGTATTATAGGTTGTCTCCTGAGTGGTCCAGGCAGAACTCCAATTGTTTTTGATGATATTGCATGTGACTATATGGCTTTTGTTGTCGCGCTTCTCAGCTTGTCTGAGGCTTATGCAGGGATGTCATTAGCCAGCTGGCAGGGCCATAACCTTTATTGCCCAGCATCCAACCGTGACCTTGTGACTGACTCTTACAGGTCAGAGACAGTGCTCTCACGCAACATGTGCGGATCATGGATGCTCCCTGGAAAATTTGCATTTACTGCCATGATTATTTGCTTGTAGTCGACAACAAGCTGCACGTTCAGGGAGTGAAATCCCTTTCGGTTACGATAAACCTCTGCATCCTGTATAGGTGCTTGCAGGATGATGTGCGTACAGTCTATTGCTCCCTGCACCTTGGGGAAGTTTGTTAGTCTCGAAAACCCCAAAGCCCTCTCACTCTGTGCCTCCCTCGTCATAGGGACGTTTATAAAGTCCATCCTGCATGCGTAAAGGGTTTCAGTCACCTGTTGAATGCAGCAATGTGTGGCATGGTGAGATGCAGAAAATGTTGTCAGCTGAGGCCTGGAAGGAGCCCAATGCATATAAGGAAAGTACTGCAGTAACCTTAACCTCAATGGGCAGTGCTGGCAGGCTGCAGATCTCCCTTAATTAGCTGGCATATCTCACTGATGATCTCCTTTCGGAATCACAGCCTTCTAACGCACGTGTTATCGGACAAGTCCAGGTATGATCGCTTATCCCTGTAAATGCGTTGGGTATAATGTCTCCTCCTCCTCAGCAGTCTGCCACCTCTTTGATTGAAGAGCATTGTGTGCCCAATAAACCTTTTCCCATCTCTATTCTGCAGCATGTGAGTAGTCATCAATACTGGTTGAGAAATTACAGGCCCCATTATTATAAATCACTATAAATGCCCTAATCTGTCTTCTTAAATTGTTCTCAACAAATACATAAGCTGGCAATTAACCACAATGTGATTAGATGATTGGCAAGATTCAAAAACGCCCTTAAAAATCACTCAAATTACTTCAATGCTCCCAACCACTTTAAGTAGCCTTTTATTAAACTTCCTCCATACTGCCGTGTTAAGATCAGGTGATTGCAGCTTTTCTTCAGCGTCTTTTTGGGCGAGCGATCATTTGGGCGCAATATGGGCGAAATGTCAAAAGTAGTGCTCGGCGATAATCTGCCGCTAGTTTCCATTATAAACAGGACCCTGCACGAATGGTGACATTTTTTTTAATAAATAGGCCGGGCGCTTCAGCTCATTCCTGTATACCGAAAGTTGCGCCGGCAGTAAATGGGTGATAATCGGGCACTAGTTTTCCATTTATCAAATATGGCCGATAACCTCAGCGCTTATATGGGCAATTAGGTGTCGAAAGTCTAGCCCCCAGTGTTTACTGACTATTTGAACAGCAATTTCATGTAAATTTAACAAAGATTCAAGGTGTATTGGTATTTTAAAAATAACTTTTGTTGTATTGGGGTAATAACCATTATGTCACAGAATATCTATCACAAAATACTCCACAGACAAACAAAGAAAATGTGCAAGAGAATTTCTTTTAATCAAATACTGGTGAAGCACCGGCTCTTCTTCATTCGGATCTTGAACAAAAGCCGCTTGTCCTGCAATTCAGCACTACCTTGACTGATTCTGTCTTATGTCCTCTAGTCCCCTGCCATTATAACTTCATTCAAAGCTCCCTGAGCACACCCGTATTTAGGACGAGAAAAACCACCAAGGAAAAAGCTGCGTTGCAGCCCTTGGATCAGCCCTTGAAGACCTGCAAAAAAGGCAAGTTAAAGTTTTTATTTTTTTAATTCCTTTCCAGCGATTAGCTTCTAGTTAAGTGTCTTGTGAACGTTTTGTGATTTTTTAATTTATTTTTTGTTTGTGGCAATTTATTTTTTGTTGGTGGCAATTTATTTTTTGTTGTTTCCCCCCCCTCCCAAGGCGCCTCTCGCAGTGGTATCGGCCTCAGACTAAAGTTGCAGAAAATGTGTCGTTTGCCCCACAAATCCTCGTGCAACGCCAATTTTTACCGTTACGCAAATTAAAGCTCGAATTTACGGCCTCATAGCGATAGCATTGCGATAACGGTATTTTTGGCAAAAAAATACAATTAACGCAGAGAACCGAATTTCTAGCCCACGAGTGTCTAGATAAATGGCCATTACATTCCTTCACCTGCTGTTGCTGCACATCTCTCTCTCGCACACACACAGTAGCAGAACCCCCCCCCCCCCCCCATAAAACATGGGAGAGTGAAATAAAAGCTTAGAAAATTGATACAGCAAAAATGAGAAAGAAATGAAAACAATTCAAAAGAGGAAAACAGAAGATAAAAGCATTAAAGAAAAAAGGAATCAAGGCGATCAAACAGAAACAAGAAACAGTGGGAGAAATTCACTATCGCCCTATTTGGGTCGTTAATTTTTATAAGTTTGGAAAGTTAACGCCAGGCACCAACGATTTCAAACTTTAAAAAAATTTGCTGTTTGCGCTCCAAGGAGGAAGTGGAGCACGGAATCAAGTGTTTCACTTCTTTCTTAGAACGCTAATGGCAGCAGGCAGGGCGGAGACCTCAGCAGTGCTGCACACTGGGCCGTGTAGTGCTGCCGCGTTCAAAGAAGGGAAGGGCCATCGCTGCAGGTTCTGCAATATAAAAAAAGGGACCTACCTGGACCACCAAGGCAGTGGCAAACCCATGTGATCAGCCCGGCACTCAAGCAGAGTGCCAGGCTGAATGATCGCGGGCAGGAATCTGCGAAAAAAACGACAATGAGAACGTTTTTTATTTTTACTTACCTTGGCCACCTCACCTTTATTCATTGTCCCCCCCTGTAGTGGCCGGCCGCCCGATCCATGCCTCCTACAGCTGTCTGTGCTTTTGCCTGCGCTGCTGCAGAGGGTGGAAGTCAATTTCGGTCCAGGACACTACCGGGGCGATGATGTCATGATCTCTGGGCTCAACGCTGTAGCACCGCCGCAAAACTCCTGCTGAATATGACGGGAGTCGATGTCAGTGCCGCGCCCAGTCGCAAAGGCATTTGTGCCCTGCGATAATGGGAGTTGCAAAGGCATCCAATTTCTCCCCCAGAGTATTTTAAAAATAAGAGAAAGGATATAATTGCATAATGTGTTGCTTCAACAACATGCACTGCATGGACATGCAAGTTATATTTCCCACTTTGCCGAGTTTCTGTTCCTGGGCGCTTCCTGTGGGGAGGCACCAAATGGAGACTAACTGTTTTCTCCTCAGAGTTGGCAAGGAGCCTAGATGGATTATTCTAGCCACGACCTAGTAGCTAGTTTAGAGCAGCATTGGAGGAAGTTGGGAACAAGTCAGCTGTTTATACTATGGTTGCGAGAGTTGCATGGTCGCGAGACCGAGGAGAAAAAGGAACTTCGACTCTCGGCAATGAAAAAGGAAGAGTTCCTTCAACGGCTCAACGAGCTTAAGCAGTGAATAGCTGAGCCACATGAACTAGGATAGCCGCAGGTTTGAACTCCAGTATGCGCTGTTAACCGATCTCAGCCGAGGCAACCTCATAATTGGCTACAGCGTCCCTGGGCTGCAAAAGACTAGGATTCCCATTCCAAATTGCTATCGAGCGAACCTTGCTCGAAGTGAGCGTCGAGAAGGAAAGAATCAGGTTGGATTGTGATGTCCCCTGCAGTTGAATGACTTGCTGATACGGTCAAGGTTCACACATTATGGAAATTTAGTCAAATTATCCAGGAGTATCCAAAATTTGTAGATCCTATATCCTGTAGGGTTATTACTTTCAAAGAGTTGGGGAGACACAAAAATTACGATTCAAAAATAAAAATCAAATACAGTAGAATATGGGAAAATGTCTTTAAAAGAAACTTCAGATGACTAATTAGATTTTGATGCATTTTTGCAACCAATGAAACAAACCCAATTATATTATGCTTCCAGTGCTTTTACATCATCATTCTGGCCATAGGACTTCCCAATGTCAGGGAAGCGCTGCACAGACCAGTGATATGAATTTGCTGAAATGTGGGGATGGCTGAATGTTGCCAGCAGCATAAACACTTTGCCTCTGGACTACATATGCCACTTCACTTGGAATGCAGGGCCATCATCAGAGGCAGCACTGCAAGAAAATATTAAGACAAAAGGAAAATAAAATGCGTATGCTGCAAATCTAAAACAAAAATAGAAAATGCTGCTAAGAGAAAAAACAGATTCTCCAAAATATTAGATTTGTGTGGGAGGTTTGCATTCCACAAAATGCTTTTTATTTGGAAATATACGGTGAATGATTTTCAGACAAGTTTCTGAAAATGATTTTATTACCACTTATATCCTGTAGTCACTTATTAACTGATAGTTGATTTATTAAATTGATTTGAGCATGTAGATTTAGCAAGACAACGTTTAATTTATGGAATCACAGCAAAATGACACAGGAACAACTGAAAAGGAGTATTAGCCATTTTAAAGTTGTACTCTAGCAATGACATAAGGTAAAACAAGTTTAGAAACAATTACCAGGTATCTAATGGAAAATTCAACAGAATTTAAAAAAAATTTAACACCCAATGAACTTAGGCATGCATACATACATGAGTATGCAGTGCCACTCACTCCGAATTCTCAGCAATATTCAAATTCAGCAATGTATAAAACACTGATTATAAATAAAGCAAAGCATTTACTGCCTGAATACTTACTTCGCATATATAAAAAGATATAAACATGACAATTTTGGGAGAATGAACAAGAATCAAGCACTTAGATTGTAACTCACTTGACTAAGCTTCCGGAGTCTCTCCAGTTCCTCTCTAAGCTGGTTTGCTTCAATGTCCCTTGCTTGCAGTTGAGATTCCAATTCAGCTTCATACTCACTGAGGTCACCCTGAGTTTGACGCAGGGATTCATTCAATTCCTGCTGTTCTTGTAAAGAATGTTCCAGGTCAGACAGCTTCTACAATGAAAAAAATCAATTCTGCAGCTCACACAAAAGTTAAAAAGATTTAGGTTACATTTGTATTCTTCCAAGTAAATCCATTGTTTACAATTTAACTAGAGATGAATATATATTGCCCTGTTTCATATGGTACAGTATAATAATTGCAAATGCATCTTTATTTCCATAATGTTCTGTTTGCATAATTACAGTAGAAAAAGTGGACACAAATATAAACCAGCTATTTTACTTTCAGTGCTTCCCATCTTGGGGTAGAAATCCGTCGTGGGTGGTAGCGTTAAATGGACCATATTTCATTGGCCGCTTGTATATGCCACTCTTGATATTCAGTCCTATTGATGTCAACAGAACAGAGTATTGTGCAGGGAGTAGAACAGGCGGCCCAAGCCATACCGCCCGTTTTACACTACTGCTGCAGATGGATTTCTACCCCTATATATGTTTAATAGTTGATTATTAATTTCTTCCCATTATTAGTAGTTGCCAATTTGGTAGATAATCTATCAGATTATCAATATGTAGCTGATTAGATCCTTACCCATGATGGACACAAATTAGAAGAGTTTATGTGAAAGTGGAGTTGAATTGTAAATCCATATATTTTGTATAATTTATCCTTAATTAAATTTCTATTGAGTTCACCTTTCTGGTGTAGAAAAATGGTATAGCCCCTTAGAGTTCAAATGCACTCAAATACATACCTTTCTCAAGTTCCCTGCATCCATGGCAACAATTTCTAGTTGATTCTTCTGTTGTTCCAGCTCAGCCAATCGATGCAACAGTGTCTTCTTTTCCTTCTGCAGTTCTGCGCATTCCTCCCGTGCCTGTTTTGCCTGCCCCTTTACACTTTCCAAGTACTCCTGCAGTCCAGCAATAATACCTTCCAGGTCCCGCTTCAGTGCCTCATTAGTTGCTATCTGCCCTATTAAAAATACATTTGGACAGGTTAACCCTTAAAGCACTGGTCACAGCATTTGTCGTGCGAAGCATTATGGTGTTAGGATTTATTCAGCAGGATACAATTTACTTAATGACATATTATAAACATTGTAATCTAATTAAATTGATATTTCAGCCTTTTTTGAAGGGTCCATTATCCAGATAAATTAAAGAAATAAGCCTTTTTACCCCAAAATTTAGTCTTGGATTCTCATTTTGATTTGCTGTTGTTTAGTTGAAAATGCAGAAACAAAACTCAGCTCTTTGCAGACATGCTCCTCAGGAATTCTCGGTTAAGATTGCAACAGATTACACTCACTCACTTACAGGGGAGCCTTACTCAGGGTAAATAAAACACTTAACAGGTACCTTCCGTCAGCTGCTCTTCCAGATCCTTGATGTCCTCCGTTTCCTTAGCAATTCTGGAGAGCATTTCATCCAGGCGCTTCTCTAACTGCTTGTATTGCTTGGACATCATGTCAAGTTGTTGGGCTTTACTGACCATTTGAGCTTTCAAATGTGCCTAAGAGAAAGTGAACCTATTTAATTGAGTTGCTGAACATAATAAATGCCACTTATTTTTGATATTTTAATTAAGGTACAATTGAGTTTTACCCAACATTTCAACAATTTCAATACAAACCACTGGAATGTTAATTAACTCTTTATACTCCAATTCATTTTGATAAATTAAACATATTTTAGTCACTGCATATGTGTGTTTCAATACAACCATTAACAGTGCTAGATAAACTGTAACTCCAACATGTTGTGCTATGGAATAGTGGAAAGCACGTCACTGAGGAGGCAGCAAACAGATCAGGCATTTCTCCAAATAGAGGCAGGAAATATCATGCGAGTGTTGCTTCTGGACACTAACATTACTCCTGTGGACAGTTTGGAGCTGCTTCTGCATGAAAGCTGATCAATCACTGGTCTTCGCCACTACATTTGGTACATTGTCCAAGAAACCAGTAAAGGAAATGGGCATTGAGGGAAATGTAACCATATACTCTTTAAATAAAAAAAAAGAGAGAAATAAAATTCCAACCTGTCCTTGAATTTATGCCTTTTAGTACACATGAGAATATATTTTCTAATCGGGCTCCAATTTAACAGGTTCATAGAATGGTCAAACTCCCTGACCATTTTGGAACTGGCTTTTGGAGCTCACTAGGGGATGGCTCAGAGCCTCTGTGTAGGTACAGGCAACTCTCGATTATCCGGGTCCCTCGGGGATTGGGCTATTCCACGTAAACGATTTTTCCATTAGGGCGAGTCTACATTTTAAAGTTAAAACTTTAAATGAATCAATACAATCAACTACAATCAGTAACAAAAGATGGACATTACCAGCATGCATGTATAGGTTCTGTGCCTGGAACCCGGTGCCACACTGCCCCCGTTTCCAATGTCAGCGGCAGCCGCGAGAGACAGCGGCTGCAGCAGCACGCACGCACACACACATCCATAAAGCAAGGGCAGAGGAGGGTGATTTTTACGGTGAGAGAGAGAGAGAGAATGCGAGAATGCGCGCGAGAGAATGCGAGAATGCGCGCGAGAGAATGCGAGAATGCGCGCGAGAGAATGCGAGAATGCGCGCGAGAGAATGCGAGAATGCGCGCGAGAGAATGCGAGAATGCGCGCGAGAGAGAGAATGCGCGCGAGAGAGAGCGCGAACGCGCGAGAGAGAGCGCGAACGCGCGAGAGAGAGCGCGAACGTGCGAGAGAGAGAGAGAGAGAGTGTGCGAGAGAGAGAGAGAGAATGTGCGCGAGAGAGAACGTGCGTGCGAGAGAGAGAGAGCGAACGTGCGAGAGAGCGAACGTGCGAGAGAGCGAACGTGCGAGAGAGCGAACGTGCGAGAGAGCGAACGTGCGAGAGAGCGAACGTGCGAGAGAGCGAACGTGCGAGAGAGCGAACGTGCGAGAGAGCGAGCACAATGTTTGGAAGGCAATTTTGCCAAATTATTTTGAGCTGTCTTTTCACTTGTTAGCAACAGAAGGGGCATTCTGAAGGGGGAGGGTGAACAGCCAGTTGTGGTGCATATAGGTACCAACGAGGTAGGTAAAAAGCTGAATTTAGGGAGCTAGGAGTTAAATTAAAAAGCAATACCTCAAAAGGTAGTAATCTCAGGATTGCTACCAGTGCCACTTGCTAGTCAGAGTAGGAATCGCAGGATAGCACAGATGAATACGTGGCTTGAGGAGTGGTGCAAGAGGGAAGGATTCAAATTCCTGGGACATTGGAACCGGTTCTGGGGGAGGTGGGACCAGTACAAACCGGACGGTCTGCACCTGGGCAGGACCGGAACCAATGTCCTACGGGGAGTGTTTGCTAGTGCTGTTGGGGAGGGGTTAAACTAATATGGCAGGGGGTTGGGAACCTATGTAGGGAGACAGAGGGAAATAAAATGGGGGCAGAAGCAAAAGATAGAAAGGAGAATAGTAAAAGTGGAGGGCAGAGAAACCCAAGGCAAAAACCAAAAAGGGCCACATTACAGCAAAATTTTAAAAGGGACAAAGAGTGTTAAAAAGACAAGCCTGAAGGCTCTGTGCCTCAATGCAAGGAGTATTCATAATAAAGTGGATGAATTAACTGCGCAGGCAGCTATGAATGATTATGATATCATTGGGATTACAGAGACATGGTTCCAGGGTGACCAAGGCTGGGAACTCAACATCCAGGGATATTCAACATTCTGGAACGATAGACAGAAAGGAAAAAAGAAGTGGGGTAGCACTGCTGGTTAAAGAGGAAATTAACGCAATAGTAAGAAAGGACATGAGCTTAGATGATGTGGAATCTGTATGGGTCGAGCTGAGGAATACCAAAAGGCAGAAAACGCTAGTGGGAGTTGTGTACAGACCACCAAACAATAGTAGTTAGGTTGGGGATGGCATCAAACAAGAAATTAGGGATGCATACAATAAAAGGTACAGCAGTTATCATGGGCGACTTTAATCTACATATGAATTGGGTTAACCAAGTTGGTAGCAATGCGGTAGAGGAGGATTTCCTGGAGTGTATTAGGGATGGCTTTCTAGACCAATATGTCGAGGAACCAACTAGAGAGCTGGCCATCCTAGACTGGGTACTGTGTAATGAGAGAGAGGACTAATTAGCAATCTTGTTGTGCAAGGCCCCCTGGGGAAGAGTGACCATAATATGGTAGAATTCTTAATTAAGGTGGAGAGTGGCACAGTTAATTTAGAGACTAGGGTCCTGAACTTAAGGAAAGGTAACTTCGATGGTATGAGACGTGAATTGGCTAGGATAGACTGGCAAATGATACTTAAAGGGTTGACAGTGGATAGGCAATGGCAGACATTTATAGATTACATGGATGCACTTCAACAATTGTACATCCCTGTCTGGAGTAAAAATAAAATGGGAAAGGCGGTTCAACCGTGGCTAACAAAGGAAATTAAGGATAGTGTTAAATCCAAGGAAGAGGCATAGAAATTGATGAGAAAAAGCAGCAAACCTGAGAACTGGGAGAAATTTAGAATTCAACAGAGGAGGTCAAAGGGTCTAATTAGGAGGGGGAAATAAAGTATGAGAGGAAGCTTGCAGGGAAGATAAAAACTGACTGCAAAAGCTTTTATAGATATGTGAAGAGAAAAAGATTAGTGAAGACCAACATAAGTCCTTTGCAGACAGAATCAGGTGAATTTATAATGGGGAACAAAGAAATGGCAGACGAGTTGAACAAATACTTTGGTTCTGTCTTCACGAAGGAAGACACAAATAACCTTCTGGAAATACTAGGGGACCGAGGCACTAGTGAGAAGGAGGAACTGAAGGAAATACTTTATAGGCGTGAAATTGTGTTAGGGAAATTGATGGGATTGAAGGCTGATAAATCCCTAGGGCCTGATAGTCTGCATCCCAGAATACTTAAGGAAGTGGCCCTAGAAATAGTGGATGCATTGGTGATCATTTTCCAACAGTCTATCACTCTGGATCAGTTCCTATGGACTGGAGGGTAGCTAATGTAACCCCACTTTTTTTTTTAAAAAGGGAGAGAAGATGGGTAATTATGGACTGGTTAGCCTGACACCAGTAGTGGGGAAAATGTTGGAATCAATTATTAAAGATGAAATAACAGCGCATTTAGAAAGCAGTGACAGGTTCGGTCCAAGTCAACATGGATTTATGAAAGGGAAATCATGCCTGACAAATCTTCTGGAATTTTTTGAGGATGTAACTAGTAGAGTGGACAAGGGAGAACCAGTGGATGTGGTGTATTTGGACTTTCAAAAGGCTTCTGACAAGGTCACTCAAGAGATTGGTGTGCAAAATTAAAGCACATGGTATTAGGGGTAATGTATTGACATGGATAGAGAACTGGTTGGCAGACAGGAAGCAGAGAGTCTGGATAAACGGGTCCTTTTCAGAATGGCAGACAGTGACTAGTGGGGTGCTATTTACAATATACATTAATGATTTGGATGAAGGAATTGAGTGTAATATCTTCAAGTTTGCAGATGACACTAAACTGGGCGGTGGTGTGAGCTGTGAGGGGGATGTTAAGAGGCTAGAGGGTGACTTGGACAGGTTAGGTGAGTGGGCAAATGTATGGCAGATACAGTATAATGTGGATAAATGTGAGGTTATCCACTTTGGGGGCAAAAACATGAAGGCAGAATATTATCTGAATGGCGGCAAATTAGGAAAAGGGGAGGTGCAACGAAACCTGGGTGTCATGGTACATCAGTCGTTGAAGGGTGGCATGCAGGTACAGCAGGCGGTGAAGTAGGCAATGGCATGTTGGCCTTCATAGCTAGGGGATTTGAGTGTAGCAGCAGGGAGGTCTTACTGCAGTTGTACAGGGCCTTAGTGAGGCCACACCTGGAATCTTGTGTTCAGTTTTGGTCTCCTAATCTGAGGAAGGACGTTCTTGCTATTGAGGAAGTGCAGCGAAGGTTCACCAGACTGATTCCTGGGATGGCAGGACTGATATACGAGGAGAGACTGGATTGACTGGGCCTATATTCACTGGAGTTTAGAAGAATGAAAGGGGATCTCACAGAAACATAAAATTCTGACGGGACTGGACAGGTTAGATGCAGGAAGAATGTTCCCGATGTTGGGGAAGTCCAGAACCAGGGGACACAGTCGAAGGATAAGGGATAAGCCATTTAGGACTGAGATGAGGAGAAACTTCTTCACTCAGAGAATTGTTAACCTGTGGAATTCCCGACCGCAGAGAGTTGTTGAATATATCCAATGAACTGGCATCAAGAGGGAGTTAGATAAGGATAAAGGGATCAAGGGGTATGAAGAGGAAGCAGGAAAGAGGTACTGAGGTGAATGATCAGCCATGATCTTATTGAATGGTGGTGCAGGCTCGAAGGGCCGAATGGCCTACTCCTGCACCTATTTTCTACATTTCTATGTTTCTATGATACTCGAGTCAAAGGCAGAGTCTCGGTTAAGGAGATCTTCGAAGTGCTCCTTCCAGCAGGTCCTGACTGCCTCGGTGTCCTTGAGGGGTGTCACCCCGTTCTTGACCAGCAGTGGGGTGGGAGCGTTCTCCTCCGTGTCGGCTGCCCCCAAAAGTTTGTCACCATCCTCCGCCTGCTCCACAATGACATGCAAGCTGTGATCGTGACCAACGGATCCATCACAGACCCAATTCATATCTGGACCAGAGTCAAGCAGGACTGAATCATTGCGCCAACCCTCTTCTCGATCTTCCTCGCTGCAATGTTCCACCTCACACAAAAGCTCCCCACTGGAGTGAAACTAAACTACAGAACCAGTGGGAACCTGATCAACCTTCAGATCCAAGACCGTCCCAACCTCTGTCGTCGAACTACACTATGCGGACTACGCTTGCGTCTGCGCAGAGACTGAACTTCAAATCACCGTCAACATCTTCACCGAGGCATACGAAAGCATGGGCCTTACACTAGACATCAGTAAGACAAAGTTCCTCCACCAACCTGACCTCACCACACCCCACTGCCCCCCCCCCCCCACCCCCAGTCATCAAGGTCCACGGCGTGGCACGGCCCTGGACATGGACCACTTTCCATACCTCGGGAGCCCATTATCAGCAAGGGCAGACAGACAACGAGGTTCAACATCACCTCCAGTGCACTAGCGCAGCCTTTGGCCGCTTATGGAAAAAGTGTTCTCGACGATCAGGCCCTCAAATCTGCCACCATGCTTATGGCCTACAGGGCTGTAGTGATACCCGCCCTCCTGTACGGCTCAGAGATGTGGACCGTATACAGTGGATACCTCAAATCGTTGGAGAAATATCAACGATGTCTCTGCAAGATCCCGCAAATCCCCTGGGAGGACAGACGCATCATCGTTAGTATCCTCGATCAGGCCAACATCCCCAGCATCGAAGCACTGACGAAACTCGACCAGCTCCGTTGGGCAGGCCACACTGTTCGCATGCCTGACAAAAGACTCCCAAAGCAAGCGCTCTATTTGGAACTCCGACACTGCAAGCAAGCCCAAGGTGGGCAGAGGAAACATTTCAAAGACACCCTGAAAGTTACTTGATAAAATGCAACATCGCCACCGATACCTGGGAGTCCCTGGCCAAAGACCGCCCTAGGTGGAGGAAGTGCATCCAGGAGGGCACAGAGCACTGAATCTCCTCACCGACAGCATGTAGAAAACAGGCGGAGGCAGCGGAAGGAGCGTGCGGCAAACCTGTCCCACCCGCCCTTTCCTTCAACGATTGTGTGCCCCCACCTGTGACAGAGACTGTGGTTCCTGTATTGGACTGTCCAGTCACCTAAGAACTCACTTATTGGGCTCAAGTTTCAGCCCGAGTTGCTCCTATTTTTTTTGAGCAATTAGTTTAAAATGGAGCATCTTAGAAATTGCAATTCTCGGCATTTAGTTTGCTCCAGTTCTAGCAAGTTAGAATAGTTTCATTTTGGAACAGTTTTTTTCCAAAAAGGGGGCGTGTCCAGCCACTTACACCTGTTTTGCAAGTTTAGGCAGCGAAAACTTACTCCATTCTAAGTTAGTTTGGAGTAAGCATAGATTTTTGTACGCTCAGAAAAACCTTGCCTACATGTTAGAAATTAGGCGCAGGGAACAAGAGATGGGGGTGGGGGGGGCAGGGAAGTTTACAAACATTAAACACTTCACTTTTACAAATAAAAAGCCATCATCAATAATAAATGATAAATAAATCAATAAATCAACCGATAAAATCAATCACTATATTTTGAAAATGATTACACCATCCCACACCATAATTATTTTTTGACGTAGTAAATTTGCTAATTAACTGTTGACATGCCTAATCACAACCGACTATTTCAGCCAATTCCTCCGAACGCACGTCTTGGATTACAAGCTTACTGCTTCATGCATTGCTAAATCAGACGTGCTTCAGAACTGCCCCTCCCTTACTATATTGATTGCTTTTACAGAATCCGAGGTAAACTAACAAATCTACACGCAACAGGAAGGTAGATAAAAGCTGCATAAAGTACTTTAAAACATCCAGTAACAGAATCTTTACACCCTCGTGATTTTTGTATAGTTTATCAAATTATTTGAAGCTGTCTGCACAATACATTTTTAGCTTTGTCGTTGTAAACCCCCAAATAGCTGAGCCACTGTGAGAAAGCTCATTGTAATTGCTTCTTCAGAAATTAATGCAAAAACACACAACTCCATGGGATGGGGGAGAACAGACACATGTTTAGGAACAAGCCCATCCCTTTTTAAATAATCTCAACCCCAGAAACCCAGCTTTTCCCCATACCCTTCAATCATTTTCTCTCCAGAAACTTACCTTAAACTCATTTATATTACTCTCTATTGTTCTCTCTCTCTCTCTCTGGAGCAACTTCTTCCACAACGTCATTACTGTGTGTAAATAAATGCTCACTGACTTCCCTCCTTGTTCCATGATACAATAATAAGGCATGGATTCAGGGGATGGTGCAGCTTGATAATTCAAATGGCCCTTTCTCATTCCAGAATTTATGTTCTTTATAGTACTCCCAGCTGAACGCGGCAGGCACTGTTCCCACAGGTCACGGCGGGGAGCCCATTCGGCCAGGGCTAGGGACGGCGTACATCGGGCCCCTCCCACACAGATTCGGAGGGAGAGGAGCTACTGCACATGCCGCACACTCTAGCACGCATGTGCAGAGTTCCCGGCACTGTTTTCAGCGCAGGGACCTGGTTCTGCACCCTCCGCCCCTTGTGCGGCGCTATGCCGAGGGCCTTCATCGCTCCAGCTGGGTGAATAGCAAGGTAACTTTTAGGCGTGGTTTTTGTTCTCAAAAGTCGGCGCAGCTCACGGAGGTGCGCCGTTCTAAGCATGGGGGCAAACTTGGGCTCTGAGAGTGGAAACAAGTCTTCCTTGATTTCGAGGGACTGCCTATGATATTATTATTCCCAGGCACCCTGCCCTTGAGCAGTAATGTAACATAGAAACATAGAAATTAGGTGCAGGTGTAGGCCATTTGGCCCCTTGAGCCTGCACCGCCATTCAATAAGATCATGACTGATCATTCACCTCAGTACCCCTTTCCTACTTTCTCTCCATACCCCTTGATCCCTTTGGCCGGAAGGGCCATATCTAACTCCCCTTTGAATATATCTAACAAACTGGCCTCAACTTTCTGCGGTAGAGAATTCCACAGGTTAACAACTCTGAGTGAAGAAGTTTCTCCTCATCTCGGTCCTAAATGGCTTAGCCCTTATTCTTAAACTGTGACCACTGGTTCTGGAACTCCCCAACAATGGGAACATTCTTCCTGCATCAGAATTTTATATGTTTCTATGAGATCCCCTCTCATTCTTCTAAACTCCAGTGGATACAAGCCCAGTTGATCCAATCTCTCCTCATATGTCAGTCCTGCCATCCCAGGAATCAATCTGGTGAGCCTTCGCTGCACTCACTCAATAGCAAGAATGTCCTTCCTCAGATTAGGTGACCAAAACTGAACACAATATTCCAGGAGTAGCCTCACCAAGGCTCTGTACAACTGCTTCTATACTCAAATCCTCTAGCTATGAAGGCCAAACATGCCATTTGCCTTCTTCAGCGCCTGCTGTACCTGCATGCCAAACTTCAATGGCTGATGTACCATGACACCCAGGTCCCGTTGCACCTCCCCTTTTCCTAATCTGTCACCATTCAGATAATATTTTGTCTTCCTGTTTTTGCCACCAAAGTGGATAACCTCACATTAATCCACATTATACTGCATCTGCCATGCATTTGCCCACTCAACTAACCTGTCCACGTCACCCTGCAGCCTCTTGGCATCCTCCTCACAGCTCACACCGCCTCCCAGTTTAGTGTCATCTGCAAACTTGGAGATATTACATTCAATTCCTTCATCTAAATCATTGATGTATATCGTAAATAGCTGGGGTCCCAGCACGGAACCCTGCGGCACCCCACTGGTCACTGCCTGCCATTCTGTAAAGGATCCGTTTATTCCGACTCTCTGCTTCCTGTCTGCCAATCAGTTCACTATTCATGTTAATACATTACCCCCAATACCATGTGCTTTGATTTTGCACACTAATCTCTTGTGTGGGACCTTATCAAAAGCCTTTTGAAAGTCCAAATACACCACATCCACTGGTTCTCCCTTGTCCACTCTACTAGTTACATCCTCAAAAAATGAGTAGATTTGTCAAGCATGATTTCCCTTTCATAAATCCATGCTGACTTGGACCGATGCTGTCACTGCTTTCCAAATGCGCTGCTATTTCATTTTTAATAATTGATTCCAACGTTTTCTCCATCATCGATGTCCGGCTAACCGGTGTATAATTCCGTTTTCTCTTTCCCTCCTTTTTTAAAAAAGAGGTGTTACATTAGCTACCCTTCAGTCCACAGGAACTGATCCAGAGTTAATAGAATGTTGGAAAATGATCACCAATGCATCCACTATTTCTAGGGCCACTTCCTTAAGTACTCTGGGATGCAGCCTATCAGGCCCTGGGGATTATTGGCTTTCAATCCCATCAATCTCCCTAACACAATTTCCTAACTAATAAGGATTTCCTTCAGTTCCTCCTTTTCGTTAGACCCTCGAACCGTGAGAATTTTCAGAAACTTATTTGTGTCTTCCTTAGTGAAGACAGATCCTAAGTATTTGTTCAATTGGTCTGCCATTTCTTTGTTCCCCATTATAAATTCACCTGATTCTGACAGCAAAGGACCTATGTTGGTCTTCACTAATCTTTTTCTCTTCACATATCTATAGAAACTTTTGCAGTCAGTTTTTATGTTCCCTGCAAGTTTCCTTTCATACTCTATTTTCCCCCTCCCTTTGTCCTCCTCTGCTGAATTCTAAATTTCTCCTAGTCCTCAGGTTTGCTGCCTTTTCTCTCCAATTTATATGCCTCTTCCTTGGATTTAACACTATCCCTAATTTCCCTTGTTTGCCACGGTTGAGCTACCTTCCCCATTTTATTTTTACTCCAGACAGTGATGTACAATTGTTGAAGTTCATCTATAGAATGTCTGCCATTGCCTATCCACTGTCAACCCTTTAAGTGTCATTTGCCAGTCTATCCTAGCCAATTCACATCTCATACCATCGAAGTTACCTTTCTTTAAGTTCAGGACCCTAGTCTCTGAATTAACACTGTCACTCTCCATCTTAATAAAGAATTCTACCATATTATGGTCACTCTTCCCCAGGAGGCCTCGCACAACAAGATTGATAATTAGTCCTCTCTCGTTACACAACACCCAGTCTAGGATGGCCAGCTCTCTAGTTGGTTCCTCGACATATTGGTTTAGAAAGCCATCCCTAATACACTCCAGGAAATCTTCCTCCACCGCATTGCTACCAGTTTGGTTAGCCCAATCTATATGTAGAGTAAAGTCGCCCATGATAACTGCTGTACCTTTATTGCACGCATCACTAATTTCTTGTTTGATGCCATCCCCAACCTCACTTCTGCTGTTTGGTGCTCTGTACACAACTCCCACTAGCATTTGCTGCCCTTTGGTATTCCGCAGCTCTACCCATACAGATTTCACATCATCCAAGCTAATGGATACCTGGAACGAGGTTGTGCAAGAGAACTTGATGGCGCAAATGAATTTTACTGTCACTGACAGCCATATGGTGCACGTTAGCTACAGGTGTCCCTGCAGCAAATAGCAAAACTCTCCATCTGGTTATCTGCTAACCCAGAGCCTGAACAGCCAGTTCCATGTGGTCATTGCAAGGTAGACAAACCAGTGTCTATAAATGTTGGTGGAGGGTATTGATAGATGGGTGAAGTCTTCCTCTGACACAACCTACCCTGCCTGGCATCCTTCCATTACTAAACTTCCCCCTAAAAACATGCGGGGTTGGAATTCCCATTAGGAAAGCCACTCTCCCAATATCATTGACATAGCAACAAAAAAAAAATGTAGGTCCACAACATTTGATACAACGCTTCCGAGAGGCAAGGGTAAAATAGAGAAACTAAGAAAAATGGTTCAGAAATAGCCTCAAAATGTTGCTACAAATCTTACTATAGGGGTCCTTAAATGCATTCTATTAAAAGCTTCATCTAGGGGCCAAAGGCCAATTTTATACAGGTAGGTAGATGATAGAATTTCCTGTGGTGCTCAATGAATATCGAAATGACAGAATGTGGCCCAATTCTAATATTTTTAATTGCGAACAGGTGGGCACTAACTGCACCAGACAATCTGAAAGAATGGATTTCCACCCATTTTTCTGATCAATCGGATCACTTTACGCCAACAAATCCTTTGTAACCCAATGACACAATCAGATAAGCCCTTTTTCCAAAAGAGGGTCTTCTCTATCCTAAGTCACAATGTCTTATCCATTCTAGTGTTTGAGGCACAGTGGTGATCTTATTTTAGGATTGGTATGAATCGACAGCATTTCAGGGCCAATTATGTACCATTTTAAGCGAATACCCCAGTACAGGCTCAAGAATCATAATTATGAGACCTACCAGATTCTGGGGTAAAAATAAAGTTGTTATTGCAACTAATAAACATTTCATAATTTTATAAATTCACAAATGGCTGCCTTGTGCATTAGAATTATAGGGATCAATGGACTCTGAATATGTTGCTTGAAAATAGAATGTAATTATTTCATAATTTCATGAAAAATTATCAGAACTGTGCACTGAGAATGCAATATGAATAGATGTATAACATTTTATTTTAATTCAACAGCTAGTTCAGAAGCTAGGGCAGTGCAGACTTAACATCCAGCATCCCAACATCAGTGGTGTAAAAATGAGCTCAGGAATAGTGCATGCTTGCAACTATCATGGTATCCAAGATATTTGTGTGCAAATTAGACATGAACATATAAAATGCCAATACATTTAAACTCAATCTTTTACCCAAGCTAGTGTCAGAGTCTAGACCAAGGCCCATGTGTGTTTTTTGTAAATCTTTTCCAGAGTGTTCCTTTAACTACATAACATATTTTCACAATTTGTTACCTACTTATCTGAGCACGCAGGGATAAGGAGTGAGGTATGGACAAAGTATTCCACTGCGCTGAAACTTATTCAGATATCAAGGCATGAATTTCACTCAAAGTTTGAACTTCCTTTCAGGTGCGAATTTTGACATTTATATATATTCTAAAAATATCTGCAGCGGCATTTTGTCTCAGGTGCTTCCAGAGAGCAACGGGTGGATACACTAACCAATGTAATGTGTTGCACACAATTTAAACAAAAAAGGGGAGCTTATGTGTTATTCTATGTATGCTATGGCCATTCCCCTGTCCGCACCTGAAGTAGAAAATGACCGCCAATTGTATTTTTACCACTACCGCCAGATATCACTATTCCCAGGTACTGCCCGTCAGAAAATGCTACTTGTGCTGTTTCATATTTACAATAATTCAACAGGTTAGGACAGGTAAAATAATGTGGTTAGTAAATAATTAGGTTAAAGTGACCTGAGCAAATAAATTAGTATTTACAAAACGTATATAAGAATGAGAACATTAATCTAGTGCTCATGTATGCAGTTGACTCGATGCACAAACCTACCTCAACAAAACCATTTTTAACTGTATAAAGTAGCAACTAACAGAATGTGCTAGTCAGTGATTGAAGTGGGAAGAGACAGATATTGGCTTTTAATGCTCCCCTCTCAACTTCTTCTAAAATGACATAGCATTAAAAACAAAATGGACTGCAAAATCTCAATTTAAACAGAGACATATTTCCTTTAGACTGCGTGTATTCAGTCATTAGTTCATCTTTTACTGAGCTGTGTAACAAAGTTCTAGTAATAGCTTATCTGAATATTTTGTAGGGTACAGATTCAAAATTCATGCAATGAAGACATAACTGTCTCAGTGCATTTACATAGGTCTATATTTTCCTCTTTTCAAGAGAGTTAATAATAACCCTTATTTGATAGGAATTAATCAAAATCTGCACGGCTGTGCCCAGTGATTCACTTCAAAAGTTGCCATCCAATTTGAATCCATCATTAATGAGTATAAATTGGCTTATCAGGACCCATCTATAATAACACTGCTTTCACCATTCATAAGTAGCTAGATTGGCACATTTCTAGCAAACCTTGTGAATAGTTTGCCTTTCTAGCAGCAGAGGGGCAAAACTTGATTTAAAAAGGTCCATCATAGAAACTGGGGCATTGAGCATGTGGCCACATCCTCTCATTAACCTGACTGCTACTGTTAGCCCAGAACCAAGCTGCCTCCTGAATCAGTAGGACATGACAACTATTAGTCAGCCCAGATGGAAACCGACTCCTGCTGACAACACAGACATGTCTACTACTGTCAGCCTAAACCAGATTGGGCCCAACTCTTGCCTTCAGCCCGGGCTCAGCCCGACCTCATGCTGTCCGTCCAGGCTCGGCCCGACCTCCGCCTGGGCTTGATCTAAGGGCTACCGTTAGTCCAGAATCCGGATGTCAGCCAAGCTTTGGCCTAACCCCCTGTCAGCCTGGACAACCTCTGGCATCAGCTGAGATCTGACCTGACCCAACCTCAGCTGTAAAACACTGCAAGAACAAAACCTGTGAAGTACAACGATGCCAACCTAATCCTGATATTTTGTTCTACCTTTAATACTCCCCTGTTCTTATCTGTGACAACTGTGGTTTTTCGTGAAACGTCTAAGACATTGTAACTGTTCTACAAGCTCTGTGGTGACTCTTTGATTCCTCAATATTTAATCTTTTCTCTTTTGTTCTTGGCCTTATTGAGGTTGAACTAAAACCAATCACCGAGCGCCTACAAACAGATGTTGCCATGTTCCTAAACTACTAAGATCATCTTAAATAAGTCAGATTTCTTCATAATAGTTGGAGTATTAGAATTCAATACTTAAAAATGAGTGAACTTGAATATACAAACTGTGCAGATTGTATTAGAAACTATCACATTTTTGGAAAGACTTGATTTTTTTACTCTAATTTTGGAATTCTTTCGTTCTTATATAACTTCTAAATCCACAATTTTCTAACATTAGAGATATACAAAAAATTATATGTACACACAAATATAACAAAATCACACCATTTGTAAGCCACAAAAACAAAAACAGTACTTGAAAGGTTAAAATTCTAAACTGAAACGTATATTAGAACCATAGAAACATAGAAAATAGGTGCAGGAGTAGGCCATTCAGCCCTTCTAGCCTGCACCGCCATTCAATGAGTTCATGGCTGAACATGAAACTTCAGTACCTCTTTCCTGCTTTCTCGCCATACCCCTTGATCCCCCGAGTAGTAAGGACTTCATCTAACTCCCTTTTGAATATATTTAGTGAATTGGCCTCAACTACTTTCTGTGGTAGAGAATTCCACAGGTTCACCACTCTCTGGGTGAAGAAGTTTCTCCTCATCTCGGTCCTAAATGGCTTACCCCTTATCCTCAGACTGTGACCCCTGGTTCTGGACTTCCCCAACATTGGGAACATTCTTCCTGCATCTAACCTGTCTAAACCCGTCAGAATTTTAAACGTTTCTATGAGGTCCCCTCTCATTCTTCTGAACTCCAGTGAATACAAGCCCAGTTGATCCAGTCTTTCTTGGGCTTGTTTTCACTGGAGTTATATTGTTTTGTGTTATTATATGCTTATCAAATAGAATATATAACTTAAAACTGGTATACAACTACACTAGCGGCCATGTTTTTTCTGTTCCTTTCACTCGAAATAACCCAGAAAAACACAATAAAAATCATGAATTACGGATGATGTAATCTCCACATAACACACTATGTACAGCTTGTGAGCAGATACATAAAGAAACCAATTAACTACGTAGCTGGTAAACAGGAATAGGCATCTATACTATAAATGTATTTATATTTTATGTAATTCCAAACAATCCTTTAAATTCAGCCTAGTGAATCTGCTACAGATAAATGTAAAAAGTTTGTAATTATAAATAAAGTAAGTTCCTCTACTCTGTACAAATGAATAGCAAGTCAAATGCCTCAGCCAGCTCGCTTCCCCTCAAGCTTCCTGTTCTCGTTACTCACATTGATTTTGCTGACTTCCAGCCCTTGCAGCTTCAAGTCACTTCTTCAAACTTTAGTCAGAGCTTCTTCGTTCACTACTTTTAAAACATTACAGTCAGAGCATGATAGAGATCAGCCTGTTCGTTTTCCGGAGAATTGCAATTATGCCACATGCTTCAAATCACAACACAGGAAGTGCTTTGTGCAGCCAATCAAAAATAGCTGATCTAACTGCCTCTCTAATCTCCCCAGAGGCTGAGCTCCTAGTTGTGAAATACGACAGCCCACAGTACTGCTAACTGCCTGCCACAAAGGCACACAAACCAGACCAAGAATATTTCACACATGAGATCAACTGAAATGTTGGTTAAGTCTCTGAAGTCTTAACAAGATACAGTACAAATCATCGACGAGCCACATAATTGAACAACTATATCAATTAATGCATGCAGCAGCTTATCCTAATTATTCTCCATGCTTCTTGGCATGATTCCAAAGAATGATTCGACTTTGTGAACTGGCCAGGAAGAATAGGCCTTGAGTTTTAATACAGCTATTCACATCAAGTCAATCACTCTTCTAGAAATAAACGTTTGAAAAAAAATTAGTTTTCAAACCATTTTAATATTGATAACATTTTTGCACATTAGATTAGCTACACTTAAAAATAATACTGCACAAATAGACTGGATTCACAAGGAAAAGCTAGAGCTAGGTCTACAGCTGTCGACACTATTGAGTTACATTACAACTTCTGCATTCTAAGCATATGGAACACAACAGCACTTTGATCAGACCAACAAAAAATGCCCCAAAGCTATCCCTTCCATTCATTCTGCATTGCTAGCATTTAACTCTTTCACTGACTAGTTGTGACAATTCAGGTCTTAGCAAAGCACAAAGTTTTGCATACCAGTCTTCAAGTGCAGTTTAAAAACTGCTAAAATGTTATCTTTTTATGGTCATCACAGATCAGTACACACAATACAACACAAGCAGCATAATCACTATGCCATTAAGCAGACTTGTGCAGGCCACGTAGTTCGCATGCCAGACATGAGACTCCCAAAGCAAGTGCTCTACTCGGAACTCCTTCACGGCAAACGAGCCAAAGGTGGGCAGCGGAGACGCTACAAGGACATCCTCAAAGCCTCCCTGATAAAGTGCCCACTGGCACCTGGGAGTCCCTGGCCCAAGACTGTCTTAAGTGGAAGAAGTGCATCCGAGAGGGCGCTGAGCACCTCGAGTCTCATCGCCGAGAGCATGTAGAAATCAAGCGCAGACAGCAGAAAGAGCTTGCGGCAAACTAGTCCCACCCACCCCTTCCCTCAACGACTATCTGTCCCACCTGTGACAGAGTCTGTGGTTCTCGTACTGGACTGTTCAGCCACCAAAGAACTCTTGAAGTGAGTGGAAGCAAGTCTTCCTCAATTCCGAGGGACTGCCTCTGATGATGATGATCACCAGTAATCATATTTGCTCTTAGGCATGTATTTTTTTCTTTGTTGAGAACAATCAGGGACTTCTGGAGTTTTTAATTTGCATGCCAAAAACCTCAATTAAAAATTATTCAGATGTCATGACATTTTCCTTTAACCACGGACAGTACAGTTTTATGGTATCGTTTCTATTAACTAGTGAACAACACTCCATATGTACTATTGTGGGATGGAAAAATGCTGAATACAGAAGTGCCATTGATTCTAATGGTCTTCACAATGAATGGTATGAATTTTCAAAACAGGGGAGGTGATGCAATACTTCAGCAGCTGACACACAGTATGAACACAGACTTTCAACCCATCAAACTAGGGTGGATTTAAACTGAGATTCCAGGGTGAAAGCATGGCATGGTCAGGTACGGTACCACCCAATCAGGTATGATCACTTGCAAACATTTTATAATTCAGTATGCCAAACTAATTATTCACAATATTTGATCTTTTTTCAGTATTAAATGGCAAGTTAACACTGGATAAATGTGCAATGACTATTTCTCAATAATTAATCCTTCAGCAAGGCTACATCACAAATCAACTGGAGTGGCTTGACCAATATTCTTGCCATTGACCAAAAAGCAGGATCAAAAACAAAGTAATACTTCCCTCCAAGAATTCTACATATAAATTATGGAAAATAAAAGAACGCTAAGTAGATACACGTCAAGCTAGAATGCTTTTAAAAGCTGACAAACCGCTTCAGAAAAACAGCTCTCCAAAAACGGCCTGTATACAAGCCTGCAATGAGCAAAAAGCAGTAAATATACTCTTCCTTCTGGACTGGTGTCTGTATTCATTAACCTTTTTTGTATAAGGATCATAGAAACATGCAGCACAGAAGGAGGTCATCCTGCCCATCATTCCTGTGCTGGCTCTTTCAAAGAGCAGTCTTGCTTAATCCCACATCCCTGTTTTTTGTCCATTGTTTATTTTGGCTAATTTTGAACACTTTTTTTTTTACTTTGCAATTGACAGATTATTTTCCCTAAAGCTACCTCAGTCACTCTTCCCCCTTCAGAGACACTCCAACTTCTCAGTTGACAGAGGCACTCTACCACCTCCACTGTCTCCCATTTCACATATACTCACCCCTTCACTGTTTTCACATGCTCTCTTCTTGTAGCCCCCCCAGTTCAGACTCTCCACTCCAATAAAGCCCATTTACAAGAAGCACTCCCCTCCAACACATCCCCAGTTCAGAAACACTTTTCCCTTCAAGCCACACCAGTTCATATTAGCGCTCATTCCCCCTCCCTTTTATTTCATGCTATTCCTCCTGTACTCATCACCCAGCCATCTCCCACCTTTCCAACACTGTTCTTGGGTTCCCCACTCCTTTCATCTCTACTGTTCTCAGGTTTTCCACTCTTCTCTTCCTCATCCAGTTGCATTCTTGGCCTTTGCTCCAGCCTCTCCAGCACCACCCTCGAGCTTTCCTCTCCACTGCTCAAAGGCTCCTCCCTCCTGTCATTGCTACTGCTTTAATTCTGAATACCAGTGCATATTGTGATGAGATCTCCTGATCTCACAATAGTTCCCACTACAGTGCCTTTAAAAACTCTGTAAAACATAGATGGTTGGTATGTATGCAAGTAGTAATACAAATAAGAAAAAGGACAGGAAGAGACCAACTGGTCCATCCACCGCCCCAATCTCAAAAGCAAATAGAATGTTTAATTATATTGCTAGTTTATTTGGGCAGAAGTCAAAAAATATCACATTAAAACTGGACAGTACTGGGGTCACTCTGAGTACTGTGTTCAGTTTTGTTAATCAAGACACAGGGGAAATACTCAAGCCATGTAAGTGGCTCATCTGGCTGATCCTAGTGTCAAAGGATTGAGTTATAGAATCAGAATAGTACAGCATAGGAGGTCATTCAGCCCATCAAGTCTGTGCCAGCTCTTTTGAAGAGCAATTCAGCTAGTTCCACTCCCCCACGCTTTCCCCATATCCCTGCAATTTTTCTCCAATTCCCCTTTGAAGGCCACGATTGAATCTGTATCCACCACCCTATCAGGCAGTGTGTTCCAAATCCTAACCACTAGTCACTCCTTATGTTGCATCTGGTTCTTTTGTCAATCACCTTAAATCTGTGCCCTCTGGTTATCGACCTCTATCTACAGTTTCTCCATCTACACTCATGATTTTAAACACCTCTCAAATCTCTTTAGCCTTCTCTGCTCCAAGGAGAGCATCCCCAGCTTCTCCGCGTAACTGTAATCTCTCATCCCTGGAGCCATTCTAGCAAATTTTTTCTATAGCGTCTCCTAAGCCTTCATGTCCTTCCTAAAGTGTTATGAAGTTGTGAGGAAGGATTGAAAATACTGGATTTCACATCCTTGAAAGGAATTTACAAGATATTAAATGTAAGGTTAATCCAGAGCACTACTTCAAGGTATGCCAGGATGCTAGAACAAAGGGACACAACTTAACAGGAAGAACTTAATTAACGAAAATAAACACTTGAAATGGTCTTCCAGGTACAGTAGTACCTCATTCAAGAGTCAGTTGGACAACATAATGGGATGGAATGTAGATTTTTTATTCTGGCAAGGTGGACTGAATGACCCCACTCGCCTGTATCTCGTGATCTCAGAGTGATGATCATGGTTGTAAACTGCTCAAGCATCACTCCTGCAGTTTATGAGATAGTCTGAACTACAGTTCGATTACTGCCTGACAACCACTTCTAGGTAGCCAAGGTACATTAAGAAATGCAATTTTAGTTTTTAGTTTCAAACCTGGCATACAAACTTCAAAGCCATATCAAACATGTAACACTTCAAAAAGCACCAAAGCATTTTCTATAGTTCCTTCACAAAAGTCAGCAAAATTTTACAAAGAATTAAATGTGCGTGTTACAAAAAGAAATCCTATATCAAAACATAAAAACACAAATACCTTTTTCCCTGTAAGGGAAAAATGGGAAGACTTCTCCTCCCACGAGCGGGCCCCCTGATATAGAGGGTCGACGCTCGCCCCAACCCACGAAACAGTCCCCGGAGTTAGCAGACAAGAGACGAATGGCAAGGTATAACGATCTTTTATTACGAACATCTGGGAACACCTCTCATCACAGCCACCTGTGAGTGGAGATGCTCCCCAAACAGCACAATCATACAACTTTTATACATTTCAAAAACCCCTCCATTCCCTGGTAAGACCTTCCTAGATCTCTAATTGGACTACCTTATCAGTGCTACTTCTCTAATTGGACTACCTTATTAGTGCTACTTTGGATCGACAGGCCAAGATCCTCGTGACCACCTTAGGCCGTGACTAGAATGACTTCATTAGGTCAGAATCTGTTGATTCTCCTTGGTGCCCATGAGTCTGCCTCGAGCCTCTTCGCAAGGTCTTATCAATGTCTGTTTAGGTTCTCGCATCGTATCCTGTCGGAATATTATTGAATTGATAACTTCTGGAGCCTTGGTACTGGAATGTACAAGGCCAAAGAGAGGCCTTTTACCTCCTTATGGGTCGGTGCAGGAACCAGCACTTTAACCCTTGTCCCACTGGTACCCCTAATGCCAAATTTCTCTTACATCCCCATGCTGTGCAACTTTCATTTACACTTAAATGATTTGGCCAGATTTTGCTAGAACGGGCATCTCGTGGCGTGCCCCCTTCAGTTAGACTTGTTGATGCAACGTTTAGGTTTAAAATTCTTTGGCCACAAAGTTGCTGGAAGTGCGAGATGATAACGGGGCAGCGAGGACAACAGGGAATCTGGGACCTTGGTGAACAACAGTGTATCTCCTTACCAATGAGATTAAAGGATTGAGAAATAACGAGAGGAAGGACTGAGAAGGGGGGTGAATTAGAGTGGATGAATTCAATGCCAAATCAGGTACAGAAAGAGAAATAATGGCCGGAATTTTCTGTACCTGGGCCGGTCGGGTGATGGCGGTTGGCATGGTGGGTCACGACCCTGTTGCTGCTTCCGCTGCAGAAAGCGATTTTGATATAATGGGGCCTTTTAAGCCCGTTCTGCGTGTTACCCAGCCCAGTTAAGTGGTACAGGTCTGATGAAGTTATCCATGTCGCATTTTCAGCCGGAATATTTAAATGGAGTCATGGCCACACTGCATTTCAAGGCTCATCTAGGAGTGTGCAGGCAGTACACTGGAGGTTTTCATTGCTCTAAAAAGTTGGATAAATGGCTAGAGGCAGAAGGCTGCACCCAGGTTCTCAGATGACTCTCTCCATATCCTCGTGGAGGGAGTCAAAGCACACAGGGAGGTCAATGGGCGAAAGAGACCTCCCTAGGAGGCAAAAAGAGCGTGGCTCCAAATTACAGGAGATCAACAGCAGGGATGTGTTCAGGAGGATCTGGGTCAGTCACAAGGGAGTAAGAGCAGATGGTGAAGATAGGGTCAACAGTGGAGACTCCTCGCTGGGGGGGGAGGGGGGGGGGGGGCAGGATGCTCCCAGCTCTGCTCAGCTGCATACAGACGCTGAGCCTCTGGGGCCATCCAGTAAGAGGGCGATCCTAGAGGTGCAGCAAGAGTCCATCTCCAACTTGAGCACCAGCATGTCACAGGCATGGCCACCTACATGAAGCAGTTAATGCGCCACTCAAGAGCATATTCATATCTAGAGAATAGATGGCCATCTATGGAGCATAGATGGCAGAGGCTTGCAGGTGGTGTGGGTCGCTCATGAAAGGGATGACAGTGCGAGGGGAGAGGGAAGTCTAGGTACCTCTCAAAGCACTTACACTTCTCGCCATTGGCACCCTTCAGTAGGAGCCCCAGATTGCGGTGGCCAAGTTTGCTCCTGCACTGTCGCAGGATGAGCAGACTTTGGCGGGGCTATCACAGGCTCCAAAATCCAGAGGAAGTCTGCAGAGTGTCTAAGCAGTTGCAGCAGGGATGTGTTTAGGCTGCCTCTACCTCTGCTGAAGCCACGGGGGTAGCATCTCGTAGAAGCATGTGGAAGAGAAAGATGACACACAAGTAGATTCACAAGAATAGCCATTTGGGTGTTTAGTAAATATTAATGGCATGTTTCCTTTCATGCATTGTCAACCATTAAAATCTTTATTTTCATCACTTTCCCATCTTGGACACGTGTGTGCAGCTTTGGAAGTGGCTTAGTGAGTTGGTGACTGGTGAGACGCAACGGAACCTCCAGCAATGGTAGTCAGTGTGAAAGGAATGGCTTGGTTATTGTAGGGATCCTTTATGGTGTTGCTGTGGGGTGGTGCCTACCTGGCGCAGCATGTGGCAGCCACATGGGCGTACAGCGTAACGTCAAGTAAATCTGGCCATGATGCGGCCATCCCTCGCAGCAATGTGCTTGGGTGCTGATGCCCTCTGTCCTATGCAGCATCAGGTGGTGTTATTGCTCATCATGTTCAGATTCTGAGGACCAAGTTGAGACAGTATAGACGGCACCTATGCTGATGGAATTGATGGCAAGTCAAGTAGAGCTGACAGAACCAGTCTGTCAATGGTGAGAGAGTTTCTTCCAATGAGGTGACACTGGATAGAGACTTTGCTGGAAAGACTTGTAACCTGCAGAAAGTTAATTCTGTGCTGGCAATGTAGTCAGCAACAGCTTCTGCCGGAGGAAAGTGATCAGCTGTGAGGTCAGAACTTTTATAGTACATTCGATGCTGGAGCAAAGGCCACTCAACTCCCACCTCAGGTTGACAGATGTGGTTCCCGAGCTGCGTGAATCCCGTGGCTATGCAGGGAAATTTGAAATGTAGGCGGGGAAAGAAAGTCGGACAAGCAGCTTATAATGATTTCAATTAGGTCGTCCACCTCTGCTGGTTGGGTCTCAATCTTGCTCGCCGCCATGCTCCACCTCACAGTCAACAAGCTCCCAGCTGGAATGGAACAAAACTACAGGATCAGTGGGAACCTGTTCAACCTGCGCCGTCTCCAGGCAAGGTCCAAGACCACCCCAACCTCTGTCGTCGAGTTACAATATGCGGACGACGCTTACGTCTGCACACAGAGGCTGAACTCCAGGACATAGTCGACGTATTTACTGAGGCGTACGAAAGCATGGGCCTTATGCTAAACATCTGTAAGACAATGGTCCTCCACCAGCCTATCCTCACCGCACAGCACTGCCCACCAGTCATCAAGATCCACGGCACGGCCCTGGACACCGTGGACCACTTCCCATATCTCAGGAGCCTCCCATCAACAAGAGCAGGCATCGACGACGAGATCCAACACCGCCTCCAGTGCGTCAGTGCAGCCTGCGGCCGCCTGAGAAAAAGAGTGTTTGAAGAGCAGGCCCTCAAAACTGCCACCAAGCTCATGGTCTACAGGGCTGTAGTAATACCTGCCCTCCTGTATGGCTCAGAGACATGGACCAGGTACAGCAGACACCTCAAGGTTGCTGGAGAAATATCACCAACGATGATTCCGCAAGATCCTACAAATCCCCTGGGAGGACGGGCGCACCAACATCAGTGTCCTCGCCCAGGCTAACATCCCCAGCATTGAAGCACTGACCAGCTCCGCTGGGCAGGCCACATAGTTCGCATGCCAGACGAGACTCCCAAAGCAAGTGCTCTACTCGGAGCTCCTTCACGGCAAAAGAGCCATAGGTGGGCAGTGGAAATGCTACAAGGACACCCTCAAAGCCTCCCTGATAAAGTGCGACATCCCCATTGACACCTGGGAGTCCCTGGCCCAAGACTGCCCTAAATGGAGGAAGTGCATCCGCGAGGGCGCTCAGCACCTTGAGTCTCAATGCAGGTAATGGAAAGAGCGTGCGACAAACCAGTCCCTCTCACCCACCCCTTCCTTCAACGACTACCTGTCCCACCTGTGACATAGTCTGTGGCTCTCGTATGGGACTGTTCAGCCATCAAAGAACCCACTTCAGGAGTGGAAGCAAGTCTTCCTCGATTCCGAGGGACTGACCATGATGATGAGTTAATGATTAAGTTGGAGTCTGTACTTTATTAAAAGCTTCCGCCTGAATTATTACTGCTGTGAAATTACGTTTGAAGTTTGCTTTTTTAATTGACCATTAAAATAAAATTCCTTATTGACCTGCATCAGTTTTACATGTGCTTCCTTTACAAAATTGTTGCAGACTTAGTGAAAGAAATATGACAACAGCACAGGTTTGCACTATACAAGTAGCATGTTATTTAAGCTCTTAGACTCAAAGAACTAAACCTTGCTAAGGAGGCCCACATACACAAAAATTAGCTCAAATCATTACTTTCTCTTAAGTATTCAATTCTTTACACCATGCATCAATCAGAAAAGTAGATTTTGCTTCTACTTAATTGAATGTGCAAAGTTATATTAACCAATTAGGTGGTTAGATTTGTACATGGTCAGGCTATATAGTTTGGTATTATTTTGGGACATATGCTCTGGACAGCCCTGACTATTAAATACAAGAACTGAAACTATGATGAGTTTTGTCCATTGTCTGGATTGCTAAGTGTGACGTTGTGCATCCAGTGCAGAAAAAGTTTCAGCCTCAGTTCCAATTACTTCTCTCCTTCCCTCCCCCACTATAAGCGAAGGAAAATGACAATCTTGGAAACTTGATTAAAGGCAAGATGTCCACATTGTTTCTCTTTTTAATTTCTACTCACATGTCGCGGGTCTTTCGGATCAACAGACTCCAGGACCTTTTCTAGATCAGCAATCTCGTGCTGCTTTTTTTCCATCTCCTTATGCCATCTTTCCATCTGATGCTCCACTTTCTCGGCCTCCTGACGCAATTGGTTAATCTGCTTGATCTTCTGTGCCAATTGCTCGTGGAGCAGCTCCTTCCCAACTTCTGAAATCTATGCAAAGAATTGAAAGGATGACATTACACAGAACAGAATACATCACTCAGGTAATTTTCAGGCTGATTCCATATGCAAGCTCTCAAACCAGCCTTTTCAAAATCTTAGTTATCACATATAATAATTTCCCTAATAATCTTCAAGGATATTGCATCTAGATTGCCATTTGTTCATTGGTAATCATATCTCCTAACTACAAGTCCATCTCTAATTTTTATTTTGTATTCATCCCACAATTAAGTTATCCCTTCTTTCCTTTTAAATTTTCATGCATCATTTCCCAATTAAAAGGTCGGCAGGCAACTGGCTCTCAGGCCTCTACCAGGACATGCACTAGAGAAGGCCAAGATGATTCAGACGCAACTGCCTTCCTTTTGTGTGGAGAAACACTACACTTTCAATGAGCCTGCATAACCACAACTGTGTAAAGCATTTTGACGTGATAGGGTGCGATATATTACTGCAGTGTGATATATTACTACAGTATATAATTAATTTAAGATTAAGAACTTGCTTTAAACGGAATTTTAGAAAATTATTGTGCTTGGTTTCCAATTTATATTTTCACTCTCATTAGGTCTTCCACTGCTACCTACAATTTCACCTGCAGGCAGGACGCAGTCAACTTTTAAAAATATATAGTTTTGATGATCAAAACCTCATCTGTACCTCCTATTTGGCACTCTTCAGAGTTGATTTTTACAAATGTTGAAAAATCCTAAAATTTGTTTAGCAAGTAAAATAATTTAAAATTAATTTTCAAAACACTAATTACTCCGGTTTTAGATATGACATATTGATGAATAAATACCTATACTGAAATGAAAAACATTTAACTTTTCACTTTTATTTAACGGATTAAAAAAAAGTTAACTTTCATAAGCTGACAGAAACATGAATTCAACTTTTAATTAGTATTTTCTTTCCCTGACACTGTTCAATCCGGCAGCAATCTATTTTCCCCAGTTAGCGAGCAATCAAAAAAACATGAACTGTGCATACGCAACTACTGCATTTCATTTGCAACAGTCGCATTCTTATAGAAAAGATTTTTTACAATTTTAAATTTTAAGGAGATAATAAGGGAATAGTCCCAGGTAAACTGGAATGACAAATTGACAGACAAGACAGAAGACAAACAATAGGAAACTTTCAAACAGAATATGATTTGGACATTAGTAAAGAAGAAACAGCAAATGTTTCTTGGATGACTTGAAAAATTAACAAGAACAATTAAGCTGAGTATAGAATACCTTTTGGAAACAGAGAGTATATATGAGTGAGTGTATGTATGAGAGGGGTGAGAAAATGTGACCCACTGTACTAATTACACACTTGTAACTTTAGCTGTTCAAATTGTATATTATAAATTTTAGAAAATGTATTATGCTGCAAGAAAAAGAAACACAAAATATCTTTCATAATTGGAATTAACTTTTAGAAAATCAGTTGAATTTTGAAAGCAAATAAAAAACCTCTAATTATCACTTGAGAATATAAACATTCCAATTACTAACACTTATTCAACAAAGGGGAAGCACGACAAAGTTTATTTCCTCACCTAATTTGAATTTTCTTTAAAAAAAAGTGTTGGATTTTGAAAGCAAAACAGAAAACCTTTAATTATCCTTCACTATCATCAGGGAACATGTGTTATTTTTGTACAGGATATTAAAGCATAATTTAATCAAATTCATTTCGATATATTGTTACTTTATTACTATGCCGTGGTCAGACTGGAGTTCTCTGGATATCAGAGGCAGAGGGCCTCGGAGGGTTGGCGGGAAAGCACAACAGTTTCACCTAATAGAAAGAGGCCTGTCCTTACAACATAACAGGCAAATGTTCACATAAAAAGGCGAGACCAAAAAAAAAAAAATCAGGACACAGGAAGTAAGGCTAATGTAGAGTAGTACACGAGACTCTTAATACATTACAGATAGGTATATACAATAGCGGATTTTCGGAGGCGTTTGTCACAGGTAGTCTTGGGTATGGTGCATGATTGTAAATTTTAGTTTCAATCCTGACTTATACTTTTAATTAGGTAAATTCAAATTATTGTAGCGATTTACAAACTGCTGAGAGGAATCAGATAGGTTGCATTATAAGATACGCAAACGTAGAACTAGGTTAAATGTTAGGAGGAACTTATTTTCGTGGAAAGTCATTGACCTCAAACAAGTAGCTGGCACATTATATATTATGTTGTACAAACAAATACTGGCCCGGAAATTGCAGACAGCGGCGAAGTGACGGCGCTCACGCTGACCTAAGAAATTGCCCACAAAGATCTAGCGATCTCTGTGGCATTGATTTCAGCTCTCCTGATTTCTGTTTGAAGCTGGTGGCAAATCAAGCGAATCTCCAGCATCCAGCAAAATATGATGTCATCAAGCTGGTGAAGCAGCCAATTACAGACAGCAAATCAGGAAGTAAAATGCACAGATTCAGCATTCAATATGCCATTAAAAACTTAATTACACCTCTTTCAATAAGGCTTAACTGTTTCAGGGGAAGGGGGTCCAAGCGATATGCCAGTGTAAAAAGGGAAGTTTTCGTCCTTCTATGCAATTTCAATTGATTGCCGGCTCTGGGGAGTTCCACAATGCTACCTGTGGTGGAGCTGTGAATGACTGACCATGATTATCTGCGCATGCACTAAATCCTGAAGTTGATGTCAGTTTCACAGGGGTAATGACGGTGAAAGCCGACAGTCTCGCCCTCATTACTACCATAAAATCTAGGCCATTATTGAACAGGTTGAAATTTGTGGAGGATGGGAGACCAGAAGAGACAGTTTTTGAATAATTGAATCTAGGTGACAAAAACATAATAAAAATTATTTTAGTGATGAAGGAGCTGAGGTAGGGGTGAAGGTTGGCAATATTACACAGGTGGAAAACCGGTGATATGGCGATTAAAGCATAGCTCAGGGTCAAATAGAATGCCTAGGTTTTGCACTCAGAAAATGGCCAGGCAGGGGGACGGAATCCACAGCTGCAGTCTTCTTGATAAGGTGGAGAACGTTATTGTTCAACCATGACTTGATATCAGTCGGACAAGCTTAACAGTACAAAGTACTTGTGTGTTCCAAGAAAGTTAGAGAGGTAGAGTAGACACATGAAAGTAAACTTCATGTCTATAGATGAGGAAGAGGAGCAGGGTCCCAAAAATGGAAATTTGAGACACTCTGGAAGTGAGAGGTTGGGGGTCAGGAAGAGAAGCCATTGCTGTAGATGCTTCTGCTGCATTTGGATAGATAGGAATGAAACTGTGCTAAAATATCAGACTGCTCTTAAAACTACCAATTTGCAAATCAGTTAGATGGTGATTGAAATGTTTTTGACTCCAGTTGTGCGTAGGCCAGCGTATGTAGCACATGCCCAGACACACTAAATGAATTGAAAAACATATATAGATATAGAGAGCGAGCGAGTGCTAGAGAGAGATAGAGAATATATCCAGGGACCGAGAATGGGACCAGACCGCAAGAATGGGGACCAGGAGAATGGGACCAGACTGGCAAGCCCTTCGGGCGTGGTTGGAGATAAGTTGCTGCTATGAGTTTTTCAATTCTTTTCATGTGTTGGGAGCTGGCTGTATGCTTCACTTTGCAGCCTCAGCTCACATTGTGTCCCTGGTTACCATGGCAGCCCGATCTTTGGTTACGCCACTACAAAATAAAGAAACCCAACGGGGAAACTTACAATTATTTTTTGCCGTACTTAAGGACCCCCCCAAAAAAAAAATTGGGCATAACAAAAAAATGCTTTGGGGAAAATTGAGCCCTATATATTCAAAATACACAAATCTCATGAGTATTTATTTTTAATATACTTGTGAAGGTACATTCAGAATGATGGTACTATGATTCACACCATTAACAGGAGATTTCAAATTGCGACGTAATTAGATTAACTCACCAACATAATTTTCACCCCACTTGTCCAAACACAGAGGAATGGACATCAGCTGTGTATTTCTTTATAGTTGCTGTAACCACCACACTAGTTGAGTTTGCCCGACACGAGACTCCCAAAGCAAGCGCTCTACTCTGAACTCCTACACAGCAGGCAAGCCCCAGGTGGGCAGAGGAAACATTTCAACATACCCTTCAAAGCCTCCTTGATAAAGTGCAACATCCCCACCAGCACCTGGGAATCCCTGGCCCAAGACCGCCTTAAGTGGAGGAAGAGCATCCAGGAGGGCGCTGAGCAGTTCGAGTCTCATCGCCGAGAGCATGCAGAAATCAAGCGCACACAGCAGAAGGAGCATGTAGCAAATCAGACTCCCCCACCTATCCTTCCTTCAACCACTGTTTGTCCCGCATGTGACAGAGACTGTAATTCCCGTATTGGACTGTACAGTCACCTGAGAACTCACTTTTAGAGTGAAAGCAAGTCTTCCTTGATTTCGAAGGACTACCTATGACGATGATGAGTTTGTCCACATTGAAAAGCCTCACTGGTAACCAATGTTCCCTCTAATTTTTTTGGAGTGCCTTTAAGGTGCTGCATGGCCCATTCAAAAATCCATGCATGCGCGGTCTTTATATTTAAAAGCTGGTGAACCAGTTGCATGGGAGCTCCGGACAGCTGCACATCTTAAAGGGAACATTGCTGGTGACATATGCTCAATTTTGGCCAGGAGTTGCTCCGTTTTTTTTTGGAGTAACCTGATTTTTCTGGCGTAACTTAAAAATCCCCAGTTTTCCCAATCAATTTGCACCTGCGTAACTCAGTTACGATTTTTTTAGGTTCGTTTTTTTTCTCAAAAGGGGGCGTTACCAGCCACCTATGCCAGTTCTGCCCATTTAGGCAACTTTGGCCAGCTAATAGGTACTCCGTTTCTACTTAGGCCAGCGTATGTGGCCACTTCAGAAAACCCTTGGCGAGTTAAAGAAATTGGCACAGGTAGGTACATCGGAGGCCATTCGGCCTGGGATAGGGGCAGGAAGCGGAGAACACCTGCACCTAAACCAACCCCAGGAGGCCACTCGGTCTGGGCTAGGAGCGGGACAACGTACCGGGAGGCCACTCGGCCAGGGCTTGGGGCGGACAGGAGAACTGATGGTGCTCATTTCTCCTGCCTGCTCCTAGCCCTTGCCGAGTGGCCTCCTGGTGCGATCGATCTTTTAGACATCATCGGCAGGCAGGCGCACTAAATCGATCGATTGCACCGGGGCTCACTCAGCCATCTGCATCTTAATACTTTGAAATTATTTTATCTACAATTAATTAATTGCAAGTTAATAGCTGAGAATAGAATACTCCTCATCTTAGGTCTTTTTAAAAAAAAAATGATGGCAGGTACAGGGCAAACATTTACAGAGAAAATATAACATTTTGTAGAATGATCATCATAACAAAAGAAAATGAAGTATTGTAAGCAAATCTACACAACTCATCACCCCACATCCAGCACTTTTCAACAGCTGTTACCCCAGTTTCTCTATAGTATTCTTCCAAGGATGGCTCCACCAAAATAACATGTTGTTGCACGCTACTGCGCATGCGCGGACATCACGAATCACCACTGCGCACATGCAGACGTCCCAGCACATTTTCCAGCGCAGAACAACTGGCCACACTGCACGACTGCAGTGAAGAGGCCAGACAGCGGCCAAAGTTACAACATTATTTTTTGGCGCATCCAGGAACGTAAATAAGCGGCGCAACTCCGGTAAGTGTGCTGAAAAACAGGCTTGGCCAAAATTAATCTCTAACTGTAGGTTTGTAGGTTCTAGACATTTAAACCTTTATTAACCCATACACACCTGTTTTTGCGCTACTATCTCCTCCAGATTTTTAAGCTCTTCAACGGTTCTCAAAACTTGCTGTTGTGTCTTTTCTTTTTCACTCTGTAGTTGCCTTAACGACTCTTCAGCTATGAAAAATGACAATAAAAACAGCTTGTGAAAAATGTGGAAATTAAACAGAATTATTACTTGTATTTTCTTTGAGAGTTGCAGTTAAAACACAAAACAAAATCATAGTACACTGGGAAATTTTTATTTTGTTTTATCTATAAAATTTAATGCAATTGAATCCACTCCCTCAATCAATAGTGTACAAGTTATACTCCTACTTTATAGTTGCTGCTTCACAGTCCCTTTGAGATATAAAAATGTGAAAATACAACTTACAATAATGTTTTAAAATTCTCATGCCTTTATAATGATCCGGTTATACTGTACATGTGGCACTGCATCAATTTCAAAATTACAGTATAGCACCATCATTGCCATAGAACTTGGCAGTTTCATATTAAAAATGAAACCATTTGAAAAGTGATTTTATTTTACTTCATAAATTTCAACGATGAGAAAGGGAACTCAGTTGTCGAATACAAGTTCAAAACTCATTTATTTTCAGAAAATCTACTGGTTCAGGACTAAAAGAAGTTTCTCATGATTTGAACTTTATGTAATAATTTTAAAGAAATGAAAAAGGGTTCCAGTGGTGCTACCTCACTTAGGTGGTCGTTTTTAATGTCAGACTAGCTAGTGAATGTTGATGAACTGTTCAACCAGTGGGCGGAATCACACTGATCCACACCTCAGCCAACAGCGCCCCCCTCCCCCAAGTACACTTTCCAGAAAGGGTCATTGGATAGCAATCAGTAGTTGAAAGTATTGCTGATTTTATCCTTCATTAACCAGGTACTCCAAAGCCAATCGTGAGTGCTCACACCTCTGCTCTTGCCAAGATTAGCTAGACCAAGGATTGAAACTGGGAGTTTCCTGGTTTGTAAGGCTTTTTATGATGCCCTGTGGTCCATTTAACACAGATAGGTTTGGGATATTAAAATAAATAATAAATTGAAGCGTTCGTGAGACCTTCACTCATTAAAAATTTGCATCGTTTCTAACTTAAAAAATGATTTTCTTTTTACAACTTTAATGGATCTTTCAGTTAAAAACTGAAGCAATTGAAGAGCATAATTCTAGAACTCTACCTTGCTGAATTTTCTTCTCTTTGTCTTCCAGCTGTATATCCAGTGCTTGATGACGTTTTGCTCTCATTTCTTCATTTTTTGCCTGATCATCCTCATCAAACTGAATTTTTCCAACTTTTCCAAGCTGTGCTGGGTCAGCGATATGTTCCTCTTGGATGTAGAGGTTTCTCTTGTACCTGGCCTTTCCAATGTATGGGCTCTCATTAGGGAGATCTTCAAATTCAAATTTCTGTAAAATGATTCAATTAAAAATCTATTTATTATACAAATTATTAAATCTAAGATCCAGTGACCTTTTGCACGAAATAAGAAAACTAAGCTATGCTCAAAGAAATTGTGAAAAGAACATTAATGACATTTTTGGTAAAAGCACTGTGATATAAATAGAAAATAATATTAAATATCAAAACAAAGTGTTTATTAAGTACCAAAAAAGGGCTGAAAGGGCACATGAAAATAGGAGTGTAAATCTGTAACCGAAAAATAGTGTGAAAAGTAAAGCATTGGTGATTGTGTTCAGATTCTACAATAATAATGATAATTCGCTCCAGAAAATGTGATTTCTTCTCCCTCCCCCACCTTTTTACATGCCACACAGCATTCTGCAGCTGAGCAGGTTTATTGACATGCTGCCAGAACTCTGGCTAGAATCACTCAAATTGGTTGCCAGGAGATATTCAAGAACCAGTTGTAAGTTGCACACTAATTTTCCCCTGCTCTCAGGTGGAGAATAAGCTTCTGTTGTGCATTCCACTTCATTTCCTTCTCCCTCAAGTCAAAAATCAGGAAATTCACAACATTTTTATTTCAAATTACCACTCCATGATCATGTTAGAATAAATCCTTCCCTGCTACTTTATTGTCCAAGTGGAGCATAGTGTGTACGTTTAATGATTTCTTTGGAAACAAATCCTATGAAGCCGTACTGTGCGTTGCTATATTTAGAGTTTGCATTTTTATGTTTAAAAGGTAGCCAATAATCAATTTGTTGAAGATGATATACCCAAAGCAACATGTATTTATCTAGCGTATTTAACATAGTAAAACATCCAAGGCGCTTCACAGGAGTATTACAAGATTAAAAATTTGACACCGAGCCACATAAGGAGAAATTAGGGCAGGAAGAGGTAGGTTTTAAGGAGCGTCTTGATGGAGGAAAGAGAGGTAGCGAGACAGAGAGGTTTAGAGAGGGAATTTCAGAGCTTAGGGACTAGGCAACAGAAGGCACGGCCACTAATGGTTGAGCGAATTATAATCAGGGATGCTCAAGAGGGCAGAATTAGAGGAGCGCAGATATTTCGGGGGAGGGGGTGTTGTGGGGCTGGAGATTAGAGATAAGCAGAGGCCAGACCATGGAGGGATTTGAAAACAAGAATGGGAATTTTGAAATTGAGGCGTTGCTTAAATGGGAGCCATTGTAGGTCAGCAAGCACAGGGGTGATGGGTGAATGGGACTTGGTGCGAGTTAGCACACAGGCAGCCGAGTTTTGGATGACCTCAAGTTTACGTAGGGTGGAACATGGGAGGCCAGCCAGGAGTGTGACGGAATAATCAGCTAAAAAACAAGCCACGGTGTAAATGTATGAACTGCTGGATACGCAAACAGTTCAATTTAGAAAATAGGACAAGTAATTGTATGTTTTATTTTTGTTCCATTCAGATTGACACCTCTTCCCCCAGAATTGTTTTTTTATCAATAGATAAGCAACCTAATAAAGTAAGGTTGTACATTACTTCAGTTGGAAAGTGATGCAGTGGTTCAAACTTGGCATCAATCTTGTAAAATGCTAGTTCCTGTTCCAGCTGATACTGCTTATGACAGGACCTGGTTAGCTCCGCTGTCTTCTGCTTCAGCTGTAACGGAAAAAAAAATATGAAAAACAAGTAACATAGCATTCATCATGTCTGACAAATGTAAATATGATTTTTTTGAAAAAAAGTGTGCTCTTCTTGACTTCCTGCAGTCGAATCTTGCTCCCCGAATGTTTCCTTTGGTTAAGGCAGAAGAGCAGGTGATGAGACAACATAAGAACCACCATGAGACAATAAATGGAGGTGTGATGCTCCCTAATTGAAATGGATACCCATTTCCTTTATTTCTGTTGAGTGATACAAAAAGAAAGAACTTGCATTTATATAGTGCCTATCATAGCCTCAGGAAATACTTTTTGAAGTGTTGGAATGTAGGGAAATGCAACAGTCTATTTGTGCAGGGCAAGCTCCCACAAACAACAATTAGATAATGTCCAGATAACCTCTTTTAGTGATGTTGGTTGAGGGATAAATATCGGCCAAAACCCAGGGGAGAACTCCCTTGCTCTTTGAATAGGGTCATGGATCTTTTACGTCCACCTGAGAAGGCAGACGGGGACTCTGTTTAACTTCTCCAATAGATGGAACCACCAACAGTGCAGCACTCCCTCAGTACTGCACTGGAGTGTCAGCCTGGATTGTGCGCTCAAATCTTTCAACTGGAACTTGAACGCACAACATTCTGACTTAGTTGAGAGTCAAGGGCGATACATTTAAGGCAGTTTGTGCAATCAAGAAAACCCATTGCATGTAAAATTAAATTAATCGATTCTACTTCATTGATTAGCCATGTTAGTGAAATGTTAATCTCTGCACTAATTAATCTGCACACCCAATTGTGGAGAGCAAGCAACATTTAATGTGAGTAAATCTTGGACCATTGCACCTGCTACTATATATATAGCATTTGCATTAGCTAAAATACATTATATAAAACAATTCAAATATTTTTAAGAGGATTATAAATCTAAAGTTTATCAAAAGTTTAAGGCCTAATAATAAACACAGATGTTATGTATTCGGTCAGCCAAGGATAGTACTGTGTAGAAAGGATTGCACTTTAGAATATTAAAATGGCCAACATATTTAATTGAAATTAATAATAATTTGCTGCAAAATTTCTTCTTGGCTAGCACTTGGAAACAAACATACTATTATTCTTTGAAGATTCTTTTTAAAATGTTCAGTTTCTGAAGAAATAATTTTTCACTAAATCAACATTGTAAAAACATATCCAATGAGGACAAGCAGCCAGATATTTCCACGACGAGCAAAGTTCAACAATTCAAATCAAATGCATTAAAAGAAAAGAAATCCTTTCAATACTAAATGATTTCAAAGCCTAAAATTATTTCCTGAATTATTTTATAGGCCATTCCCATGTTTTTCACATGGCAGTTACTATCCAAAAAATCCTAATATTTTAATGTATGCATATAGCTTATCTTAAAATGAACAAATTTTGGTATTTAACAACTCAATAGATAACAATACAGATTTCTCCATGTTCTTTGTCATACAAATCTTTCCCAATGCATTTCAAATCACAAGCACACACACACACACACATACACAAACAGTAAAAATCACAATAATGAACACAGAGATCACACTTGGGATATTTTTGAAAATATTTCATCCGCCATTCTTAACAGAATAGTCTAACAAAAGAAACCCAAATCTTAACTAATCCATCAGTTCCATTAGCTAAACTCTAAACAAACTCAAACTATGGTGCACATATCCTGCCCGCACAAAGTCCCACTCATCCATGTCCTCACCAATCTCCACCGACTTCCCAGTCCTCAATTCAAATTCCTCCAAAGCCTCAACACTCCCAATGAAACCTTCTCCAGACCTATATCCCCAGCACTTGCCTGCTGGTCTTCCAAAGCTGGATCCCTTCCCTTTGCACCACTACTGATGGCAGTTTCTTCAGCCATTTCAGCCCAACATGATTGAATGGTACAATGTTTATTCATTCACCGAATGTATTAATTTTGATTGCTGCAAAATTCTTATTTCTGCAAGCTGACCAGTAGTTTAGACAGCAGGTCTGATTTAGAGCACTAATGTAAAGTCTTCAGGTGACTCCGGGTTTTCGAATTGCATTAAGCACAACATATATTGTCTTCTGTTCTACCATTTACGTAATGTTTTATCATTAGGAAGCTTCAGGTATGTTTTTGCATCCCAGCCACTGAAATCCTGTGTGTGATCCCTGCTGCATGCAACAGGAGTGCTACATGCTGTGATACCTGAAGGCAAGCGTGCAGTAAGGCCTCAATAGACAGCGGCAGGAAAAACTGAAGAAAAGCAACAGGTAAGAGAGTAAAATGGAAGAGTCAATATAATAAGGTTTGAGAATCATACAAATTACCAGTTTTAGAAAAACTTTTCAGTTAAAAACAAGTTGCTTAAAAATAAAACAAAAGAACCTTGCAGCTGCCAGCATTTCCATACATGCTATGCTGTTGTGCTCACTGCACACAAGTAAAAGATCAGTGCACAAAGTACGGTGCATTTGTTTTTGTTTAAACAAAAACTCTTTACAGTTCAACATGCAGATAGATCAGCTGATGACAAAAATAGATGAGCTGTACATTTTTTTTTTCCACAGGCTACCTTCACTGGGGAACAGAGATGCAGCGCGCAGCAGGGAGGGCGTTGTGAACAACAAATGATACCAGCTAAAGGGAGAAAAGCAAGCACAGGTAGTCAGCACAAATTGCAAAAATCTGTAAAAAGTGTAAGCGTACACAGCACTTTTTCCCCTCCAGAACTGAAGGCAAAATTGATTTTAATTCTTCAGCTCTGGTTACACTTTTGAGCACCTGAAAGCCATATACAACTGATGATACGACACTCCCATTACACATTATCAGATTTGTGTAAGCACATTCATCTGAGGCACAGACCTTTAGCATCATCTGAAACTCTCAGCAGGGTTTCAAGCTCAGATACATCATTTTAACCATACTGACCAAAAAGGTTATTAAAATACATTTCATATGAAATCTGAGAACAGCTTTTTATACTAGAGAATGGTTGTGCACTGCCCATTTTTCTTTGCCCTGTCCATAGATCCCAAATAAGGTAAGAGAAAAGGTATCACATCAGGCCAAACAAAACGTAACATTTGTTGTCTAATCTCATTTGAATAACTAAGAGTTTAGTGCCTGAAAGTCAACTACAATTTTAAATAAAGGACACACTGTAGATAAACTATTTAAAAAAATGGTACATTCCCCATAGAAAATAAAGACTTATTGCATGTGTCTGCATTCTGGTTCATGAACTTTTTATGTAAAATCAGGCAACTTGCATGTGTGGGGTGTTAAGTTGAGCACTATGATGTTTGGCAGCAACAGTGCTGCATCATTTAGTGGTCTGCCAAAAACCACCAAAACTTGCATAATGAGGGGAAGGAAGTGTGAATCTCAGTTAAATCAGAGTTTGAACTCACTGTTGTCCAGTTAAGATTCCCCAACATTTTACCAGCAGGCCTACTGGAGAGGAACGTATTTCTTGTTTAGACTCTCATTTCTACTTGCAAGTGAAAAGGCAGCAGCTCCATTGCTATGTCCAGTAACAAAGATTCATTTGTACATTTTCACCAGTGTCAATTTGGGCAGCATCCTACACCCATTGTTAAAAGTTTGAATTATTCACAGCTTTCTTTTCAGATCAACATCTCTACCAGATGCAGTTTTACATTTGAGTGATAATGGCCAGTAAATTCTTTGGAAGTGCTCCCGCTCCACCGATGTTACTTTGCAAGAAGTTTAAGGGAAACCCCATTCACACATAAATGGGGTTTCCACTGCACTTGCAGTAAAGTCGTGCCAGCGGTATGGGAGCAGCTAAGGAATTTCTCGTCGATTGTGTCGCTGTGCTAGTGGTTACACTGTTAGTACCTTCGGTAATGGTGCCTCGCTCTCGGAGCTTCTTGCCACTGCTGCTCCTCTTTCGCTTCCATTATTATGCAGAACAGAAAATTTGTGCATAACCGATGTTTTGGTGCAAAACTGATATAAATCAGTTGCACAGAAATTTCCTTGTATTAAAAAAAAAACTGCTGCAAAGCCACTCTTACACTATAGTTACACTAAAACCTTCCAGGAAATTCTGGGCCTATGATTTTGAATTCTGTATCACCCACAACATTTTGTAAACTCGATATAAAAATTGTGGAAATTTCAGCACAGAAGGTCCATTGTGCTTCTGCTAACTCCACTTGAATCCCATGCACTGCTCTTTCCACATTTTTTGAGGTTTTTTTCCCCCCCAAGTGTTACCTATTTCCTTCTTAAATATCATTATTAACTCAGTCATACCAGCTCATTCTGGGTCGCCACCTCTCTCGCCAGTTTTTTGCAGCTGCTCTTCTGTTGTTGGTGTTCCAGTTTAAGTGCCATGTTCACTTGTTCTTGCTTTTTAATGTTCTCTATTGCCTTGGATTGCTCCTGTTCCATCCGCTCAATCTCCTTCATCTTCCTTTCCAGTTCCATCTCTAGGTTCTCTAGTTCTTCTGCATAGATATAGCAAAAACATAAGCATGACTGAATATTGACTTCAATAACCTCAGACATTAACTATAGTGCCCACTGCTGTTATGGGATGGGTGCGTCGGCATTTGGGGAGGAGAATGTTGCTTGAACGTGGCGAACTGTGGCTAGAACACTGTGCTGATGGAAGTGGGTGTCTGCAACCTTGGTGCTCTCTCGCTTTTGTCTTCTCGGGCTGCTGAATCTGGTGCCCTTTGCCAACTTCTGCTGTTGTCATTTCCTGCCATACAGGCAGCTATTCACACGTTCAGCGTATCTCTTAAATACCTTTACATTTTTTTAATTATACTTATTATCTCATGTTAATATAACTTCAGCAATTATCAGCTGTTTTCAGGTCATTCTACACATATTTCATCTCATGTGTTTATTCTGTTTTTTTCCTTTTCCTCTCATTGCCTTTGTTCTATTCCTTTTTGGATGCAATTCATCTTGAATTATTTTCCAGGTCTAATGAAGGGTTACACCCAAAACGTTAACTTGTTCCCTCTATAGATGTTGGCCTGGTAAATATGTTTTCAGCATTTTGTTTTTGTTTCAGATTTCCAGCATTTGCAATGTTATGCCTTTTATCAATTTTTGAAAATGTAGTTTTTAAGAAAGTAAATAATAAAGAAACTATTAGTTGTATCTTCCACAAGTAGAAGTTGGGTCATTGATATTAAAATTCCATGGGCTAGAAATTTGTTTTCTGGTGATAGCGGCATAAATGTATGCCGCTATCGCTCCACTAGTTTTTTTTTTAAGGCCTAAGTTTCGGGGAAAAAAACGCCCAGCGGTAAAAATCGGCATTGCACGAGGATTTGCGGCGGAAACCACGATCCATGCAAACTTTAGCCGGAGGCCGATTACCACTGCGAGAGGCGCCTTGGGAGGGGGGCAAAACACCAAAAATGTTTTTTCAAAAAAAACAAAAATAAAACATCACAAAACACTTAACTATTGAATCGCTGCAAAAGAATTAAAACATAAAAACTTTAACTTACCATTTTTGCAGGTCTTCATATCTACTGCTGTTCCAAGGGCTGCAACGCAGGTTTTCCCTGGTGTTTTTTTTCATGCAGAATATGGGTCACCGCTAAGGCAAATTTTTGGCAAAAGCGCTATTTCGAGTCTTGCTCCCCAGTGGTACTTAAAAACCGCCGATGCAAGACTTCTACGAAATTACCGGTTCATCATTTTTCACCCAAAATGGTGAAATATCGCCGAAAAAAAAACAGCCGCAAGGTTGGCGAAGTTCCAGCCCATAGTCTAAAATTTAAACGGAGTCTTATCAGTGCCCCCTTTAAAAATCACGATATATGATGGAAAAAAAATCTAAGTACTGATGACATCATTTGGAGTATTGCTGAGATGCTATTGAAATTAGCAGTGTAAGGAAGCTCAAACAGCCAATTGAAACAATTAAAATAATAAAAAGATCACATGGATTAATGTCTATGCATATTATAATAATTTAGTTCCCCGATAGTTACAGCATCTGTGATGCTTCCCAAACATTTTCTTTCAATTAAATCAGAATTTACCATTTAAGCAATTAGAAAAACAAAGAAAAAAAAATCAATAGGGCTATGCACATTAATTGTAGGTTAAAAGGAAATCTGAAAATGTTGGAAATGCACAGCAAGTTGATCAGCATATCTTTGTTATATTTAGAGGACCTAATTATAGACAAAAAGTGTACTTGACCACCAGATTTATATAGCTAATTTAATGTCACAATTATTCAAACACAGTTCAATTATTATTAGGATAAAATCATACATGTTTCTGGATTTTTTTTTTACCTAAATGAAATCGTTCATGAGCCTCTTGCCTCTCCTGGATAGTTACTGGCTGTCCATCCAAGCAATTCAATGAGCGTAAATGATATATGACATACAATCGATAATGTGGAAGACGAGCTAAAGGATTATCTGCCAGGGTTAGTGAAGTCAACTCTTTCAAAGGTTTCAGTTTAGCTACATCCTGGAGCTAAGCCATAAAACATAAAAATTATTAGATCATTCACAGGAAATGCAACCAATGTATTATTTATAAAGTCATTAAGATAAATCTTCTTGTCTAAACAGAAGCATCATTTTGCCACTGCAAAAAACAAAAACTGAAATTTTATCTTGTTTTAAGTTGAATATAACATTATTCAAAGAGTTCCCAATGGACAAAAAAAAACATTCTTAGTTCAATTTTACTTATTTCCTTGCCCCCTTCTGTCCAGCGATGAAATGGAAATGCACAAATTACAGATTATCTACAGGTACCAACAACAGATTTTCCAGTTGTGTTGTGACACCTAATAAAGTAATTATCCATACGCATGAGATACACAAAGATGCCTTTTACCCCAGATTCACAAGAGGTGTTTTGTTTTTTAAACTCCAGTGCTAATACTAAATGTAGAATTGAGCCTTCAGTTATGTAATACTGGAGGAAAAAGAGCAATCCGAACGGTTGATATTGCAGTCAGTTGCGTAGGCAAAGTTCAAATATTCAGGTGTCACTCCTGACATTTGGAGATTCACATTATGTTTGCTTTTGGTAGTTTGGGGTTTAATTTTGCAAAGTTGTGTCTTATTTGCCAACTCATTATTTGAAGTTCAGTTTTTTTAAAGTATGCTGCAGTTTTCCCTGTATTCATTTTCTTTGAAACAGATAATGACAGTATCTTATAATTGTGAACTGGTTGTATACAGATTTGTTGGTTTAGAAGCTTTGAAAACTTGTATATTGTGAAAGGAGAAATAGTACATGAATATATCATCTCTTAACCTACATCCTACAAATTACAATTTTTAACATAATCCTCGACACAATTTAATTTTTCAAAGATACAAATCCCAACAGTCAATCTTCTATGAATTCTGAAATGTGCATAATTGAAATCAACATACCAATGTAATATTGTTCTGTTTGAGGTTGAGGACACGAAGGGATCGCAACTTCTTTCCAACCCAAGCAGGAATTTGTTCAATATAATTTTCAGCCAACTTCAGATTCTGAAGGTTCACCATGTGCTCCAGACCTTCAATTTTACTGCATGCAGGAAAAATTAGGATACAGTTTATTTTAAATGGCGACATGAAATATATCTGCTGACCAGGCATGTAAAGTCAGTGTGAAGGCTCTCAATATGATCTAATTAGAAACAGAATCAAGCTGTATGATTTATATTTAATTAGGACCAATACACATGTAGTATTATCATGCAAGATCTACTGAATGTTCATCAAATATCAAAAATACAAATTTCAGTTTGTTTTGTTTTAAAATTTTCTTTCATCCATTCAACCACACAGGTCTAATTATGCTGCCCCATTCACTTTGTTTCCCTGGTGAATGCACAGCACATTTCTCTAGTTACTCACCGAATTCGGTTGCATGAAAGACTAAGTTCACGTAGTTTAAACTGTTTGTTCAGTTTTTCTATTTTCTCAATCAAATTGTTGTTCAGGTTCAGGACCTGTAGCTGCTCGCATTTTTCCAAGTTTTCTATAAACTGAATATAAAATGTTATGAATTTGTTAGCTAACAACACCAGAACTTAGAAAGTTAGGTACTAGTTTATTACCCACCCCCCGATGACATTTAGCCTCCAAAGAAGACATGTGTTGTCCTGATTTACACAATTTTTCTTTCAATAAGTAGATGCTTTCTAGGACTTAAGCTTTCTGCTGAAGGGCAAGTAATGGCGGCCAAAAGAAAACTTTTCCATCTTCTTTCAGGGAGACACATTATTTGTGCTTGATGCTCCCTGCACACCATGGTTTAGAATGGGAACTAAACAGAATTGGAGATAAATGTTTTCTACACCCTTGGTGCTGCACTTTCCAACTTACAGTACTGCTGAAGTTAGATCCTGTATCTTATGTAAATTATTATGCTCTCAAGTACAAGACTTGGGGGATTATTTTTATATCTATAAATATTCCTCATTAATTAGATCAGACCTATCCTACATCACATATCAGATAAAAGTACTCTAGTTCCAGGCTTCCAAGAACAAATAATTAAGATAGCAGAATTATTTTGCACAGCTATGAACATCTTACACAAATACTAGAAGTATTCCCTTATCTTGGTCAACCTTACGACAAATTCTGAAATTTAATTTAATGAAATTGGCCACGCAGCGACCAAGACATTTATTCACACCTTTGGTGGAGAGTTTGAGCTCTGTTAGAAACAAATATTCAAACCCAATTAGCAGCATATCCTGAAATATTCTTGTATAAAGTGATAGCACATTCTGAGCAAAATTTAAAACCCAAACAGCGTATCAGGGCTACTGTTATGTATGTAAACCTGTAAATACCATGTCTAACCACCAGAGGGCTTATCCCCTGGAGTCCCAAGGGATCCCACAATCCCTTGGGAGCACTTGTATATAAGGAGACCCCACAGGCTGGCGAGGCACTCTGAGATCTGTAATAAAGGACTACAGTCACACCTTACTTTGAGCTTGCAGTATCTAGTCTGACTCTTTATTCAAGACATAACAGCTACAAGTGAGCAGCAATTATTGGTCACTGCATGTCATTTTTAAGACTAGCCGCTGAACCAATACAGAATCAGCCCTAAAGTTTAAAAACGTGACAAGCCATCTTTTATGTTTTAATTATGGCCCAGAAACTTCAGATTTAGTGGTCACTCATTCTGCGAGGTCAGAAAGTGAATGCAAAGCCTCCTTGCACAGTAATACATTCAGAAATGGAAATATGAATCCGTGGCAGAGGACTGGATTCACTTTCCTGTATCTTACAGCTAGACAAGGATTGCATAAAATTAAGTGGCTAAACAGATAGGAAAAGAAAATGATGACACAGTAACACTACAGACATTGTCCATCTGATTTACAGCACCATGACACTATTGTAAACTACATTACATAGATCGACTGGAGATTGTGTAAAAGTTATGAGATGATCTATTAAGATACAATTTCCACTACTACTGAATAAAGTTGAGATGGATCAACAATAAATAGCTCATGAATTTAATAGTTTTTATTATACAGGCATTTATAAGGAACTGTTTTTAAAAAGTGTCTCTCTCTAAACTAGGTAATAGCAGTTACTAAAGTATCCTGTTAATCAAATTAAACCCTAACAATTGGATCTACAGCACAGAACTGTTTGCCAATGGTCTGCTGTTTTGCTTATCCAGTGCTAATTTTAAAAAGAATACCCAAGCATCGAGAGATTGGCCTGAAAATTGAGGCCTCTCCGGGTGCGTCCAATGTGCGCATGCACCGGAAGAAGCCTCGCAAATACCGGTTCTCGATGCGCGATGCACATGCGCCGAGATCCGGCATTTACGATCGGTCAAAAGAGCACACGCATCCTCGGGAGAAGGACATTTGCGAGGCAGAGATTTGGGCTATTTGCCCAATTCTTGCCCAGCGAATGTCCTTCAAGCTCTTATGCCTCAAAGCAGGCCTATATCCTACTTTTACCAGCACAAGAGTTTTAAAACGTAGAAAAATTAAATGTTATCACTAATTGTTATATTAAAAACCCTGTCCATCAAGATAGGTTTATTTTTATTAAAACATTTTAAAAATTAAAAAAAAAATTCTAAAACATTGAATTTCAATTAATTTTAAATATGTGAGACTTTTTTATTTGTATTTATTGTATTGTATTTGTATTTGTAGGAGTATTGTCATCGATAGTAATGGGAGCTTGTACAAGCGGAGCTCCTATTATCAATGAGAATATTGTGATTGGTGGTCCAGGCCGCGCTTACATTCCTGGGATGCGTGAGCCCATACATGGGCTGCACATCTAGGCCTGGGCTGCGCATCTAGGCCTCGGATCGTAAGTATACGTTCGTCAGGGACCACCAGGTACTTTCGGAAACATTTTTTCGGTCGGAGGCGTCCACCTGCAGGAAGCCTCCAACCGTAATTTTCGGGCCAATATGTAAAACAGCTCTGCACTAAGCTAGATGGAACTGGGCAACACATAATGTTGTAGGAGTCCCAAGACTAGAGAGCATTGTCTAGATTGTAGAAATTCCTGGATTACTATTAAAATCTCAGCAGTGTATGTCTCCTATTGGAATAGGATTATATAGAAACAGGCCATTCGTCCCAACCAGTCCATGCCGGCGTTTATGCTCCACTCGAGCCTCCTCCCATCTTTCCTCATCTAAATCTATCACCATGAACTATATTTTTTCAGAAAACTACTTTAAGTCACATTTGCATCATTGTTTCAGTGAACTTTATCCTATGTACTACCTTAAACTTTTTGCCCCCTCCCTTGGACAGGCAAAGGTTGAGTGAATGCACAGAACTAAACTGTTCTTGTTTTGACTGTTTTTTGATCAAGTCCTCAGTGATGTATCGGACCCCTGGTCTTTTAGTGACTGCATCTGAAAATAAGAGAAAAGGATTCCAAAGTTTACACTCAACCAATATATAATTTTCCTGCAAAAGGGCTGCCCCAAACGAAATAAGTACATGGTTCATGATGTTTCCAAACAATAAATTCTGGAGCAAATATCTTAATTAGATTTAACAATTAAGGGCCAAAAGGCTTGATGTTTTCAGTTTTTCAATCCAAACTGTAATTATTCTGAGCTGTAAACAGTCCTATTTCTTGATGTTTTTTTAAGTTCTTCACAACAATCTGATTTACATGAATATGAAAAGTAAAGTTTCAACGGAATTCAGTAAACAGATGCTACATCAATGCATTCTGTTGGATTTAAATAGATTCAAGTGACTTAAATGAGAATAGTGGCATTTAAAAATAGTGTACATTTTAATTCACACACATGGAGTAATCTGAATGGGTACAATTGTGACAATTGCACTGTGCATTTCATCAATGCAAAGCTATACTCTGGTGATCCTGGTGTCTGTTCTGGAGCTGGAAGGGAAGGTTTCTTTTGGTCCAGTCAAAGGAAGAAAGAATCAATAGAGCTCAGCACGGCACAAAGAGATACAAATGGAAATGACCTGATAGCCGTTAGAGACATGGCTGCAAGGTGACCAAGACTGGGAACTAAATATTCAGGGTTATTTGACAATTCGGAAGGACAGACAGAAAGGAAAAGGAGATGGGGTAGCTCCGTTAATAAAGGATGAGAGCAGTGCATTAGTGAGAAACGACATTGGCTCAGAAGATCAAGATGTTGAATCAGTTTGGGTGGAGATAAGGAATAATAAGGGGAAAAAGTCGCTGGTGGTCGTAGTCTATAGGCCCTTAACAGTTGCTGCACTGTTGGACGGAATATAAATCAAGAAATAATGGAGGCTTGTAAAAAAATGAACGGCAATAATCATGGCCGATTTTAACTTTCATATTGATTGGACAAAGCAAATTGGCCAGGGTAGCCTTGAGGAAGAGTTCATAGAGTGTATCCGGGATAGTTTCCTTGAACAGTACATTGCGGAACCAACCAGGGAGCAGCTATGTTAGATCTGGTACTGTGTAATGAGACAGGATTAATAAACAATCTCCTAGTAAAGGATCCTCTAGGAATGAGTGACCTTAACATGGTTGAATTTAAAATTCACTTGGAGGGTGAGAAAGTTGGATCTCAACCAGTGTCCTAAGTTTAACTAAAAGGAGACTACAAAAGGTATGAAGCAGAGTTGGCTAAAGTGGACTGGGAAAATAGATTAAAGTGTGGGACAGTTGATGAGCAGTGCAGACATTTAAGGAGATATGTCATAACTCTCAACAAAAATATATCCCAATGAGAAGGAAAGACTGTAAGAGAAGGGATAACCATCTGTGGCTAACTACGGAAATAAAGGATGGTATTAAATTGAAAACAAGGGCATACAATGTAGCCAAGACTAATGGGAGGCTAGAGGATTTGGAAGCTTTTAAAAGCCAGCAAAGAACGACAAAAAAAAAGGGAGGGGGGGGGCAGAAGATAGATGATTAAAGTAAATGAGCACAAAATATAAAAAAAGATAGTAAGAGTTTCTACAGGTACATAAAAAGGAAGAGTGGCTAAAGTAAATGTTGGTCTCCTAGAGGATGAGACTGGGAAATTAATAATGGGGAACAGGGAAATAGCAAAGACTTTGAACAAATATTTTGTATCGGTCTTCACGGTAGAAGACACTAAAAACATCCCAATAGTAGATAATCAAGGTGCTATAGGGAGGGAGGAAATGAATGCAATCACTACCACTAAAGTAGTACTCAGTAAAATAATGGGTCTAAAGGCAGACAAGTCTCCTGAACCTGATGGTTTGTATCCTAGGATCTTAGAGATGGCGACAGAGATAGTGGTTGTAATAGACCAAAATTCCCTGGATTATGGGGCGGTCCCAGCGGATTGGAAAACCGCCAATGTAACACCCCTATTTAAAAAAGGAAGCAGACAGAAAGCAGAAAACTATAGACCATAAGAACTAGGAACAGGGGCCCCAAGTTTCCACACGCGGCGAAAAAGGCGCACCTCAGAACTGGGCGCCTGTTTTCCGCGCCGAAAATGGCACCGGAAAAAAAGTGCGGTATTCTCGAGCTCCTTGGAGCTCGATGTCTGCTTGGCGCGGCGCACAGGGGGCAGAGCCTACCACTCGCGCCGATTTTGTAAGTAGGAGGGGGCCGGTACAATTGAAATGAGGCTTCTTGGTGCCGGCAACCCTGCGCGTGCGCGTTGGAGCGTTCGCGCAGTCTGAAGTAAACATTGGCACTCGGCCATTTTTAAAAGTACTGCAGAAAAAGTGAAGATTTGTTTCTTGGACCCCTGCAAAGGCTTGTATTTTAATTTTCTTGATATTTCTTTGTGTGAGGGAGTGCTTTTAGCAGCACTGCTGAATAAATCACTTGCTGAAATCAGTGAGTTCAGCTTTTCACTGCTAAACTTGCAGAACCGGTGCCTGCAAATTAAGGACTGTGTGTTTGGAGAAATAAAAGTGCCAATTCAACTTTGCAATGGATCAACGTCCACCAAGAACAAAGAATTTCTTGCATGAGGAAGCAAACCATTGCATAATATGTGGTGTTGACAATGCAGCACCCATTCTGCAAATTTAAATATAAAGATGTCGATGTGGCTGCCTCTTCCTGTCCAAATGGCCTCAGTCAGTCCCCCTCACAGCTCGAAGGCTGCTGCTGTTGTTTCTTCAGCTCCCGGCCAGCCACTGACGCCGCTGCAATCCCATGGCCGAATGGCCTCAAGTCCGTCCGGGTGCTGCATCTTCGTGGGGAATGAAGGCCTGCCTCAGCACCGCAGCTCAGCTCGAAGGCTGCTTGCTGCCTGCCGCTGCCGTCGAGACAAGACACTGACGCTACACCCCTGCCTCAAGCACTGCAGCTCAGCTCGAAGGCTGCTTGCTGCCGCTGCCGTCGAGACACTGACGCCACACCGCTGCCTGAAAGGCCTGCCTGAAGCACTTTCATACAGGTAGGAACATGGCTTATTTAATCTTTTCTTTGCTTATAAATTTTTATTCAGGTTGGATTTATTTGTATAATATTTGTATAAGTATAACTAAGGATTGATTGTAGAATTTAATGACTTCCCTTCCCCCCACCTCGTTCCCTACGCCTAATTTGTAACCTGTGCCTGATTTTTTAAAGTGTAGACAAGGTTTTTTCAAGCGTACAAAAATCTTCACTTACTCCATTCTAAGTTAGTTTGGAGTACGTTTTCACTGTGGAAACTTTGAAATCAGGTGTCAGTGGCCGGACACGCCCCCTTTTGAAAAAAAAATTCTGTTCCAAAGTGAAACTGTTCTATCTGACTAGAACTGCAGAAAACTAAATGTGGAGAATTCCGATTTCGAAGATACTCCATTCTACACCAGTTGCTCTTAAAAATCAGGAGCAAATCATGAGGAAACGTGAGGCCAGGAGTAGGCCATCTAGCCCCTCGAGCCTGCTCCACCATTCAACAAGATCATGGCTGATCTGGCCATGGACTCAGCTCCATTTACCCGCCCTCTCCCCATAACCCTTAATTCCCTTATTGGTTAAAAATCTATCTATCTGTGATTTGAATACATTCAATGAGCTAGCCTCAACTGCTTCCTTGGGCAGAGAATTCCAGATTCACAATCCTCTGGGAGAAGAAATTCCTTCCCAACTCAGTTTTAAATTGGCTCTCCCGTATTTTGAGGCTGTGCCCCCTAGTTCTAGTCTCCCCGTTCAATGGAAACAACCTCACTGCCTATATCTTGTCTATCCCTTTCATTATTTTAAATGTTTCTAGAAGATCACCCTTCATCCTTCTGAACTCCAACGAGTAAAGACACAGTCTACTCAATCTATCAGCATAAGGTAACCCCCTCATCTCCGGAATCAGCCTAGTGAATCGTCTCTGTACACCCTCCAAAGCTAGTATATCCTTCCTTAAGTAAGGTGACCAAAACTGCACGCAGTACTCCAGGTGCGGCCTCACCAATACCCTGTACAGTTGCAGCAGGATCTCCCTGCTTTTGTACTCCATCCCTCTCGCAATGAAGGCCAACATTCCATTCACCTTCCTGATTACCTGCTGCACCTGCAAACTAACTTTTTGAGATTCATGCACAAGGACCCCCAGGTCCCTCTGCACCGCAGCGTGTTGTAATTTCTCCCCATTCAAATAATATTCTCTTTTACTGTTTCCTCCCCCCCCCCCCCCCAAGGTGGATGACCTCACATTTTCCGACATTGTATTCCATCTGCCAAACCTTAGCCCATTCGCCTAACCTATCTAAATCTCTTTGCAGCCTCTCTGTGTCCTCTACACAACCCGCTTTCCCACTAATCTTTGTGTCATCTGCAAATTTTGTTATACTACACTCTGTCCCCTCTTCCAGATCATCTATGTATATTGTAAACAGTTGTGGTCCCAGCACCAATCCCTGTGGCACACCACTAACCACCGATTTCCACCCCGAAAAGGACCCATTTATCCCGACTCTCTGCTTTCTGTTAGCCAGTCAATTCTCGATCCATGCTAATACATTTCCTCTGACTCCACATACCTTTATCTTCTGCAGTAACCTTTTGTGTGGCACCTTATCGAATGTCTTTTGGAAATCTAAATACACCACATCCATCGGTACACCTCTATCCACCATGCTCGTTATATCCTCAAAGAATTCCAGTAAATTAGTTAAGCATGATTTCCCCTTCATGAATCCATGTTGCATCTGCTTGATTGCACTATTCCTATCTAGATGTCCCGCTATTTCTTCCTTAATGATAGCTTCAAGCATTTTCCCCACTACAGATGTTAAACTAACCGGCCTATAGTTACCTGCCTTTTGTCTGCCCCTTTTTAAAAAAAAAAGAGGCATTACATTAGCTGCTTTCCAATCTGCTGGTACCTCCCCAGAGTCCAGAGAATTTTGGTAGATTGTAACGAATGCATCTGCTATAACTTCCGCCATCTCTTTTAATACCCTGGGATGCATTTCATCAGGACCAGGGGACTTGTCTACCTCGAGTCCCATTAGCCTGTCCAGCACTACTCCGCTAGGTGATAGTGATTATCTCAAGGTCCTCCCTTCCCACATTTCCGTGACCAGCAATTTTTGGCATGGTTTTCGTGTCTTCCACTGTGAAGACCGAAGCAAAATAATTGTTTAAGGTCTCAGCCATTTCCACATTTCCCATTATTAAATCCCCCTTCTCATCTTCTAAGGGACCAACATTTACTTTAGTCACTCTTTTCCGTTTTATATAATCGGCAAAAGCTTTTACTATCCGTTTTTATGTTTTGCGCAAGTTTACTTTCATAATCTATCTTTCCTTTCTTTATTGCTTTCTTAGTCATTCTTTGCTGTCGTTTAAAATTTTCCCAATCTTCTAGTTTACCACTAACCTTGGCTGCCTTACACGCATTGGTTTTTAATTTGATACTCTCCTTTATTTCCTTGGTTATCCACGGCTGGTTATCCCTTCTCTTACCGCCCTTCTTTTTCACTGCAATATATTTTTGTTGAGCACTATGAAAGAGCTCCTTAAAAGTCCTCCACTGTTCCTCAATTGTGCCACCGTTTAGTCTGTGTTTCCAGTCTACTTTAGCCAACTCTGCCCTCATCCCAATGTAGTCCCCTTTGTTTAAGCATAGTACACTCGTTTGAGACACTACTTCCTCACCCTCAATCTGTATTACAAATTCAACCATACTGTGATCACTCATTCCGAGAGTATCTTTTACTAGATCGTTTATTATTCCTGTCTCATTACACAGGACCAGATCTAAGATAGCTTGCTCCCTTGTAGGTCCTGTAACATATTGTTCTAAGAAACAATCCCATATGCATTCTATGAATTCCTCCTCAAGGCTACCCCGTGCTATTTGATTTGACCAATCGATATGTAGGTTAAAATCCCCCATGATTACTGCCGTTCCTTTTTCACATGCCTCCATTACTCCCTTGATTATTGTCCGCCCCACCGTGAAGTTATTATTTGGGGGCCTATAAACTATGCCCACCAGTGACTTTTTCTCCTTACTATCTCTAATCTCCACCCAAAATGATTCAACATTTTGTTCATTAGAGCCAATATCGTCTCTCACAACTGCCCTGATATCATCCTTTATTAACAGAGCTACCCCACCTCCTTTCCCTTCTTGTCTACCTTTCCAGTTAGCCGAACATCTTGTTGGCAAAATGCTGGAGTCCATTATTAAGGAAGCAGTAGCAGGACATTTGGAAAAGCATAATTCAATCAAGCAGAGTTAGCATGGTTTTATGAAAGGGAAATCATGTTTGACAAATTTGCTGGAGTTCTTTGTGGATGTAACGAGCAGGGTGGATAAGGGGGAAACCAGCGGATGTGGTGTATTTGGATTTCCAAAAGGCATTCGATAAGGTGCCACATAAAAGGTTACTGCACAAGATAAAATTTCACAGGGTTGGAGGCAATACATTAGAATGGATAGAGGATTGGCTAACTAACAGAAAACAGGGTCGGGATAAGTGAGTCATTTTCCACTTGGCAAAAAGTAACTAGTTGGGTGCCGCAGGGATCAGTGCTGGGGCCTCAACTATTTACAATCTATATTAATGACTTGGATGAAGGGACCAAGTGTAATGTAGCCAAGTTTGCTGATGAAAGCAAATTGTGAAGACACAAAAAATCTGCAAAGGGATATAGACAGGTAGAGTGAGTGGGCAACAATTTGGCAGATGGGGTATAATGTGGGTAAATGTGAGGTTATCCACTTTGGCAGAAAAAAAAATAGAAAAGCAAATTATAATTTAAATGGAGTAAAATTGCAAAGTGCTGCAGTACAGAGAGACCTGGGAGTCCTTGCACATGAAACACAAAAAGTTAGTATGCAGGTACAGCAAGCAATCAGGAAGGCAAATGGAATGTTGACCTATATTGCAAGGGGGATGGAATAGAAAAGCAGAGAACTCCTGCTACAACTGTACAAGGTGTTGGTGAGGCCACACCTCGAGTACTGCATGTAGTTTTGGTCTCCATATTTAAGGAAAGATATACTTACATTGGAGGCTGTTCAGAGAAGGTTCACTCGGTTGATTCCGGAGATGAGGGGGTTGACTTATGAAGTTAAGTTGAGTAGGTTGGGCCTACACTTATTGGAGTTCAGAAGAATGAGAGGTGATCTTATTGAAACATATAAGATAATGAGGGGGCTCGACAAGGTGGATGCATGGAGGATATTTCCACTCATAGGGGAAACTAAAACCAGGGGGCATCGTCTCAGAATAAGGAGCCGCCCATTTAAAATTGAGATGAGGAGAAATTTCTTCTGAGGGTGGTAAATCTGAGGAACTCTCTGCCTCAAAGAGCTGTGGAGGCTGGGTCATTGAATATATTTAAGGCAGAAAGACAGATTTTTGAGCGATAAGGGAATAAAGTTTTATGGGGAGCGGGCAGGGAAGTGGAGCTGAGTCCATGATCAGATCAGCCATGATCTTATTAAATGGCAGAGCAGGCTCGAGGGGTGTACATTAAAAAAATGATGTAATCGGTCTTATTTGTTTTATCTAAACACCATTCTCTGTTTGAGAAGGCAGATAAATAACTTGTGCCAATACCACTCTTTACAAGATACACAGAGAAAAAACACCATGCAGTCACTCTTGCCTTTTTTTCTCTCTGCCTGAAGGGTAGCACCTTGCTTCTGCTCAACACTCCATCCAAGGAGCATTGCTGATACTGGTAATTCACTGTTGGGAATGCTCGGTATAAACGTAGCTGTTGTAGCACTGTATCACTGTTTAGAGCACCCGCAAATTGCAACATACATTTTGCTAATTTTATTTATGCCACGTCTTCGTGTAGTATAACAAAATAAATAAGCAACTTTACAATAAAGAAATCTGGTGGTGAGCATGAATCCACAGATCTATGGTCAATTATTACTTGAGTTACAAAATAGCTACTTGCAATTAACACAATAGCCCAGATTTTCTTGCAATGACAAGATCAGCGACTTACACTGTACATTTAGTCATCCAGCGCACTGATCACACTGGCGATAAATTTCTCCATATTTTCCTGCATTTGTAATGAGAATACATCGCACCGAGAATGGCAACGAATCCAAAATGATGCGGCATTGTTGTCGACAATTTCATGAAATCAACTGGGTGGCAATTTTAAGTTTGGAAAATCATCTTTTAATGCAAATCCACAGTATGACACTCATCCAAAGTGCTACTTCCATCAGGATGATCACTTCTCGGTGGAATCAGTCAGTCTCTTTCAGTTTAGAGCATGCCATAAATTTGATTATGGAGATTCCAGGGGTTTATTGAGCCTGTTCTTTAGCCTCAGGCCAGCTCATGTTTGATCATTTGAGCGAAAAAGGTCTATTAGGTATAAAACACACTGCAGTGATGTGAAAAATGACGACAATCCAGCAATCACAATCGCCATTGTTGTCAACACAGGGAAAAAGTCAGAGGAAAATATGGAGTGCCATAAGTGATAGCGTGCAACTTACTCCACAATTTCCTTTCTTTTGTGCCATTCAAGGGACCAGATGATGTAAACATGCCATTATAATGGTGTAAGTCCCCAGGAAAATCTGGGCTGGATTTGGATAGATTTTATAATATGCAACATCTAAATTCTTACTCTTTCCGGTAAAGTACGTAATGGCAGATTCGCTTTCACTTCCGTCACTGATGTCAAGTTGCTGCGCACCAGAGCCTCTAGAATTGTATAATTCTGGAGTCGGAGGTCTACTGGCTGGGGAAGGTGATGCAGTTCTTCGACTTAAAACTACTGGGCTGTGCATATCACTTCTAGATGTTTGAAGTCTGTTGATTACCAATCGTTGTGAAGTTCTTTTCCTCATGGTGTTAGCAGAACTCAATCACTGGGTGAAGTGTAAAGATTTTGTAATGTGATGAAAAACTGGGGTAAATCTGTACAAACAAAACAATAACTCATAAACCAAGACATTTTACTAATATTCCTCAATGCACACATCTCAACTCGTCTGTGTATACTCCTGGAATGTAATAGTAGCAAAGTAAAAATTGTAGCATGTCTTTTAGATTGTTACACGTATTGAAACTTATAACACAAGAAAAGCATATCACAGGATACATAATCAGCATTGGCATTTTAGTAACCTGTTCATCATCTCACATCTCATTTTCTGATGAGTCTACTCATGGCGTCCCAGCAGAAGGGCACCTGCCAAAAGTTGGAGCAAGAACTTGTCATCAGACCCCTGCCAACCAGAGGATCTTGAGGATTCCAAGGGCAGACTAAAGACATGAAGGCAAATGTCGTTATTTAATCCCCCCAGATGATTTCCTGTACCGTCCTTCTGATTTCTACACTCTGGAAGGGGGCAGAAGGCCCCGATCTTGGTGGCTCAAAGCACAGTTGCAGGCCCTTGAGACTTGAAATAGCACTCATATTTCCTCCCTGTTGACACAGCCAGAAGGTGGGCCTGTGGCTGAAATCTGCTTGGGCCATGTGCCTTGCTCCTGCCCACTGAACTAATCTCCTCGTCTCCATTCTCTCTCTCCTCCACACCCCCACCCCCCCCCTTCCATGGTTTTATTGGATGCCCTCCATAGCTGTCAGGTTCTCTGGTCCCAGTTATCTCCTTTTCACCACAACGGTTTTCAGGCCCTCTGCTTCTTCCTTAAATAGTATCCCAACTGTTTCCCTTCCATCACTACTTGGCTGAATTTGTGCTCACCCTAACAACTTTGATATATTGAACAATCTTTGTTTCAATCCTACTTTGGCCCCTTTCTGGACTTCAATCTACATTACACTGATGGCTTTGACCATGTCCATCCCATTTCCTGTTCTCACTCTGATCTTGAGAATTTCATTAACTTAACTTCCAATGTCCATTCTCCCCTAACCTTTATTCTTCTCTGCTTTTCTTGGACATCTCGCTGTGTATATTCCAGCAATTAACTTTCCATTGACATCTATTACAAGCCCACAGACTCTCACAACTACCTATTATTATTATTCTTCCCAAATACCCCTTTCACCATTTCAATCACATTTGCTCTGACGAGTCCACGTTCACACCAAAGCTTCTGAAATGTTCCAGTTTCCTCAGTCATGGCTTCCACTTGGCTGTAGTCAACAGGGCCCATTTCGACCGCATTTCTTCGGCTTCTGCTCTCCCTGCCTAAATGACAAAGTCCCCCTTATTCTCACCCACCACACCTCATTTTCCTTCCTGTACCTTTTCACCGCCGTACTTAGATATTTTAACACCCTTTTGTTCTTTTATGCTTTTTAATTGCCTCACTCAGATGATCTTCATAAATCCACCAGCTTTCACCTCTTTACAGCTTTACAAAAAAAAAACACATTTGGGGAGAGAATTCATAATTTCTCCAAAAACTCCATTCATGTTTAACAATCTGTATTCAACTACATTGCTGCAGCAGACTAAATGTATAAAGTGATTGGTGAGTAGTTTTTTCTTGTTCTTTTCTTTATCAGTAAGTAACCTTTAGCATTATTGTTGCCAAATTAAGTTAATCTAGGGGTAAAGTCATGGCAGGAGAGCTCAGACACATGTTATGTTCCTCCTGTACTATGTGGGAAGTCAGGGGCGCTTTGTGTCCCCGACGACTACATATGCGGCAAGTGTATCCGGCTGCAGCTCCTGACAGACCGCATTGCGGCACTGGAACTGCGGGTGGATTCACTCTGGAGCATCCACGATGCTGAGAATGACGTGAATAGCACGTTTAGTGAGTTGATCTTACCGCAGGTAAAGGTTAGACAGCCAGATAGAGGGTGGGTGACCAACAGGAAGAGCAGTGGAAAGAAGGTAGTGCAGGGGTCCCCTGCAGTCATCCCCCTGCAAAACAGATACACTGCTTCGGGTACTGTTGAGGGGGATGACTCATCAGGGGAGGGCAGTAGCAGCCAAGTCCATGGCACCGTGGGTGGCTCTGCTGCACAGGAGGGAAGGAAAAAGAGTGGGAGAGCTATATTAATAGGGGATTCTATTGTAAGGGGAATAGACAGACGTTTCTGCGGCCGCAACCGAGACTCCAGGATGGTATGTTGCCTCCCTGGTGCAAGGGTCAAGGGTGTCCCGGAGCGGGTGCAGGATATTTTGAAGGGGGAGGGTGAACAGCCAGTTGTCGTGGTACATATAGGTACCAACGATATAGATTAAAAAATGGGACGAGGTCCGACAAGACGAATTTAGGGAGCTAGGAGCTCAAAAGTAGTAATCTCAGGATTGCTACCAGTGCCACGTGCTAGTCAGAGTAGGAATCGCAGGATAGCTCAGATGAATACGTGGCTTGTGGAGTGGTGCAGAAGGGAGGGATTCAAATTCCTGGGACATTGGAACCGGTTCTGGGAGAGGTGAGACCAGTGCAAACCGGATGGTCTGCACCTGGGCAGGACCGGAACCAATGTCCTAGGGGGAGTGTTAGCTAGTGCTGTTGGGGAGGAGTTAAACTAATATGGCAGGGGGATGGGAACCTATGCAGGGAGACAGAGGGAAGTATAACGGGGGCAGAAGCAAAAGATAGAAAGAAGTAAAAGTAAAAGTGGAGGGCAGAGAAACCCACGGCAAGAAGCAAAAAGGGCCACATTACAGCAAAATCCTAAAGGGGCAAAGGGTGTTAAAAAGAAAAGCCTTAAGGCTCTGTGCCTCAATGCGAGGAGTATTCGAATTAACTGTGGAATATCAGTTAACGGATATGATGTAATTGGCATGGCTCCAGGGTGACCAAGGCTGGAACTCAACATCCAGGGGTATTCAACATTTAGGAAGGATAGACAGAAAGGAAAAAGAGGTGGGGTGGCATTGCTGGTTAAAGAGATGAATGCAATAGTAAGGAAAGATATTAGCTTGGATGCTGTGGAATCTGTATGGGTGGAACTACGGAATACCAAAGGGCAGAAAACGCTAGTGGGAGTTCTGTACAGACCACCAAACAGTAGTAATGAGGATGGGGACAGCATCAAACAAGAAATTAGGGATGCGTGCAATAAAGGTACAGCAGTTATCATGGGCGACTTTAATCGACATATTGACTGGGCTAACCAAACTGGTAGCAATGCGGTGGAGGAGGATTTCTTGGAGTGTATTAGGGATGGTTTTCTAGATCAATATGTCAAGGAACCAACTAGAGGGCTGGCCATCCTAGACTGGATGACGTGTAATGAGAAAGGACTAATTAACAATCTTGTTGTGCGAGGCCCCTTGGGGAAAAGTGACCATAATATGGTAGAATTCTTTATTAAGATGGAGAGTGGCACAGTTAATTCAGAGACTAACGTCCTGAACTTCAGGAAAGGTAACTTCGATGGTATGAGACGTAAATTGGCTAGAATAGACTGGCGAGTGATACTTCAAGGGTTGATGGTGGATAGGCAATGGCAAACATTTAAAGATCACATGGATAAACTTCAACAATTGTACATCCCTGTCTGGAGTAAAAATAAAACGGGGAAGATGGCTCAACCGTGGCTAACAAGGGAAATTAAGGATAGTGTTAAATCCAAGGAAGAGGTATATAAATTGGCCAGAAAAAGCAGCAAACCTGAGGACTGGGAGAATTTGTAATACAGCAGAGGAGGACAAAGTGTTTAATTAGGAGGGGGAAAATAGAGTAAGAGGGGACGCTTGCTGGGAACATAAAAACTGACTGCAAAAGCTTCTATAGATATGTGAAGAGAAAAAGATTAGTGAAAACAAACATAGGTCCCTTGCAGTCAGACTGAGGTGAATTTATAATGGGGAACAAAGAAATGGCGCATCAGTTAAACAAATACTTCGGTTCTGTTTTCACAAAGGAAAACACAAATAACCTTCCGGAAATACTAGGGGCCCGAGGGTCTAGTAAGGAGGAGGAACTGAAAGATATCCTTATAAAGCGGGAAATTGTGTTAGGGAAATTGATGGGATTGAAGGCCGATAAATCCACGGGGCCATGATAAGTACTCTGGGATGCAGACTAAGGAAGTGGCCATAGAAATAGTGGATGCATTGGTGATAATTTTCCAACAGTCTATCAACTCTGGATCAGTTCTGATGGACTGGAGGGTAGCTAATGTAACACCGCTGTTTAAAAAAGGGAGAGAGAAAACGGGTAATTATAGACCGGGTAGCCTGACATCAGTAGTGGGGAAAATGTTGGAATCAATTACTAAAGATGAAATAGCAGCACATTTGGAAAGCAGTGACAGGATCTGTCCAATTCAGCATGGATTTATGAAAGGAAAATCCTGCTTGACAAATCTACTGGAATTTTTTGAGGATGTAACTTGCAAAATGGACAAGGGAGAACCAATGGATGTGGTGTATTTGGACTTTCCAAAAGGCTTTTGACAAGGTCCCACACAAGAGATTGGTGTGCAAAATCAAAGCACATGGTATTGGGAGGGATGTACTGATGTGGATATGGAACTGGATGGCATACATGAAGCAGAGAGTCAGGATAAACGGGTCCTTTTCAGAATGGCGGGCAGTGACTAGGAGTATCGCAGGGCTCAGTGTTGGGACCCCAACTCTTTACAATATACATTAATGATTTAGATGAAGGTGTTGTGTGTATGTAAAGCATGCACTCCCATGTTCCGCCACCAGGGAGCTCATCCCCTGAAGTCCCAAGGAATCCCAGCATCCCTTGGGAGCACTGTATACAAGCCGGCCCTTAAGGCCTGTTACTCACTCTGGAGTGTCTGATTAAAGACTGAGGTCATTGTTACTTTAACCTCCCTGTGTGCAGCCTCATCTGTGTTCGGAACACAATAACTGGCGACGAGAATACGAATCCAACGCAAAGATGCAGCAAACTGTAGGCATCCTGGAGAAGTTCTCGGAGGGTGAGGACTGGGAAGCCTATGTCAAACGGCTAGACCAGTACTTTGTAGCCAACGAGCTAGACGGAGAAGGAAGCGCTGAAAAAAGGAGAGCGGTCCTCCTCACGGTCTGCGGGGCACCGACCTACAGCCTCATGAAGAATCTTCTGGCTCCGGTGAAACCCACAGATAAGTCGTATGAGGAGCTGTGTACACTGGTTTGGGAGCATCTTAAACCGAGGGAGAGCGTGCTGATGGCAAGGTATCGGTTCTACACGTGCCAGGTCAGGAAGTGGCGAGCTACGTCGCCGAGCTAAGGCGACTTGCAGGACAATGAGAGTTTGATGGCTACCTGGAGCAAATGCTCAGAGACTTTTTTGTACTAGGCATTGGCCACGAGACTATCCTACAAAAACTTTTGACTGTAGAGACACCGACCCTCAGCAAGGCCATTGCGATAGCACAGGCGTTTATGTCCACCAGTGATAACACCAAACAAATCTCTCAGCATACAAGTGCTAGCAATGTTCATAAATTAACTGGAACTGTGTTTGCGAGCAGAAATGTACAGGGCAGAAACCAGGAGTCTGCAATTGCCTGCAGGCCTCAGGTGACCCAGATGACTCGGAGTCTACAACAAAGAATGAATGCAAGGCAATTCACAGCTTGTTGGCGTTGTGGAGGCTTCCATTCAGCCTATTCATGCCGCTTCAAAGGGTATGTTTGCAAGAGCTGTGGAACAATGGGGCACCTCCAACGAGCTTGAAAACGAGCTGCAAGCTCTGCAAAACCTGCTAACCACCACGTGGCATAGGAAGATCGGCCCATGATGGATCAAAGCAATTTCGAGCCTCAGAGAGGAGGCAGATGCTGAAGTACACTGGGTGCACACATTTTTGACGAAATGTCCACCTATAATGATAAATGTAAAATTGAATGGCTTATCCGTAGCCATGGAACTGGACACTGGCACTAGCCAATCCATCATGAGTAAAAAGATGCTTGAGAGACTGTGGTGCAACAAGGCACTCAGAACAGGCCTGAGCCCCATCCACACAAAACTGAGAACGTACACCAAAGAGCTCATTATTGTCCTGGGCAGCGCCATGGTCAAGGTCACCTACGAGAGCACGGTGCACAAACTGCCACTCTGGATTGTCCCGGGCAATGGCCCCACGCTGCTTGGAAGGAGCTGGCTGGGCAAAATCCGCTAGAACTGGGATGACATCCGAGTGCTATCACATGTCGATGAGGCCTCATGTATCTAGGTTCTTAACAAATTTCCTTCCCTTTTTGAGCCAAACATTGGAAACTTTTCCGGGGCGAAGGTGCGGATCCACTTGGTCCCAGAGGCACAACCCATTCACCACAAGGCGCGAACGGTACCTCACATGATGAGGGAGAGTGTGGAAATCAAGCTAGACAGGCTGTAACGCGAGGGCATCCCCAGTGGAATTCAGCGAGTGGGCCAGCCCGATTGTTCCAGTACTCAAAAGTGATGGCACGGTCAGGATTTGCGACGATTATAAAGTAACTATCAATCGTTTCTCGCTACTGGACCAATACCCGCTACCCAAGGCAGGTGACCTATTTGCGACGCTGGCAGGAGGCAAGACGTTCACCAAGCTCGACCCGACTTCGGCCTATATGACGCAGGAGCTGGAGGAGTCTTCGAAGGGCCTCACCTGCATCAACACGCACAAGGGACTGTATATCTACAACAGATGCCCGTTTGGAATTTGGTTGCCCGCAGCGATCTTCCAGAGAAACATGGCGAGCCTACTCAAGTCGGTACCACACACGGTGGTTTTTCAGGACGACATATTGGTCACGGTCGGGACACCGTCGAGCACCTACAAAACCTGGAGGCGGTCCTCCAGCGACTGGAGCGCGGAGGGCTGCGGCTGAAGAGATCGAAATGCGTCTTCATGGCAACAGAAGTGGAGTTTTTGGGGAGAAAGATCACGGCGGACGGCAGTCGGCCCACAGACGGCAAGACAGAGGCTATCAGGAATGCACCCAGGTCACAGAACGTCACGGAGCTGCGGTCGTTCCTGGGACTCAACTATATTGGTAACGACCTACCGGGGTTAAGCACCCTCTTCGAGCCCCTATATGAGTTATTGCGCAAAGGTGAGAACTGGGTATGGGGAAAAAAACAAGTAATTGCTTTTTGAGAAAGCCAGAAACATTTTATGCTCCAACAAGCTGCTTGTATTGTATAATACATGCAAAAGACTTGTGCTAGCATGTGACGCGTCGTCGTACGGAGTCGGGTGTGTATTACAACAAGCTAACGTGTTGCGGGGAAGTTGCAACCTGTCGCCTATGCTTCCAGAAGCTTGTCTAAAGCCGAGAGGGCCTACAGCATGATTGCGATAGAGGCATTTGCGTGCCCAAACACTTGAGTACCTGTTTGGCCTCAAATTTGAGCTGGAAACCGATCACAAGCCCCTCACATCCCTGTTCGCTGAAAACAAGGGGATAAATACTAATGCCTCAGCCTGCATACAAAGGTGGGCACTCGCGCTATCAGCGTATAACTATACCATCCGCCACAGGCCAGGCACCGAGAACTGTGCGGATGCTCTCAGTCGGCTACCATTGCCCACCACGGGGGTGGAAATGGCACAGCCTGCAAACTTGTTGATGATGGTGCAGCCCGCAGACCTGTTAATGGTCATGGGAGTGTTTGAAAATGGTAAATCACCTGTCACGGCCCAGATTAGGACTTGGACCAGCCAAGATCCTCTGCTGTCCCTAGTAAAAAACAGTGTACTGCATGGGAGCTGGGCCAGCATCCCCGTTGAAATGCAAGAGCCAATCAAGCCGTTCCAGCGGCGAAAGGACGAGCTGTCCATTCAGGCAGACTGCCCGTTGTGGGGTAACCGTGTCGTGCTGCCAAAAAAAGGTAGGGAGATGTTCATCTCGGATCTCCACAGCACACATCCGGGTATAGTAATGATGAAAGCGATAGCCAGATCCCACGTGTGGTGGCCCGGTATCGACTCTGACTTAAGAGTCCTGTGTACGGCAATGCAGCGTATGTGCTCAGTTCAGCAACGCGTCCAGAGGCACCACTAAGTTTGTGGTCCTGGCCCTCCACACCATGGCCGAGGACCCATGTCGACCATGCGGGCCCGTTTCTCGGTAAAATGTTTCTGGTGGTGGTGGATGCTTTTTCAAAATGGATTGAATGTGAAATAATGTCGGGAAGCACCGCCACCATTGAAAGCCTGAGGGCCATATTTGCCACCAACAGCCTGCCTGACACACTGGTCTGTGACAACGGGCCACGTTTCACCAGTGCCGAATTTAAAGAATTCATGACCTGCAAAGGGATCAAACATGTCACCTCGGCCCCGTTTAAACCAGCCTCCAATGGGCAGGCAGAATAAACCATCAAACAGAGCCTTAAACGAGTCACAGAAGGCTCACTCCAAACCCACACGAGACCTCACTTGCTCGCAGGGGTGCCCCTGGCTGAGCTACTCATGAAAAGGACACTTAAAACCAGACTCTCGCTGGTTCACCCCAACCTGTATGATCAGGTAGAGAGCAGGTGGCAGCAACAAAATGTAAACGATGGTCGCGCCACTGTGTCATGGGAAATTGATCTGAATGACCCTGTGTATGTGCTAAACTATGGACATGGTCCCAAGTGGATCGTGGGCACGGTGATAGCTAAAGAAGGGAGTAGGGTGTTTGTAGTCAAACTGGACAATGGACAAATTTGCAGAAAGCACCTGGACCAAACGAGGCTGCGGTTCACAGACTACCTGAACAACCCACAACAGACACCATCTTTTTGGAGCCCACAACACACACCCAAAGGATCAACGACACCACGCCAGACCAGGAAATTGAACCCATCATGCCCAACAGCCCAGCAAGGCCAGGCTCACCTAGCAGCCCTGCAGGGCCAACAACTCGCCAGCCCAGCGAGGGCACAACCAACATACCAGAACAGACATTTGTACCGAGGCGGTCCACCAGGGAAAGAAAGGCCCGCGACTGCCTCACCTTGTAAATAGTTTTCACTTTGACTTTGGTGGGGTGGGAGCGGGGGTGCGGGGGGCTAGTGATGTTGTGTATCTGTAAAGCATGCACTCCCATGTTCCGCCACCAGGGATCCCAACAGCCCTTGGGAGCACTTTATATAAGCCGGCCCCTAAGGCCTGTTGCTCACTCTGGAGTGTCTTATTAAAGACTGAGGTCACTGTTACTTTAACCTCCCTGTGTTAGGAACACAATAGAAGGAATTGAGTGTAATATCTCCAAGTTGACACTAAACTGGGTGGCGGTGTGAGCTGTGAAGAGGACGCTAAAAGGCTGCAGGGTGACTTGGACAGGTTAGGTGAGTGGGCAAATGCATGGCAGATGCAGTATAATGTGGATAAATGTGAGGTTATCCACTTTGGGGGCAAAAACACAAGGCAGATTATCTGAATGGCAGATTAGGAAAGGGGGAGGTGCAATGAGACCTGGGGGTCATGGTTCATCAGTCATTGAAAGTTGGCATGCAGGTACAGCAGGCAGTGAAGAAGGCAAATGGTATGTTGACCTTCATAGCTAGAGGATTTGAGTATAGGAGCAGGGAGGTCTTACTGCAGTTGTACAGGGCCTTGGTGAGGCCTCACCTGGAATATGGTGTTCAGTTTTGGTCTCCTAATCTGAGGAAGGACGTTCTTGCTGTTGAAGGAGTGCAGCGAAGGTTCACCAGACTGATTCCGGGATGGCAGGACTGACATGAGGACAGACTGGATCAACTGGGCCTTTATACACAAGTATAGAAGGATGAGAGGGAATCTCATAGAAACTTACAAGATTCTGACGAGACTGGACAGGTTAGATGCGGGAAGAATGTTCCCGATGATGGGGAAGTCCAGAACCAGGGGACACAGTCTAAGGATAAGGGGTAAGCCATTTAGGACCGAGATGAGGAGAAACTTCTTCACTCAGAGTTGTTAACCTGTGGAATTCCCTACTGCAGAGAGTTGTTGATGCCAGTTCATTGGATATATTCAAGAGGGAGTTAGATATGGCCCTTATGGCTAAAGGGATCAAGGTGTATGGAGAGAAGGCAGGAAAGAGGTACTGAGAGAATGATCAGCCATGATCTTATTGAATGGTGGTGCAGGCTCGAAGAGCCCTTCGAGTCTGCACCTATTTTCTATGTTTCTAAACATAGCATAATGTAAACATTTTTCTTAGAGGTCATCACTTGCATATTAGGATAAGAACATAAAAACATTTGTAACTTTTTCTATGTGTTTTATCATTGGTCTGAAATGTTCAACTTCAAGTGCAGAGACGTTCCCCTCAATAACTTTACCTGTTTCCCACAAATTTCTTTACTGTCCCATTACCATCCCCTTTCATCTTGCACCATCATCCCTTTTGTCATTTAATCTCTCCTGCCTTCCACCCTATCACAGACCTTCCCTTTTGTTCTTTCCTCCCCTCCCCTTGCTTAAAACTGGTTACATCTTTAACTTTTTCCAGTTCTGACGAAAGGTCATCAACCTGAAAAGTTAACTTTATTTCTTTCTCCACAGATGCTGCCTAACCTGCTGTATATTTCCAGCATTTCCTGTTTTTATTTCAGATTTCCAGCATCTGCAGTATTTTGCTTTTGTATCAGCATTATATTAGCTTTGTTTATTGCTGACCCACAATGACAAAGTGCTGAGTCTACTGTCACTCTCAGCACGTTCAGGCTCCCATCTAGCTAATCCAACACCATTAATTGAGTAAAGGTGTACTTATTACAATTTGGAATACTTTGTACAAATCGATTTTGAATTTCAGGTGACTGGGCCAAAATATAATCGTACTGCAAAGAAACAATGCCTGTTCAGTATCATGGCAGTCTAATGAAAAATAGAAAGACTTACATTTATATATAATATATAGCACCTTTCACGACCACCAGACGTCTCAAAGCACGTTACAGCAAATGAAGTTCTTTTGGAGTGTAGTTACTGTTGTCATGTGTGAAACACGGCTGCAAATAATTGCAAGTTTATCAACACTGCATAACTACCAAGGTTTTGGTTTAAACATGCAGTCTGGTTTGATATGAAAATCTTAAAACTAGATAGAGCTCCATATGTTTAAATGGGCTTGCAATTGGTCTTACCTTTTTGATCATAAATGTTTAAACATCATTCCTAGCAGCTGTCTGGTCGTGCCAACAACGATATAGCACTGCATTAGCATTTGTATTGTACAAATGCAATGGGATGGGGGGAAATGAAAAACCGAATGCAGAACTTGCAACGAATCACTTCGTTGATTATCATCGCCCGCTTCCATTTTCTCATCTTTTCTCATTGCCCAAGGTGCCAAAAGAAGTAACATACCTACATCGGAATTCGTCTGTCTCACCAATTCAGGACGAAGCTCCACTGTTCCGAAAATAATGGAACATTTAGGCCAATTCATCCTTTATATATTTTTTTAAAGCCTTATCAAGTTTAGTATCACAATCTGCTTGCTCAGCCAGAATGCTTTCTTTGCGAGTGTGTGTTGGCTCTCCGTTGACATGGTAACGACTCTCCCTCCCCTGGACTTCAATTGATTAAATGCTGACACACAGCGAAATATGAATCGTGATAAAGAATTTAAAAAAGTATAAATTCTGCTTTTAAGTCTCCTTTTGTGTTCTGTAAACGTACCTGTGCTGAATTGCGCCGGGGACCGCTTCAGAAGGTGATGATGGCGAGACGAAGCAAAAGTAGGAAGTGCAGCCGTTGGCCGGCGCCATGTTTATTTGGGGGAAGGCGGCGCGCGCTTCCTCGCGCTTCTTCCTTCCGTTGTTCAAACGCCAAAGCCCAAACGGTTCCAACTGCCCTGCGCACCATTTTAACCGCCTGTTGAACGAAGAAAGATTTAGTAAGTTTGCAGAAAAGCTCATTTAGACCGGAGGAGCGAAGTAAAGGAATCTTTCATGAAAAGAAGGAATTGAAGCCATTTGGAAGGAATATATAACACGAAGGAAATGTAACCCATCAAATGTACAGTGGCAATAAAATAAGGGATAAAATGAAATGAACCGTTTAAGAAAAGTGACAATAAATTGAGGGGAAAGATATGAAAAATGCAGACAAGAAGAATGAGGAGAAATTAGCAATCTTGTGGGAATCTTCCTCTCCTGAGACCAAGGCATCTTCCACGTCGTGTTGGAGTTGAGCAAGGCAGGATCCCATTCTGGGGAAACTTTATGTGAGATGGGCCAACCCCTTTGAGGTGTGCACTGTCAAAATGCCACGATGGTAGGAGGCAAAGCAAGGACCTGGACATCCAAGTGGCCTCACCCACTGGCGAGACCGATGTTGCTTATGAGTGCCAGCTAGTTTCTCCCTAGCGAAGTGGAAATGGTTTAAATGGACAGCAATTATATAGAAACATAGAAAATAGGTGCAGGAGTAGGCCATTCGGTCCTTCGAGCCAGCACCACCATTCAATACGATCATGGCTGATCATGCATTTCAGTACCCCATTCCTGCATTCTCTCCATACCCCTTGATCCTTTTAGCCGTGAGGGCCACATCTAACTCCCTTTTGAATATATCTAATGAACTGGCCCCAACAACTTTCTGTGGTAGAGAATTCCACATGCCCACAACTCTCTGAGTGAAGAAGTTTCTCCTCATCTCGGTCCTAAATGGCTTACTCCTTATCCTTAGACTGTGACCCCTGGTTCTGGACTTCCCCAACATCGGGAACATTCTTCCTGCATCTAACCTATCCAATCCCGTCAGAATTTGATATGTTTCTATGAGATCCCCTCTCGTTCTTCTAAATTCCAGTGAATACAGGCCTACTCGATCCAGTCTTTCTTCATATGTCAGTCCTGTCATCCCGGGAATCAATCTGGTGAACCTTCGTTGCACTCCCTCAATAGCAAGAATGTCCTTCCTTAGATTAGGAGACCAAAACTGTACACAATATTCAAGGTGTGGCCTTACCAAGGCCCTGTATAACTAGTAAGACCTCCCTGCTCCTATACTCAAATCCTCTCGCTATGAAGGCCAACATGCCATTTGCCTTCTTCATCGCTTGCTGCATCTGTATGCCAACCTTCTATGACTGATGTACCATGATACCGTTGCACCTCCCCATTTACCAATTTATCACCATTCAGATAATAATCAGCCCTCCTGTTTTTGGCACCAAAGTGGATAACCTCACATTTATCCACATTATACTGCATCTGCCATGCATTTGCCCACTCACCTAACCTGTCCAAGTCACCCTGCAGCCTCTTAGCATCCTCCTTACAGCTCACACCGCCACCCAGCTTAGTGTCATCTGCAAACTTGGAGATATTACATTCAATTTCTTTGTCTAAATCATTAAGGTATACAGGTGCAGCGCCCCGAATCCGTAATGCTCGGGACCGAGGCCGTTGCGGATTTTGCGTTTTGCTGGATTTTGGAACGTCTTTCTCACATCACGAATCCGGAAACAGTCGAGCCCAGGTTTGGGCATTTCCGGATTTCAGAATGTCAGAAAGGGACGGGGGCGGGGCACGTTGATGAGTTGTTCGAGGGTATGGGCGGGGCCTCGCCGCCATGGAGTTGTTTGCCGTCAAAGAGGACCTGATCAGGCGGGGCCCGCCGCCGTGAAGGAGTTCCTTGTCTGGCCCAAGGTAGGTGGGGTCGGGCAGCCGAGGTGGATGGGAGGGAGGGAGACCGGGCCGAGGTCAGGACGATGAAGTCGAACCGGGCCAAGATCGGGCCGTGTGAAGTCGGGGCGGGCGGAGGTCGGGCCGCGCAAAGTTCTGGCGAAGTCGGGCAGGCCGAGGCAGGTCGGGTGGGGCAGGGGCAGGCCAAGCTGCGCAAAGTCGCGGCAGGCTGAGGGCGGGCCGCAAGAAGTTGGGGCGGGGCGGGCCGATGCTGGGCCAAGCGAAGTTGGGGCGGGCCGAGGTTGGGCGGGGTGGGGGCAGGCCGAGGTTGGGCTGTGCGAAGTTGGGTCAGGGCGGGCCGAGGTCCTATGGGGCGAGGTTGAGTTGCGCGAAGTTGTGGCAAAGTTGGGGGGGGGGGGCGGTGGGCCACGCCGAGGTCGGGGCGGCGAAGTCGGTTCGCCGAGGCGGGGGGAGTCCAGATATTGGAACATTTATGAAAGGGAAATCCTGCTTGACAGATCTTCTGGAATTTTTTGAGGATGGAACTAGTAGAGTGGACAAGGGAGAACCAGTGGATGTGGTGTGTTTGGACTTTCAAAAGGCTTTTGACAAGATCCCACACAAGAGATTGGTGTGCAAAATTAAAGCACATGGTATTGGGAGTAGTGTACTGACATGGATCGAGAACTGGTTGGCAGACAGGAAGCAGAGAGTCGGGATAAACGGGTCCTTTTCAGAATGGCAGGCAATGACTAGTGGGGAGCCACAGGGCTCAGTGCTGGGACCCCAGCTATTTACAATATACATCAATGATTTGGATGACGGAATTGAGTGCAATATGTCCAAGTTTGCAGATGACACTAAGCTGGGTGGCGGTGTGAGCTGTGAGGAGGACGCTAAAAGGCTGCAGGGTGACTTGGGACAGGTTAGGTGAGTGGGCAAACGCATGGCAGATGCAGTATAATGTGGATAAATGTGAGGTTATCCACTTTGGTGGCAAAAACACTAAGGCAGAATATTATCTGAATGGCAGCAGATTAGGAAAAGGGGAGGTGCAACGAGACCTGGGTGCCATGGTACATCAGTCATTGAAAGTTGGCATGCAGGTACAGCAGGCGGTGAAGAAGGCAAATAGTATGTTGGTTTTCATAGCTAGGGGATTTGAGCATAGGAGCAGGGAGGTCTTACTGCAGTTGTACAGGGCCTTAGTGAGGTCTCACCTGGAATATTGTGTTCAGTTTTGGTCTCCTAATCTGAGGAAGGACATTCTTGCTATTGAGGGAGTGCAGCGAAGGTTCACCAGACTGATTCCCGGGTTGGCAGGACTGACATATGAGGAGAGACTGGATCGACTGGGCCTGTATTCACTGGAGTTTAGAAGGATGAGAGGGGATCTCATAGAAACATATAAAATTCTGACAGGACTGGACAGGTTAGATGCAGGAAGAATGTTCCCAATGTTGGGGAAGTCCAGAACCAGGGGACATAATCTAAGGATAAGGGGTAAGCCATTTAGGACTTAGATGAAAAGAAATGTCTTCACTCAGAGAGTTGTTAACCTGTGGAATTCTCTACCGCAGAGTTGTTGATGCCAGTTCATTGAATATATTCAAGAGAGAGTGAGATATGGCCCTTACGGCTAAAGGGATCAAGAGGTATGGAGAGAAAGCGGGAAAGGGGTACTGAGGTGAATGATCAGCCATGATCTTATTGAATGGTGGTGCAGGCTCAAAAGGCCGAATGGCCTACTCCTGCACCTATTTTCTATGTTTCTTATATGGGACCTTGTCAAAAGCCTTTTGAAAGTCTAAATACATCCACTGGCTCCCCCTTGTCCACTCTACTAGTTACATCCTCAAAAAATTCTGGAAGATTTGTCAAGCATGATTTCCCTTTCATAAATCCATGCTGACTTGGACCGATCCTGTCACTGCTTTCCAAATGCGCTGCTATTACATCTTTAATAATTGATTCCAACATTTTCCCCACCACCGATGTCAGGCTGACCGGTTGCACCATATATATATATATATATAATCCATAAAGGCAGAGGTTACGGTTGTGAGGGATTGTGTGTGAAGGGGGCAATAATTTGAAGTTGGTCCGAGCTGTTATTCTGACCTCAATCAGTATCATCTAAGAATATATTAACTGTGTTAGGTCTGTAACCCTGCAAGTTATGACAGTTCAGGTGCACATCCAAGTACTTTTTAAATGTAGAGAGGATTTCTGCCTCTACCACCCTTTCAGGCAGTGAGTTCCAGACCTCCCCAACCGTCTGCATGAAGAAATTTCCCCTCAAATCCCCTCTAAAGCTTCTACCAATTATTTTAAATTTATGCCCCCTGGTTGTTGACTCCTCTGCTAAGGGAAATAGGTCCTTTCTATCCACTATATCTAGGTCCCTCATAATTTTATACACCTCAATGAGGTCTCCCCTCAGCCTCCTCTGTTCCAATGAAAACAAATCCAGCCTATCTAATCTGTCCTCATAGCTTAGATTCTCCACTCCCGGCAACATCCTTGTAAATCACCTCTGTACCCTCTCCAGTGCAATCACGTCCTTCCTGTAATGCGGTGACCAGAACGGCACGCAGTACTCCAGCTGTGACCTAACTGTGTTTTATACAGTTCAAGAATAACCCCCCCCCCGCTCTTGTATTCTATGCTTCGGCTAATAAAGGCAAGCATTCCGTATGCCTTTTTAACCACTTTGTTATGTACTTGGCTGCTACTTTCAGGGATCTGTGGACATGCACTCCAAGGTCCCTTAGTTCCTCTACACTTCTCAGTATACTACCATTTAATGTGCATTCCCTTTCCTTGTTAGCCCTCCCAAAATGCATTACCTCACACTTTTCTGAATTAAATTCCATTTGCTACTGTTCTGCCCACCTTACCAGTTGATTGATATCTTCCTGCAGTCCGCAGCTTTCTTCTTCATTATCAACCACACACCCAATTTTAGCAGCATCGGTAAACTTCTTAATCATACCCCCTATATTCAAGTCTAGATCATTGATGTGTATCACAAAAAGCAAGGCACCTAGTACTGAGCCCTGCGGAACCCCACTGCAAACTTGTCTAATCACCCATCACCAGATTTGGCTAGATCATATAAAGCATGACCAGGTCCTGCTCTCCATCACTAAAACCACCCACTATTCAGCAAAAATAACAGCAGGCTTCTCTTCACCACTAATTGTCTTCTCAAACCACCCTCCCCTGCCTCCTCCTCCTCCCTCACCTCCAATAATAAATGTGAGGAGCTCATGGACTTCTTTGTTAAAAAGATCGACAACATCCATTCAACTGCCTCTGCTTTCAATTCCCTCCCTTCCCCTAGCCCACCGGACCAGACTTCTCCGTTTTCCCCATGCCCTAACCCCAAATTTGCATATTTCTCTCCTGTCTCCCCTCTTTCCCTTTCAAAGCTCATCTTGTCGAATGAGACCAACCTCCTGCTCTCTCAACCCTATTCCTACTAAATTGCTAACCATCCAAAGTCACTTCCTGGCTCCCATGTTAGTGGATATTGTTAACGGTTCTCTCTCCTCGGGTATTGTCCCCCTTTCCTTCAAATCAGCCGTCATCACTCCTCTCTTCAAAAAAAATGGTCCTTGATCCTTCTTTCCTCGCAAACTATCACCCCCATCTTCCACCTCCCTTTCCTCTCCAAAGTTCTTAAATGTGTTGTCACCTCCCAAATCCGTGCCCATCTTTCCCAGAACTCCTTGTTTGAATCCCTCCGATCTGGCTTCCGTCACCCACCACAGTATTGAAAGGCCTCTTACCAAGGTCACAAATAATATCCTAATTGACTGCGATCCCTTCTCGTCCTTCTGGAGATGTCTGCAGCTTGTGCTCCAACACCTCTCCACCGTTGTCCAGCTGGATGGGACTGTACTTGCCTGGTTTCATTCCTATCTTTCCAGTGTAACCATAAAATCACCTGCAGTGGTTTCTCTTCCTGATCCCATACTGTCTATCCTTGGCCCCCTCCTATTTCTCATTACCATCGGTGACATCATCCGGCGACACAACGTGAGTTTTCACATTTACATTAATGATGCCCAGCTCTACCTCTCCTCCACCTTTCTCGAACCCTCCACTGTCTCTGTACTATCAAACTACTTGTCTGACATTCAGCACTGGATCAATAGATATTTCAGCATTCAGTATCCTCAACACAATGCTGGAGCATAGTAAAGTATTATCTATACTAGAAGGATAAGGGAGGCCTTGCAGTACTCTTGAGACTTTGACCTCGAGGACAGTCCAGCTGAAGGAATATTGATCGGTCTATGGCTATCAGATCAATAGCATCATAATGATTAATGAACATGTAGACAGAATAGTTCACTTGGCAGCACTGCATTTGGTGTCAATAGAGATCTGTTTCAACGATTTGTACAAGACATTAAACTAGCTTTTCGCCGACTTTGCAATTGGGCTTTCGCCGCGATTTGACCCTCCACGGCAAAAACCCAGTCGGCGGGTTCCTCGGCCCCCTCTTTTCAGCAGCATTTCCACATACTGCCGGGGAGAGGTGCACCGACGTGCAACGATGCAAATTGCGTTTGCGCCGCACTTTCGGCTCTCTCGTATGCCACGCCCAGAATACCGACAGGGTCAAACCTGTCATAAGAACATCAGAAATAGGAGCAGGAGTAGGCCATACGGCCCCTCGAGCCTGCTCCGCCATTTAATAAGATCATGGCTGATCTGATCATGGACTCAGCTCCACTTCGCCGCCTGCTCCCCTTATCCCCTTATCGTTTGAGAAACTGTATTTCTGTCTTAAATTTATTCAATGTCCCAACTTCCACAGCTCTCTGAGGCAGCGAATTCCACAGATTAACATACCCAGGAGAGAAGAAATTTATATCGTTCTAGTCTCCCCCATCAATAGAAACATCCTCTCTGCATCCACCTTGTCAAGCCCCCTCATAATCTTATACGTTTTGATAAGATCACCTCTCATTCTTCTGAATTCCAATGAGTAGAGGCCCAATCTACTCAACCTTTCCTCATAAGTCAACCCCCTCATCCCCAGAATCAACCTAGTGAACCTTCTCTGAACTGCCTCCAAAGCAAGTATATCCTTTCGTAAATATGAAAACCAAAACTGCACACAGTATTCCAGGTGTGGCCTCACCAATACCTTATACAGCTGTAGCAAGACTTCCCTGCTTTTATACTCCATCCCCTTTGCAATAAAGGCCAAGATACCATTGGTCTTCCTTATCACTTGCTGTATCTGCATACTATCTGTTATATATATGGACCTGTATTTACTCTGTACAGCCACCAGAGGTCTCATCCCCTGGAATCCCAAGGGATCTCATAATCCCTTCGGAGCACAGGTATTTAAGGAGGCTTCACAGGTTGCAACCTGCAATAAAAGACTAAGGTCACACTTTACTTTGAGCTCACAGTGTTCAGTCTGACTCTTTCTCCATACACAACAACTGGTGACGAGATACAGATAGCAAACCCAAAGATGCAGAGAACAGTGGGCATCCTGGAGAAATTTTAGGAGGGAGATGATTGGGAAACTTTTGTGGAACGACTCGACCAATACTTCATGGCCAACGAGCTAGATGGGGAAGAGAGCGCTGCCAAACGAAAGGCGATCCTCCTCACCGTCTGTGGGGCACCAACGTATGGCCTCATGAAGAATCTGCTCACTCCAGCGAAACCCACGGAGAAATCGTACGACGATTTGTGCACACTGGTCCGAGAGCATTTGAACCCGAAGAAAAGCATTCTGATGGCGAGGTACTGGTTCTACACCTACAAAAGGTCTGAAGGCCAGGAAGTGGTGAGTTATGTCGCCGAGCTAAGACGCCTTGCAGGACATTGAGAATTTGAAGGACATTTGGAGCACATGCTCAAAGACCTTTTCGTACTTGGCATTGGCCACGAAACCATACTTTGCAAACTTTTGACTGTAGGGACCCCAACCTTGAGTAAGGCCATAGCGATAGCCCAGGCGTTCATTGCCACCAGTGACAATAAGAAGCAAATATCTCAGCACACAAGTGCTGCTGCAAGTACTGTGAACAAAGTGATGTTGTTTTCAAATCGTAATGTACAGGGCAGGTCACACATACTTGCAGCTGCACGTCCTCAGATGACTCAGAGTTCACCATGCAAGGCCATTAACACCTTGTTGGTGCTGCGGGGGTGATCATCGTTTCCATTCATGCCGATCCAAAGAGTACGTTTGCAAGGGCTGTGGAACAATGGGACACCTCCAATGAATGTGCAGGCGAGCTGCATAGCCTGTTAAACCTGCAAACCACTATGTTGCAGAGGAGGACAGATCCACGGAGTTTCACGACGACCAGAGCCTCAGATAGAGGAGGCAGAGGTACATGGGGTGCACACATTCACCACGAATTGTCCCCCGATAATGCTGAATGTTGAACCAAATGGACTCCCGGTGTCAATGGAGCTGGACATAGGCGCGAGCCAGTCCATTATGGGCAAAAAGACTTTCGAAAGGTTGTGGTACAACAAGGCCTCATGGCCAGTCTTAACTCCAGTTCGCACGAAACTAAGAACTTACACTAAAGAACTGATTCCTGTATTCGGCAGTGCTACCGTAAAGGTCTCCTACGATGGAGTGGTGCACAAGTTACCGCTCTGGATGGTACCGGACGATCGTCCCACACTGCTCGACAGGAGCTGACTGGGAAAGGTACGCTGGAAATGGGATGACATCCGAGCGCTATTGCCTGCTGACGACACTTCTTGTGCCCAGGTCTTAAACAAATTTCCTTCGCTGTTTGAACCAGGCATCAGAAATTTCCAAGGAGCAAAAATGCAGATCCACCTAATTCCGGGGGCGCGACCCATCCACCACAAGGCGAGAGCAGTACCGTATATGTTGAGAGAAAGGGTAGAGATCGAGCTAGACCGGCTGCAAAGAGAAGGCATCATTTCACCGATCGAGTTCCACGAGTGGGCCAGTTCTATTGTCCCAGTGCTCAGAATCTGTGGCGATTACAAAGTAACTATCAATCGTTTCTCCCTGCAGGACCAATACCCACTACCAAAGGCCGACGACCTCTTTGCAACGCTGGCGGGAGGAAAGGCATTCACGAAGCTGGATCTGACTTCAGCCTACATGACACAGGAACTGAAGGAATGATCGAAGGCCCTCACCTGCATCAACATGCACAAAGGTCTTTTTGTTTATAACAGATGCCCGTTTGGAATCCGATCAGCGGCGGCGATATTCCAGAGAAACATGGAAAGTTTACTGAAGTCGGTCCTGCACACCGTGGTCTTCCAGGATGACATCTTGGTCACAGGTTGGAACACAGTCGAGCACCTGCAGAACCTGGAGGAGGTTCTTAGTCGACTCAACCGCGTGGGGCTCAGGTTAAAACGCTTGAAGTGCATTTTCCTGGTGCCTGAAATGCAGTTCTTGGGAAAGAGGATTGCGGCGGACGGCATCAGGCCCACCAATGCGAAGACGGAGGCAATCGAGAACGCACTGAGGCCACTGAACGTGACAGAGCTGCGGTCGTTTCTGAGACTCTTGAACTACTTTAGTAACTTCTTACCGGGTCTCAACACACTTCTAGAACCACCAACTGTCTTACTACGAAAAGGGGATGAATGGGTTTGGGGCAAAAGCCAAGAAAATGCCTTTGTAAAAGCGAGAAAATTGTTATGCTCAAACAAATTGCTTGTGTTGTATGATCCATGTAAGCGTTTGGTACTCGCATGTGATGCATCATCATATGGCGTCGGGTTTGTATTGCAACAAGCTAATGATTTCGGGAAACTGCAACCGGTTGCTTATGCATCCAGGAGTCTGTCTAAGGCTGAGAGAGCCTACAGCATGATTGAAAAAGAAACGTTAGTGTGTGTCTATGGGGCAAAGAAAATGCATCAATACCTGTTTGGGTTAAAATTCGAATTGGAAACTGAACATAAGCCACTTATACCCCTGTTTTCCGAGAGTAAAGGGATAAATACCAACGCATCGGCCCGCATCTAGAGATGGGCGCTCACGTTGTCCGCATACAACTACGCCATCCGCCACATGCCAGGCACAGAAAACTGCGCCGATGCTCTCAGTAGGCTGCCATTGCCCACCACGGGGGTGGAAATGGCGCAGCCCGCAGATCTAGCCATGGTTATGGAAGCATTTGAGAGTGAGCAATCACCCATCACTGCCAGGCAGATCAAAACCTGGACAAGCCAGGACTCCTTATTATCTCCAGTCAAAAGCTGTGTGCTTCACGGGAGCTGGTCCAGTGTCCCAGTGGAAATGCAGGAAGAGATAAAGCCGTTCCAGCGGCGCAAAGATGAAATGTCTATACAGGCAGACTGCCTTCTGTGGGGCAATCGAGTAGTAGTCCCCAAGAAGGGCAGAGACACCTTCATCAATGACCTCCACAGTACCTATCCAGCATCATAATGCTGAAAGCAATAGCCAGATCCCATGTGTCGTGGCCCGGTATCGATGCGGCCTTAGAGTCCTGCGTTCACAGATGTAATACATGCTCGCAGTTAAACAATGTACCCAGGGAGGCACCACTAAGTTTATGGTTCTCCAAACCGTGGTCTAGGGTACACGTCAATTATGCAGGCCCATTCTTGGGTAAAATGTTCCTTGTGGTTGTAGATGCGTACTCCAAGTGGATTGAATGTGAGATAATGTCGGCTAGCATGTCCGCTGCCACTACTGAAAGCCCGCGGGCCATGTTTGCCACACACAGCTTATCCGATGTCCTGGTGAGCGACAATGGGCCATGTTTTACCAGTGCTGAGTTCAAAGAATTCAAGACCCGTAACGGGATCAAACATGTCACATCTGCCCCGTTTAAACCAGCGTCCAATGGTCAGGCAGAGAGAGCAGTGCAAACCATCAAGCAAGGCTTGAAGAGGGTAATTGAAGGCTCACTGCAGACTCGCCTATCCCGAATCCTGCTTAGCTACCGCACGAGACCCCACTCACTCATTGGGATCCCACCTGCTGAACTGCTCATGAAAAGAGCACTTAAGACAAAGTTCTCGTTAGTTCACCCTGATCTACATGAACAGGTAGAGAGCAGGCGGCTTCAACAAAGTACATACCATGATAGCGCAAATGTGTCACGCGAGATTGAAATCAATGATTCTGTATTTGTATTAAATTATAGACAAGTTCCCAAGTGGCTTCCTGGCACTGTCGTGGCCAAAGAGGGGAGCAGAGTGTTTCGGGTCAAACTTTCAAATAGGCTCATTCACCGGAAACACTTGGACCAAATCAAACTCAGATTCACGGACTATCCTGAGCAACCCACCTTGGACTCTACCTTTTTTGATCCCCCAACATACACACCAGTGGCAACCGGCACCACGGTTGACCACGAAGCAGAACCCATCATCCACAGCAACCCTGCAGGGCCCAACACACCAGGCAGCCCAGCAAGGCCAGCTGCACAGCAGCCCAACGAGGGCCCAACAAATGATTCAACAACACCAGCTTTCACACCGATACGATCAACCAGGGCAAGAAGGGCCCCAGATCGACTCACATTGTAAATAGTTACACTATTGACTTTGGGGGGGGAGTGTTGTTATATATGTGGACTTGTGTTTACTCTGTACTGCCACCAGAGGGCTCATCCCCTGGAGTCCCAAGGGATCCCATAATCCCTTGGGAGCACAGGTATTTAAGGAGGCTTCACAGGTTGGAGAGGCACTCTGGAGACCTGCAATAAAAGACTAAGGTCACACTTTACTTTGAACTCACAGTTTTCAGTCTGACTCTTTCTCCATACACAACACTATCCTTTTGTGTTTCATGCACAAGTACCCCTGGTCCTGCTGTACTGCGGCACTTTGCAATCTTTCTCCATTTAAATAATAACTTGCTCTTTGATTTTTTTCTGCCAAAGTGTATGACTTCACACTTTCCAACATTATACTCCATCTGCCAAATTTTTGCCCACTCACTTAGCCTGTCTGTGTCCTTTTGCAGATTTTTTGTGTCCTCCTCACACATTGCTTTTCCTCCCATCTTTGTATCGTCAGCAAACTTGGCTACGTTACACTCAGTCCCTTCTTCCAAGTCGTTTATATAGATTGTAAATAGTTGGGGTCCCAGCACTGATCCCTGCGGCACCCCACTAGTTACTGGTTGCCAACCAGAGAATAAACCATTTATCCCGACTCTCTGTTTTCTGTTAGTTAGCCAATCCTCTATCCATGCTAATATATTACCCCTAACCCCGTGAACTTTTATCTTGTGCAGTAACCTTTTATGTGGCATCTTGTCAAATGCCTTCTGGAAGTCCAAATACACCAGGCTGTCGGTACAGCCCTTCCAGCATCGGTAAGTATGAAGACATGCAAAAAGGTAAGTTAAAGTTTTTATTTTTTAATTATTTTGCAGCGATTTAGTCGGTGTGTTTTTTGAATGTTTTGTGAATGCTTTTTTTGTTTTTTGCAATTTTTTTCCCCCTCCCAAGGCCTCTCTCGCAGCGCTACTGGCCTCAGACTAAAGTTGCCGAAACTCATGGTTTGTGCCGCGAATTCTCGTGTAACGCCGATTTTACCTATGCGCAAGTAAAGGCCGAAAGTTAGACCTGAAAACGGTAATTTTGGCGTAAAATTCCCGTTTTCGCTGAAAACCTAGCCCATTAAATTGTAAGTTGACTGACCTTATGAACAATCTTCTGCTCCCTTGTCAGATAGGTGGTAATCAATATCAAAGCGGCAGTCTAAATCAGGACCAAAATAGAAAATTTGCAAAGAACTCAAGAAGGCAGAGGAATGGTGAAAATTATCATCATAATCATCATCATCATAGGCAGTTGCTCGGAATCGAGGAAGACTTGCTTCCACTCTTAACATGAGTTCTTAGGTGGCTGCACAGTCCAATACGAGAACCACAGTCTCTGTCACAGGTGGGACAGATAGTCATTGAAGGAAGGTGTGGGTGGGACTGGTTTGCCGCATGCTCTTTCAGCTGCCTGCGCTTGATTTCTGCATGCGCTCGGTGACGAGACTGAAGGAGCTCAGCGCCCTCCCAGATGCACTTCCTCCACTTAGGGCGGCCTTTGGCCAGGGACTCTTAGATGTCAGTGGGGATGTTGCACTTTATCAGGGAGGCTTTGAGAGTATCCTTGTAATGTTTCTGCTGAAACGTTGAAAATTATTTTGCAATGCTCTATGGACGTCAACATTATGCAAGCTACTTTCAAGCATTGAAGAATAAATGGGAGAGAAGTTGAATGATCAAGCTAAGTGAAATTCAGAGACCACTTTCAGAAGGAAACCAGATTAAATTATGCTGGTAAATGCAAAGTACCTGGGTCTCACTGACTCTTCGAGCTGAAACCAAAAGCAACAAAATTATTGATTTCCATGTCAAAAAATGACAAGATTTTAAAGGGGCTATTCTAAATTGATTTAGGACTAAATTTATATCCCAATTGGAGATTAGTACAAATTCAATTCCCAAATTTTTCTCATAAAGGATACCATTAGTGGATATTCTCCCATCTGACACCAAAATGCCCTGCATTCTGGGGCGATCCCAGCAGATTGGAAAACTGCAAATTTAATGCCCCTATTTAAAAGAGGAGGCAGACAAAATGCAGGAAACTATCGAGCAGTTAGCCTAACATCTGTGGTTGGGAAGATGTTGGAGTCCATTATTAAAAAAGCAGTAGTAGGACATTTGGAAAAGCAAAATTCGGTCAGGCATTTATGAAGGGGAAGTCATGTTTGACAAATTTGCTGGAGTTCTTTGAGGATGTAACGAACAGGGTGGATAAAGGGGAACCAGTGGATGTGGTGTATTTGGACTTCTAGAAGGCGTTTGACAAGGTGCCACATAAAAGGTTACTGCACAAGATAAAAGTTCACGAGGTTGGGGGTAATATATTACCATGGATAAAGGATTGGCTAACTAACATAAAACAGTGTGTCGGGATAAATGATTCATTCTCTGGTTGGCAACCAGTAACTCGTGGAGTGCCGCAGGGATCAGTGCTGGGACCCCAACTATTTACAATCTATATAAACGACTTTGAAGAAAGGACTGAGTGTAACATAGCCAAGTTTGCTGACGATACAAAGATAGATGGAAAAGCAATGTGTGAGGAGGACACAAAAAATCTGCAAAAGGACATAGATAGGCTAAGTGAGTGGGCAAAAATTTGGCAAATGGAGTATAATGTTGGAAAGTGTGAGGTCATGCACTTTGGCAGAAAAAAAATCAAAGAGCAAATTATTATTTAAATGTAGAAAGATTGCAAAGTGCCCCAGTACAGCGGGACCTGGGGTTACTTGTGCATGAAACACAAAAGGATAGTATGCAGGTACAGCAAGTGATCAGGAAGGCCAATGGTATCTTGGCCTTTATTGCAAAGGGGATGGAGTATAAAAACAGGGAAGTCTTGCTACAGCTGTATAAAGTATTGGTGAGGCCACACCTGGAATACTGCGTGCAGTTTTGATTTCCATATTTACGAAAGGATCTACTTGCTTTGGAGGCAGTTCAGAGAAGGTTCACTAGGTTGATTCCGGGGAAGAGGGGATTGATTTATGAGGAAAGGTTGAGTAGGTTGGGCCACTACTCATTGGAGTTCAGAAGAATGAGAGGTGATCTTATCGAAACGTATAAGATTATGAGGGGGCTTGACAAGGTAGATGCAGAGAGGATGTTTCCACTGGTGGGGGAGACTAGAACTAGAGGGCATGACCTTAGAATAAGGGGCCACCCATTTAAAACAGAGATGAGAAATTTCTTCTCTCAGAGGATTGTGAATCTGTGGAATTCGCTGCCTCAGAGAGCATGGAAGATCAGACATTGAATAAATTTAAGACAGAAATAGACAGTTTCTTAAATGATAAGGGGATAAAGTGTTATGGGGAGAGGGCGGGAAAGTGGAGCTGAGTCCATGATCAGATCAGCCATCATCTTATTGAATGGCGGAGCAGGCTCGAGGGGTCATATGGCCTACTCCTGTTCCTATTTCTTATGTTCTTATGTTCATTACCAGATGACTACAGAAAGTTAAAATAGCTGCAGATGTACCTTTGTGGAATTAAGCTTCAATCCTTTCAAACACATATTAGAAATGCGTTCCTTTTACGTAAGCTGACTAGAAAGAAACTATTTAAGAGAAACAAGTGACAACTATCTAAGCCTAACTTGGACTTATCTATTAGTAGAGGAACTGCTAAATGGTCACAAATCTGAATGGACATGAAGGAGTACGGAGTATTCCTGCTGGAGAAAAAAACTGCTGAAGTGAGTTACGCAGCAACAACAACTTGCATTTATATAGCGCCTTTAACGTATAAAACGTCCCAAGATACTTCACAGGAGCGTTATCAAACAAAATTTAACACAGAGCAACACAAGGAGATATTGGTAGGTTTTCAAGAGGGTCTTAAAGGAGGAGAGAGATATCGAGAGGCAGATAGGTTTAGGGAGGGAATTCCAGAGCTTAGGGCCTAGGCATAAGAACATAAGAAATAGGAGCAGGAATAGGCCATACAGCCCCTCGAGCCTGCTCTGAATTTTATATGATCACGGCTGATCCGATCATGGACTCAGGTCCACTTCCCTGCCTGCGACCATAACCCCTTATTCCTAGTGGTTAAGAAAATGTCTAACTCTGTCTTCAATTTATTCAACGACCCAGCTTCCACAGCTCTCTGGGGCAGCGAATTCCACAGATTTACAACCCTCTGAGTGAAGAAATTCCTCCTCATCTCAGTTATAAATGGGTGGCCCCTTATTCTAAGATTATGCCGTCTAGTTCTAGTCTCCCCTATCAGTGGAAACATCCTCTCTGCATCCACCTTGTCAAGCCCCCTCATAATCTTATACATTTCAATAAGATCACCTCTCATTCTTCTGAATTCCAATGAGTAGAGGCCCAACTTGTCATGTATTCAACCAGCATTGTAACCCATGTATAAACTGACAAGTTGTACACTGTGAGAACAATGACCACTGGGTGGTGAACTTTTGGGAGACACTCCTAACCTGGACCTTCAGTTATAAAAGGGGAAGTTCCACCCACCTTCATCACTTAAGTGCTATGGAATAAAGGACAGGTCACAGACTGACCTCTCAAGCATGGGCCTCGTGTGCATTTATACTGTATAGTAAGGACGTATCACAACTTTTCCTCATAAATCAACCCCATCGTTGGAATCAACCTAGTGAACCTTCTCCAAACTGCCTCCAAAGCAAGTGTATCCTTTCTTAAATATGGAAACCAAAACTGCACACAGTATTCCAGGTGTGGCCTCACCAATATCCTATATAACTATAGCAAGACTTCCCTGCTTTTATACTCCATCCCCTTTGCAAGAATGGCCAAGATTCCTGATCACTTGCTGTGCCTGCATACTAACCTTTTGTGTTTCATGCACAAGTACCCCACGTCCCGCTGTACAGCAGCACTATGCAATATTTCTCCATTTAAATAATAACTTGCTCTTTGATTTTTTTTTGCTAAAGTGCATGATCTTACACTTTCCAACATTATACTCCATCTGTCAATTTTTTGGCAACTCATTTAACCTGTCTTAAGTCCTTTTGCAGGTTTTGTGTGTCGTCCTCACACATTGCTTTTGCTCCCATCTTTGCACTGTCAGCAAACTTGGCTACGTTACACTGATCCCTGCGGCACCCCACTAATTACTGATTGCCAACTCGAGAATGAACCATTTATCCCAACTCTCTGTTTTCTGTTAGTGAGCCAATCCTCTATCCATGCTAATATATTACCCCACCCCCGTGAACTTTTATCTTGTGCAGTAACCTTTTATGTGACACCTTGTCAAATGCCTTCTGGAAGTTCAAATACACCACATCCACTGGTTCCCCTTTATCCACCCTGTTCGTTACATCCTCAAAGAATTCCAGCAAATTTATCAAACATGACTTCCCCTTCATAAATCCATGCTGACTCTGCCTGACCGAATTATGCTTTTCCAAATGTCCTGCTACTGCTTCTTTAATAATGGACTCCAACATTTTTCCAACCACAGATGTTAGGCTAACTGTTCTATAGTTTCCTCCTTTTTTAAATGGGGTGTTACATTTTCAGTTTTCCAATCTACTGGGACCTCCCCAGAATCCAGGCAATTTTGAGAAATTACAACCAATGCATCCACAATCCCTGCTGCTACTTCTCTTAAGACCCTAGGATGCAAGCAATCAAGTCCAGGGGATTTATCGCCTTTAGTCCCATTATCTTACTGAGTACCACCTCCTTAGTGATTGTGATTGTGGTAAGTTCCTCCCCCGCTATAGCTCCTTGACTATCCACTGTTGGGATATTTTTTCTGTCCTCTCCTGTAAAGACTGATACAAAATATTTGTTCAGAGTTTCTGCCATCTCCATGTTCCCTATCACTAATTCCCCGGTTTCGTCCTTTAAGGGACCAACATTTACTTTAGCCACTCTTTTCCTTTTTATATACCTGTAGAAACTCTTGCTATCTGTTTTTATATTTCGTGCTAGTTTACTTTCATAGTCTATCTTCCCTTTCTTAATCATTTTTTTAGTCATTCTTTGCTGGCTTTTAAAAGCTTCCCAATCTTCTGTCCTCCCAGTAGTTTTGGCCACTTTGAATTTGTAGGCAGCTGAAGGCATGCCTGCCAGTGGGGGAACGATGAAAATCCAGGATGCAGGCATTTAAAAGTTTCAAGAATTAAATTGGATCTTGTAGATGGCCAAGCCATTTTGGCACTATAATATTAAAAATCTTTCAAGGAGGTGTGGCCCATCTTATGGGTTCCCTGGATCATGATCCAGCCTAACTATGGTCTGGAAGATGCTAGATGAAGAAACAATGTTTAACCTCAGTTTTTGAAAGCAATGGCTCATCCTGGGATGTTGTTTCCTGGGCATCAAAAGCCAATTGTGATTGGGTACAATCCTCTTTTTTGGAATGTGTTTGGGGAGACAGATTTGCTGCAATATGATTGATGAATAACTAAAGTACAAAATAATCAATTGGAAAGGATAAAATAAAGTCTTAACCAGTGAGCGAGAAGAAAAGATACTTAACCAGTGAGAAAGAAGAAAATAATTGACAGGTAGGCTGGTGACAATACCAGGTATGGTAGCATAGTGGTTATGTCACAGGACTAGCAATCCAGAGACCTGATCTAATGATCCAGAGACATGAGTTCAAATCCCACCATGGCAGCTGGGGAATTTAAATTCAGTAAATTAAATAAATCTGGACTAAAAAGCTAGTATCAGTAATGGTGACCATGAAACTAGTGGATTGTTGTAAAACCCCATCTGCTTCATTAATGTCCTTTAGGGAAGGAAATCTGCCATCCTGTGGCCTATATGTGACTCCAGACTCACAGCAATGTGGTTGATGCTTAACTGCCCTCTGAAATGGCCTAGCAAGTCACTCAGTTGTATTTAATAAGGTGGCTCACTGTCACCTTCTCGAGGGCAATTAGGAATGGGCAATAAATGCTAGCCTTGCTGGAGATGCCCACATCCTGTGAATGAATACATTTAAAAAATGTGCAAGAAATGTTATTATCAATAGAAATGGTTGTCAAAAGAAATAGATTCATACATGATATTTTAATATTGTAGAGACAAATATCAAAAATAAAGAGTATGCATAACAAATACCTGAGTCTAGAGTTTTTCTTGTATGATGTAGTTGATTGGACTTTATTTCAACATGAAGAAAGTTTCAAACTGGTAGCGAAACTATCTCAAAGTGATTACCATTGTCTCAAATCTTTAGGATGAACGTTACTAGCTTAAGGGAATCTATTAACGGAAGAGTAAAAACCCTCCTGACAGAGGATAAATCTGACTCAAATTTGAAGAGCAAAAATAAGCTTTGGGTCACTCAACATGGTGGAGGATTGTTACCATAAACCCCTTACTTTGCAAGTCAGACTGGATCTTGGGAACCTATGGATGCAGGAAAAATATAATCTTTATCTTAATTGTCCTATTTCTCAGAGTATTGCATATTTGTAGACATTGATAAATGTATTTAATAGAATAGTTGGTACTAATTATTACCGGAAATGGTGAAGAGAAGAATTCCATTTTCAAGAGATTGAGAGAAAAGTATTTTAGATGAAACTGATATTTTGCTGCATTGACTTATTATTAAAATTTTGTAGGACTCCAAAGTTTAATGCCCAATGCCTTGCTGATTCAAACTAAATAGTACTGGCATCCTTCTAAAAGAATTGTAGCAACTTTTTACAACAATAGTTATCATCATCATAGGCAGTCCCTCAGAATCGAGGAAGACTTGTTTCCACTCTTAAAATGAGTCCTTAGGTGGCTGAACAGTCCAATACGAGAGCCACAGTCCCTGTCACAGGTGGAACAGATAGTCGTTGATGGTAAGGGACGTTGGGACAGATTTGCTGCACGCTCTTTCCGCTGCCTGCGCTTGATTTCTGCATGCTCTCAGCAATGAGACTCGAGGTGCTCAGTGCCCTCCCGGATGCACTTCCTCCACTTAGGGCGGTGTTATGTATGCAATAAAGGTACAAACTGAGTACTGTTTAACTGAACAAGGTACAACCTTGTCTCTGCTTTATTACGGCCCAAAGTGCCTGACTCACAAAATGGCTGGCCTTTTACACCAGAGCAGCACCATGTGCGTACTGTTCAGTGGTCTCCAACAATGACACTATCTGGTGGCTACAATCAGCATGTACATACATGACAATACCTTCCTCTGAGATCTTATCACAGTCTTTCACAGGTTGGGACAGTCCGATGCTTTACGCTCCCGGGTTGACCGTCTCAGTTCGATTCCGGCCTTGGGTGAATGTGCGGAGTCTGTTGTGGCTGGAGGCTGGATGGCTAACTGGTTGGGGGTGGCAGTGGCCATGTCAGGAATTGCAAGTCCATTTTTATTGAACAAGTCCGTGATGGAAATTCCAGGTTCACTGATGACCCTTGAGTCCACTGAAGGCTGCTGGTAGGTTGGTTGGTCATCGACGGTTTCTTCCTCCGACTGCTCTGGCTCGTCTGTGTGCCTCAGCTTTGTTTGATCCATGTGTTTCCTGCAAGTTTGCCCATTCTTGAGTTTAATAACAAATACTCTGTTGCCTTCATTGGTCATGACCGTGCCAGCGATCCATTTGGGACCTTGACCATAATTCAACACATATACAGGATCATTAACAGAAATCTTGCGTGACAAAGTTGCGCGATCGTGATACCCTTGTTGACTCTGTCTTCTGTATTCAACATGATCACTTAAATCCGAGTGGACAAGCGATAACTTGGTCTTAAGACCTCGTTTCATCATGAGTTCAGCAGGCGAGACCCCTATGTGTGTGTATGAGGTCTTGTCCTGTAACTCAGCAGTATACAAGACAAGCAGGTCTGCAGTGACCCTTGGGTTACTCTCCTCATGCTTTGCTTGATAATTTGAATTGCACGTTCAGCTTGCCCGTTGGATGCAGGCTTGAATGGTGCTGACCTTACATGTTTTATGCCGTTAAGTTTTACAAACTCCTGAAACTCCTGACTGGTGAAGCACAACCCATTGTCACTCACCACTATGTCAGGCAGACCACGCGTCACGAACATGATAGTGAGATTCTCTATGGTTGCCGTGGATGTACTGGATGACATGATTATGCATTCTATCCACTTCGAATAAGCATCCACCACCACTAAAAACATCTTGCCCAGGAAGGGACCTGCAAAATCTACATGGATCCTGGACCAAGGTTTGGATGGCCATGACAACAGACTCAGCAGCGATTCTGCTGGTGCTTTGCTGAGCTGCATGCAGGTGTTGCACTGATGCACGCATGCTTCCAGCTCAGAATCAATTCCTGGCCACCAGACGTGGGACCTGGCGATGGCCTTCAACATCACTATACCAGGATGTGTGCTGTGTAACACATGCACAAACTTCTCTCTCCCTTTCTTAGGCAGTACAACTCGATTTCCCCACAATATGAAATCTGCTTGAATAGACGGTTCGTCCTTGCGACGAATGTACAGTTTGGCCCCTCGCACATTTGCTTAGGTATGGCAGACCGATCCCCTTTGAGGATGCAATCCTTTACCACCAATAATATCGGGTCCTGGCTGGTCCAGGTCTTAACTTGTTGAGCCATGACAGGGGTACCTTCACGCTCAAAAGCATCCATGATTAACATTAAATCTGCCGGTTGTGGCATTTCCACCTCCGGTGTGGGCAATGGCAACCGGCTCACAGCATCGGCACAATTCTCTGTGCCAGGTCTGTGGCGAATGGCATAATCATAGGCAGATAATGTCAGCGCCCAACTTTGGATGCGGGATGAAGCTTTGGTATTGATACCTTTGCTCTCGGAAAACAACGAAATGAGCGGCTTGTGATCGGTCTCTAATTCAAACCTCAGACCAAACAGGTGTTGATGCATCTTTTTAACACCATACACACATGCTAAAGCTTCTTTTTCTACCATACTGTAGGCTCTTTCTGCTTTAGACAAACTTTTGGATGCATACGCGACAGGTTGAAGTTTCCCCGACTCGTTGGCTTGTTGTAACACGCAACCAATTCCATATGACGATGCGTCACAGGCCAAAATTAAACGTTTACATGGGTCATAATGTACCAGCAACTTGTTCGAGCAAAGCAGATTGGTGGCTTTCTCGAAAGCTCTGTCTTGCAATGCGTCCCAAATCCAGTTGTTGCCTTTTCTCAATAGCATGTGCAGCGGTTCAAGTAAGGTGCTCAATTTAGGTAGGAAGTTACCAAAGTAGTTGAGTAGACCAAGGAACGAATGCAGCTCCATCATGTTCTGTGGCTTGGGTGCATTCTTGATGGCTTTGGTTTTCACACCAGTAGGTCTGACGCCAACAGTGGCGATTTTCCTCCCGAGGAATTCGACCTCCGGTGCCATGAAGACGCACTTTGAGCATTTAAGTCTGAGTCCCACTCTGTCCAAACACAGAAGAACCTCTTCCAGGTTGTTCAGATGTTCCTTGGAGTCACAACCGGTGATCAGGATGTCATCATGAAACACGACGGTTCTGGGAACGGACTTCAATAGATGTTCCATATTCCTCTGGAATATTGCTGCAGCTGAGCGAATTCCAAATGGGTACCTGTGGTAAATAAACAGTACTTTGTGCGTGTTAATGCACGTAAGTCTCTTTGACATCTCGACCAATTCCTGCGTCATATAGGCCAACGTCAAGTCCAGTTTTGTGAACGACTTCCCTCCGGCTAGTGTCGCAAACAAGTCATCAGCCTTTGGTAACGGGTACTGATCTTGTTTCAAAACCCTGTTGATCGCGGCCTTGTAGTCTCCACAGATTCTGACTGTGCCATAACTTCTCAGCACAGGAACAGTGGGGCTGGTCCATTCATGAAATTCGACCGGTGATATGACCCCTTCACGCTGGAGTCTGTCCAGTTCAATTTTGACCTTTTCCCTCATCATATATGGCACTGCCCGAGCTTTATGATGGACGGGTCTTGCATCTGAGTCCACGTGGATCTGCACCTTGGCTCCCGTGAAGTTGCCGATACCCAGTTCGAACAGCAAGGGGATCTTGCTCAATACTTGGGCACATGTATCTTCCTCCGACGACAACGCCTTTCTGTCATTCCAGTTGCATTTGATTTTCTCCAACCAGCTCCTGCCGAGCAGCGTTGGGCCATTGCCTGGAACAATCCACAGCGGTAACTCGTGAACCGCACCGTTATACGACACATTAATTTGTGCACTGCCAATCACCTTTATCAGTTCTTTGGTGTACGTACGCAGCTTGGCGTTGACAGGGCTCAGCCTGGGCCTCGCAGTCTTAGTATCCCACAGCTTATTAAATGCCCTCTCGTTCATGATCGATTGACTCGCCCCTGTGTCCAGCTCCATCGATACCGGTATCCCGTAACCTTCACATTAATCAAAATTGGTTTATTCTTGGTTATGAAAGAGTACAGTCCATACACTTCCTCCTCTGGCATCTCGGATTGCGTATCCGGTTCCGCGCTAATCTGACTCTCATCCTCCACGTGGTGTGTCACAGCTCGCTTGCTCATCTGCGGACACTTGCGCTGGAGATTCCCCACTCTCAGACAGCCTTTGCAACTATATTGCTTAAATCGGCGCTGCTGATGGCGATGATTTCCCCCACAATGCCAACACGGAGAAGTCGGATACATTCCCGCTGGCGGACTTTGGGCAGCCACAGGTTTCGCAAACGCAGCCGGATAGGCCCTGCTATGTACCGCGCTGCTTAATGCTGAATCATTCGCGAACGCAGCTGGATAGGCCCTGCCATGTGCGGCTCTGCCGAACGCCGAATCAATCACATTTACAGTACTTGCCGAGGTTCGGTTCTTCACCAATACTTGCTTTAAGCTCCTGTCCATCGTCATACATGATTGAGCGATCTGGATGACCCTTTTGTAAATCCAACTCCTCCATTGCCAGAAGTTTGCACAGGATCACCTCATGGTTGATACCGGTAAGTCCCACAACCAACACCGTCCCGAACTTGCACGGTCCGGCTAGACGTCTCAGGTCGGCAACGAATTCCGCCGCGCTCTGGCCATCCGATCGAACGTGTGTATAAAACCTGTATCTCGAGATGATGATGCCGTCGTCTGGCTTGAGGTGCTCCCGTATCAATGTACATAACTCCTCTTACGTTTTCTCTGTTGGATCACTAGGCATGAGTAGATTCTTTATCAGACCGTAGATTTTTGAACTGCACACAGTGAGGAACACTACATCGTCGATCCCCTTCATTTTTTTGGCCATGAAGTACTGATTGAAACGGTTCACAAAGTCTTCCAAATCTTCTCCCTCCACAAATCGCTCTAAAAATCCAATCGTGCTCATTTTGCACAAAGGTTTTTGTATTCTCGTCGCCAAATGTTATGTATGCAATAAAGGTACAAACTGAGTACTGTTTAACCGAACAAGGTACAAACTTGTCTCTGCTTTATTATGGCCCAAATTGCCTGACTCACAAAATGGCTGGCCTTTTATACCAGAGCAGCACCATGTGCGTGCTACTCAGTGGCCTCCAACAATGACACCATCTGGTGGCTACAAACAGCATGTACATACATGACAGGCAGTCTTTGGCCAGTGACTCCCAGGTGTCAGTAGAGATGTTGCACTTTATCAGGGAGGCTTTGAGGGTGTTCTTGTAGCATTTCCGCTGCCCACCTTTAGCTTGTTTGCCGTGAAGGAGTTCCGAGTAAAGCTCTTGCTTTGGGAGTCTCGTGTCTGGCATGCAGACAATGTGGCCTGCCCAGCGGAGCTGATCAACTGTGATCAGTGCTTCAATGCTGGGGATGTTGGCCTGGTCGAGGACGCTAATGTTGGTGCGTCTGTCCTCCCAGGGGATTTGTAGAATCTTGCAGAGACATCGTTGATGGTATTTCTCCAGCGACTTGAGGTATCTACTATACATGGTCCATGGGCTAGACTTTACACTTTTGTGCAGATCGCCCAAAAATGGGCGTCATTTCCGGCATGGGCGATAAAAATGGGTTTTCAGATCGCCGGCTTGTCGCCCATTCTCAAAGCCCCTAGTCTCCATTTTTTAAATTAGACGTTACCGCGAGCAATATGAAATGGGCGATAGCGTTAAATCTCTCTGACCTTCTGCCGTAAAGCGTCACCATCCTTAGCAATGGCTTGGCAATACTCGATTCCTGCATTCAGGAGATTAAGGGGCATCATGACATGTGTATAAGAGGAGACAGAGAGAGAGGGAGCTGAGAGGGACTGAAGGCATGTGTGGGTGTGGTGTTGCTGCTTTGGGAGGAAGGAGGGAGAGTTTAGAGCTTTGTAGCAAATTGGGGAGAAAAAATTAGCTGTTACCAGCCACATATTTGCCCGAATTTGGCCTATAATGGAGGGAGAGGAAGAGGCGACACAGCGCGCTGTGAAGACTGACGCTGGCGAGAGCAGTGAGCTGGGAGAGGAGCACATTGGAGGCCGCAAAAGAGCGAGGAGGTTCTTGGACGAGGCAAATGCCTCCCTCCTGCAGGAGGTCGAGTTACGCCGGGGTGATTTGACACAGGGAGGGCATGGGAAACCGACTCCAAAGGCCTACCAGAAGATATGGACTGAGATAGCAGAGGTGGTCTTGTCGGCGACCAACGAGGTGCATGAGGGCAACCAATGCCGCAAACGATGGAACGACCTTGTGGGATCCGCAAGAGTAAGTATTACATTTATTTACATGTACTTATATATTTATATAATTTGAATTGTAAGAGTCATGATTGACTATAATCAGATGTAAGGTGTTTCATTTTACCAGGGATGTTGTACTCAAAGCCTGCGGTCACGGCTTACGTCTTTAGGTAAAGAATGATAATTATCATAATAATTATGATTACATCTGTCGGTTATGTGTTGTAGCAGTCTCTGTGACAGTACCTAGCAATGATATCACACAATGATCTCATGCCATGTCGTCCTGTCACCTTTTACAGAGGAAGCTATTAATGATTAGGTCCACGCAGAGGCAAACGGATGGGGGGACCACCAGTCATCAGCAACATCACAGACATCGAGGAGCGGGTGCAGTGGGGAGGCACCCCCGGATGGCCACGGAAGCAGCTGCAGACCCTGAAGTGATACCATGTGAGTAAAGTGTACACCATTGCGTCATGTAAAGTCAATTGATGCCACAACCACTCATATCTGAACAATAATATATGATAGATGGTTTCGAAAACTGTCCTATAAATAATGCTGCCCTAATGAAAATCATGGCAATGCACAATATGTTGATGGTCATGAAATGTGATGTCTGTGATGATTTTGACAGTGGTGGTGCTTTTGTTGTGCATATGCTGTGTGTAGTGCTGGAATCACCTTGTGACCCTTGTCATGTTTGTAACTACAATGTAACACCACTGTATTATTGTACACACTCAACTTAGATGCACACCTTGACCACAGGGGGTGAACTTGTGGGAGACACTCCTTACCTGATCACACAGGTATGTAAAGGGAGGTCCCCCACAGGGTCATCACTTCTGGAGTCCTGTAATAAAGAGCTAAGGTCACAGAGTGGCCTTGTCCCTGGAATGTGCCTCGTGTGGTTTCATGCTGTAGCGTAAGGACTTTACATTGACGACGAGAAACGGGAATTCACGACCCACGAGAATGGCCACCGGTAGCACAGAGGAACGGTACTGTGTTGGGGAAGACTGGGACGATTTTGTCGAGAGGTTTCAGCAAAGCTTCGTAACTAAAGACTGGCTAGAGGATGCAGCGGCCGACAAGCGACGGGCTCATTTCCTGACCAGCTGCGGGCCAAAGACTTATGCGCTCATGAAGGACTTACTGGCACCCAAAAAGCCGTTGGACAAAACCTTTGAAGAGCTCAGTAAATTAATCGGGGAGCACCTCAAACCGGCGAGCAGCATACACATGGCTCAACACAGATTCTACACCCACCGCCGTCGTGAAGGACAGAGCATACTGGACTTTGTAGCGGACCTCCGGCGTTTGGCCAGCCTCTGTAAGTTCACAGATGCCTGCAGGGGGGAGATGCTAAGGGACTTCTTCATCGAGGGTATCGGTCATGCGGGAATTTTTCGCAAATTAATTGAGACCAAGGACTTGACCTTGGAAGCAGCAGCGTTGTTAGCTCAAACTTTCATGGTGGGGGCGGAAGAGATGAAAATGATTTACGCGCGCAATTCTGCCTCTAACGCGGCGATGGGTCAGGGAGTCAACATCATAAATGTTACTCAGAGCCCCGCAGGCAGGCATGGGCAGTCCGACATTTACCTGGCAGCAATAGATCCCAGAGCAAGATCTCAACAGAGACAATGGCAGGCTGAACGGACGTTCACGCCGTCACAGTGGACAATGCGGCCCGGGATGGGGCCATTGACACCCACTAATAGGGTACTTAACAGCAGTGAAAGGGACAGTCAGCGCGGAATTCCTGGTCATAGTCCCTTTGTCCCCAACAATGGAAACTTTAACTCCTACTGGAGGTGTGGGGGAAAACACTCAGCCAGATCTTGCAGATTCCAATATTTTGTCTGCAGAATCTGCAATCTCAGTGGCCATTTAGCTCGAATGTGCAGAAAACCTGCAACCAGACTGATATATGAGACAGATGAACCAGAAGAGGGTTCTGTGAGGCAGGATGACTTTTGGGGCAAATCGATTGACGCTGAAGTTCAGCGGGTCCATACGGCGATTATTCACAGTTCAAACACCAAAACGCCACCAATGATGATGAGAGTTTTGTTGAACAGCATCCCAGTATGCATGGAGCTGGACTCTGGGGCCAGCCAGTCAATCATGGGCGTTCAGCAATTTGAGAAGCTATGGCCACTCAAAGCCAGTAGACCCAAATTAGAACGTATTGAGACACAATTACGGACTTACACCAAGGAAATCATTCTGGTGCTAGGCAGTGCAATGATGGCTGTCACACACAATGGGTTAGTGAACCGGCTGCCACTCTGGATTCTCCCTGGCAATGGTCCTGCTCTGTTGGGGAGGATCTGGTTAGATGAGATGAACTGGAAATGGGGGGATGTTCACGCAATGTCCTCGGTGGAGCGAAGTTCATGCTCACAAGTCCTACAACAATTCGAGTCACTATTTCAACCAGGCATCGAGACTTTCAAAGGCTCTAAAGTAGTGATACACATCACCCCGGACGTCAGGCCAGTGCACCACAAAGCCAGAGCGGTGCTGTGTGTGATGCCGGAGAAAATCGAGAGCGAATTGGACCGGCTGTTGCGAGAGGGCATCATCTCGCCTGTGGAATTCAGCGACTGGGCGAGCCCCATCATTCCCATTCTAAAAGCGGATGGCTCTGTTAGGATCTGTGGCGACTACAAGGCCACCATCAATCGGGTGTCCCTACAAGACCAATACCCGCTCCCAAGAGCGGAGGACCTCTTCGCCACGCTGGCAGGCGGCAAGCTGTTCACCAAGTTGGACCTCACTTCAGCCTATATAACCCAGGAACTGGCCGACGAATCCAAACTACTGACCACCATCACCACGCACAAGGGACTGTTTGCGTATAACAGGTGCCCGTTTGGCATTCGATCAGCAGCTGCGATTTTTCAACGCAACATGGAAAGCCTGTTCAAATCCATTCCTGGAACGATCATATTCCAGGACGACATCCTCATCAAGGGTCGAGACACCGAGGAACACCTCCACAACCTGGAGGAGGTGCTACGCCGACTGGACCGGGTAGGCCTGCGACTCAAGAAGTCTAAATGCGTGTTTTTAGCTCCTGAGGTTGAACTTCTGGGCAGGAGGGTTGCTGCAGATGGGATTCGGCCCACCAAATCCAAAACAGAGGCGATTCGACGAGCACCTAGGCCCTGCAACACATCGGAGCTGCGTTCATTCCTGGGACTGTTGAACTATTTCGGGAACTTTCTGCCGAACTTCAGCATGTTGTTGGAGCCGCTACATGTGCTCCTGCGTAAAGGTTGCAATTGGTTTTGGGGGGATAGTCAGGAACGGGCTTTTGATCGGGCGCGAAACCTACTTTGTTCAAACAAATTGTTGACCCTGTACGACCCCTGTAAACGTTTAGTTCTGAATTGTGATGCATCGTCCTATGGGGTTGGGTGCGTGTTGCAGCAGCGTAATGCTGAGGGTCAGCTACAACCTGTGGCTTATGCCTCCAGGTCGCTCTCTCAAGCAGAACGGGGATATGGCATGGTCGAGAAGGAAGCGCTTGTATGTGTCTATGGTGTAAAAAAAATGCATCAGTATCTCTTCGGTAGGAAGTTTGAATTAGAGACGGACCACAAGCCACTCACATCCCTGTTGTCAGACAGCAAGGCTGTCAATGCCAACGCACCAGCTCGCATACAGCGGTGGGCCCTCACGCTAGCTGCTTATGGCTACTCCACCCGGCACCGGCCCGGCACTGAAAACTGCACTGACGCACTCAGCAGGCTCCCACTGACCACCACCGAGGGGGCAGCTGAGCAAAGCGCTGAGATGGTCATGGCTGTCGATGCCTTTGACAGTGCAGGCTCCCCCATCACAGCCCGCCAGATCAAAATCTGGACAAACAGAGATCCCCTCCTATCCTTGATTAAGAAATGTGTCCTGATTGGGGATTGGGTGCCCGCACACGGAGCATGCCCTGAGGAGGTCAGACCGTTCCAGAGACGGATGGATGAGTTCTCCATTCAAGCCGACTTCCTACTATGCTGCAGCCGGGTAGTCATGCCCCAGAAGGGCAGGGAGGCATTCATCAGGGAACTCCACAGCGAGCACCCAGACATTGTGATGATGAAGGCCATTGCCCGGCCACATGTTTGGTGGCCTGGAATTGATTCGGACCTGGAACACTGTGTTCGCAGGTGCACAACCTGTGCCCAGCTGGGCAATGCCCCCAGGGAGGCCCCGCTCAGCCCGTGGCCCTGGTCCACCAAGCCATGGTCACGCATTCACGTTGACTATGCGGGCCCGTTCATGGGGAAGATGTTCCTCATTGTAGTAGATGCGTACTCGAAATGGATCGAGTGCATCATCCTGAATTCATACACGTCATCCACCACCGTGGAAAGCCTACGTGCGATCTTTGCAAACCATGGCTTGCCGGACATCCTGGTTAGTGACAATGGCCCGTGTTTCACGAGCTATGAATTCCGGGAGTTTATGTCGGGCAATGGCATCAACCACGTCAGGACTGCGCCGTTCAAGCCGGCCTCCAATGGCCAGGCGGAATGTGCAGTCCAAATCATTAAGCAAGGTATGCTCAGGATTCAAGGACCCTCCCTATAATGCCGCCTATCGCGCCTCCTGCTGGCCTATAGATCCCGCCCGCACTCGTTCACTGGGGTCCCGCCCGCAGAGCTTCTCATGAAACGGACACTCAAAACTCGGTTGTCCCTCATTCACCCAGTCCTGACCGACATAGTTGAGGGCAAGCGCAAGTCACAAAACGAGTACCATGACCGTAATTCAAGGGGGAGATGTATAGAAATAAATGATCCTGTATTTGTCCTCAATCACACCATTGGGCCCAAATGGCTTGAGGATACTGTAATTGGCAAAGAGGTGAATAGGATCATCGTGGTAAAACTCAACAATGGCCAGATATGCCATAAGCATCTGTACCAAGTAAAAAAAAAAGGTTCAGCATGGACACGGAGGAACCTGAAGCAGACCATGAGATGGAGCTCACACTACGGCCAGCGAACGTGCAACAAGAGCAATCGGAAGAATGCACAGTCCTGAGGTCAGCCCGGTCAGGCCGGAATCACCACAGGTGACAGACACTCACATCAGCGTCCAACAACCAGAGCCCCAACTGCGGCGCTCCACGAGGGAGCGTAGACCAGCTGAAAGACTGAGCCTATGATCCCAGTAAGACTTTGGGGGCGGGGGGAGGAGGGGAGGTGGAAGGTGATGTCATGTTTGTAACTACAATGTAACACCACTGTATAACTGTATACACTCAACTTAGATGTACACCTTAACCACAGGGGGTGAACTTGTGGGAGACACTCCTTACCTGATCACACAGGTATATAAAGAGAGGTCCCATGCAGGGTCATCACTTCTGGAATACTGTAATAAAAAGCTACGGTCACAGAGTGGCCTTGTCCCTGGAATGTGTCTCGTGTAGTTTCATACCGTAGAGTAAGGACTTTACAACCCTAGCACCCACTTCTCCTCTAATAACCTCATTTGTGTTTTGCAATTCAGCCAGCAGCGCGTCCCAAGGCTAGGCCACAGAGGCCAGAAGGTGGGGGCGCGGGGCCGGACTCGGCAGACGATCCTACATCTGGTGCTGAGGAGTTCCGATTCCCGCCCGTCAAACCGCTAGGTCTGTTCTCTACGGATGAGAGCGCCGACTTTGAGGAATCTGCATCGCCAGGCTCCAGAAGGCATTCCATCTCAAGGCCATCTAGTGCTCCTCCGGCCATTCCCGCCTCCACTCTGGAGGTACCGGGCCCAAGCACCTCACCACAGGGCACCCCATTTGTCCCCAGGACGGCGCCGACCCCGCGGAGGTTTCTTGGACACGACAGGTCTGCTTCACGAGCGCCAAATTAGAGTCGAGAGATGGTAAAGTTGTCCAGGAGAACTGTCGACATAGGTGACCAGATCCTCAATGCACTGGGGGGCAAATCCCGACGGCTGGCCACTGTGAGAGCGCAGGCCCGCATTTCTGAATTCTTTGCTTCAGCGCGGTCTGGAGATCGAAAGAGTTGAGAGTTGGAAGATTGAAGTTTGGATTAAAAAACAGGAAGATTGGATTAAAAGAGGCTGCTAATCGATCGGAGCCACCTAACCAATCAAATGTGACTTTCTGATCACCTGGATGTTTACCGTACTTCATGGTGGGAGTCGATTTATGGCAGTGAGACTTGGCTTTGGGATAATGAGTAGCTGGTCATTGTCTGTATGTCTGTATTTGAGTGCACCTTGTTACTATGTGAATAAAAGTAATTCATGACATTGTCTGTATTTGATTACCTTGTTACTATTTGATGGCATCTGTATATTAAATAATCTGGTTTGTGTAAAATAATTCAGAAAGCAATTAGCCGTGTTTGTCTAAATGCAAAGAAATAAGAGTTCAAGTGCTTTTTAGGTATAAAGGGATGGAACGGGCTTTTGTCACACACACACACGGACACCAGTGACACTGGAATCTCGAAAGGTGTGTCACCGCTTGGAGAGCTGCCTTTGCAAGCAGAGAGTTTGTTTAGTATGAATGCCTAACTAAAAGACCCGATCCTGCCTTTACTACAACTGAGTGTGTGCGTAAGTCGACGTTTAAAGCAACAAAGCGAAACGAGCGAGACAGCCCTTACAACAGCCACCATCTACGGCACCACGATTGAGTACGTTCCACGGATGGCGGAGGCCCCGGAGACGATAGCCAGGAACACTGTTGGTACAGGCCTCCCAGTGGTCCCAGAGCGCGGCACTCCAACCTTAGGTTCCACATCACCACTGCCAACGACAGATGAGAGGCAGGACCAAAATCCTGCTTCTGGATCCGAGAATGTTCCCACCTCGGCACCTCCAGCTCCCGTACCCGTGCAACCACCGGCTCTGCTTTCATCGCCCCCCCAATGAGGCACCGCCTGAGGAGCTCCTCGGCCAGGCGGAGTGGAGCGAGGAGGGGAAGGGGTAGAGGTGGGGAGGAGAAGGGGAGGGGGAAAGGAAAGTGAGGTGCATGTCCGTAGGTGATGGCTGTGTTATATCTCCATCTGGGTGTATGCAATTTGTTGTAATGTATGGGGAGAGGGGGCCACCCTTCTGCTTTGCATTTGTGTTCTGTGTTGCTGGACATGTTGACCATTTGATTGATGGCCCTAGGTCAGCGTCCAGCCCCTTATCCTCCTCTTCCTCTCTCTCCTGAGGGGGACCATCAGTCCATTCTGGCAATTCTTGTCCCCTCCTGATAGCCAGGTTGTGCAGCATAGAGCACATGACCACAAATTGAGCTACTTGCTCAGGGTTGTATTGTAGCTCCCCTCTTGAGTGCTCCAGGCATCTAAAGCGCTGCTTAAGCACAATAATTGTTTTCTGGACCACATTGCGTGTGGCTCTGTGCCTCTCGTTGTATCGCTTCTCGACCTCGGTGTGGGTGTCATGTAGGGGGGTCATCAGCCAGGTGGTTAGGCCATACCGGTTGTCACCATGCATCCAGCACTGTCCTTGTGGCTGACTGTCAAACATGTCAGAGACAGCGGTCTCACGCAGGATGTGAGCCTCATCGAAGCTGCCCGGACCTTTGGCATTCACTGCCATTATTATCTGGTTGTGGCCGACAACTAGTTGGACCTTCAGCGAGTGATATCCTTTTCTGTTGTGATAAAGCTCTGGGTCCTGAGAAGGTGCCCGCATGGCGATGTGAGTACACGGTATTGCTCCCTGCACCTTGGGGAACTTAGCAATGTGGTAGAATGCTCCAATCCTGTCAGTCTGAGCCTCCATGATCATGGGGAAGCTGATAAAGTCCATCCTACGCACGTACAGGGCCTCCGTGACCTGTCTAATGCAGCGATGTGTAACATGGTGAGACAGAGGGGAAATATCAACCGCGGAGGCCCGAAAGGAACCGGACGACAGTGCCGCGGTGACCTTGACCTCGACAGACAGTGATGTCCTGAAGGTGATGGCAGGCTGCAGATCTGCCCTGATGAGCTGGCATAATTCAGTGATCACCACTTTGTGGAAGCGCAGTCTCTGAAGGCAAATGTTCTCGGACACGTCGAGGTAAGACCTCTTCTCCCTTTAAGTGCAGGGTGTGTATGGTCTGGACTTCCTCCTCAGTCTGGCACACCTTAGCTTGAGCACATAATGGTGTGCATTAGACATTGTGCCATTTGTACTCTGCAGCATCTGTGTAGTAATCGATGCAAGCTGAGAAATGGCTGGCCCCATTCCAATAAAAGTATAATACCGATTGATCAGAAGTAATAATGTCAACACTAAAAGTCACCAACCGTAAAACTCAATCGTCCACAGTCTGAAAAGATGTCTGTTGAGATGGTCACTTCACCTGAGAAGAACTCCAGAGTCAATCTAAACTCTCCCGAAGTTGAAGCAGCCTTTTCAATGAAGCCACTTGTGATTTGAAAAATGGCGCCCACACCACTGTGATTAGTTCAGAACAGTTCCACTTTTTCAGAGCAGTGTTTTTGGCGAGCGATATTGTGGGCGAGATGGTGAAAGTGACCCTGGGCGATATACTGGGCGTTAGTTTTGGCAAATTTGATCTTTACGACAAAAGAAGTGGGCGGTCGGTATTATTGAATCTCGGCATTAATTACGTGTCGAAAGTAACGCTGGGTGATATTATGTGCGTTGGTTTCGCCCATTCTAATGATTCCGCCCCAAAAAAGTGGGCGGGCGGTATTATTTTTTCCCGGCGTTACATACATGCCGAAAGTAACGCTCGGCGATAAGTATCCGAAAAATGGACATCAGTTTCCATTTTGTAGCTAAATGGACGATATCTGGGCATTACACCTCATTTCAACAGTAAAATGGATGTTAAGTGGGCGTTATGCATGCAAAAATAATGGAAAATCTAGCCCCATGTCTCTGAGCCATACAGGAGGGCGGGTATTACTACAGCCCTGTAGACCATGAGCTTGGTGGCAGATTTGAGGGCCTTGTCTTCGAACACTCTTTTCTTCAGGTGGACGAAGGCTGCGCTGGCACAATGGGGGCGGTGCTGAATCTCGTAACTGCAGCATTGAACAACATCAACTTAGAAAAGTTGTCTGCCTACTTGGCAAACATGGACTGACAGAATTACTTGGGTTTCAGGAATAAAATATATATGTCATGTTGGAGAAAGTGTGGAGATTGTTGACTCACAAAGCTAGACAAATGTAAGGGGTTCTGGGGAGTGTTGTGCCTTGGGTGTCTCTCTCTGGGCTTCTGCCCTCACAGCTTATGCCTGGCCTGTGAGGTATCCTGAGTGCTGCAAGAGCACTCCTGGAGAGACTGTGTCCACAGCTTATGAAGGGGGTTTTGAGATTTGTGCATCCCCACAGCTTATGACTAGCCTGTGAGGCACCTGTGAGTGTCAAACACTCCTAACCCCTTTCTTCCCTAGCCTGTGGCACACAGTTGAGCGTTTTCGAGGCGCTCCTGGCTTCCCTTACACTGTTCTGACACAAGAGATCAGGAGATGTAATACAACAGAACTGAGACGAGGCGATTCCAAGGGGAACTTTAAGCTTCCAATTTATTTGACAAGGTGCATCTCAACAAACAGCAATACACCAACAAAACAATCCCCCTAAATCCCACTAAACGGACACAACGAAAATTTTTACACAAGTTTAACAGCAGTGCAATGTCCAACCTCCCACCTTCCTGACCTAACTGAGTTGGGAGTTCTGGGGACCAGAGATTATACTCACCACAGCCTTTACAGTCTTTCCAGGTCAAAACGCGATTTCGGGGTTCTCTTTTTGCTATCATCAGGATCCTGAAGTTACTTTTTCGGTTGTGATTTTCTTGGAAACTTGGTTGTTGTTGCGTCTTGTTGTTGCTGTGGATCTACCCGAGTCCAGCTCTCAGGGGAAGATCCTTGTGGAAAAAGAAAAGGTTCAGTCTCTATTAGTGAAAGGAGGCTGAACTGATGCCGTCTCGGGATGGTGGTTTGCTTCTTCTGTCTTCAGTGTCTTCGGACACTGGCCTTCCTTCTGTGTCGAAAGGCTGACTGCTTGCTGGAACATGAGAACGGAACAACTTGTCGCGGCAGAAACCTCTTCTTATATCCAGTTATCCAGCCAGACTTTCGTGCTGAAATAAATCCTTCCCATTGGTGGGCTTGTGATTTTTGAAAAATGCAGCAGTGTTAGATTTTGCGAGGTTTTTCCACTGGCCATCTCTGATGTTAACCTAATCAAGGGTTGAGTAGGTGTTAATTGGGTTGGCAGGGTGTGGCCCTCGGTTTGTTTTGGGTTCCCTAGTTTTCTTAAAGCCTGCATAATATCCCTCCATAGTGTAAACGTGGGGGAGATAATAGCCCGGTATCGGTAATGAGTCAGTCCCGACTTTTCGAGCAAGGGCACTCCCATTGGCTTGGAGTCCCTTGCTTCGGGCTGACTCTGTCCCACCATTGGCCCTCCGGTGTCCTCCCCCTGTCCAATCACTGCCCTGGCAAGGCCACAATGTCTTGGTTTCAATCCACATCTGGTTCTGGGTTCCCTCTTCCTTCCAGGACACTGGCCTGCTGTATTATTGCAGCACAGACAGATCCCACAACCCTTTTCCTGGGTAAAATGAGGGCTTTTAGCCCTCCCCGACACAAAGAAAAGTAACTACCAAATACTTGATAAACTATATTTAAATATGCATTAACACATAAAACAGAGAAGGTGCATACTGAAAAATGAGGAAGTACATAGAAGTTAGTCAATAGGACTTCTGTACACATATGTCACAATTTAGTAAACAGTGCAGAAACCATTAGCAAATGTCTCTGTAAATTATGGAAATTATCTGGATATCTCCCACAACTATATATGCAGTAACACTTCTGGCTGGTATACAATCTTTTAAATAGCTGTGGATAGAGTAGTCTTAGTATAAAGGCTACCTTCATCTCCGATAGGAATCCTGGGATTTCACAGCTAAATGTTCCAATAGAATGTGGGAAATCCATCCGGCCTCAACACGAAGCCCCCTTGCGTTGCTAGAGTTTGGTCCCTGGATTTATCAGGCAAATGTGTTGGTCGAGAGTCCAGAGGTGATCGAGATTCTGCTGCTCATGTGAAAGTGTTTTTTTATTTTCTGGGTCCAATTATGAATTATTCCACTTTAAGGACTGTGCAATAATCTGTTCCAGTTTGTATCTGATGCAAAAAGTAAATTAACAATTTTTAAGAACATTATTTAATTGTCGGTGAGATACAATAGAAAGCCACGTGTATTTGTATAAAGTGATTTTTATATTTTTAAAAGAATTTCCAAATACATCCACAGTGGTTGTGATTTTCATGTGTTAAAATGGGCCCAGCTATTCCCGGATTCAGGGGCAAATTGATTGGAATATTTGGCCGCCCAGCACACTCCCGAGCCCACACTGCGATACGTGCGCGCACTAGATCCGTGCAGCAGAGCTGGTCTCCAGTTGTCTTGGGTAATCCTTGCCACTGGACCAAGACCGAGCTCTGTTAAGCCCGTGTGGTGGCTGGTGTGCAACGACCACCCCATGTTAAAAAAATCCACGCACAGGCATCTTCCACCCTTCAGGGTGTAGTTCGGGTCCTTCATTGAAACACCTGTGAACTCGTCTTTTTTTTGGCGTGGAAGCAAGTCATCCTCATTTCGAGGGACCGTCTATGATGATGATGATGATGATGCTACCTTCTATCCAAAATTAAACATCAAAAACAAAAAAATAAACTGCCATTTAAAAAGAATTCTGTAATAATTAAAGAAAACACAGATCTGATACAATTCTATACAGCAAAAGGTTAGTCATCATTAAATTGTGGCCGTAGCACTTTCCTGCACATTCAATACAGATGTGCTTGACCCCTTAATTGTTTTCACAATTTTTGTAAAGTTAAAGGAAGAACATATACTGTTTAATAATTCACAAAAAGTCTTACTCAATCCCTAATGTTAGCACCACCAGATTCATTTATTATTAACCTAAAATAAATAATGACATAATTCACCAATAAACTCAGATACATGGTACCAAGTATAACCTTTGATTTGACGCAGCTTTTTCATTCACTTTGCAATGCTTTAGAAAGCATCTGAATATGAAACTTCTTTTCATTATTAGTTTCGTAGCTCTATTTCGAAGCAGTTATGGGCAAGAACGCACGTAAGCACTTTATTTTAAAGCTCCTTTATAAATTATTCTTATTTTGTGAATAATATACTTCCCAAAAATAGTAATCACTGAATTGGATTTTTTGTTGTATTGATATTAATTTCAAACCTACATTTCTAGTGTTCCTTTAACTTTAAGAATGTGCATTTCAAAACCAGTCTTTGCTTAATTGTTTTTACTTGAAAGCTACAAAATAATTTCAGCAATTTTGTAGAACATGAAACAGAATGAAGCCTTGAGATCAGAATGTGTTCTGAAATGTAAACACTTCAAAATTTCAAATCTTTTCGAATAACATTTATTCATCTGAATGTATAGAATTGTGTCTGCATAAGTATAGAAAGATCTTTAAGTTTTGTTAATCTAAGAATGTCACAGTTATGCTAATGTACTATAATAGATATAGGATTTTATTTTCAACTGTTCATCTTTTGAAGCAAGTTGCAGAGGTGCTTTGTAATTTTCACAAAAGTGCAATAAAATTCTAACCGTCAAAAATTAGCATGGGCATATTTTCTATGTAAATGTGCCTGAATGATGTAGTATCACATACATGTGTAGAATTCACCCCTTCTTTTCCATTATACTATGAAAGTGCAGTTGACTTGCATCGTAGTTGAATGCATTTGTTGGCATGTTGTTTTGACTGATTAGCTATATCTGATAAATTAAATTTGACTATCTTTTTGTAGTTACCTTGTTACAGCACCTAAGATCCTTCGAGTTGGAGCATCTGAGACTGTGGTGTTTCAAATATTTGGATATACAGAACCATTATTTATATCAATCCACCTAGTAAGCTACCCAGATAGAGGAAAGATTTTTGACAAAGGAAGCGTTGAAGTAAATGAAGGAAATGGATTTCAGGGATCTGTGAGGCTGACTGTAAGTCTGTTTTCTCATTGCTTTGAATCATTAAGGAAAACTATAATCATATGCTTTGTGATATCTCCTTTGAATCCTTGCGAAATTTGATCTGATTTATTATTTTATGACAACCTGAAAATTGCAAGTTCAGACTTGTGATCCTTCTGACTTAAATGTGAGTAAATAAGAGATTCAGAATAAAACACATTGCCCACCCAGTGATGCAAAGCACATGGTGACTTCTGGGCATGTGTTGTTGCCATGTTGTCTGCTGTGCCTACGCCACCAAGGAAACTTTTTATTTGTTTTTACTCTCTACGGCGATCCTTATGAGCAATACCTGCCTCTTCATTTTTCACTGTCTTGAATATTTGCACCTCTTTCTTTCCAACAGCCAGTGTCATTGATCCAGATACAGTATTACATATGCAGATAATGCTGTCCATAAATTATTCTACCTATTCTTACTAGTTTGTGATTTGTATCACAGCATGAAGACTAGGGACATACTTGCCAGCAACTGTGATAATATTTTAAAGTAAACTGTTTGTATAACGTTAATACAAAATTTCTTTAAATAACCACTTTATAGTTCAGCATTGTTTACCAATTGAGGCAAAATTGGGGTCTGAGATGCACGTGCATACTTCTGATAGGAAGTGTGCTGAATGGCATCTTGGTAAAGGGGTTTGTGTGCACGCACCCAACGACTGCCGGCAGCATGTAGAGCAGGTTATGATGTCAATCAGCGCGCAACACTGATTAACATCAGCGCTGCCGTTTTCAAATGCCACGCTCCACCTCACACAGCAGAACACACGTTAAATGAAATGAAGGACCCCTCACCAGCGCTATTTAAAGTGATCATGAAACACACAGGTTACTTGCTGGATTATTTCTTCTGGCTTCTGGTGCAATTGTATGCATTTTTTGGCGATTTCGTATGCTTGTCTAAAGTTTGAATAGTCTACAAGGTGTAGTCTGGCTGGTGCTGAAGTACTTTTTTGTTGATTTAAAAGCTTGTGCAACACAAGTTGCTTCCAGACATGGGTAGCCTGGTAGGGCTTCCTCTGGGAATTGAGCATAACTGGGAGAATGAAGAGAGGCCACACTGAGCAGGACAAGCTGCTAGAAGTGCAAAGAGGAGGAGCGGAGAAGGGCTTTCAGCAGGAGGCCATACTTGCTGAGGGACTTTAGGGAGCAATTCTCTTACCTCAACTTCAGCGAGAACCAACGCTTGAGACGACTTCACTTACAAAAGAGGTGATTGAAATTTGCCAACTGCTGCAGCCACAACTGCAACCTCAAAGTAGGGCAAGGATAGCATTGCCTCTCAACCCTTCTGCCAATGGGAACAGTTTCTCTCTATCTACTCTGTCCAGACCCCTCATGATTTTCAACACCTCCATCAATTCTCCTCTCACTCTTCTCTGCTCTAGGGAAAACACCCTCAGCTTCTTCAGTCTATCCATGTAACTGAAGTCCCTCATCCCTGGAATAAGTCTCGTAAATCTTTTTTGCACCCTCTCTAAGGCCTTCCTAAAGTGCGGTGCTCAGAATTGAGGCCAAATCAGTGATTTATACAGGTTCATCATAATTTCCATCCTTTTGTACTCCATGGGCCCGAATTTGGTGAAGGCCTCCACCCGCCCAAGTGCCACTCAGATGGCAGCCGAGGTCCCTGACGGTTCTTTGGATGGAGTTTTCATCACCCAGGTCTCTCAAAGGTTGGCGGGCAACAAATCTGCAAAGTACGCCGCCAATCTGGGCGGCAGCGAGCGGGAACACTCATTCTTGGCAGCAAAGGCGCTTGCTGCCCATGTGCCGCCGAGGATGGAGTCGGGCCCACAGAGGGTCGAAGAGCTGAGAATTAAAATCATCACAAAAAAAAAAATCCATCGGGAAGACCTTCAGGGGACACCAGTGAGGTAAGTCGCTGTGAAAAATTTTTTTTTTAAAGTTCACTAACTTTTTTTTCAGGATCTTCCAACTTACCATCGGGGACAGACCAGCCTCCAGCCAGCGGTCCACCTCCGTTCTGGCGCCTACTCCCACCTGCACCAATCTGGGAGCTCGGCGGGCGGGAGGTCACTTACGCCACTTGGCCGTCCGCTGACGTCAGCGGACGGTTCCTGGCAGCTCTCCCCTCCCGCCCGCTCCAGCCCACTTCGAAAGTGGCACTGGGCGGATCTTGCTGAGGAATGTCGGTGGAAGTGGGCAGCAGTCAGCGGCAAGGTGATCAAATTCGGGCCTTTAACCTCTATTCATGAAGCTTTTTTAACTGCTTTTTCAACCTGCCCTGCCATCTTCAACGATTTATGCAGATGAACTGAAATCACATCCCGTTGGCAAGGCTCCATAATTAGGTTCGATCCCTCAGGTGAGAACGAAAGAAAAGAACACTAGGAGATGCAGCCAAACCTGGGAAATTTCTCTCATCCAGTTTACAATGATCATTTTGAAAATAAAGGACACCTGATGCAAGTCCCTTGGGTGTCCTTAATTTACAGGTAGTATAATTAAACTATTGTCAATGTTAATGAACTAGATGGAAGGACATTTACTTGGCAATTGTACACGAGATATTTTAGAAATGTACCTTTTTATATAAATACTAACAGGAAACAACCAACTGGAAACCAAAAGGCCACAGTTACTGTTGAGTTTGTTACAGTATTTCAAAAAATTATTCATTGTGCAAAATGCTTGGAAATGTTTCAAATAAGGTGACATAATAAGGCGGGCATTATTTCTATTTAAAACTGCCATGATGATTCATTGCAAAATTCTGAGTGATCAGAAATTCAATAGTGTATTGATAGTTTTAGATGTATCGTGATCAGAAATCTTTTTTTTCCCCCAGAGTAAATTATACTCTCATTAGACTCTCGTTGCCAGGAAAAGACCAACAGTGTTGACTGTTCAGGTCACGATGTACTCTTAATTTTTACACAATTCTGAAAATTATTTGAAGTACCTTCCTTTCCTTCTCCATACTGTAGCTAGTTGCATAGAGGGTTTTAGTGATCATTGTTCCTGCATCAAAAATAACTGGTCACCTCCGTAATCTAAGTGTCACATGTTAATTAAAATTTCATTGTGGTTTCTTTTGATAAATACATTCTGGAAGTGATCAGATCATACATAGAAACATAGAAAATAGGTGCAGGAGTAGGCCATTCGGCCCTTCGAGCCTGCACCGCCATTCAATGGGTTCATGGCTGAACATGCAACTTCAGTACCCCATTCCTGCTTTCTCGCCATACTCCTTGATCCCCCTAGTAGTAAGGACTACATCAAACTCCTTTTTGAATAACTTTAGTGAATTGGCCTCAACAACTTTCTGTGGTAGAGAATTCCACAGGTTCACCACTCTCTGGGTGAAGAAGTTTCTCCTCATCTCGGTCCTAAATGGCTTACCCCTTATCCTTAGACTGTGACCCCTGGTTCTGGACGTCCCCAACATTAATAAGAACATAAGAACATAAGAATTAGGAACAGGAGTAGGCCATCTAGCCCCTCGAGCCAGCTCCGCCATTCAACAAGATCATGGCTGATCTAGCCGTGGACTCAGCTCCACTTACCCACCCGCTCCCCATAACCCTTAATTCCCTTATTAGTTAAAAATCTATCTATCTGTGATTTTAATACATTTAATGAACTAGCCTCAACTGCTTCCTTGGGCAGAGAATTCCACAGATTTACAACTCTCTGGGAGAAGAAATTCCTTCTCAACTCGGTTTTAAATTGGCTCCCCCGTATTTTGAGGCTGTGCCCCCTAGTTCCAGTCTCCCCGACCAGTGGAAACAATCTCTCTGCCTCTATCTTGTCTATCCCTTTCATTATTTTAAATATTTCTATAGATCACCCCTCATCCTTCTGAACTCCAACGAGTAAAGAGCCAGTCTACTCAATCTATCATCATAAGGTAACCCCCTCATCTCCGGAATCAACTTAGTGAATCGTCTCTGTACCCCCTCCAAAGCTAGTATATCCTTCCTTAAGTAAGGTGACCAAAACTGCACGCAGTACTCCAGGTGCGGCCTCACCAATACCCTATACAGTTGCACCAGGACCTCCCTGCTTTTGTACTCCATCCCTCTTGCAATGAAGGCCAACATTCCATTCGCCTTCCTGATTACCTGCTGCACCTGCAAATTAACTTTTTGGGATTCATGCACAAGGACCCCCAGGTTCCTCTGCACCTCAGCATGTTGTAATTTCTCCCCATTCAAATAATATTCCCTTTTACTGTTTTTTTTTCCCAAGGTGGATGACCTCACATTTTCCGACATTGTATTCCATCTGCCAAACCTTAGCCCATTCGCTTACCTATCTAAATCTCTCTGCAGCCTCTCTGTGTCCCCTACACAACCCGCTTTCCCACTAATCTTTGTTTCATTTGCAAATTTTGTTACACTACACTCTGTCCCCTCTTCCAGGTCATCTATGTATATTGTAAACAGTTGTGGTCCCAGCACCAATCCCTGCGGCACACCAATAACCACTGATTTCCAACCCGAAAAGGACCCATTTATCCCGACTCTCTGCTTTCTGCCAGCCAGCCAATTCTCTATCCATGCTAATAGAAACATAGAAACAAAGAAAATAGGTGCAGGAGTAGGCCATTCGGCCCTTCGAGCCTGCACCGCCACTCAATAAGGTCATGGCTGAACATGCAACTTCAGTACCCCATTCCTGCTTTCTCGCCATACCCCTTGATCCCCCTCGTAGTAAGGACTACATCTAACTCCTTTTTGAATATGTTTAGTGAATTGGCCTCAACAACTTTCTGTGGTAGAGAATTCCACAGGTTCACCACTCTCTGGGTGAAGCAGTTCCTCTGACTCCGCGTACCTTTATCTTCTGCAGTAACCTTTTGTGTGGCACCTTATCGAATGCCTTTTGGAAATCTAAATACACCACATCCATCGGTACACTCTATCCACCATGATCGTTATATCCTCAAAGAATTTCAGCAAATTAGTTAAACATGATTTCCCCTTCATGAATCCATGCTGCGTCTGCTTGATTGCACTATTCCTATCTAGATGTCCCGCTATTTCTTCCTTAATGATAGCTTCAGGCATTTTCCCCACTACAGATGTTAAACTAACCGGCCTATAGCTACCTGCCTTTTGCCTGCCCCCTTTTTTAAACAGAGGCATTACATTAGCTGCTTTCCAATCCGATGGTACCTCCCCAGAGTACAGAGAATTTTGGTCGATTATAACGAATGCATCTGCTATAACTTCCGCCATCTCTTTTAATACCCTGGGATGCATTTCATCTGGACCAGGGGACTTGTCTACCTTGAGTCCCATTAGCCTGTCCAGCACTACCCCCCTAGAGATAGTGATTATCTCAAGGTCCTCCCTTCCCACATTCCCATGACCAGCAATTTTTGGCATGCTTTTTGTGTCTTCCACTGTGAAGACTGAAGCAAAATAATTGTTTAAGGTCTCAGCCATTTCCACATTTCCCATTATTAAATCCCCCTTCTCATCTTCTAAGGGACCAACATTTACTTTAGTCACTCTCTTCACTTTTACTGTTTGTTTTTATGTTTTGCGCAAGTTTACTTTCATAATCTATCTTTCCTTTCTTTATTGCTTTCTTAGTCATTCTTTGCTGTTGTTTAAAATTTTCCCAATCTTCTAGTTTTCCACTAACCTTGGCCACCTTATACACATTGGTTTTTAATTTGATACTCTCCTTTATTTCCTTGGTTATCCATGGCTGGTTATACCTTCTCTTACCGCCCTTCTTTTTCACTGGAATATATTTTTGTTGAGCACTATGAAAGAGCTCCTTAAAAGTCCTCCACTGTTCCTTAATTGTGCCACCGTTTAGTCTGTGTTTCCAGTCTACTTTAGCCAATTCTGCCCTCATCCCACTGTAGTCCCCTTTGTTTAAGCATAGTACGCTCATTTGAGACACTACTTCCTCACCCTCAATCTGTATTACAAATTCAACCATACTGTGATCACTCATTCCGAGAGGATCTTTTATTAGGAGATCGTTTATTATTCCTGTCTCATTACACAGGATCAGATCTAAGATAGCTTGTTCCCTTGTAGTTTCTGTAACATACTGTTCTAAGAAACAATCCCGTATGCATTCTATGAATTCCTCCTCAAGGCTACCCTGTGTGATTTGATTTGACCAATCGATATGTAGGTTAAAATCCCCCATGATTACTGCCGTTCCTTTTTCACATGCCTCCATTATTCCCCTGGTTACTGTCTGCCCCACCGTGAAGTTATTATTTGGGGGGCCTATAAACTACGCCCACCAGTGACTTTTTCCCCTTATTATCTCTAATCTCCACCCACAATGATTCAACATTTTGTTCATTAGAGCCAATATCGTCTCTCACAACTGCCCTGATATCATCCTTCATTAACAGAGCTACCCCACCTCCTTTCCCTTCTTGTCTATCTTTCCGAATTGTCAGATACACCTGTATGTTTAATTCCCAGTCTTGGCCACCCTGCAACCACGTTTCAGTAATGGCCACCAAATCATACCCATTTGTAATGATTTGTGCCGTCAACTCATTTACTTTATTTCGAATGCTGCGTGCGTTTAGGTAAAGTGTTTTAATACTAGTTTTTAAACCATGATTTTTAGTTTTGACCCCTCCTGCAGCCCCTTTATATTCATACATATTGTCCCTGCCTATCACCTTGTGGTTTACACTTACCCCAGTGCTACTCTGCTCTGTTGCCTCCTGCCTTTTGCATTCTTTCTTGGGGTTCTGTTCATCTGAGCTCTCACCCACCCTAACTAGCTCAGAGCCCTCTCCTGGGTTCCCATCCCCCTGCCAAGCTAGTTTAAAGCCCTCCCAACTGTACTATCAAAACCACCCGCGAGAACATTGGTCCCATCTCTGTTGAGGTGTAACCTGTTCGACTTGTACAGGTCCCACCTACCCCAGAAGCGGTCCCAATTATTCAGGAAACTAAAGCCCTCCCTCCTACACCAACGGGAGAGTGGAGAGCACCAGTTCTAACTGCCACAGGACGGGAGAGTGGAGAGCACCAGTTCCAACTGTCACAGGATGGGAGAGTGGATACATCTCCTATTTGTCAATATTTCACCTTTTGTGTTGGGCTATTTTGAATTTGTATGGCAGCCTGCTAATATATTTGGGGTGGGCGATTAATAAGTCACCATGAGTGTTACTTGATATGTTCTGACTTTGATCCGTGGCTTTGTTTTATTTTGGAATTGGCCTGTATAAGTTTAGAAGGATGAGAGGGGATCTCATAGAAACATATAAAATTCTGTTGGGATTGGACAGGTTAGATGCAGGAAGAATGTTCCCAATGTTGGGGAAGTCCAGAACCAGGGGACATAATCTAAGGATAAGGGGTAAGCCATTTAGGACTGAGATGAGGAAAAACTTCTTCACTCAGAGAGTAGTTAACCTGTGGAATTCCCTACCGCAGAGAGTTGTTGATGCCAGTTCATTGGATATATTCAAGAGGGAGTTAGATATGGCCCTTACGGCTAAAGGGATCAAGGGGTATGGAGAGAAAGCAGGAAACGGATACTGAGATGAATGATCAGCCATGATCTTATTGAATGGTGGTGCAGGCTCGAAGGGCCGAATGGCCTACTCCTGCACCTATTTTCTATGTTTCTATATCCTTTGGTGTCTCTGTTCATGCACCCACTTTAGGATTGTACAATTTGGCTTATATTTCCTCCTCATTCTTTCTACCACAATGTATTACTTCGCACTTTTCTGCGTTAAATTTTATCTGCCCCACATGTCTGCCCATTCCACCAGCCTGTCTATGTCCTCTTGAAGTCGATCACTAGCTTCCTCACTATTCACTATACTTCCCAGTTTGTGTTATCTGCAAATTTTGAAATTGTGCCCTGTACACCCACATACAAGTCATTAATATATATCAAGAAAAGCACTGGTCCTAGAACCAACACCAGTGTATACCTTCCTCCAGTCCGAAAAACAACCGTTTACCACTACTCTCTGTTTTCTGTCACTTAGCCAGTTTCGTGTCCGTGCTGCCACTGTCCCTTTTATTCCATGGGCTTCAACTTTGCTGGCAAGCCTATTATGTCGCACTTTGTCAAACGCCTTTTGGAAATCCATATATACCATGTCAACTGCATTGCCCTCATCAACCCTCATCAAAAAACTCGATCAAGTTGGTTAAACACGATTTGCCTTTAACAAATCCGTGCTGACCTTCCTTACTTAATCCACATTTGTCCCAGTGACTGTTAATTTTGTCCCTGATTATTGTTTCTAAAAGCTTCCCCACTGCCGAGGTTAAACAGGCTGGCCTGTAATTGCTGGGTTTATCTTTACACCCTTTTTTGACTTCTCTTTACATCCTCTTTCACTTCCCATGGCATCCGATGATGCATCCTAAAAGGTCCAGGTGACTTATCTACTTTTTAGTACCTTCTCTATCAATTTTTTATCCCATCCAATAGCTCCTCTACCTCCTCCTTCACGATGTCTATGGTAGCATCTTCTTCCTAGGTGAAGACAGATGCAAAGTATTAATTCAGCACCTCAGCCATACCTTCTGCCTCCACACGTAGGTCTCCTAATCGGCCCTGTCCCTCCTCTTACTACCTGTTTACTATTTATGTGCCTATAGAAGACTTTTGGATTACCTTTTATGTTGTCTGCCAATCTTTCTTCGCCCCTCTTATTTTCTTTTTCACTTCTCCTCTGAACTTTCTATGTATAGCCTGATGCTCAGATGTCTTCTCGATGTGACATCTATCATACGCGGCATTTTTCTGTTTCATCTTCCTCTCTATTTCTTTTGTCATCCAGGGAGCTCTAACTTTCGTTGCTCTACCTTTCTCCCTAGTGGGAATGTACCTCGACAGTAGCTGAACGATTTCCACTTTAAAGGCAACCCATTGTTCCATTAAAGTTTTACCTGCCAATCTTTGATTCTCGTTTACCCGGGCCAGATCCGTTCTCATCCCACTGAAATTGGCCTTCCTCCAATTAAATATTTTTACTCTAGGTTGCTCCCTGTCCTTTTCCATAGCTAATCTAAACCTTATCATACTATGATCACTGTTCCCTAAATGTTCACCATTTGACCCACCTCATTCCCCAGAACCAGATCCAACAATGCCTTCTTCCTCATTGCACCGGAAACATACTGATGAAGAAAGTTCTCCTGAAGACTCTTCAGAAATGTTTCCCCGTCTCTGCCCTTTACACTATTACTGTCCTGAATATTATGATAGTTGAAGTCCCCCATTATCACTACTCTATAGTTCTTGCATCTCTCTGTAATTTCACTGAAAATTTGCTCCTCCATATTTTTCCCACTCGTTGGTGGCCTATACACACGTGGTAGTGTAATGGCACCTTTATTATTTCTTAACTCGAGCTGTTATGTATGTAAACATTACCAATGTGTAAGGCTTGCCATCAGGGTGCACACCTGTGGGAGACCCAAGGGTCACCCGCACACCCTGGGCAAGCAGGTATAAAAGGCAGACTACTATGCTGCTTCCTCACTCTGGAGTTACAATAAAGAGACCAAGGTCACAACAGTTTAAGATATACAGTCTTGTGGAGTTATTCTGAACGTAACTCTAGCCATATCGATTCTTTTCTTGACCCCTCCAGGATACCCTTTCTCTCCAGCACTATAGCATTCTCCTTAACCAATACTGCCACCACCCACCTCCTATCTTTCCTTCTCTATCTTTCCTCAACACCTTATTGGCTAGAAAAAGCAACAAACCTGAGGACTGGGAGAAATTTAGAATTTAACAGAGGAGGACTAAGGGTTTAATTAAGAGGGGGAAAATAGAGTACGAGAGGAAGCTTGCAGGGAACATAAAAACTGACTGCAAAAGCTTCTTTAAATATGTGAAGAAAAAAAGATTAGTGAACACAAACGTAGGTCACTTGCAGTCGGATTCAGGTGAATTTATAATGAGGAACAAAGAAATGGCAGACCAATTGAACAAATACTTTGGTTCTGTCTTCACGAAGGAAGACACAAATAACCTTCCGAATGTACTAGGGGACAGTGGGTCTCGTAAGAAGGAGGAACTGAAGGATATCCTTATAAACCGAGAAATTGTGTGAGGGAAATTGATGGGATTGAAGGCCGATAAATCCACGGGGCCTGATAGTCTGCATCCCAGAGTACTTAAAGAAGTGGCCATAGAAATAGTGGATGCATTGGTGATCATTTTCCAACAGTCTATCGACTCTGGATCAGTTCCTATGGACTGGAGGGTAGCTAATGTAACACCACTTTTTAAAAAAGGAGGGAGAGAGAAAACAGGTAGTTATCGATCGGTTAGCCTGACATCAGTAGTGGGGAAAATGTTGGAATAAATCATTAAGGACGAAATAGCAGCGCATTTGGAAAGCAGAATCGGTCCAAGTCAGCATGGATTTATGAAAGGGAAATCATGCTTGACGAATCTTCTGGAATTTTTTGAGGATGTAACTAGCAGAGTGGACAAGGGAGAACCAGTGGATGTGGTGTATTTGGACTTTCAAAAGCCTTTGGACAAGGTCCCACACAAGAGATTGGTGTGCAAAATCAAAGCACATGGTATTGGGGGTAATGTACTGATGTGGATAGAGAACTGGTTGGCAGACAGGAAGCAGAGAGTCGGGATAAACGGGTCCTTTTCAGAATAGCAGGCAGTGATTAGTGGAGTGCCGCAGGGCTCAGTGCTAGCACCCCAGCTATTTACAATATACATTAACGATTTAGATGAAGGAATTGAGTGTAATATCTCCAAGTTTGCAGATGGCACTAAACTGGGTGGCGGTGTGAGCTGTGAGGAGGACACTAAGAGGCTGCAGGGTAACTTGGACAGGTTAGGTGAGTGGGCAAATGCATGGCATATGTAGTATAATGTGGATAAATGTGAGGTTATCCATTTTGGGGGCAAAAACACGAAGGCAGAATATTATCTGAATGGCGGCAGATTAGGAAAAGGGGAGGTGCAATGAGACCTGGGTGTCATGGTTCATCAGTCATTGAAAGTTGGCATGCAGGTACAGCAGGCGGTGAAGAAGGCAAATGGTATGTTGGCCTTCATAGCTAGGGGATTTGAGTATAGGAGCCGGGAGGTCTTACTGCAGTTGTACAGGGCCTTGGTGAGGCCTCACCTGGAAGATTGTGTTCAGTTTTGGTCTCCTAATCTGAGGAAGGATGTTCTTGCTATTGAGGGAGTGCAGCGAAGGTTCACCAGACTGAGTCCAGGGATGGCTGGACTGACATATGAGGAGAGACTGGATCAACTGGGCCTTTATTCACTGGAATTTAGAAGGATGAGAGGGGATCTCATAGAAACGTATAAGATTCTGACGGGACTGGACAGGTTAGATGCGGGAAGAACGTTCCCGCTGTTGGGAAGTCCAGAACCAGGGGACATAGTCTTAGGATAAGGAGTAGGCTATTTAGGACTGAGATGAGGAGAAACTTCTTCACTCAGAGAGTTGTTAACCTGTGGAATTCCCTGCCGCAGAGAGTTGTTGATGCCAGTTCATTGGATATATTCAAGAGGGAGTTAGATATGGCCCTTACGGCTAAAGAGATCAAGGGGTATGGAGAGAAAGCAGGAAAGGGACACTGAGGGAATGATCAGCCATGATCTTATTGAATGGCGGTGCAGGCTCGAAGGGCCGAATGGCCTACTCCTGCACCTATTTTTCTATGTTTCTATATCCAGGAATATTTAATACTCAATCCTGCCCTTTTTTGAGCCAGGTCTCCGTTATTGCCACAAGATCATATTCCCAAGTGGCTATTTAAAACATAAGAACATCTTATAATTAGGAGCAGGAGTAGGCCATTCGACCCCTAGAGCCTGCTCAGCCATTCAATGAGATCACGGCTGATCTACCTCAGCACTTTCCTGCACTACCCCCATATCGCTCGATTCCCTTAATATCCAAAAATCTATCTATCTCTGTCTTGAATATACTCAAAGACTGAGCCTCCACAGCCCTCTGGAGTAGAGAATTCCAAAGATTCACCACCCTCTGAGTGAAGAAGTTTCTCCTCAGTCCAAAATGGCCAACCCCTTATTCTGAGACTCCTCAGCCAGAGGAAACATCCTCCCTACATCTACCCTGTCAAGCCTTGTAAGAATTTTGTATGTTTCAATGAGATCACCTCTCATTCTTCTAAACTCTAAAAAATATAGGCCTAGTCTAGTAAGTCTCTCCTCATAGGACAATCCCCCCCATCCCAAGAATCAGTCGAGTGAACCTTCGTTGCACTCCCTCAATGGCAAGTATATCCTTTCTTAGGTAAGGAGACCAAAACTGTACACAATACTCCAGGTGCGGTCTCACCAGTACGATAATTGCAGTACGATATTTTTACTCTTATACTCCTATCCTCTTGTAATAAAGGCCAACATACCATTTGCTTTCTGAATTGCTTGCTGTACCTGCATGTTAACTTTCAGTGATTCATGTACAAGGACACCCAGGTCCCTCTGAACACCAACATTTCCCAATCTCTCACCATTTAAAAAATACTCTGCTTTTCTATTTTTCCTTCCAAAGTGGATAACTTCACATTTCTCCACATTATATTCCATTTGCCATGTTCTTGTCCACTCACTTAGCCTGTCTATATCCCCTTGAAGTCTCTTTGCATCCTCCTCACAACTTACATTCCCACCTAGCTTTGTATCATCAGCAAACTTGGATAGATTACATTTGGTCCCCTATTGATATTGATTGTGAATAGCTGGGGCCCAAGCACCGAGCCTTGCAGCACCCCACTAGTTACAGACTGCCAACCCTAAAATGATCCGTTTATTCCTACTCTTTGTCTTCTCTCCATTAACCAAACCACAATCCATGCTAGTTTCTTACCCCCATTCCACGAGCCCTAATTTTGTTCAATAACCTCTTGTATGACACCTTATCGAATCCCTTCTGAAAATCCAAATACACCACATCTACTGGTTCCCCTTATCTATTCCGCTAGTTACAAGCTCAAAAAACTCGAACAGATTTGTCAAACATGATGTTCCTTTCATAAATCCATGTTGACTCTGCCCAATCCTATTATTATTTTCTAAGTGCCCAGTTACCATGTCCTTAATAATAGATTCCAGCATTTTCCCTACTATTGATATCAGGCTAACTGGTCTGTAGTTCCTCATTTTCTCGCTCCCTCCTTTCTTAAACAGCGGGGTTACATTAGTTACATTCCAATCTGTGGGAACCGTTCTAGAATTTATTTAGGGACCGTTCTAGAATTTGCACCTGCAGCTCACCAACCTTGTTACTATGCTTTGTGCGTTCATATACAAACACTGTAAACCTATCTTATAGACCATCCTGTGTTCTCGCTTAGTCTGGCCCTACCTAATACCTTCCTTTTTATTACTTTAGTGCTATCCGTCTCTCCCAATCCTTTATGCCCTTTGTTTCTCCTTTCTAATTCTACATCCTGGTGCACATCCCCCTTCCAACTTAGTTTAAACTCTACCCATGCAATATCCTGCAGCTTGCAATGCACTGCTGCATAAGAAACATCGAAAATAGGTGCAGGAGCCGTCCATTCGGCCCTTTGAACCTGCACCACCATTCAATAAGATCATGGCTGATCATGCAACCTCAGTACCCCTTTCCTGCTTTCTCTCCATACCCCCTGACCCCTTTAGCCGTAAGGGCCATATCTCACTCCCTCTTGAATATATCTAATGAACTGGTATCAACAACTCTCTGAGGTAGAGAATTCCACAGGTTAACAACTCTCAATAAGGGAGATCACTGAGGCGCTCCATACACAGAGAGACAGCTTCATCTCATTGCCTCTCGCCAGATACAAGATGGCGGAGTGAGGACGAGGGTTTGCTCGGATTGCAGGCTTTCCTATGGCGCAGGGTGCCATTGACTGCATGCTGATTGTCTTGAACTTGGCCATTTTCATGAACCAAAAGGGATTCCACTTCCTCAATGTGCCATTGGTGTGCAACCAAGGTAGCTCACCAGGTGAATGCCCGTTATCCTGGCAGTAGTCATGATTCCCTCATTCTGTGGCAGTCCTTTGTGCCACCTGTATTTGACCCAGCTCGCCAAGTCAAAGGCTGGCTACTGGGCACAATGGTTATCTGCACATGACATGGCTCATGACTCCGGTCCAGAGCCCATGCACACAGCAGGCCTACAATGAGAGCCATGCTGCCACAAGGAACATTATAGAGCACATCATTGGTATCCTCATGCAACGATTCTGCAGTCTGGACCGCTCTGCAGTACTCAGCTGAGCAGGTATCAAAATTTGCAGTAGTATGTTGCAAGCTGCACAACCTGGCCATTATGAGATAACACCATCTATCAGGCGAGAAGCTATGGAGCACGAGGAAGAGGAGGAAGTGGAGGAGGAAGAAGTGCAACAGTAAGTGGAGGAACACAAAGAGGAAGGGAGGCGACACCACAGACAGCCCCTTTCTGCCCAGACCCAGGCATAAGACCTGCTTTTACCAGTGTAAGAGTTTAAAAAAAATAGAAAAATAAAATGTTATCACTCATTTATACATTAAAAACCCTGTACACTAAGGTAAGTTTATTTTTAGCCCCATTAAAACATATAGGGACTGAAATTCGGTTGGTTACCGCCAGCCGTTAGTGCCCCAGAGAGGCGTTACTGCGCCGCTAATGACTGAGTGCCCATGTACGGCGATGTCACTGCCTGCTGCAAACTTCAGTTGAGTTTTTGCTGGCGCAAAGAACTACCACCGAGCCCTTTACCGCCAGGCAAATCGTGAGGTCAGTACGCATGCAACTCCTCGCTAACGCCGTAGACGCGAACTTCGGGTTTTGCGCCTCACTTACTGGCTGGCGGTGAACTCGCCACAGAAAGCTGGCGTGCGCAATTGATGATTGCGATGGCGGGATCATATATAAAGGGAGTAGCAACCGGGGCACAGAGGTCATGGTGAGTGCTACGTATTCTCCTAGCAGAGTGCGTAGGTGTTGGCGTGCTACGGCTGCTGAGTACTTACCTTGACGATTATCATTTTGCTCCATTGACGAGTACCATCTCGCTCTTACCTTCGGCTTATCTTGCACATTTTTCGTACCTTGATATGTCCAAGGAGCAGTCCATAAAAAAGCTGCGGTTCCGCAAGGAGGTGGTCAGGGAGCTCTGCCATCTCCTGCACATACACCTTGAAGCTGGAATCGGCACCAGGATCTCGCTATCAGTGGCCGTGAAAGTGACAGTAGCACTGAACTTCTACACTACCGGGTCCTTCCAGGCTCCTGTGGGCGATAAATGCAACATTTCGCAGTTTGCAGTACATTGTTGCATTTGCCAGATGACCGACGTTCTCTCCAGCCGACAAATGGACTACATAAAGTTCAGCATGTCCAGGGAGAACCAGGATGAGTGCTCCCATGGCTTCATCAGGACAGCAGGTGTTATGTATCAAATAAAGCAATGTGACTGAGTACTGTAGATTTGAACAAGTGTGACCTTAGTCTCTTTATTCTGACTCCAGAGTGCTGGCACAGTATGGGAGATCTGCTTATATGCAGTGCTCCCAAGGGATGCTGGGATCCCTTGGGACTCCAGCAGATGCGCCCTCAGGTGGTGGTAGAATGCTGGGTACAAGGTGTTGCATACATAACATCACTCCCACTAAAGTCAATAGTACACTTATTTACAGGGTGAGACAATCTGGGGCTCTCCGTTCCCTAGTCAATCGTCTCGGTACAAACACAGGTGCAGGTGAGTTGGTTGGGCCTTTGCTGGGCTGCTGGGCAGCTGGCCTTGCAGGGCTGCTGGGGATGATGCGTTCAGCTTCGTGGTCAACCGTGATGTCGGTTGCCCCTTGTGTGTGTGCCGGAGGGTCGAAGTTGGTGGTGTCCTCTTCAGGTTGCTCGTGGCTGTCTGTGAATCGCAGTTTGGTTTGGTCCAAATGCTTTCTGCAAGTTAGTCCATTTGCAAGTTTGACCTCAAATATCCTACTCCCTTCTTTGGCTACACAGTGCCAGCAAGTCATTTGGGACCATGTCCATAGTTGAGTACAAATACAGGGTCATTGACTTCAATATCGCGTGACAAATTTGCACGATCATGGTACGTGCTTTGTTGATGCCGATTGCCCTCGACATGATCATGGAGATCAGGGTGGACTACAGAGAGCCTTGTTTTGAGTGCCCTTTTCATGAGCAGTTCGGCAGGGGGAACCCCAGTGAGCGAGTGGGGTCTTGTGCAGTAGCTGAGCAGGACTCAGGACAGTCGGATCTGCAAGGAGCTTTCCGACACGCATTTCAAGCTTTGCTTGATGCTTTGGACTGCTCGTTCTGCCTGGCCATTAGATGCAGGCTTGAATGGGGCAGATGTGACCTGCTTGATCCCATTGCGGGTCATGAATTCCTTGAATTCAGCACTGGTGAAGCACGGCCCATTGTTGCTGACAAGGACATTAGGCAGGCCGTGCGTGGCAAACATGGCTCGTAGGCTTTCGATGATGGCAGTGGATGTGCTTACAGACATTATTACACACTCAATCCATTTTGAACAACAACCAAAAACATTTTGCCTAGAAACAGGCCAGTGAAGTCAACGTGGATCCTAGACCACAGATTGGAGGGCCACGACCACAAACTTAGCAGTGCCTCCCTGGATGCATTGCCCAGTTGAGAGCAAGTGTTGCATTGGCGCACGCAAGACTCTAAATCTGAGTCGATGCCGGGCCACCACACATGGGATCTGGCTATAGCTTTCATCATTACTATGCCTGGGTGGGTACTGTGTAAGTCGCGTGTAAACGTTTCCGTGCCTTTCTTAGGCAAAACCACGGGATTACCCCACAAAAGACAGTCCGCCTGTATGGACATTTCGTCTTTGCGCCACTGGAATGGCTTGATCTCTTCATGCATCTCCACTGGGACGCTCCCATGGAGGACACAGTTTTTTTTACAAGGGACAGTAAAGGATCCTGGCTGGTCCCTGTCCTGATCTGGTGGGCTGTAACGGGTGACTTTTCATTTTCAAATGCATCCATCACCAAGAGCAAGTCTGCAGGCTGTGCCATTTCCACCCTGGTGGTGGGCAATCGCAGCCGACTGAAAGCTCTGTACCTGGCCTGTGACGAATTAAATAGTTATATGCAGACAGCGTGAGCGCCCATCTTTGGATGCGAGCAGAGACATTGGTATTAATACCTTTACTCTCTGAGAATAGCGATATGAGCGGCTAATGGTCAGTTTCTAACTCGAACTTGAGCCCAAACAGATACTGGTGTATTTTTTTCACCCAGTAAACGTATGCCAGAGTTTCTTTTTCAATCATGCTGTAGGCCCTTTCGGCCTTGGATAAACTCCTGGATGCATAAGCGACCGGTTGCAATGTTCCCGATTCGTTTGATTGTTGTAACACACACCCGACTCTGTACGAAGATGCATCGCAAGCTAGCACTAAACGTTTACATGGGTCATACAGAACAAGCAGTTTGTTGGAACATAACAGATTTCTGGCTTTCTCAAAAGCAGCCTCTTGTGATTTACCCCATACCCAGTCATCTCCCTTGCGTAGCAACATGTGTAGAGGTTCTAGCAAGGTACTTAACCTGAGTAGGAAATGACCAAAATAATTGAGGAGTCCCAGGAACGACCGCAGCTCCGTCACATTCTGTGGCCTTGGCGGGTTCTTGATGGCCTCCGTCTTGGCGTCGGTGGGACTGATGCCGTCTGCCGTGATTCTTCTCCCTAAGAACTCGGCCTCTGGCGCCAGGAAAAAACACTTTGAGCGTTTCAACCTGAGTCCCACGTGATCTAGCCGACTTAGAACCTCTTCCAGGTTCTGCAAGTGTTCAATGGTGCCATGACCTGTGATCAATATGTCAGCATGGAAAACCACGGTGTGCAGAACCGACTTTAGCAGACTCTCCATGTTCCTTTGAAAAATAGCCGCAGCTGGTCGAATCCCAAACGGGCATCTATTGTAGATGAACAGACCTTTGTGCGTGTTGATGCAGGTGAGGCCTTTCGAAGATTCCGCCAGCTCCTGCGTCATGTAGACCGAGGTCAGGTCCAACTTGGTGAATGCCTTCCCTCCTGCCAGCGTCGCAAATAGGTCGTCTGCCTTGGGTAGCGGGTACTGGTCCTGCAGCGAAAAATTGTTAATCGTTACTTTATAGTCCCCACAAATTCTAGCCGTGCCATCGCCCTTGAGAACCGGAGCAATCAGACTGGCCCACTCGTTGAACTCAACCGGCGTGATGATGCCCTCTCGTTGCAGCCTGTCCAGCTCGATCTCCACTTTCTCTCGCATCATGTATGGCACCGCACGTGCCTTGTGGTGGATGGGTCATGTACCGGGAACCAAGTGGATCAGCACCTTTGGCCCAGAGAATTTTCTGATGCCTGGCTCAAACAACGACGGGAACTTGCTCAAAGCCTGGGCACATGAGGCGTCATCGACGGACGAAAGCACTCGGATGTCGTCCCAGTTCCAGCGGATTTTTCCCAGCCAGCTTCTGCCAAGCAGTGTGGGGCCATCTCCTGGTACAATCCATAGTGGTAGTTCGTGCACCGCTCCATCATAAGAGACTTTTATTGCTGCACTGCCAATTACAGGGATCAGCTCTTTAGTGTAAGTTCTCAGCTTGGTATGAATAGGGCTCAGCTTGGGCCTTTGTGCCTTGTTGCACTACAGCCTCTCGAAGGCCTTTTTGCTCATGATAGACTGACGGATACTGGAATTACGTTCAGTTCAACTTTTAACATGATCAGTGGACATTTCGTGGTGAAGTTGTGTACCCCGTACACTCCTGCCTCCTCGGTTCGAGTCTCTAGTTCAGTTTGATCCGCCATAGATCGGTGTTCCTCTACTTTGTGTACAGTACTTGCCGATGCATCTTTATGCTGCAAAATTTGTTTGGTGTTGTCGCTGGTGGACATAAATGCCTGGGCTATCGTTATGGCTTTGCTCAGGATCGGTGTTTCACAGTCAATAGTTTGCGAAAGATAACCTCATGGCCAATGCCAAGCACGAAAAAGTCTCTTAGCATTTGCTCCAGGGATCCACCGAATTCCTGCAAGGCACCTTAATTTGGCGATGCAGCTCGCCACTTCCTGGCCTTCAGATCGTTGACATGTATAAAATCGATACCTTGCCATCAGAACGCTCTCCTTCGGATTTAGGTGCTCCCGGATGAGCGTACATAGTTCTTCATATGATTTGGTTGTTGGGTTCACCGGAGCAAGAAGATTCTTCATGAGGCCGTAGGTTGTTGCCCCGCAGACAGTGAGGAGGATCGCTCTTCGTTTGGCAGAATTCTCATTCCCTTCCAGCTCGTTGGCCACGAAGTATTGGTCGAATTGCTCCACGAAGGCTTCCCAATTGTCACCTTCTGAGAATTTCTCCAGGGTACCAACAGTTCTCTGCATTTTCGCATGATGGTTTGTTATCTATTACTCGTCGCCAGTTATGTCTCAAATAAAGCAATGTGACTGAGTACTGCAGACGTGAGCAAGTTTGACCTTAGTCTCTTTATTCTGACTCAAGAGTGCTGGCACAGCATGGGAGGCCTGCTTATGTGCAGGGAATCTGGGATCCCTTGGGACTCCAGCAGATGCACCCTCTGCTGGCGGTAGAATGCTGGATACAAGGTGTTGCATATATAACAGCAGGCTTCCCCATGGTTCAGGGAGGTATTGATTGTACGCATGTGGCATTACGGGCCCGCCCTACAATGGAGGGATACCACTCCCTCCACGTCCAGTTGGTGTGCGACTACAGGCAGATGATCCTCGCTGTGAATGTCCGCTATCCTGGCAGCAGCCACGATGCCTTCATCCTGCGGGAGAGCACAACTGTTCCAGCCACCGCATGCAGGGCGTGGCTGGCTGCTCAGCGACAAAGGATATGGCCTAGCCACCTGGCTGCTGACTCCCCTCCCCAGCCCGACCACTCCTGCCGAGCAGCACTACAACCACAGCCATGCCACAACCAAGACCATAATAGAGCAGACTATCAAGGTTCGAAAGCAGCGTTTCCGCTGCCTTGACTGCTCTGGAGGAACATTTCAGTATTCCCCTGGTAGAGTATCCACGATCACCGTTGTGTGCTGCATGCTGCACAACCTGGCCCTCATGAGGGGCCAGCCATTGCCACCAGGGATGGCAGTTGCACCTCAGTAGGACGATGATGAGGAAGACGAGGAGTATCAGCCACGGAGGAGGCAGCCTGAGACCATTGCCGCTGCAAGGTATGCTCGTCAGAGACTCATCGCGCAGCAATTCCAGTAAATGACACAACACAGACTGAGTGGCCAGCCTATTCACCTGGCAATGTGCTGAAGACATTGCGCTCCACCCTTCAATCCTCCGAGTATATAATCACACCACAATAATGTAAAGTCGCTAATTCAAGTTTATTAACTTCACCAAGAGTGTGCCGTAAACAAGCACAGTACAGACCCATCATCAATAGGAAATTATGAATGAAACAAGACCACTGCAGTCGAGGAGGCGGGAGTCCGGGGCAGCGTCCGAGGCCTATAAAAAACCCAGCAGGAGATCGAGGAGGCGGGAGTCCGGGGCAGCGTCCGAGGCCTATAAAAAACCCAGCAGGAGATCGAGGAGGCAGGAGTCCGGGGCAGCGTCTGAGGCCTATAAAAAGGCCTAACAGGAGATCGAGGAGGCGGGAGTCCGGGGCAGCATCCGAGGCCTATAAAAAGGCCTAACAGGAGATCGGAGAGGCGGGAGTCCGGGGCAGCGTCCTAGGCCTATAAAAAGGCCCAACAGGAGATCGGAGAGGCCTACCGGTGCAGCTGCAGCAGGGTGAGAAGGCAAAAAAGTAGAAAGAAATTGAAAGGTGACATCACAGCCAAGGGGGTAAGTGATTGGTAAGTAGTTTTTCTTTTTCTTTTCTATATCAGTAAGTAACCTTTTAGCCTTGTTGTTGCCAAATTAAGTTTATCTAGAGGTTAAGTCATGGCAGGACAGCTTGGACATGTATTATGCTCCTCCTGTACAATGTGGGAAGTCAGGGACGCTTCCGGTGTCCCTGACGACTACATGTACAGGAAGTGTATCTGGCTGTAGCTCTTGACGGACCGCATTGCAGCACTGGAGCTGCGGGTGGTTTCACTCTGGAGCATGCACGATGCTGAGAATGATGTGAAGAGTACGTTTAGTGAGTTGGTCTTACCACAGGAAAAGGGTACACAGCCAGATAGGGAATGGATGACCAACAGGAAGAGCAGTGCAAGGAAGGTAGTGTAGGGGTCCACTGAGGTCATCCCCCTGCAAAACAGATAAACCGCTTTGGGTACTGTTGAGGGGGATGACTCACCAGGGGAGGGCAGCAGCAGCCAAGTTCATGGCTCTGCTGCACAGGAGGGCAGGAAAAAGAGTGGGAGGGCTATAGTGATAGGGGATTCGATTGTAAGGGGAATAGATAGACGTTCCTGCGGCTGCAACCGAGACTCCAGGGTGGTATGTTGCCTCCCTGGTGCAAGGGTCAAGGATGTCTCGGAGCAGGTGCAGGGCATTCTGAAAAGGGAGGGTGAACAGCCAGTTGTTATGGTGCATATAGGTACCAACGATATAGGTAAAAAAAAAAGGGATGAGGTCCTACAAGACGAATTTAGGGAGCTAGGAGCTAAATTAAAAAGTAGGACCTCAAAAGTAGTAATCTCAGGATTGCTACCAGTGCCACGTGCTAGTCAGAGTAGGAATCGCAGGATAACTCAGATGAATATGTGGCTTGAGGAGTGGTGCAGCAGGGAGGGATTCAAATTCCTGGGACATTGGAACCGGTTCTGGGGGAGGTGGGACCAGTACAAAGCGGACGGTGTGCACCTGGGCAGGACCAGAACCAATGTCCTCGGGGGAGTGTTTGCTAGTGCTGTTGGGAGGAGTTAAATTAATACGGCAGGGGGATGGGAACCTATGCAGGGAGACAGAGGCAAGTAGAATGGAGGCAGAAGCAAAATATAGAAAGAAGAAAAGTAAAAGTGGGGGGCAGAGAAACCTAAGGCAAAAAGCAAAAAGGGCCACATTACAGCAAAATTCTAAAGGGGCAAAGTGTGTTAGAGAGACAAGCCTGAAGGCTCTGTGCCTCAATGCGAGGAGTATTCGGAATAAGATGGACGAATTAACTGCGCAGATAGCAGTTAACGGGTATGATGTAATTGGCATCACGGAGACATGGTTCCAGGGTGACCAAGGCTGGGAACTCAACATCCAGGGGTATTCAACATTTAGGAAGGATAGACAGAAAGGAAAAGGAGGCGGGGTGGCATTGCTGGTGGCATGACTGTATTCTCAGCATGGTGATTCCTCAGGACATTGAGGCTCTGTCTATCACTGTCAGCATGATTGGAAAGTTTTCCATAGCTGTGGCGTTTGGACTGATTTACCTGTACACTGCTGAGCTGTACCCTACTATAATACGTTCTCTGGCTGTTGGTAGCGGAAGTATGATGGTCCGTGTTGGAAGCACAGTGGCGCCTTTTTGTGTTCTCCTTTCATCAGTGTGGATCTTTCTACCACAGCTGATTGTTGGAGTTATGTCCTTTCTGACTGGCTTGTTGACCCTGATGCTCCCGGAAACCCTCGGGAGACCTTTGACCCAGACCTTTGAGGATGCTGCAGAATTGCAAAGAAAATATAAACAAGACAAAGCCAAAGTAGCCTCGTCACGTGGAGGACATAGCAGTGCTGCCACGGCGCGTATTGAGAAACAAGATTATATTATCGATGGTATAGAGAAGTCAAAGGAAGAACAGAATCTGATTGAACATTTAACAAAGTTGTAAAGTGCATTTATTCATCACAAAGCCTTGAAACGGGCAGGTGTTACAGTGCTGGTACTGATTAGATACTAATATCTTAAATCTGTGAACTAACAAAAGTATAGAAGCAGTTTGGCATCTATACAAACAAAATATATAAAGTAGGTCCCAATATAATTTTTAGTAGTTTGTCCCTAATCTAGTTAATAATAGTGGTCAAGAATTAGTCTTGTTAGACAGCAAGAGAACAACTTCATATGAATTATTGTGCATGCTGATTTACATATATTGGAATTTAACTGCAAAATGAATATTGACTGATAACAGTCTAACTCCTAGCCTACAGTAGGCTGCATTTTATATTCTTAGCAACTGTCTCTTCTGGTAAAAATCTACTCTTCAATTTTGACCCACTAGGGCTGCTAAGAAAATACTGACAGGTAATTATTTAAGGTCTTCTATAACATTAATCAGAACTGGATGATGAGAAATGTGTTTTTTGGGGAGGAAGCTAAGACTAATTTTGTTGCATTAGTTGCACAAATCATGTATCAGACAAGCTGCTATCAGCATATTGACCAACAAAAAAACTCCAATTTAGAGTTAGTTCAATTAATATTGCCATATCGACTACAACCAATCCACTGTAGAGAACCTAATAGTTGGACTTGATCCTCACCCATTATCTACATCTTTAACAACAAATATTAATCACTATAAACATAGACATAAGAAACACAGTCTTTGTATTTTTATTGTTGTTAGAGTCATATTTTTGCCAGGACTGACCCATTTGCATCAAAATTTAAATGTATATATTTGAGGGCAAGACTCCCTCTGATGTTTTCCTCATTTTCTAGTCACCCTGGATCATATACCAACTTTGGGCAAAAGCTCTCCACTAATGTCACTATGAACCAGCATTAGAACATATGGCCTACACACGATTAACCTTCTAGTTGCCCTTCCTTCCTGGTGAGGAAATGCCTGGTCTTTGCTTGACACTTAACCCATAACACTGTGCATCACAGATAGATAGATTTTTAACCAATAAGGGAATTAAGGGTTACGGGGAGCGGGCGGGTAAGTGGAGCTGAGTCCAAGGCCAGATCAGCCATGATCTTATTGAATGGCGGAGAAGGCTCGAGGGGCTAGATGGCCTACTCCTGTTCCTAATTCTTATGTTCTTATGTTCTAAAGAGGAAATTAATGCAATAGTAAGAAAGGACATTAGCTTGGATGATGTGAAATACCAAGGGGCAGAAAACGCTAGTGGGAGTTGTGTACAGACCACCAAGCAGTAGTAGTAAGGTTGGGGACAGCATCAAACAAGAAATAAGGGATGCATGCAATAAAGGTACAGCAGTTATCATGGGTGACTTTAATCTACATATTGATTGGGCTAACCAAACTGGTAGCAATGCGATGGAGGAGGATTTCCTGGAGTGTATTAGGGATGGTTTTCTAGACCAATATGTCGAGGAACCAACCAGGGAGGCTGGCCATCCTAGACTGGATGATGTGTAATGAGGAAGGACTAATTAACAATCTTGTTGTGCGAGACCCTTTGGGGAAGAGTGATCATAACATGGTAGAATTCTTTATTAGGATGGAGAGTGACACAGTTAATTCAGAAACTAGGATCCTGAACTTAAGGAAAGATAACTTCGATGGTTTGAGGCGTGAATTGGCTCGAGTAGACTGGCAAGTGATACTTAAAGGGTTGAGAGTGGATAGGCAATGGCAAACATGTAAAGATCACATGGATGAACTTCAGCAATTGTACATCCCTGTCTGGAGTAAAAATAATATGGGGAAGGTGGCTCAACCGTGGCTAACAAGGGAAATTAAAGATAGTGTTAAATCTAAGGAAGAGGCATATAAATTGTCCAGAAAAAGCAGCAAACCTGAGGACTGGGAGAAATTTAGAATTCAGCAGAGGAGGACAAAGGGTTTAATTAAGAGGGGGAAAATAGAGTTCGAGAAGAAGCTTGCCAGGAACATAAAAACTGACTGCAAAAACTTCTATAGATATGTGAAGAGAAAAAGATTAGTGAAGACAAACATAGGTCCCTTGCAGTCGGAGCCAGGTGAATTTATAATGGGGAGCAAAGAAATGGCAGACCAATTGAACAAATACTTTGGTTCCGTCTTCACGAAGGAAGACACAAATAACCTTCTGAATGTACTAGGGGACCGAAGGTCTAGTGAGAAGGAGGAACTGAAGGATATCCTTATTAGGCAGGAAATTGTGTTGGGAAATTGATGGGATTGAAGGCCGATAAATCCCTGGGGCCTGATAGTCTGCATCCCAGAGTACTTAAGGAAGTGGTCCCAGAAATAGTGGATGCATTGGTGATCATTTTCCAACAATCTATCGACTCTAGATCGGTTCCTATGGACTGGAGGGTAGCTAATGTAACACGACTTTTTAAAAAGGGAGGGAGAGAGAAAGCGGGTAATTATAGACCATGCTTGACAAATCTTCTGGAATTTTTTGAGGATGTAACTAGTAGAGTGGACAAGGGAGAACCAGTGGATGTGGTGCATTTGGACTTTCAAAAGGCTTTTGACAAGGTCCCACACAAGAGATTGGTGTGCAAAATCAAAGCACATGGTATTGGGGGCAATATCTGACTTGGACAGAGAACTGGTTGGCAGACAGGAAGCAGAGAGTTGGGATAAATGGGTCCTTTTCAGAATGGCAGGCAGTGACTAGTAGAGTGCTGCAGGGCTCAGTGCTGGGACCCCAGCTCTTTATAATATATATCAATGATTTGCATGAAGGAATTGAGTGTAATATCTCCAAGTTTGCAGATGACACTAAACTGGGTGGTAGTGAGCTGTGAGGGGGATGCTAAGAGGCTGCAGAGTGACTTAGACAGGTTAGGTGAGTGGGCAAATGCATGGCAGATGCAGTATAATGTGGATAAATGTGAGGTTATCCACTTTGGGGGCAAAAATGGGAAGACAGAATATTATCTGAATGGTGGCAGATTAGGAAAAGGGGAGGTGCAACGAGACCTGGATGTCATGGCTCATCAGCCATTGAAAGTTGGCATACAGGTGCAGCAGGTGGTAAAGAAGGCAAATGGTATGTTGGCCTTCATAGCTAGGGGATTTGAGTATAGGAGCAGGGAGGACTTACTGCAGTTGTACAGGGCCCTGGTGAGGCCTCACCTGGAATATTGTGTTCAATTTTGGTTTCCTAATTTGAGGAAGGACGTTCTTGCTTTTGAGGGAGTGCAGCGAAGGTTCACCAGATTGATTCCTGGGGTGGCCGGACTAACATATGAGGAGAGACTGGATCAACTGGGCCTTTGTTCACTGGAGTTTAGAAGGATGAGAGGGGATCTCATAGAAACATGCATGATTCTGACGGGACGGGTCAGGTTAGATGCGGGTAGATTGTTCCCAATGTTGGGGAAGTGCAGAACCAGGGGACACAGTCTTAGGATAAGGGGTAGGCCATTTAGGACTGAGATGAGGAGAAACTTCTTCACTCAGAGAGTTGTTAACCTGTGGAATTCCCTGCCGCAGAGAGTTGTTGATGCCAGTTCATTGGATATATTCAAGAGGGAGTTAGATATGGCCCTTACGGCTAAAGGGATCAAGGGGTATGGAGAGAAAGCAGGAAAGGGGTACTGAGGAAATGATCAGCCATGATCTTATCGAATGGTGGTGCAGGCTCGAAGGGCCGAATGGCCTACTCCTGCACCTATTTTCTATGTTTCTAACATAGTCACCCAGAGGCAAGTACAGCTATATACATGCTTTAATATTCCAATAAGGTCAACAATTATGACCATGATGCTATCAGTCCTTAGTGGGACTTCCACAGATATTTCACACCCCTTCCCTTTACCCCCCTTCCATGCCTGCTCTGCTCCTCAATGGCTGCAGCAAGGCGAGTTGGAAGTTGCTCTGTCGGTGCTGCAGAGACTACTGATGACCTAGCAGGACATTTTGAACCAGCTTGGGCTCTGGAAGACTCAGCTGTGGACGGCACCACCTCAGAATCAGCTGGATGGGTTACAGATAGTGGCAGGTGCAAAGGCAAAGTGGCAGTGATGCGAGCCGGAATGACATCCTCCTGAGAGAGGACATCACGTTCCATCTCAACCGACATGCTGTCATCCGAAGCAATCTGTTGGGGCGCAGATTGCAGGACTGGTCCGGCACCGTTAGCTCCCAATTGGATTGATGGGGACCCAGACTACGACGGCAGCAGTCAGTGCTTGCATGGCATCAATTTGACTTTGCATCAGAGCAGAGTGAGTCTGCAACAGAGCAGACAGCGCATTGATGCCACCATGCACTGACAACATGGCAGAATGCAGGCTTGGTGTGGTTTCGGCCTGGTTTCAATGGTTACTGCCACTTCAGCCATGGCATGCGCCATCATGCCTGGGACCCCATGATCACTTGTGGCTTCCAACATCCATTGGTATCTACCAAGGATGGGCTCGAAGGGCTGCTGAGATGCAAGTGCAAAGGTTGAGGAGATCTCCTCCATCCTCACAGCAAGTGCATCGAGGCTCATGGGCACCTTTGCCAATGTACCCAACTGATCGCTGTGCATCTGCAATGATTGTCTTGCGAAAACCTCCAGCTCAGGGTCCTCATCAGAGTGCTGCTGAGCATCACTCAGGCATGCACTCCCTCCAGGGAGCTGGCCCCCGAGTTCCCCTTCCCCCTTGGCATTGCTGCAGGCCACTGGGTCCCAGAGCATCACCCACCTCCAAGTCCCCGACCATGACCTCATCCACTGAGGTGGTGTCCCCACTCGCTGAAGCCGCTGGCTCCTGAGTGACTGGGAGAGAGGTGCCCTCCGCCTCCTCTTCGTCTCCACCCTCGCCGGCACTGGACAGCTCATGGACAGGCTCCTGGGCCTCTGGTTCATTATCTGAAAGCATAAAGCCAGAGAAGAGTGGTCACATGCAGGGGAGGGCACCAGGAATGGAAAAGGCGTTCAGAAATGCCAGTTTCGTGGAAAGTGGGAAGGATAGTGGTGTCAGGGCTAAGTGGTGTGATAGCAGATGCAAAGGCCCTCAACATACCGTCACTGTCCCCAGGGGGCTCGGCCTCATCCACCACCCATGAGGGTGGACATGCGTTCCTCCACCTCGCTGAGGTCCTGGAGGTCAGGGTCACCATCTCCAGTCAGCATTTGCTCACGGCGGTTATGTGCTAGCTTGGTCTGCAAGAAGAAATGGAACATCTTTGAGTTAGTGTGCTTTTATTCTGTCTGTCCGAAGTGCCTTGCATAGTTGACTGGATGTTATGGTAGTCTTCAGATGTCGATGTCACTTGGAATATCTGCGCACACTTGGCATGGCAATGCTCGGATTTGGGGGCCAGCACATAAGAGTTAAGGTAAGACTACCATCTTCCTCACACATCCCAAGACTGAGAAGGTAACAAGATGAGGGGTTGGTTCTCAACAGCGGTTGCAGACCCAGGGTGTGGCTGAGGCTGCAAATGTGAACTGTGCTCACCGACGAAGAACATGAGGTCCTACACATACTGATTGAGGAGAGGCTGCGCACACAATACATTGTGCTTAGAGCAAGGTTAATGTAAAAGATACTCGTCAAGTCGTTAAACCTTTTTCTACACTGCGTGGCAGTCCTGGGCACCGTGTTCCTTGCTGACACGTGCTGTGCCACCTCCCTCGATAAACAGCGAATGGTCTGTGGCTGTGGCCTCCTGCCAGTATCTGATCGCACCAATTCCCGTCACCTCTCCACTGTGTCAAGGAGTGCCTCCACGACAGCGTCGGAGAACTGGTGCACAGGCTGACGACCTCTCGCCTCTGCCATTTTCGCCCTTCGAGAAAGAATGCACAGGCAGCGATGATAAGCATGAGGCAGTGCCGCATCATATAACTGCCTCAACCGAATCCAGATGGTGCCAATATGTCTATTGCACAGCTACAAATGCAGAATACCGCTCTGATCTTACCGCCCCACTTACCGCCATTTTGGCGCTTCAAGAGTTGCATGTAACGCCTGATTTACCACTCCAATTCCCTCTTTATATGGTAAAACTGAATTTCGAGGTAGGTGGCGGTAATTACCGTCAGGCGGTAAAATTACTGATCAGGCAGGGTTACCACCTCAAAGTGGACGATACTGAATTTCCACCCCATCATTTTTTTTCCGAAACTTAAATTATTGCTTAAAATATTTAATTAAATCGCATTTTAATTAATCTTAAATATGTAATTAAAAATATATATTTATTTCATGTGTTTGTGTATTTTGTGATCCACATTCATACTTATGGGGAGTTCTGAAAACTCCCTATAAGTATGAATGGGGATTCCCTTCTTTTATTGGTTGGGCAAGCCCACGTGATCCCTGGGGCACTTGTGAACCACGTGTGCCCCTGCGATAGGTGGGCCTCTACCCGTGGGTTACCGGACAGGCCCAGCAGCACGAATCAACAAACCTCATGTAAATTCCTAGATTTTTTGCAGGTCGGAGGCATCCGCACGTGGGAAGCCACCAACCGCAATCGGTCCCTAAAGATTTGGATAATGGTTGTAATAATAATAATCGGTAGAAATAATTGTATACCTACAAAAATAAATCCTCTTTTTTTTTAAAAAAAACAGATCTCGCCAAAAGATTTACCTAGAAAGAAAGGTGAAAAACAATCTGTGTACTTAAGAGTACTTTCTCAAGATTTTACTAAAGAGGAAATAGTGCCAGTGTCTTACCACAATGGATTACTCTTCGTCCAGACTGACAAACCTGTTTACACTCCTGATCAGTCAGGTACCAGTCTTAATCTTAATTTTTCTTCTGCAAGATTCTCCCCTCAGCCAGACAAATTTTACATTATACAGGTAATCAAGGGATATGGAGATTGGGCAGGAAAGCGGATTTGAGATCGAAGATCAGCCATAATCTTATTGAATGGTGGAGCAGGCTCGAGGACCATATGGCCTGCTCCTAACGTTAGAAATCAGGGGTTCAAAATGTATAAAACTGACATGAAGAATGAAGAATGCTGCCTTTAAATCGTTGTTTTGAACTGGAGATGAAACGTCTCCTCAGGCTAGTATTAGATGCTTAGGAATGCTAATGTTTTGGTACCCTGCTGAGATGTTATAGCATTCTGCACTATGACAATCTTTATCTGTTGTTTTCAAGTTAAGACTTCAACTTTGTTTAAGACAATTTGTTATAGAAAGACTTAGGACTAGACTTTCCATCGGGTTCACCCAGCTACCATCCAGTTACCACCCATTTAACTGCTAAGATTTAGTTTAACACCCATATTTGATTAAAAATGGAAAATAACGCCCAATTATCGCCGCCGTAACTTTTGGCATGCAGTTAATGGCGAGAAATAGCTGAACCGTCCACCCATAATTTTTTTTAAAATTATGATGTCATCAGTAATGCACCACCCTGAAGACTGTTTATAATGGAAACTAAGGCCCAAATACCTCCCGGAATATCGGCGAGCGTTACTTTCGGCATCTCACCCATATACCGTCCAAATGATCGCTCGCCCAAAAAGACGCTCAAAAAAAGCTGCACTCATCTGACCTTAACCCAGCGGTATGGACACCATTTTGTAATTCGGAGGACTCTTCATAAAAGTCTGCTTCAAGTTCATGGGAGCTTTTAAGGTGGTTTTAAAATCTCTTGACTAACATCTAATCTTATTGTGGTGAATTTTGATTTTTTATTGAGTTTTTAGAGGACAATTTAATAATTTTCAATACAAAGAAATGGCAGACCAATTGAACAAGTACTTTGGTTCAGTATTCACTAAGGAGGACACAAACAACCTTCAGGATATAAAAGTGGTCAGAGGGTCGAGTAAGAAGGAGGAACTGAGGGAAATCTTTATTAGTCGGGAAATTGTGTTGGGGAAATTGATGGGATTGAAGGCCGATAAATCCCCAGGGCCTGATGGACTGCATCCCAGAGTACTTAAGGAGGTGGCCTTGGAAATAGCGGATGCATTGACAGTCATTTTCCAACATTCCATTGACTCTGGATCAGTTCCTATGGAGTGGAGGGTAGCCAATGTAACCCCACTTTTTAAAAAAGGAGGGAGAGAGAAAGCAGGGAATTATAGACCGGTCAGCCTGACCTCAGTAGTGGGTAAAATGATGGAATCAATTATTAAGGATGTCATAGCAGCGCATTTGGAAAATGGTGACATGATAGGTCCAAGTCAGCATGGATTTGTGAAAGGGAGATCATGCTTGACAAATCTTCTGGAATTTTTTGAGGATGTTTCCAATAAAGTGGACAAAGGAGTACCAGTTGATGTGGTATATTTGGACTTTCAGAAGGCTTTCGACAAGGTCCCACACAGGAGATTATTGTGCAAAGTTAAAGCACATGGGATTGGGGGTAGTGTGCTGACGTGGATTGAGAACTGGTTGTCAGACAGGAAGCAAAGAGTAGGAGTAAATGGGTACTTTTCGGAATGGCAGGCAGTGACTAGTGGGGTACCGCAGGGTTCTGTGCTGGGGCCCCAGCTGTTTACATTGTACATTAATGATTTAGACGAGGGGATTAAATGTAGTATCTCCAAATTTGCGGATGACACTAAGTTGGGTGGCAGTGTGAGCTGCGAGGAGGATGCTATGAGGCTACAGAGTGACTTGGATAGGTTAGGTGAGTGGGCAAATGCGTGGCAGATGAAGTATAATGTGGATAAATGTGAGGTTATCCACTTTGGTGGTAAAAACAGAGAGACAGACTATTATCTGAATGGTGACAGATTAGGAAAAGGGAAGGTGCAACGAGACCTGGGTGTCATGGTACATCAGTCATTGAAGGTTGGCATGCAGGTACAGCAGGCGGTTAAGAAAGCAAATGGCATGTTGGCCTTCATAGCGAGGGGATTTGAGTACAGGGGCAGGGAGGTGTTGCTACAGTTGTACAGGGCCTTGATGAGGCCACACCTGGAGTATTGTGTACAGTTTTGGTCTCCTAACTTGAGGAAGGACATTCTTGCTATTGAGGGAGTGCAGCGAAGATTCACCAGACTGATTCCCGGGATGGTGGGACTGACCTATCAAGAAAGACTGGATCAACTGGGCTTGTATTCACTGGAGTTCAGAAGAGTGAGAGGGGACCTCATAGAAGCGTTTAAAATTCTGACGGGTTTGGACAGGTTGGATGCAGGAAGAATGTTCCCAATGTTGGGGAAGTCCAGAACCAGGGGTCACAGTCTAAGGATAAGGGGTAAGCCATTTAGGACCGAGATAAGGAGAAACTTCTTCACCCAGAGAGTGGTGAACCTGTGGAATTCTCTACCACAGAAAGTAGTTGAGGCCAATTCACTAAATATATTCAAAAGGGAGTTAGATGAAGTCCTTACTACTCGGGGGATCAAGGGGTATGGCGTGAAAGCAGGAAGGGGGTACTGAAGTTTCATGTTCAGCCATGAACTCGTTGAATGGCGGTGCAGGCTGGAAGGGCTGAATGGCCTGCTCCTGCACCTATTTTCTATGTTTCTATGTTTCTATATAAATAGGGCATTTAGTAATAGTAATTTCTCAGCCAGTATTGATGACTACTCACATGCTGCAGACTAGCGATGGGAGAAGGTTCATTGAAGAGCATTATGTGCCCAATCAAAGAGGTGGCAGACTGTTGAGGAGGAGGAGACCTTACAGGGATAAGTGGTCATTCTTGGACTTGTCCAATAACATATTCCTTAGGAGGCTGCGCTTCAGTGGGATACGCCAGCTCATTAAGGGAGATCTGCAGCCTAACAGCACATCAGGATCGCACTGTCCGTTGAGGTCAAGGTTACTGCAACACTTTCCTTCTACGCATCGGGCTCCTTTCAGGCCTCAGCTGGCGACATTTGTGGTACCTCTCAGCACGCCACACATTGCTGCATTCGACAGGTGACTGAAGCCCTTTATGCACGTAGGATGGACTTTATAAGCTTCCCTATGGCCAGGGAGGCACAGACTGAGAGGCCTTTGGGTTTCTTGAGAATAGCAAACTTCCCCAAGGTGCAGTGAGCAGTAGACTGTACGCAGATTGCCCTGCAAGCATCTTTTCAGGATGCAGAGGTTTCGGAACCAAAAGGGATTCCACTCATTGAATGTGCAACTTGCTGTCGACCACAAGCAAATAATCATGGCAGTAAATGCAAATTTTCTGGGGAGGTACCATGATGCGCACATCTTGCATGAGAGCACTGTCTCAGACCTGTTTAAGAATCAGCCACAAGATCACGGATGGATGCTGGGGGATAAAGGATATGGCCTTGCTAGCTGGCTGATAACTCCCCTGTGTAAGACCCAGACAGAAGCCGAGAAGCGCTACAACGAAAGCCACATAGCTATATGCAATATCGTCAAAAAGACAATAGGAGTGCTTAAACAGCCCTTCAGATGCCTGAACCACTCAGGAGGCGACTTACAATACCACCCTGAGCAGGTCACTCAGTTCATTGTGGTGTGCTGCATGTTGAACAGGAGGGGACAAGAATTGCCAGATGGGGCTGCCGGTCCACCTCAGGAGAGAGGAGAGGCGAAGAGGACGAGGAGGGGGTGGACAAAGAGGACAATCAGCCTGGCATTGAAACCATGCCTCCACCCCACCCTAGACCGCAGAAAAAGCCCCATGGTAGTTATGCAGCTGCAAGACTGTTGCATCAGCAGCTCATAAATGATCGCTTTGCGTTACGTTGGTGACAGTTACAGTTACAGTTGTGTTACGTTAAGTTTCATCTTTGCCTTTCCTGGCCTGGCCTCGCCAGTGTTTGCAAACTTAACGTTGCTGCTATTGGGAGACACTGCACAACAATGTTAAGTTAAATTGAAAAAAATGAATGCATAGAAAATTTTTAAACAAATGTTTTTTACAACAAACATCCATGTACCTCCCACACCCACCCCAACAGTGAAAATTTTTAAAATGACAAATAACAACAATAATAAAAACAACAATATACTTTAAAAAATAATTATAAATATAACAAACACCCTGCCACCCACCCGTCCACAAATTTTTTAACAACAATAATAATAATCTCCACCCTCCCTACCTGCTGCCACGCCTCTCCTTTCCTTTACCCCACCTCTTCCCCTTGTACAATCTCCAAGCCGCCTTGTAGCTGGGCACCTCGAGCGCTGCTGTTGTGTGGAGCGTGACGGCAGATTCAAAGATGGGGCTGGAGATGGAGAGGATGTTAAAGAAACGTCCTCAGAGTCAGAAGCAAGAGCTTCCTCCTGACTCGCATGTGTCGGTGGCAATGGCGGTTCGGCACCTTGGGGTGCAGTGCCGTATTTCGGGACCACTGGTTGCCATCTGGCATCCATGGACTCAGCTATTCTCTCCATCACCGCTACCATCCGCGACATCGCCTGTGAGGCTATCGCGGTCAGAGCGGCAACGTGGCCAGTTAACCCGCCCATTGCCTGGAGGAGCTCTCGGCCTATGTCGACGTTTGTCCTGGACAGTTCCACCATGTCCATACTTACATCTGCTGGTCTCGGAGCAGTGCGACCTCACCGAACCAACCTCCGCAGGGTCGACACAGGCATGGAACCACTCGGGGTGCCCTGCTGCAAGGAGCTTAGCCCCGCTGCTTCCTCGGTGGATGAGGACGTGGCCATAGGAACGCACGATGACATCCCTGCAGGCTCCTCCTCCACCTCCGCACTATCCTCGGTGGATAGGAGCACCTGTAAAAGGACAGGAGAGACTCTTGCCTCCTTGCCTCCAGAGACAACTGGGGGAACCTGCAGAACTATGAGAACCTGAGGAGCCTGCGAAGGCTGACAAGCCTGGGACACCTGGAGAGCCTGTGAGGCCTGGTGACCTAGAAAACATAAATTAGGTAGTAGAAGAGAAGGGGATACTAGAGTCACATGAGAATGCTTACGCTACGCAGGCATATCTACGAGGAACAACAATACTGCTATAAATATAAATATCAATGACAGACGTCGCATATAATTATCATGATAGTACAGAATCTGCATACAATACAATGATATTTCATGATCCCACCATTAATTACATAACATTACATCAATCATATGTTGTACTGAAATGGCATTAAATTACTTTAAATCCACAATGGTTTGTACATTACTCACATGGCACAAGAACAGGTTCAGCACCACCAGGGGTGGCCGACCGATTGTGGACCCCCACTAAGGCCAACGCCCGGCCCTCAAGGTCCGTCAATTAGATTTGCCGGTCCTCCCCCAGTATGCCTCTGTTCCGCCCTATTCTTCGAAAGTTTCTTCTGCAAGGGTGACAAGAGCATGGCACAAGATCATTGCCTAGGTACTATAACAGATATGACAGATATCAGATTACTGACAGATATCAGATTATTATTACTATTACACAACACAGCACAACACATAGACAATCCCCAATTAGTCATCGCCCATGCTATTCATCATTAACGTTATCGTTATATACTAATACACTTGATATGCAATTGAATGCATGGTTATATCTATGGTCTGAGAATAACGTTAATAAGATTGAGGTTAGGAAACATCGCATGACACCAAGATTACCAGCCTAACTACAATCCAGTAGATCTACATTTGAATTAATCATTGCATCATTACAATTTATTTAATAAATGTAATAGTTTGCCGGAACCAACGAGGTCGTTCCAGCGCTTGCGGCACTGGTTAGGCTCTTTCACCTCATGCGTTGTCGAAGACACCTCTTTGGCGATCTCATACCAGATTCTTTGGTACACCCTGGGGGTTGGTTTCCCATGAACACCCCGGGTCAATTGGGCCCAACGATTTTCCACCTCAGCGACCAGGGCAGCATTGGCCTCCTCGGTAAAGCGCTTGGCGTGCCTTCGTCCGTCCATCTCCTCACCCACCTCCTCCACCTCTACATCATTCATTACTTCATCAATATTCTCCATTTCAAAAATAAGCCACTAATGCAATATTTCTAACAAATACTATCAAATGCTCCACACCTGCTTCTCAAATCAACTCCTCTCTCTCTCTGTCTGTCTCGCTGTCGCTTTCTGTTTCTCTTCTGCACACGTGCAGATGACCTCCCAAATCGCGGGAAAAGCCCGTTGCTATGGACGCCGGCCTTGCATGATGGAATAAATCGCTAACACCCATTTCGCATCGCTATGGCTAACGCCCAAATAAAAAAATAGAAACTAGCGGATTTTAAAATGGTCGATATTCTGGCGATCACAAAAAAAATATTATCACTAACGCCAGAAATATGGCCCATTTTTGGGTGATCTGGATAACAATGCAAAGTCTAGCCTTTAGAATGGATAGAAGTTGTGAGAGTTAAAGTGAACAAGTTGCTACATCGTAAAGGAGATAACGACTCTGAAACGAGCAGTTTTCTGGTTTGAGCTTCAGGATTGTACCCGAGAGAATAGGGACAAGAGAGATGGAATGATTTCCACAGGAAGAAACCCTGGGAAAGTATAAACAAGTTATGTGACCAAAATCTTTATGGAGGATTCTTGATTCAGAATCGAAACGGCATTGGATAGCAAGTTTTAGGGAAACCTCCATAGGTCAAAAGGTCTTGTCAATATTCCATGTCAGGCCCACCCCTAAAAAGAGAATAAAAATAGCTTCCTTGAGTTTGTCCTCGCAAACAGTGTGAAGCGAGAGCGAAACAGAAGTTGGACTGGTTGAATGCTCTTTGAGCGATCCCCATGCTTTACCGAAGGAAGTTCTTGCCAAAGAGAAGGAGGCTGCAGGTCAGAGAACAGCTCACATGCGGCAGCCATTTGTCCAATCGGATCGCTATCAACTATTTATCACAGTCGTATGTTTTTGCTGTATAACTAATGTGTTATATTCTGTCTTAAACTCTGATTAAACTTAATATACCCACCAGATTGGTTTACAGTCGATCCTGATTATTAAAGTAACCAGAGATAGCCTTAAACGTGGCTATTTCTAACACTAATCCTTACAGTTGAACCTCTCGCTTTGCTTAGTTATATTCATATTCAACAGTCAATTCCTGCCCATAAGATCTGGGAGGCAGTTTTTCGTTTTCGTTGCCTGGGCAATAGTCTACTGGGATGGATCGCGCACCCTTTATACAGCCTGCCTGATTTTCATTCTGTTGATTTCAGATGGATACAAGTGGGCTTCACCGGGAGGGTGGAGGCACAGTAGGGGGGCAGGTAGAGGCGAGGTGGGGGTTACAGGCCAGGGAAACAGTCTGACCCCTAGAGAAAAGGTGATGTGCAGGCGCTAGGTTTTCCAGCGGCATGAGGCAGGCAGGCGCCAGCGATGTGCCCGTAGTGGCACAGGCACCCAACATTAAGTGGGGTCAATGTAGAAGGGCACCGCTGGGTGCAATGCTAGTATAATCACCGGTCTTGTAGTCTTGAGGTCATGGGGCTAGAATTTCCACTTTTGAGCTTAGCGCCCAAAAATGGGCATTATTTCCGGCGTGGGCGTTAAAAAAGGGTTTTCAGATCGCCGGCTTCTCGCCCATTCACAAAACACCTAGTTTACATTTTTGAAAATGGGCGTTACCGCGAACGATATCAAATGGGCGGTCGCGTTAAATTTTTCTGACCTTCTGCCATAAAGTGTGGCCGCCCTTAGCAACGGCATGGCAACGCTCCATTCCCATGATTCTGGAGGTCAAGGGTCACCATGACATGCGCAGAAGAGGAGACAGAGAGAGAGGGAGCTCAGAGGGACTGAAAGCGTTATGTGGCTGTGGTGTGTGCTCGTTTGGCTGTTGTGGGAGGAACGACGGAGATTTACCAGCAGCAAAAAGCTCACTAAGCACCAAGAACATAGTTGGCACCGAGTTTTTGTCCAACAAATAAGATATAACATGGAAAGGCTGGAAAAGGCCCTGGAGCTGGTAGCCAGGAACACTGGTGGTAGAGGGCTCCCAGTGGTCCCGGAGCACTGCACCGCACCCCAAGGTGACGCACCCCCATTGCCAACCACACGAGAGCCAGCAGCAACATCTTGCATATAGCTCGGAGCACGCTCCCACCTCGGGACCGTTCTCTCCCGTACCCATCCAAGCAGCGCTTCGGCCGTGTCCCCCCCCTCCCCCGCAAAGAAGCATCACCTGAGGACCTCCTCGACCAGATGGCTTGGAGTCAGGAGGGGAAGGGGAAGAGGTCGAGGTGGGGAGGAGAAGCGCCGGGGGGGGGGGGGGGGCGGGGAGGGGAAGGGTTGGTGTTTACAGAAATACTGATGATTTCAGACAAATGTTCGGTTTAAATGTTTTTTATTTAACAAAACCTTGCAGCACAATGGCTCACGCTGGTGATTCCTTAACATCAAAGGGTATAATCACACTTAACTTCAATGAACTTAAACTTTAACTGTCACCAAGGTGATGCCCACCATTGATGTATGACCTGCACACCCAACGGTGTGTCAGCCTTGTAAATAACACCAACATTCTTTCAGGCAAAGCAATCATTGATGAGCTCCTGACGTAAGACCTTTGCAGCTATTATACCACCATGGGCCCTTTCATGGGTCTACAGGGGGGTGGGGGCACAGCTTCAGCATCAGCCTGATTGTCTGGCCCGATGTCAGCGTCTGCTTCCTCGTCCTCCTCTTCGTCTCTCTGGTGAGGTGAACTGTCAGGCTCATCAGGCAATTCTTGTCCCCTCCTGATAGCCAAGTTGTGCAGCATGGAGCACACCACCACGAATTGAGCTACCTGCTCAGGGTGGTATTGGAGGTCGCCTCCTGAGTGGTCCAGGCATCTGAAGAACTGCTTCAGCACTCCAATGGTTTTCTCAACGATATTGCGAGTTGCTCTGTGGCTCTCGTTGTATCGCCTCTCGGCCTCAATGTGGGTGTCATGCAGGGGGGGTCATCAGCCAGGTGACTTTGTCCCCAAACATCCAGCATTGACCTTGTGGCTCATTATTAAAAAAAGGCAGATACAGTGCTCTCACGCAGGATGTGCGCATCATGGATGCTGCCCGGAAATTGAGCATTCACAGCCAGTATAATTTGCTGGTGGTCAACAACCAGCTGGACATTCAGGGAGTGGAATCCCTTGCGGTTCCTGAAACCCTCAGCATCCTGAAAAGGTGCCCGCATCGTGATGTGCGTACAGTCTATTGCTCCATGCACCTTAGGGAAGTTTGCAATTCTAGAGAAACCTAGAGTCCTTTCACTCTGTGCCTCCCTGGTCATAGGGAAGCTGATCAAGTCCCTCCTGCGTGTGTACAGGGCTTCAGTGACCTGTCTAATGCAGCAATGTGTGGCATGCTGAGAAAGTCCACAAATGTCGCCAGCTGTGGCCTGAAAAGAACCCGAGGCATAGAACGACAGTGCCGCGGTGACTTTGACCTCGACAGACAGTGCAGTTCTGATGGTGCTGGCAGGCTGCAGATTTGCCCTTATCAGCTGGCATACCTCAGTGATAACCTCTTTGTGGAAGCGCAGTCTCCAAAGGCAAGTGGTGTCGGGCAAGTCGAGGTAAGAATGCTTCTCCTTGTACTTGAGGGGGGTGTAACGTCTGGTCCTCCTCATTTGTCTGTCACTTCATTCATTGGGCACATAATGCAGTGCAGCGTTCCTTCAGCAATGTCGAGTCTGCTGCATGTATTTGGTCACCAAGAGAGGGTGAGAAAGGACGGGCCCCATTGCAGCAGTTCTCTGTTTTCCACCGATTGCACACAAACAAGGAATGTCCCGACGAACACACCTCTTCAATGCCAATCGGTCACAGTGTGGTCAAGATGTTTTTAGAGATGTTCACATCAACTCCAACGACTTGCAGAGTACATCCGAACTCCGTCGAGGTTGACGCACAGCAGCTTTTTAAAGGACGCGACATATGATCTACAACATGGCGTCCATAACGCTGTGATTCATCCCAGTTAGTTCCACTTTTTGTGGACGGTTTTTTGAGCGAGCGATATTGTGGGCGAAGTGTGTGCGAGGTGGTGAAATTGACGATGGGCGATCTCCATGGTCGCTAGTTTGGGTGAATGTGCTCCTTACGACAAAAAAACAGTCGCCGGGCGATAATATTGAATCTCAGCGTTAATTCCATGCAGAAAGTAACCCTAGGCGATATTATGGGGGTTAAAAGCGCCCAACCTGTTGATTCCGCCCCAAAAAAGTGGGCGGGCAGTAATATTTATTCTTGGTGTTAAGCACATGGTAACGCTCGGCAATAAGTTTCCGAAAAATGCCCGCCAGTTTCCATTTTGTGCCAAAATGGGCGATATATGGGCATTATACGTCATTTCAATGGTAAACTGGGCGTTAAGTGGGCGTTAAGCAGGCAAAAAAAGTGGAGGTTCTAGCACATGGTTCCTACTCACTGCAGAGACCTTAGGATGAGCACAAGAAAGAGAGTGAAGAATCTTGGCAGTGGAACCAGAGAAGATTTCATACTATACAGCAATAGTTAAACTTGAACAGTGCAATCTCATTATATTCGTTTGTTTTTATTTTAATATTTTTCTGGTCTTTTTATCTGTAGTGAAATTTCGAATTTATTCTCTGAATGAAGATCTCAAACCCGCCAAAAGACCAGTTGCCGTTACTTTTAAGGTGAGTTCTTTAAATTTAGAGAATAGCTACAGAATTGGTGTTCAGTTAAATATTTATGATTGTAAAATTTGAATCTTATACCAAAATGTAACATAAGAGCAGCATATATCTGACATAAAAGTAAGTGTAAAGCTGCTAATTTGAAGCATCATTGCGGAAAGGGTGGCCTGGTGGGAAGAATGTTGCTGTACCAGGATATTTTGAAACTCTGCTTTACTTTATAAACACTTTATTATAAAGTTGCCTCTTATAAAGCATTTTATGGAAAATCATCTGAATCTTAAAGTAAAATGAAAATAAAACAATTGTGTTTGTTCTTTAAATAAGGATCCAGAAGGAGTAAAAGTGGACTATATTGAATACGAAGATGTCACTGGAATAGTCTCAGCACCTGACTTCAAGATTCCATCTAATCCCAAGTAAATTGCTAATGTTACCGCTGTTAAGCAAAATAGAGAAGATACAGTTTAAGTGTTATGTATTTAACCCTTTATAACCTGCATCACACCTGACCACCAGAGGGCCCACCTATTGGAGTCCCAAGGGATCCCAGCATCCCTTTAGAACACAGTATATAAGCAGGCCACCCACGAGGTACCTGCACTCTGGAATCGTAATAAAGGAGCGAAGGTCACACTTGCTCATTACACACAGTACTCAGTCTCACCATTTATTATGAGTGTAACAATTGGTGAAGAGGTAACGAACAACCGCGCAAAAATGCAAAGAACAGTCAGCATCCTGGAGAAGTTCTCAGAAGGGGACGATTGAGAGGCCTTCATGGAGAGACTCAACCAATGTGGCCAACGAGCTGGAAGGGGACGAGAACGCCACCAAATGAAGGGCGATCCTCCTAACTGTCTGTGGGGCAACAACCTATGGCCTCATGAAGAATCTCCTGGCCCTGGCAAAACCACAGAGAAATCCTACGAAGAATTGTGCATGCTGCTCCGGGAGCACCTAAATCCTAAGGAAAGCGTTTTGATGGCGAGATATCGGTTCTACACGTGTCAACGATCAGAGGGCCAGCAAGTGGCGAGCTATGTCACCGAACTAAGGCGCCTCGCAGGACATTGTGAATTTGAGGGATTCCTAGAACAAATGCTCAGAGACTTTTTTGTACTGGGCATCGGATATGAGACAATCCTTCGCAAACTGTTGACTGTAGAAACTCTGAATCTGAGCAAAGCCATAACAATAGCCCAGACATTTATGTACACCAGCGACAAAACCAAGCAGATTTCGCAGAACAAAGAAATTTCGGCCGTACCGTGCATAAAGTAATGTAGGTTTTGTAAAGTCCTGTCCCTGCAGTGCAGACTCACACGAGGCACATGCTGAAGTCAAGGTCACCTTTATTACACAGCTCTCGAATGCCTCACTTGCCTGAGACCTGTGCTTATATACCTGTCTGGGACAGGTATCCTGTGTCTCCTGCAAGTGCACCCCTGGTGGTAAGGTAAGCTTGTGGTTACAGGTCATCTCTAGTTAGTCATGTACAGCATGGTAAGATACAGTTATGTACAGTAGTGTGAGATACATGACATCACCCTCCCCCAAGGTCTTATTGTCTTTATAGTTCAGTCTCTCAGGTGGTCTACGTTCTCGCGTGGAGCGTCTTAGTTGTGGTTCAGTTGTTTGCCTTGGTGCCTGTTTTTCTTTCGGTGTGATTGCTGGGATCTCGCCTGGGCTGTCTGTTTCGTTCAGTATGATTGTTGGTGTCTCGTCTGGGCTGTCTGTTGGGATTGCCCTTTCCTCAGGTTGTTCCCTCTGTCTGTCCACCAGGTGTGGTGTGAGTTCCACATTGTAGTCTGCTTCTGGTTCAGCAGTGTTGTTGGTAAATCTGCTTTTGACTTGGTCTACATGCCTCTGGCAGGTTTGGCCATTGTCCATTTGTACCACCAGTAGCCTGTTTCCTTCCTTGTCTGTTACTGTCCCTGCAAGCCATTTGGGACCCATGCCATAGTTTAGCACAAACACTTTATCCCCTGTCTCATTCCACCTCCCCCTCGAATTTCGGTCATGGTACTCAGTTAACTTATGGCGCTTTGCCTCAACGATTTCATGCATGTCTGGGAGGATTAATGAGAGCATTGTCTTTAAGGTCCATTTCATCAATAGTTGCGCAGGGGTATCTCTAGTCAATGAATGCGAACGAGATCTGTATGCCAGCAGCAGTCGCGACAGGTGGCCCTGTAGCGTGGGACCTTGGATTTTGAGCATGCCTTGTTTAATGATCTGTACTGCTCGCTCCGCCTGGCCGTTGGAGGCCGGCTTGAACAGTGCCGTCCTACCATGATTTATGCCGTGGTCACTCATAAAATCTTGGAATTCTGCGCTGGTGAAGCACGGACCATTATCACTGACCAATATGTCAGGAATTCCGTGCATTGCGAACATGGTTCCAAGGCTCTCCACAGTGGTGGAGGTGGTGCTCGAGTTTAAAATGGTGCATTCGATCCACTTTGAAAATGCATCGACGACTACGAGGAACATTTTGCCCATGAATGGGCCCGCATTATCTACATGCACCCGCGACCATGGTTTGGTGGGCCAGGGCCAAGGGCTCAGGGGGGGCATTACTGAGTTGGGCACAAATGGTGCACCGTCGGACGCAGAGCTCCAAGTCCACGTCAATGCCAGGCCACCAGACGTGGGATCTGGCTATGGCCTTCATGAGAACGATCCCCGGGTGCTCGCAGTGGAGCTCCCTGACAAATGCCTCTCTGCCTCGCAGAGGCATAACTACTCGGTTGCCCCACATCAGGCAGTCTGCTTGTAGTGACAGCTCATGCATGCGCCTATGGAAAGGTTTGATCTCCTCGGGACAGGCATCGCGATCCTCTGCCCAGTCACCAGGCCCAGACTGACATATCAAGAAAGACTGGATCAACTGGGCTTGTATTCACTGGAGTTCAGAAGAATGAGAGGGGATCTCATAGAAACATTTAAAATTCTGATGGGTTTAGACAGGTTAGATGCAGTAAGAATGTTCCCAATGTTGAGGAAGTCCAGAACCAGGGGTCACAGTCTAAGGATAAGGGGTAAGCCATTTAGAACGAGACGAGGAGAAACTTCTTCACCCAGAGAGTGGTGAACCTGTGGAATTCTCTACCACAGAAAGTTGTTGAGGCCAATTCACTAAATATATTCAAAAAGGAGTTAGATGTAGTTCTTACTACTAGGGGGATCAAGGGGTATGGCGAGAAAGCAGGAATGGGGTACTGAAGTTGCATGTTCAGCCATCAACTCATTGAATGGCAGTGCAGGCTCGAAGGGCCGAATGGCCTACTCCTGCACCTATTTTCTATGTTTCTATGTTTCTAAGACACTAGGGATAATGTGGGGTCGCTGGTCGTCCAGGCTCTGATTTGGCGAGCCGTCATGGGCGAACCTGTGGACTCAAAGGCATTGATCGCCATGACTATCTCACAGTCCTGTTCATCAGACCCTTCCGTGGTCGCCAGGGATAGCCTGCTAAGCGTGTCGGCACAGTTGTCTGTGCATGGTCTGTGTCTTATGGTGTAATCGTAAGAGGCCAGCATGAGTGCCCACCGTTCAATGCGCGCCGAGGCGTTGACGTTTATTGCCTTGCTCTCGGATAGTAGGGACGTGAGGGGCTTGTGGTCGGTTTCTAACGCGAACTTGGCCCCGAAAAGGTATTGGTGCATCTTTTTGACACCGTACACGCACGCAAGCGCCTCTTTCTCCACCATTCCGTACCCGCGCTCCGCCCGTGAAAGTGACTTGGAGGCATAAGCTATGGGTTGTAATTTACCTGCACTATTGAGATGTTGTAAAACGCACCCGGCCCCGTACGCTGACGTATCACATGTAAGAACTAGCTTTTTATCTGGATCATAGAAAGCCAAAACACTGTTGGAACACAGAAGGTTGCGTGCCTTATTGAAGGCGCGTTCCTGGGAGAGGCTCCAGCAGTGTGCTTAAGTTCTGCATAAAGTTCCCAAAGTAAATGAGTAGCCCAAGAAAGGCGCGCAGTTCTGAGACATTCCGGGGCCTGGGTGCCAGGCGAATTGCTTCGGTTTTGGACTCAGTTAGGCGGATTCCATCAGCGGCAATCCTTCTATCCAAAAATTCAATCTCGGGCGCGAGAAACAGGCACTTGGATTTCTTAACTCTTAGGCCGACCCGATCCAACCGCGTTTGTACTTCCTCCAAATTGCGGAGATGGTAGTTGGTGTCCCTACCCGTGATAAGTATGTTGTCTTAAAATACAACCGTCCCCGGGATGGACTTGAGCAGACTCTCCATGTTGCGCTGGAATATAGCAGCTGCTGACCTGATGCCGAATGTGCATCGATTGTACATGAAAAGGCCTCGATGTGTGTCGATGGTGGTGAGTAGCTTGGATTCCTCGGTCAATTCTTGCGTCATATACGCCGATGGGGGATCTAGTTTTGAGAAGTTTTCCTCCAACCAATGTGGCAAATAAGTCCTCCGCTCTGGGCAGCGGGTTTTGATCCTGTAGGGAGACTCTGCTTATGGTAGATTTGTAATCCCCTCAGATTCGTACGGATCCATCAGGCTTCATGACTAGGACGATGGGACTTGCCCAGTTGCTAAATTCCACAGGTGAGATAATGCCTTCCCGCAGAAGCCTGTCCAGTTCATGTTCAATCTTTGCCCTCATCACATAGGGCACAGCTCTAGCCTTGTGATGGACCGGTCTAGCATCCTGTGTGATGTAGATTTTGACTTTAGCCCCTTTGAAGGTGCCCACACCTGGCTGAAAGAGATGTTGAAATCGACTTAGAATTGTTGAGCAGGAGGTCCGTTCCTGTGACGACATGGCGTGAACATCATCCCATTTCCAATTTAGTTTTGCCAGCCAGCTTCTCCCCAGCAGTGCTGGGAGATCTCCAGGGACAATCCACAGGGGAAGTCGGTTCACTGTCCCTTTGTGTGTGACTGAGAGCATGGCGCTGCCAAGGACTGGGATGATTTCTTTGGTATAGGTCCTTAGTTTGGTGTCGACTCTTGTGGGCTTTGGTCTGTCTCTTTTGTGCGGCCACAGCTGTTCAAATTGTTGAGCGCTCATGAGAGATTGACTCGCTCCCGTATCCAGCTCCATGTTGACAGGTATCCCGTTGAGTAGGACCCTCATCATTATTGGAGGCATCTTGTTGTAAGAGCAGTGGCCATTGATCATGTTGACCCGCTGTACCTCGGTGTCCCGGGTACTGTCCCCACCGTCCGCTTTCTGACCCTTCCGATTCGTATACCAGCCGAGCTGCCGTTTTTCTGCACATGCAGGCCAGATGCCCTGTATAGTCGCAGTTTCTGCAAACAGCATGCTGAAATCGACACCCCCTTGATGAGTGCCTTCCCCCACATCTCCAGCACAGACCAATTCCATTGTTTCCAAAGGATGAGCTGCATCTGGCTGATCTCTCTTGAGCTTCTCTCAGTCTGTAGTTGATTGCTCGCATTGTGGGTTGATGAGGTTGAATGGCCGTTCATGTGGCCCTTGATGGCTTCTGGCGCCACTGCCTGCTGTTGAGAGCCTGCTCTCCTGCCTTTGTCTGTGTGTGGGGGTAGCGGCTTGTTTCACGCTGTGAACCCCTTGTTCCGATGTTTCGTTAGTTGTCGTACCCGCAGTGTAGATCAACCTTGTTTCTTCTTCTCCTGCCAAGAATGTCTGTGCAACCAGTGCTGCTGCCTCTAGGGTCAAGTTCTTGGTCTCTATAAGCTTTCGGAATATGCCTGCGTGGCCTATTCCTTCAATAAAAAAGTCTCTCCGTACTTCTCTCCTTAGTTCATCGGAGAACTCACATAAGCTAGCCAGCCTCCGAAGTTCCGCCACGAAGTCGGGTATGATCTGGCCCACACAGCGTCTGTAGTTGTAGAACCTGTGTCTGGCCATGTGTAGGCTGCTCGCTGGCTTCAGGTGGTTTCTTACCAGTGTGCTCAACTCTTCAAACGACTTGCTTGCTGGTTTCTCGGGTGCCAGCAGGTCCTTCATTAAGGCGTATGTTTTCGAGCCACAGCTGGTCAAGAGATGGGCTCTTCTCTTGCCTGCCTTATCGTCGCCTAACCAGTCTTTGGTTACAAAGCTTTGCTGGAGTCTTTCTATAAAGTCCTCCCAATTATCTCCAGCATTGTATTTTTCATCTGAGCCTTTGGTCGCCATTCTGTGGATTCTGTAATCCCGTAACCCGTCGCCACTGTAAAGTCCTGTCCCTGCAGTACAGACTCACTCAGGACCTGCACCTTTATTACACAGCTCTCGAATGCCTCACTTGCCTGAGACCTGTGCTTATATATCTGTCTGGGACAGGTATTCAGTATCTCTTGCAAGTGCACCCCTGGTGGTAAGGTAAGCTTGTGGTTACAGGTCATCTCTAGTTACAGTCATGTATAGCATGGTAAGATACAGTTATGTACAGTAGTGTGAGATACATGACAGGTTTTGAGCAGAAATGTACATGGCAGAACATGTTGTGGCCCGACCTCAATTGACCCAGAGTCCGCCATCATCTGTTAATGCGAGGCAGTTAACACCCTGTTGGCGCTCTGGAGGTGATCATCGGCCCCATCAATGCCGCTTTAAGTACTATGCGTGCAATAGTTGCAGAACAATGGGACACCTCCAACGAATGTGCAGGCGAGCTGCAAACCACCACGTTGCAGAGGAAGATCGATCCTCACTTTGATTGCTTTCTTGATGCCATCAAACTTCTTCCTCACAACGTCCCATATTTAGAGATAGTGGACCAGACTGAATTGGAAACTCGTACTGAGGAGGCAGAAGTGTACAGGGTACACACGTTCACGACGAAATGTCCACCAATAATGTTGAAACTGAACGGCATTCCAGTATCTATGAAGCTGGACATGGGGGCAAGTCAGTCCATAATGAGTAAAAAGGCCTTTGACAGGCTGTGGGGAAAGAAGGCACACAGGCCCAAGCTCAGCCCCATTCACAGCAAACTAAGGACTTACACCAAAGAACTAATCCTTGTAATTGGCAGCGCAGAAGTCAAAGTCTCCTATGATGGAGCAGTACATGAGCTCCCTCTATGGATTGTGCCAGGGGATGGCCCCACGTTGTTTGGCAGAAGCTGGCTGGGGAAAATCCGCTGGAACTGGGACGACATCCGAGCACTTTCGTCCGTCGACGACACCTCATGCACCCAGGTTCTAAGCAAGTTCCCATCGTTATTCGAGCCAGGCATTGGAAGCTTCTTGGGGGTGAAAGTGCAGATCCATTTGGTTCCCGGTATGCCACCCATCCACCACAAGGCTAGGGCGGTACCGTACACAATGCGTGAAAAAGTGGAAATCGAGCTGGACAGGCTGCAACGCGAAGGCATCATTACGCCGGTGAAGTTCAATGACTGGGCCAGTCCGATTGTCCTGGTACTCAAGGAGGACGGTACGGTTAGAATTTGTGGGGACTATAAAGTAACGATTAACCGTTTTTCACTGCAGGACCAGTACCCACTACCCAAGGCAGACGACCTATTTGCGACCCTGGCTGGAGGGAAGCCATTCACCAAGCTGGACCTGACCTTGGCTTACATGACGCAGGAGCTAGAGGAGTACTCGAAAGGCCTCACCTGCATCAACAGGCACAAAGGTCTGTTTATCTACAACCAGTGTCTGTTCAGGATTCGGTCAGCCGCAGCGATCTTCCAGCCGAACATGCAGAGCCTGCTAAAGTCAGTTCCTTGCACAGTGGCCTTCTAAGACGACATATTGGTTCAAGGTCGGGACACCATGGAGCACTTGAAGAATCTGGAGGAGGTTCTTATTCGGTTGGATCGCGTGGGGCTCAGGTTGAAACGCTCGAAGTGTGTTTTCCTGGCACAGGGCATTGAATTCTTAGGAAGGAGAATCGCAGCAGACAGCATCAGACCCACCAACGCCAAGATGGAGGCTATCAAGAACGCGCCATGACCACAGAATGTGAGGGAGCTGTGGTCGTTCCTGGGACTCCTTGACTATTTTGGTAATTTCCTACTTGGGTTAAGCACCCTGCTAGAACCCCTACATGTGAGGGAGACGACTGGGTATGGGGGAATTCACAAGAGGCTGCCTTTAAGAAAGCCAGAAATTTATTGTGTTCTAACAAATTGCTTGTCCTATATAACCCATGTAAAGGATTAGTGTTAGCTTGCGATGCGTCGTCATACGGGGTCGGGTGTGTGTTACAACAGGCTAATGAATCGGGGATTTTGCAACCGATTGCGTATGCATCCAGGAGTCTGTCCAAGGCTGAAAGGGCCTGCAGCATGGTTGAAAAAGAGGCTCTGGCGTGCGTTTACGGGATAAAAAATATGCACCAGTATTTGTTTGGCCTCAAGTTCGAGCTTGAAACTGACCACAAGCCGCTCATATCGCTATTCTCGGAGAACAAAGGGATTAATACCATTGCCTCTGCCCGCATCCAAAGATGGGTTCTCACGCTATCGGCATACAACTATGTAATCCACCACAGACCGGGCACAGAGAACTGCGCAGATACTCTCAGTTGGCTACCATTGCCCACCACCGGGGTGGAAATGGCAGAGCCAGCTCATGGTCATGGAGGCATTTGAGAACGAGAAGTCCCCCGTTATGGCCTGCCAGATCAGGACCCGGGCCAGCCAGGACCCTTTGCTGTCCTTGGTAAAAATACTGTATCCTCCATGGTCCAGTGTCCCAGTGCAGGAAACAATTAAGCCGTTTCACAGATGCAAAGACACAAGTCTTTTGTGGGGCAATTGCGTGGTCTTGCCCAAGAAAGGCAAAGACACATTTATTTGCGAACCGCACAACACCCACCCAGGCATCGTAATGATGAAAGCCATAGCCAGTTCTCACGTGTGGTGGCCTCGCATTGACTTAGATTTAGAGTCATGCATGCGCCAGTGCAACACTTGCTCTCAGTTGAGCAATGCACCCAGAGAGGCACCGCTAAGTTTGTGGTCATGGCCATCCCAACCGTAGTCGAGGATCCATGTAGACTATGCGGGCCCATTCCTAAGCAAAATGTTTTTGGTTGTCGTGGACGCTTACTCAAAATGGATTGAATGTGCAATAATGTCTGTAAGCACATCCACGGCCACCATTGAAAGCCTACGAGCCATGTTTGCCACGCACAGCTTGCCTGAAGGCCGAGACAGCGACAATGGGCTATGCTTCACCAGTGCTGAATTCAAGGAATTCATGACCCACAACGGGATCAAACGCCCCATTCAAGCCCGCATCCAATGGCCAGGCAGAACGGGCAGTTCAGACCATCAAGCAAAGCGTGAAACGTGTGTTGGAAGACTCCGTGCAGACCCGGTTATCCCGAGTGCTGATCAGCTACCGCACCAGACCCCACTCACTCACCGGGATTCCCCCAGCTGAGCTGCTCATGAAAAGGGCGCTTAAAACAAGGCTCTCTCTTGTCCACCCTGATCTCCATGATCACGTGGCATCAACAAAGTGTGTACCATGACTGCGCAAATTTGTCGCGCGATATTGAGATCAATGATCCTGTGTTTGTGCTCAATTATGGACATGGTTATGTATGGAGAAAGAGTCAGACTGAACACTGAGAGCTCAAAGTAAAGTGTGATCTTCGTCTTTTATTGCAGATCTCCAGAGTGCCTCTCCAAACTGTGAGGCCTCCTTAAATACCTGTGTTCCCAAGAGATTATGGGATCCCTTGGGACTCCAGGGGATGAGCCCTCCGGTGGCTGTACAGAGCAAATACAAGTTTACATAGAGAACAACACTCCCCCTCCCAAAGTCAATAGTGTAACTATTTACAATGTGAGTAGATCTGGGGCCCTTCTTGCCCTGATTGATTGTCTCGGTGTGAAAGCTGGTATTGTTGAATCATTTGTTGGGCCTTCACTGGGTTGCTGTGCAGCTGGCCTTGCTGGGCTGCCTGGAGTGTTGGGTCCTGCTGGGCTGCTGTAGATGATGGGTTCTGCTTCGTGGTCAACCGTGGTGCCGGTTGCCACTGTTGTGTATGTTGATCAAAAAAGGTAGGGTCCAAGGTGGGTTGCTCAGGATAGTCCGTGAATCTGAGTTTGATCTGGTCCAAGTGTTTCTGGTGAATGAGTCCATTTGAAAGTATGACCCGAAACACCCTGCTCCCCTCTTTGGCCATGACAGTGCCGGGAAGCCACTTGGGACCTTGTCCATAATTCAATACAAAAAGAGGATCATTGATTTCAATCTCATGTGACACATTTGCGCTATCATGGTATGTACTTTGTTGAAGCCACCTACTCTCTACCTGTTCATGTAGATCAGGGTAAACTAACGAGAGCCTTGTCTTAAGTGCTCTTTTCATGAGCAGTTCAGCAGGTGGGATCACAGTGAGTGGGGTCTCGTGCGGTAGCTAAGCAGGACTTGGGATAGGCGAGTCTGCAGTGAGCCCTCAGTCACCCTCTTCAAGCCTTGCTTGATGGTTTGCACTGCTCTCTCTGCCTGACCATTGGACGCTGGTTTAAACGGGACAGATGTGACATGTTTGATCCCGTTACGGGTCTTGAATTCTTTGAACTCAGCACTGGTAAAACAGGACATCGGGTAGGCTGTGTGTGGCAAACATGGCCTGCAGGCTTTCAGTGGCGGCAGCGGACGTGCTAGCCGACATTATCTCATATTCAATCCACTTGGAGTACGCATCTACAACCACAAGGAACATTTTACCCAAGAACGGGCCTGCATAGCGACATGTACCCTAGACCACGGTTTGGAGGGCCAAGACCATAAACTTAGCGGCGCCTCCCTGCGTACATTGCTTAACTGCGAGCATGTATTACATCTGTGAACGCAGGACTCTAAGTCCGCATCGATACCGGGCCACCACAAATGGGATCTGGCTATCGCTTTCATCATTACGATGCCTGGGTGGGTACTGTGGAGATCATTGATGAAGGTGTCTCTGCCGTTCTTGGGAACCACTACATGATTGCCCCACAGAAGGCAGTATGCCTGTATAGACATTTCATCTTTGCGCCGCTGGAACAGCTTTATCTCTTCCTGCATTTCCACTGGGACATTGGACCAGCTCCAGTGAAGCACACAGCTTTTGACTAGGGATATTAAGGGGCCCTGGCTCGTCCAGGTTTTGATCTGCCTGGCAGTGACGGGTGATTGCTCACTCTCAAATGCTTCCGTAACCATGGCTAAATCTGCGGGCTGCGCCATTTCCACCCCGTGGTGGGCAATGGCAGCCTACTGAGAGCATCGGCACAGTTTTCTTTCCCTGGCCTGTGGCGGACGGCGTAGTTGTATGCGGACAACGTAAGTGCCCATCTCTGGATGTGGGCCGATGCGTTGGTATTTATCCCTTTACTCTCGGAAAACAGGGATATGAGTGGCTTATGGTCAGTTTCCAATTCGAATTTTAGACCAAATAGGTATTGATGCATTTTCTTTACCCCATAGACACACGCTAATGCTTCTTTCTCAATCATGCTGTAGGCTCTCTCAACCTTAGACAGACTCCTGGATACATAAGCAACCGGTTGCAGTTTCCCGAAATCATTAGCTTGTTGCATTACACACCTGACGCCATATGACGACGCATCACATGCTAATACCAAACACTTACATGGATCATACAATACAAGCAATTTGTTTTAGCATAACAATTTTCTCACTTTTACAAAGGCATTTTCTTGGCTTTTGCCCCAAACCCATTCACTCCCTTTTCGTAGTAAGACATGCAGTGGTTCTAACAGTGTGCTGAGACCCAGTAAGAAGTTACCAAAGTAGTTCAGAAGTCCCAGAAACGACCACAGCTCCGTCACGTTCTGTGAACTCGGTGCGTTTTCGATTGCCTCCGTCTTTGCGTTGGTGGGCCTGATGCCATCCGCCGCAGTCCTCCTTCCCAAGAACTCCATTTAATTCGCCATGAAAACACACTTCGAGCATTTTAACCTGAGCCCCACGCGGTTGAGTCGACTAAGAACCTCCTCCAGGTTTTGCAGAGGCTCGGCTGTGTTCCAACCTGTGACCAAGATGTCGTCCTGGAAGACCACGGCGTGCGGGACCGACTTCAGTAAGCTTTCCATGTTTCTCTGGAATATTGCCGCCACTGATCGAATTCCAAACGGGCATCTGTTATAAATAAAAAGACCTTTGTGCGTGTTGATGTAAGTGAGGCCCTTCGATGATTCCTCCAATTCCTGTGTCATGTAGGCTGAGGTCAGATCCAGCTTCGTGAACATCTTTCCTCCCGCCAGCGTTGCAAAGAGGTCATCGGTCTTTGGTAGTGGGTATTGGTCCTGCAGGGAGAAATGATTGATAGTTACTTTGTAATCACCACAGATTCTGACGGTGCCATCTCCTTTGAGGACAGGAACGATTGGGCTGGCCCACTCGTTGAACTCGATTGGTGAAATGATGCCCTCTCGTTGCAGCCGGTCGAGCTCGATCTCTACCCTTCCTCTCATCATGTACGGTACTGCTCTCGCCTTGTGATGGATGGGTCGCGGCCCCAAAATTAGGTGGATCTTCACTTTTGCTCGTTGGAATTTCCCAATGCCTGGTTTGAACAGTGAAGGGAACTTGTTTAAGACCTGGGCACACGAAGTGTCGTCAGCGGGCGATGCCGCTTGGATGTCGTCCCAGTTCCAGCGTATCTTTCCCAGCCAGTTCCTGCCGAGCAGCGTGGGACCATCGCCCGGTACCACCCAGAGTGGCAACTTGTGCACCGCTCCATCATATGAGACCTTTACGGTAACACTGCCCATTATGGGAATCAGTTATTTCGTGTAATTCTTAGTTTCATACAAATTGGAGTTAAGACCGGTCTTGAGGCCTTGTTGCATCACAGTCTTTCGAAAGTTTTTTTGCCCATGATGGACAGGCTCGCGCCCGTGTCCAGTTCCATTGACATCGGGAGTCCATTTAGTTCAACATTCAGCATTATCGGGGGACAATTCGTGGTGAATGTGTGCACCCCATGTACCTCTGCCTCGTCGGTCTGAGGCTCTGGTTCGTCGTGATCCTCCGTGGATCTGTCCTCCTTTGCAACATGGGGTTTGCAAGTTTAACAGGATTAGCAGCTCGCCTGCACATACGTTGGAGGTGTCCCATTGTTTCACAGCCCTTGCAAACATACCCTTTGAATTGGCATGAATGGAAACAATGATCACCTCCACAGCGCCAACAAGGTGTTAATGGCCTACATTCATCACCCTTGATGGTAGACTCTGAGACATCTATGGACGAGCAGCTGCAGACATGTGTGACCTGCCCTGTACGTTGCAATTCGAAAACAACATCACTTTGTTCACAGTACTTGTAGCAGCACTTGTGTGCTGAGAGATTTGCTTAGTATTGTCACTGGTGGCAATGAACGCCTGGGCTATGGCCTTACTCAAGGTTGGGGTTTCTACAGTCAAAAGTTTGTGAAATATGGTTTCGTGGCCAATGCCAAGTATGAAAAAGTCTCTGACCATGTGCTCCAAATGTCCTTCAAATTCGCAATGTCCTGCAAGGCGTCTTAGCTCGGCGACATAACTCGCCACTTCTTGGCCTTCAGACCTTTTGTAGGTGCAGAACCGGTACCTCGCCATCAGAACGCGTTCCTTCGGGTTCAAATGCTCTCAGACCAGTGTGCACAAATCATCGTACGATTTCTCCGTGTGTTTCGCTGGAGTGAGCAGATTCTTCATGAGGCCATACATTGATGCTCCACAGACAGTGAGGAGGATCGCCCTTTGTTTGGCAGCGTTCTCATCCCCATCTAGCTCGTTGGCCATGAAGTATTGGTCGAGTCGCTCCACAAAGGTTCTCAATCATCTCCCCAATCATCTCCCTCTGAGAATTTCTCCAGGATGCCCACTGTTCTCTGCATCTTTGGGTTCCCTATATGCATCTTGTCGCCAGTTGTCATGTATGGAGAAAGAGTCAGACTGAACACTGTGAGCTCAAAGTAAAGTGTGACCGTCGTCTTTTATTGCAGGTCTCCAGAATACTCTCCAACCAGTGAGGCCTCCTTAAATACCTGTGCTCCCAAGGGATTATGGGATCCCTTGGGACTGTAGTGGATGAGCTCTCTGGTGTCTGTACAGAGCAAATACAAGTTTACATATATAACAGTCATGGTCCCAAATGGCTCGCTGGCATGGTCATAGCCAAAGAGGGGGGAGTAAGGTATTTTAGGTCAAACTGACCAATGGACAAACGCACAGAAAATATTTGTCCAAATCAAATTGTGGTTCACCAACAGCTACCAACAATCCGAAGAGGACACCACCGACTTTGACCTTCCAACACACACACAAATGGCATCTGACATCATCATCCCCAACAGCCCGGCAAGGCCGGCTGCCCAACAGCCCAGTGAAGAACTGACCAACCCACCCACACCAGCATTTGTACTGAGACGATCGACAAGGGAGCGCAAAGCTCCAGATCGTCTCACGTTGTAAATAAGTGTACTGTTGACATCACGAGTGATGTTAGGTATTTAATCCTTTGTAACCTGCATCACAGCTGACCACCAGAGGGCCCACCTGTTGGAGTCCCAAGGGATCTCAGCATCCCTTGGGAGCACAGTATATCAGCAGGCCACCCACGAGGTACCTGCACTCTGGAATTGTAATAAAGGAGCTAAGGTCACACTTGCTCATTACACACAGTACTCAGTCTCACCATTTATTATGAGTGTAACATTAAGTATTGCCAAGTTTATTTTTCTGGAAATTCATATTCCTATCAATTAATTGTGCATTGTCAAATTTAATTTAAGATTTTCTTTTGATAACAGACCACTAGTTTTAAAAGAGACTCACATATCCTTTCCTATCAATCTGAAAGAAATTGTGCAAAGTCACACTTTTGTTGTGGAATGTATGATTTACAAGGCCAGGCAACATTTTTAATGTCATGTTGGTCACTTAGCATAAAATGTAGTAAAGGTGCTGTTCTGTGATTGGGGATAAAATGCATTAAACAGTGCAAAGTTGAGTGAACTTTACTTTGAATCCAAGAAGTAATATATTTAATCTGACTTCTTGATAGATGCTACAAGCCAAGAATAAAAAAACTGATCCATTTCCCTGCAATAACCTCCCTCATCTGGACGGACAGAAAAAAGTTTCAATCCAAGCCTAAAAAATCTAGATCACAGCATCATGGTATTGTTTTGGGCAGGAGAAGACTATTGGTGCATCTATCCTATCTTTCCAAACCTATCGAGTTTCTTATTATGATTCTAGAACAAATAGGCATGTATCCATTTCCTGATGGGAATTCATCCAGTCCTTTATTTAAAACCTTGCCATGGTTTTCTGTCCACAATGCATGCTGATAAAGATACCATTTTACTAAAAAAACATTGACTACATTTCTTATATCCCTTTGATACTATAAACTTAAAATTGTATCTCTTAGTCCTCAGATCCTGTACCTGGCAGAAGAACACAAATGGCATGTCTATTCTACTGCTGTTTAGCAAAAAAATGGATTTTCAACACAAAAATATTTCTATAGAGCTCAGACGGATTAATAATATTGTTATTACTGTTATATTTAAATTACAATGATGTTCTTTTCAGATATGGATTGTGGAAAATAGAAGCTTTATATAAAAATGACTTCACAACATCTACTTCAACACGGTTTGAGATCAAAGAATATGGTAGATAAATACTTAATATTCTAACACTAACATAAACTAACAAATATGAATTAATGTTCTTATTTTTGGTTTGTGGAAAGATTCAGCTTTACGTTGCTGTTGTACTAAAGGATTGCTTAAGATGGAAACAAATTGTAGTAATCCAAATGTAAACATCTCTAGGGCTGGATTTTCGGCAGGTTTGCGAGCGAGTTTTTGCCACGATTTGACCCTCCGCAGCGAAAAGCCAGTCGCAAAGCCTGGGCGGGTTCCTTGGGTACCTCTTTGTGGCGGCGCTTCCATGTACCGCCGGGGAGAGGTGCATCGACGTGCAATGACGCGGATTGCATTTGCGTCGGACTTTCAGCTCTCTCCCGACCCATATGTCACACCCAGAATAGCGACAGATCAAACCTGCCAGCAGCGGTAAGTATGAACACCTGTAAAAAAGGTAAGTTAAAGTTTTTATTTTTTAATTCTTTTTCAGTGATTTGCTAGCTAAGGGTTTTGTGAATGTTTTTGGAATGCTTTTTGCAATTTTATTTTTATTTTTTTCCCCCTCCCAAGGCCTCTCTCGCAGCGCTCCCAGCCCCAGACTAAATTTGTCGAAACTCGCGTTTTTGCACTGCAAATCCTCGTACAATGCCCCCCCCCCTCCCCCCCCCCTTACCGATGCGTGGCACATATGTAAAACCTGAAAGTTCGGCCTAAAAACAGTTGTGCAACGTAAACGTTAATTTTCACATATCGCTATCGTTTTCGCTGAAAAAACCCAAAAGCCGAAAATCCGGTCCTTCATGCACAATATTGAACACTAGCCTTTGATAATTGCAGTTTCATATAGAGGGGTATTACCAAGGGTTTTACCTGAAATTAGAAATTATTGCCTTCTCATGTAACAGGAAATATTTTACAGAAAAAATAAGGCACTCTATTTTACTGGATTATAATCACAATGTTATTCGGAAAAATAACTGCAAAATCCAGGCCACTGAAATTAAGTATTTTGTGTTGAGTAGGGCAGTGAGTAAAGAGAAAATTAAGAAAACCAAGAAGTACTTGATTGTGTTTGAGAGCAATTTTAAGCTAATTAGTTATTGGTCCAATACTTCAAAGTAAAATGTAATGTTTTGGTTCTTATTTGCAATTGGATTCTACCATTGTTAAATTTAAAGAGCTGAGGCAAACTGTATATGTGTCACCAAGTTTTAACAGAATTTGAACAGTTCTTAATTCTAATTCATGTTGATCTGCTATTTTGCAAATTATATTCACAACATTGAAGGATGCTTAAAGCAATGATCCACAGACAGTAGGTAGCTGAAGAATTATGTAAACCAGCAGAACATTATTTCATGGCAAACTGTTGATACCTTTTCAGTGTTACCAACCTTTCAGATCTCTATCAAACCAGAAAAACACTACATCTCCTTTAAAGAATTTGAAACATTTACAATAACTATAACAGCAAGGTAATTATTTTTCAGTTTTTTATAATGACATATAAGTTGTATTTTTGATTTTTATGTAAACAGATCAATGGTTAAAGTGGCAACAAAAGTTTAACATAATCAAAAAGTCTGGAGGTTAAGATGGGTTCATATGAAGGACATGTCAATTCTTTGGTTATAATACTGTTACCATTCTGTCATGTAGCTGTTTCCAATAATACACACACAATGGTGCTTGTTAAGTCATTTCGTAAAAATGGCTTTGAATTGGCCCTTGTGGCTGCACTATGCGAGTTCAATGCTATTCAGTTCGATTATCAGTTTGTTGTGATGTGGTAATACACAGATGATTTTAAAAATCCTTTTATGAACATTAAAAATGCCAGATTATGATAAAAGTAAACAAGGGCAGATGGCACCATATTGATTTTTAGGATGCTGCAAAGTTATTTTTTGTAGTGTGACCATTAAAGTTCTGTTTCCAGGAGTGAGGTTGACTCCATTATAATCACAATTAAGTAACAGTTTCATCAGATCAAAAAAAAGTATTTCATAGGAAGGCATAGGGTATTTTGTTTATCTGATTTAAAACATTTACTTTTGTAAGGTTTTGAAATACCTAAAACATTGCAAACTGACAGGCGATATGGTAGGTTTGGCACCAGGAAAGTATTTCCTTGTTTTTCAGATAATAAATGGTTTTATTTTATTACTGTTGTACCTACAGTACCATGAACGTCAATTCAACTGTCCCAGGTATAACTATGTCTCTTTTACATTACATGTATGTGAGTGTAGCACACGTCATTTTAATGAGACAGAAAGCTGCATAGTTAAGATTTTTGTTTTTGCAAAAAATAAAACTTCAGTCCACAATTAATCTAATAATTTTTCACAATTTTACAGCTATTTTTACAAAAAAACATTAGCATCAGCATATGTCTTTGTACGTTTTGGAATTCTTGATAAAGATGGTGTGAAGCAAATAATGCCACATGCAGCACAAGCACTTCTGGTAAGAGAAAAGAAAAACTATGATTAATAGTTAACTTACTATTGCCACCGTATTTGATTTCTAGGCACCAAAGCTTCAGCTTTGAGATGCTCATATAGCCTTTGTAAACTTGGATGCTATAGAGGCTCGTCAATGATTGGAATGCAATACAGGAACATATGAATGGTTGGTGAAGAGAATGGTTCCTCATATTTAGCTCTGCAATACACAATAGTCGAAAGTCAAATTGAGAGAGTTGCAGGACAAAGAGAGGGGCAAAAGCACTTTGGTTAGAGACGTGCAAAGTAGTGAGGAAAATGAAGGAAGAGACACATAGAACAATGATTCAGAAAATCCTAAATCACAACAACAAAGACAAAGAGTGAGACATGTATTCTTATTATATTGACTTGGAGTTTGAAAATTATCTACAAAGGGCAGTACAAATGAATTTATTTATTTCAACTTGTGTGACCCCAAAGGAAAACCACTGGCTGAACCGTGCTGTCCTCCTGGCTTCAGAAGAAAGCATTGCACTAAACAATGTAGTCATGTAGAAAACAGTGAATAAGTGAATGAACTAAACTACATCTATGATATATAAATTTATCTATACATTTTATTAAAAATCTTGCACTTCCTGTCTACAAAATCTTATGCATGGTCACTTTTTATTTCAACTATTTCTAATATAAATTCCTATGGCCACATTTATAATGAAAACGCCACATGTAAATCTGTTGTGTTGTAATTGCATCCTTTCCCCAATGGTGGCACTGTATCACCTGAGTTTTGAGCCTTCAATTTCCCCAGCCTGCCCTGCTCCAACCAACTCTGCTTTTCTGCTTTCGAAATTGCCCTAAGGTTTGCTATTTAACTATAAATAATAAGGTAAAATGAAAGTGAGAAATAAAAATAAGGACAAAATGTATGAATTTGAAATTACGCATGCGCACCCCGGTTCAATTATGACTGCTGTCAAATCTGCTTCACATGGTTTTGACTCCCCGTGTGCAATGCCATGGGAGATTGATTAGTAATACATTAAACGTGTTGCTTATGGTGCACATTTTCTGCCCACACTAACCTGTGTCACAATCTTTGAGGAATGTTTTTTTATATTCACATTTTAGAATGGTAAAACTGTACTGTCAACATTTGCTTGTCAGACTGCAGTGGAAAGCTTCATGTTAGATGATACTGTACTGTTGCACTTTCCTGTTCATGTTGCCCACGTCCTCTCTCTTGATTGACCACATAACCCTCTGTCCCTGTCAACTCTTCTTTAGGCCCGTTTTGCCTTTTTCTCAGCTCTGCCATCACTTTTAGACCCTACACCACCTTCTTTAGCATGTCCTGGCCCAGCTGTTGTTTCTCCTTTATGTCCTGCCACAAAGGGAGATTTTGGGTGAGAGTTGGGAGGGAGCATCCAGCCAAGGCCACAGGGCTGCTTTAGATTGTTTAATGGTGGATTTCAAGGCAATAGGGCAGTAGCAGAAGGCAGCATAAAGGAGGTGGAGCTTCATACATCTTGTCTCGTGTTCTTGGTTTCTATCCATATTCACTCCAACCTCAAGCTTTGGCCACCCACTCTCACACTCTGGTCCCAAATTCCATCTCATCCCCTTTCCCTTTAATTCTTCTCCTCTCCTCCCACCTACCCTCTCATCTTGTGTTCTCCTCAACCCCTGCACCTCTCTGCCACTTTCTTGTCAATGCAATCCTTTGTCACTATCCTTTGCCTAAAATGAAACCACTCATCTTACAATCAAATCACGCACTTAGATGACTATGCATTAACTGAACTGTTATTCCTATTTGATATCACTAGTTTGCATAAATAAGTTCACGATCTACAATATCACTCTGTGAGACACAAGACTCCATTGTATTATGACAGTTCAGGATATTCAAAGTCGTAATGAAAGCTTAGTTTTCTTTGGAAAGTTTGGTACAGTATTAGATAATAAAATTAGCAATCTTTGGTTCCTTATCAGATGACCTATGGAGTAACAACTGTAAAGTTCAATGCTAAAGCTGCAACTCAAGTAATACAGCGAGACAGTATTGAAGATCTTGATGGAGACTTTTTGTACATTGGAGTGACAGTTCAAGATATCTCAGGTACAAAATAATAACTCATGACTCAAGAACTAAAAATTGCACATGTCTATGTATGTACCACAGGCTGCTCTACTTAAAGGATGAATAGAACAAACTGCTCGGGAGTCCATGAGAGTAGCCTGGGATGTTTCTCACTATGAGAAGGGCCTTGCCATCCTGACACTGTGAGGTATCACAATCAAAAGCTTGTATTCTACCACTTCATAGAATAGCATTTTGGTGCTCTGTCATCCTGTTTCCTTAGTTGCCAAATTTCTATTTTTTTAGGCATCAACAAAGCAATCTTTTGAGACATGTGCTCATTACTTCTTTTGCAATGGCAAGCACTACTAAATACATAGGTTACATACTCAGCTTGTTCATGCTTCACCCAGCAGCACAGCTGAGGAACTTGTATGAAGAATCACAAATCCTGGCCTAGAAGTTGCATTAAGCTGCAACCAATTTACAGGCATAAAACAGGCACCGAAGGGTCCAACATGCCGAGTGGAATGCATACGTTGCAAGAGTGGGCCTGCCAATGGAAGCTACCTTTTGCAGTGAGCATAAACGGGGTGAAAGCCTGAATTAAAGCATAGAGGAGAGAAGAATTTCTAGTTAGCTTTTTATTCACATGTTAGTATTGTTATATATGTGGACTTGTATTTACTCTGTACAGCCACCAGAGGGCTCATGCCCTGGAGTCCCAAGGGATCCCATAATCCCTTAGGAGCACAGGTATTTAAGGAGGTTTCACAGGTTAGAGAGGCACTCTGGAGACCTGCAATAAAAGACTAAGGTCACACTTTACTTTGAGCTCACAGTGTTCAGTCTGACTCTTTCTCCATACTCAACAACTGGTGACGCGATACAGATAGCGAACTCAAAGATGCAGAGAACAGTGGGCATGCTGGAGAAATTCTCGGAGAGAGATGAATGGGAAAGTTTTGTGGAGCGACTTGAACAATACTTCGTGGCCAACGAGCTAGATGGGGAAGAGAGCGCTGTCAAACGAAAGGCGATCCTCCTCACCGTCTGTGGGGCACCAACGTATGGCCTCATGAAGAATCTGCTCACTCCAGCGAAATCGTACCACGATTTGTGCACACTTGTCCGAGAGCATTTGAACCCAAAGGAAAGCGTTCTGATGGCGAGGTACCGGTTCTACACCTACAAAAGGTCTGAAGGCCAGGAAGTGGCGAGTTATGTAGCCGATCTAAGACGACTTGCAGGACATTGCGAATTTGAAGGACATTTGAAGCACGTGCTCAGAGACTTTTTCGTACTTGGCATTGGCCACGAAACCATACTTCGGAAACTTTTGACTGTAGAGACCCCAACCTTGAGTAAGACCATAGCGATAGGCCAGGCGTTCATTGCCACCAGTGACAGTATGAAGTAAATCTCTCAGCACACAAGTGCTGCTACAAGTACTGTCACACATACCTGCAGCTGCACGTCCTCAGATGACTCAGAGTTCACCATCAAGGGTGATGAATGCAAGACCATGAAAACCTTGTTGGCGCTGCGGGGGTGATCATCGTTTCCATTCACGCCGATTCAAAGAGTACGTTTGCAAGGGCTGTGGAACAATGGGACACCTCCAACGAATGTGCAGGTGAGCTGCTAAGCCTGTTAAACCTGCAAACCACCATGTTGCAGAGGAGGACAGATCCATGGAGTTTCACGACGAGCTAGAGCCTCAGGTAGAGGAGGCGGAGGTACATGGGGTGCACACATTCACCACGAATTGTCCCCTGATAATGCTGAATGTTGAACTAAATGGACTCCCGGTGTCAATGGAGCTGGACACGGGCGCGAGCCTGTCCATCATGGGCAAAAAGACTTTCGAAAGGTTGTGGTGCATCAAGGCCTCAAGGCCATTCTTAACTCCAGTTCGCACGAAACTAAGAACTTAAACAAAAGAACTAATTCCTGTAATCAGCAGTGCTACCGTAAAGGTCTTCTACGATGGAGCGGTGCGCAAGCTACCACTCTGGGTAGTACCAGGTGATGGTTCCACGCTGCTCAGCAGGAGCTGGCTGGGAAAGATTCGCTGGAACTGGGACGATGTCCGAGCACTATCGCCCGCTGACAACACTTCGTGTGCCCAGGTCTTCAACAAATTTCCTTTGCTGTTCGAACCAAGCATCGTGAAATTCCAAGGCGAGAGCAGTACCGTACATGATGAGAGAAAGGGTAGAGATCAAGCTAGACCGGCTGCAAAGAGAGGGCATCATTTCACCGATCGAGTTCAGCGAGTGGGCCAGTCCTATTGTCCCAGTCCTCAAGGGAGACGGCACCGTCAGAATCTGTGGTGATTACAAAGTAACTATCAATCGTTTCTCCCTGCAGGACCAATACCCACTACCAAAGGCCGACCTCTTTGCAATGCTGGCGAGAGGAGAGACGTTCACGAAGCTGAATCTGACTTCAGCCTACATGATGCACGAACTGGAGGAATCATCGAAGGCCCTCACCTGCATCAACACGCACAAGGGACTTTTTGTAGAAAACAGATACCCGTTTGGAATCCGATCAGCGGCGGCAATATTCCAGAGAAACATGGAAAGTTTAATGAAGTCGGTCCCGTATACCGTAGTCTTCCAGGACAACATCTTGGTCACAGGTCGGAACACAGTCGAGCACCTGCAGAACGTGGAGGAGGTTTTTAGTCGACTCAACCGCGTGGGGCTCAGGTTAAAACACTTGAAGTGCATTTTCCTGGCGCCTGAGGTGGAGTTCTTGGGAAGGAGGATTGCGGCGGACGGCATCAGGCCCACTAAAGCGAAGACGGAGGCAATTTAGAACGCACCAAGGCCACAGAACGTGACAGAGCTGCGGTCGTTTCTGGGACTATTGAACTACTTTGGTAACTTTTTACCGTGTCTCAGCACACTGCCAGAACCACTGCATATTTTACTACGAAAAGGGGGCGAATGGGTTTGGGGCAAAAGCCAAGAAAATGCCATTGTAAAAGCAAGAGAATTGTTATGCTCAATTAAATTGCTTGTATTGTATGATCCATGTAAGCGTTTGGTACTCGCATGTGATGTGTCGTCATATGGCGTCGGGTGTGTATTGCAACAAGCTAATGATTTCGGGAAACTGCAACTGGTTGCTTATGCATGCAGAAGTCAGTCTAAGGCTGAGAGAGCCTACAGCATGATTGAAAAAGAAGCGTTAGCGTGTGTCTATGGGGTAAAGAAAATGCATCAATACGTGTTTGGGCTAAAATTCGAATTGGAAGCTGACCATAAGCCATTTATATCCCTGTTTTCTGAGAGTAAAGGGATAAATACCAACGCATCGGCCCGCATCCAGAGATGGGTGCTCACTTTGTCCGCATACAACTACGCCACCTGCCACAGGCCAGGCACAGAAAACTGTGCCAATGCTCTCAGTAGGCTGTCATTGCCCACCACGGGGGTGGAAATGGCGCAGCCCGCAGATCTAGCCATGGATATGGAAGCATTTGAGAGTGAGCAATCACCCATCACTGCCCGGCAGATCAAAACCTGGACAAGCCAGGACCCCTTATTATCTCTAGTCAAAAGCTGTGACGCAAAGATGAAATGTCTGTACAGGCAGACTGCCTTCTGTGGGGCAATCGAGTAGTGGTCCCCAAGAAGGGCAGAGGCACCTTCATCAATGACCTCCACAGTACACACTCAGGCATCATAATGATGAAAGCGATAGCCAGATCCCATTTGTGGTGGCCCGGTATCGATGCGGACTTAGAGTCCTGCGTTCACAGATGTAATACATGCTCGCAGTTAAGCAATGTACCCAGGGAGGCGACGCTAAGTTTATAGTCTTGGCCCTCCAAACCGTGGTCTAGGGTACACGTCGATTATGCAGGCCCGTTCTTGGGTAAAATGTTCCTTGTGGTTGTAGATGCGTACTCCAAGTGGATTGAATGTGAGATAATGTCGGCTAGCACGTCCGCTGCAGGCCATGTTTGTCACACACGGCTTACCCGATGTCCTGGTGAGCGACAACGGGCCATTCTTTAAACTCAACTAGTGCTGAGTTCAAAGAATTCATGACCCGTAACGGGATCAAACATGTCACATCTGCCCCGTTTAAAGCAGCGTCAGGCAGTGAGAGCAGTGCAAACCATCAAGCAAGGCTTGAAGAGGGTAACTGAAGGCTCACTATCCAGAGTCCTTAGCTACCGCACGAGACCCCACTCACTCACTGCGATCCCACCTGTTGAACTGCTCATGAAAAGAGCACTTAAGACAAGGCTCTCGTTAGTTCACCCTGATCTACATGAATAGGTAGAGAACAGGCGGCTTCAACAAAGTGCATACCATGATAGCGCAAATGTGTCACGTGAGATTGAAATCAATGATCCTGCATTTATATTAAATTATGGTCCCAAGTGGCTTCCCGGCACTGTCGTGGCCAAAGAGAGGAGCAGGGTGTTTCGGGTCAAACTTTCAAATGGACTCATTCAACAGAAACACTTGGACCAAATCAAACTCAGATTCACGGACTATCCTGAGCAACCCACCTTGGACCCTATCTTTTTTGATCCCCCAAAATACACACCAGTGTCAACTGGCACCACAGTTGATCACAAAGCAGAACCCATCATTCACAGCAACCCTGCAGGGTCCAACACACCAGGCAGCCCAGCAAGGCCAGCTGCGCAGCAGCCCAGCAAGAGCCCAACAAATGATTCAACAATACCAGCTTTGACACCAAGACAGTCAACCAGGGCAAGAAGGGCCCCAGATCTTTTCACATTCTAAATAGTTACACTATGAACAGCCACCGGAGGGCTCATCCCCTGGAGTCCCAAGGGATCCCATAATCCCTTGGGAGTACAGGTAGTTAAGGAGGTTTCACAGGTTGGAGAGGCACTCTGGAGACCTGCAATAAAAGACTAAGGTCACACTTTACCTTGAGCTCACAGTGTTCAGTCTGACTCTTTCTCCATACACAACAGTATCCCACAGTGTAACTTTAGGGGGCCCGTGCCTTAAAAGTTACCTTCACAATTAAAACTAGACTTAGAGCACAATCCTACTTGTCAAAAAGAGGATGTTTTGGCAGAAATTTGGTGGTTGCCATTGTGCTACTTTAAAATGTAAGACAGAAATGTTCTTTTGGCACGGAATCAAAGAGAGGGCGGTCATACTACACAGTACATCGAAACCACAAATTTTTGCAACTCTTGATGATTCACATAAAAATGATGCCTGCATTCTCAGTCATCTCCTTCAAATGTCAAAGACTGAGCTTACTCACCAGTGCTCTCCAATTACAACAAGTTGGGGACAGGGGAAGTCAGGAAACAAAATGAACAACAACTTTAATTTATATAGTGCCTTTAACGCAGTAAAACATCCCAAGGTGCTTCACTGCAGTGTTATAAGACAAAACAAATAAATTTGACACCGAGTCACGTTGTGGCAGATGAGAGATACGTTTTAAGGAGCGTCTTAAAGGAGAAAAGAGACGTGGAGAGGCGAAGAGGTTTAGGGGGGGAGTTCCAGAGCTTAGGGCCCATGCAGCTGAAGGCACGGCCACTGATGGTTGAACAGTTATAATCAGAGATGCTCAAGAGGGCAGAATTTGAGGAGCGCAGACATCTCGTGTGGAATGTCCTTACACACTACTATAAATTCACACGAGGCACATTCTGCAGACAAGGTCACTCTGTGACCTGAACCTTTATTCACAGGACCAAGAAGTAATGACCCTGCGTGGGACCTCCCTTTATATACCTGGATGACCAGGTGAGGAGTGTCTCCCACAAGTTCACCCCCTGTGGTCAAGGTGTGCATTTCTTCGGTGTATACAGTATGCAGTGTTGTTATGAAGGTTACAGTTACATGAAGGTTACATACATGACATCGTGGGGTTGTGAGGCTGAAAGATTACAGAGATAGGGAGGGGAGAGGCCCTGGAGAGATTTCTAAACAATGGATGATAATTTTGAAATCGAGGTGTTGCTTAACTGGGAGCCAATGTAGGTCAGCGAGCACAGGGGTGATGGGTGAGCGGGAGTTGGTGTGAGTTAGGACATGGGCTGCCGCGTTTTGGATGACCTCAAGTTTACGTAGGGTAGAATGTGAGAGGCCAGAAGGAGTGCGTTGGAGTAGTCAAGTCAAGAGGTAACAAAGGCATGGATGAGGGTTTCAGCAGCAGATGCAGGGGCAGAGGCGAGCGATGTTACAGAGATGGAAATAGATGGTTTTAGTTATGCCGCGGATATGTGGCCGGAAGCTCATTTCAGGGTCAAATATGACGCCTAGGTTTCGAACAGTCTGGTTTAGCCTCAGATAGATGCTAGGGATAGGGATTCAGTGGCTAGGGAGCGCAGTTTGTGGCAGGGACCAAAGACAATGGCTTCAGTCTTCCCAATATTAAATTGGAGAAAATTTCGGCTCATCTAGTCCTGGATGTCCCGACTCTCTGCTTCCTGTCTGCCAACCAGTTCTCTATCCACGTCGGTATATTACCCCCAATACCATGTGCTTTAATTTTGCGCACTAATCACTTGTGTGGCACCTGGTCAAAAGCCTTTTGAAAGTCCAAATACATCACTTCCACTGGTTCTCCCTTGTCCACTCTACTCATTACATCCTCAAAAAATTCCATTAGATTTGTCAAGCATGATTTCCCTTTCATAAATCCATGTTGACTTGGACCGATCCTGTCACTGCTTTCCAAATGCGCTGTTATTTCATCTTTAATAATTGATTCCATCATTTTCCCCACTACTGATGTCAGGCTAACCAGTCTATAACTACCCGATTTCTCTCTCCCTCCTTTTTTAAAAAGTGGTTGTTACATTAGCTACCCTCCAATCCATAGGAACTGATCCAGAGTCGATAGACTGTTGGAAAATGATCACCAATGCATCCACTATTTCTAGGGCTGATCATGCAACTTCAGTACCCCATTCCTGCTTTCTCTCCATACCCCTTGACAGTTAGCAGTATAGAATAGTAGCCGGGGGTTACCGTTTGCATTCCAGAATGAACCTGGAATAGTGAGCAGTTTTGTCTGCCACATCCGGTCAAGTCTGTGCCCCTTGGACTTGAGGGAGCAAAGATGAGGGCTGTACCAGGGGGAACGGCCAGGGTGGAGAGAGAGTGATGGTTTTAATAGGGCCTAGGCCATCAAAGGTGATGGTGAGGGTGTGGTTGAGCAGATTGGTGGCTGCAGACAAGTCATGAAGCCAGAAAACAAAATGAAGATTTATATGCTTTTGCTAAAGGCACTTACTAACCAAGAAAATGATTTTCTAAAATTACTTCTTTTTCAAAGTCAACTAAAGTGACACAAATGATTTTGAATCAGCTTTTATATATATGTTTTTTTTAATAAAAATGATCCAGCTCTATTATGAGACATTGAAAGATGTGACTGTATTCCCAGGACTCTAGCGGTTCAAGAACTTGTCTTTAATGAAAGAACAATCCATTTCCACTATGAGAAGTTGAAAGAATTCCTGACCTAACACCATTGTGGGGATACCATCACCACAAGGACTGCAGGGGCTTGGTTCTCAGGCCAACTAGGATAGGCCATAAATGTGGCTATAACAGTGTTGCCCACGTCCTGAAAACAAATAATAAAAATATTTGCTCTTCCTGTAGTTGTAGAATTGATCTGATAACCTAAGTATCAACTCTGTAGCAGTCTTCAAAAGTCCAATACAAAAATTCCAGCAACGGAGCTCTAGGAAAACAAAGTTGTAAGAAATTTGAAAAAAATTGTGTAAGTCAGAAATAATAACTCTTTTTTTTTTGCATTTAATGTCAGCCGACATATCTGAAGATGCTGCATACACTGGAGTTAAATTTACGGTATCGCCGTACACAATTAACTTGGTAGCAACTCCACTCTTCATAAAACCCAAGCTTCCGTACAACATCATAGTAAGTAAAGGTGTTACGTTTTCTGTTTCTGTACCAAGAATCTAGTCTATTTGATGGTGGATTTTCTTTTAACATTCTGTCATGTATCTCACACTGCTGCATATAACTGTATCTTACCATGCTATACATGACTGTAACTAGAGATGACCTGTAACCACAAGCATACTTTACCACCAGGGGTGCATTGCAGGAGACACTGCATACCTGTTCCACACAGGTATATAAAGGCAGGTCTCAGGCAAGTGTGGCACTCGAGAGCTGTGAAATAAAGGTGCAGGTCCTGAGTGACCTTGGCTTCAGCATGTGCCTCGTGTGAGTCTGTACTACAGGGTCAGGACTTGACAGTGGCGACGAGTTACGGGATCACAGAATCCACAGAATGGCTACCAACGGCTCAGATGAGAAATACAATGCTGGAGACAATTGGGAGGACTTTATAGAAAAGCTCCAGCAAAGCTTTGTAACCAAAGACTGGTTGGGCGACAATAAGGCAGACAAGAGAAGAGCCCATCTCTTGACCAGCTGTGGCTCGAAAACATACGCCTTAATGAAGGACCTGCTGGCACTCGTGGAACCAGCAAGCAAGTCGTTTGAAGAGTTGAGCACACTGGTGAGAGACCACCTGAAGCCAGCGAGCAGCCTACACATGGCCAGACACAGGTTCTACAACTACAGACACTGTGTGGGCCAGAGCATACCCGACTTTGTGGCGGAACTTTGGAGGCTGGCTAGTTTATGTGAGCTCTGCGATGAATTAAGGAGAGAAGTACTGAGAGACTTTTTCATTGAAGGAATAGGCCACGCAGGCATATTCTGAAAGCTTATAGAGACCAAGAACTTGACCCTAGAGACAGCAGCACTGGTCGCACAGACATTCTTGGCAGAAGAAAAAACGAGGTTGATCTATACTGCGGGTACGACAACGAAACATCGGAACAAGGGGTTCACAGCATGAAACAAGCCGCTACCCCACACACAGACAAAGGCAGGAGAGCAGTCCTTCAACAGCAGGCAGTGGCACCAGAAGCCAGCAACGGCCACATGAACAACCGTTCACACCTCATCAACCCACAATGCGAGCAATCAACTACAGACTGAGAGAAGCTCAAGAGAGATCAGCCAGACGCAGCTCATCCTTTGGAAACAATGGAAGCGGTCTGTGCTGGAGATGTGGGGGAAGGCACTCAACAAGAGGGTGCCGATTTCAGCATGCTGTTTTCAGAAACTGCAATGATACAGGGCATCTGGCTCGCATGTGCAGAAAAACAGCAGCTCGGCTGGTATACGAATCGGAAGGGTTGGAAAGCGGACCAGAAGACGGTGGGGACAGTGCCCAGGATGCCTAGGTACAGCGGGTCAACACGATCAATGTCCACTGTTCTTACAACAAGACACCTCCAATAATAATGAGGGTCCTACTCAACGGGATACCCGTCAACATGGAACTGGACACGGGAGCTAGTCAATCTCTCATGAGCGCCCAACAATTTGAACAGCTGTAGCCGCACAAAAGCAACAGACCAAAACTCATAAGGATCGACACCAAACTAAGGACCTATACCAAAGAAATCGTCCCAGTCCTTGGCAGCGCCATGCTCTCAATCACACACAAAGTGACGGTGAACCGACTTCCCCTGTGGATTGTCCTCGGAGATCTCCCAGCACTGTTGGGGAGAAGCTAGCTTGCAAAACTAAATTGGAAATGGGATGATGTTCACGCCATGTCATCAGAGGAATGGACCTCCTGCTCAACAGTTCTAAGTCATTTTGAACATCTCTTTTAGCCAGTTGTGGGCACCTTCAAAGGGGCTAAAGTTAAAATCTACATCACACAGGATGCCAGACCGGTCCATCACAAGGCTAGAGCTGTGCCTTATGTGATGAGGGAAAAGATTGAACACGAACTGGTCCGGTTTCTGCGGGAAGGCATTATCTCACCCGTGGAATTTAGTGACTGGGCAAGTCCCATCGTCCCCGTCATGAAGCCTAATGGATCCGTACGAATCTGTGGGGATTACAAGTCTACCATAAACAGAGTCTCCCTACAGGACCAATACCCGCTGCCCAGAGCGGAGGACCTATTTGCCACATTGGTTGGAGGAAAACTTTTCTCGAAACTAGACCTCACATCTGCGTATATGACGCAAGAACTGACCGAAGAGCCTAAGCTACTCACCACCATCAACACATATCGAGGCCTTTTTATGTACAATCGATGCCCATTCGGCATCAGCTCGGCAGCTGCTTTATACTAGCGCAACATGGAGAGTCTGCTCAAGTCCATCCCGGGGACGGTTGTGTTTCAAGATGACATACTCATCACGGGCAGGGACACCGACTCCCATCTCCGCAATTTGGAGGAAGTACTAAATCGATTGGAGTTAAGAAATCCAAGTGTCTGTTTCTCGCGCCCGAGGTTGAACTTTTGGGCAGAAGGATTGCCGCTGATGGAATCCGCCCAACAGAATCCAAAACCGAAGCAATTCGCCTGGCACCCAGGCCCCGGAATGTCTCGGAACTGCGCGCCTTTCTCGGGCTACTCAATTACTTTGGGAACTCTATGCAGAACTTGAGCACGCTGCTGGAACCTCTCCACGTGCTACTCAGAAAGGGGTGTGATTGGTTTTGGGGGGACGCCCAAGAACGCGCCTTCAATAAGGCATGCAACCTTTATGTTCCAACAATGTTTTAGCCTTTTTTGACCCAGGTAAAAAACTAGTTCTTACATGTGATGCGTCAGCGTACGGGGTCGGGTACATTTTACAGCATGTCAATGATGCGGGTAAATTACAATGATGCTTATGCCTCCAGGTCACTTTCGACGGCGGAGCGCGGGTACGGTATGGTTGAGAAGGAGGCGCTCGCGTGCGTGTACGGTGTCAAAAAGATGTACCAATACCTTTTCGGGGCCAAGTACGCGTTAGAAACCGACCACAAACCCCTCACGTCCCTACTATCCGAGTGCAAGGCAATAAACGGCAACGCCTCGGCACGCATTCAGCGGTGGGCACTCATGCTGGCGTCTTACAACTACACAAGGCACAGACCAGGCACAGACAACTGTGCCGACGCGCTTAGCAGGCTAGCTCTAGCGACCACAGAAGGGTCCGACGAACAGGACTGTGAAATGGTCATGGCAATCAATGCCTTTGAATCCACAGGTTCGCCCATGACGGCTCGCCAAATCAGAGCCTGGACGAACAGCAATCCCACGTTATCCTTAGTCAAAAGATGTGTCTTAACTGGTGACTGGGCAGAGGCTCGCGATACCTGCCCCGAGGAGATCAAACCTTTCCATAGGCGCATGCATAAACTATCACGACAGGCAGACTGCCTGATGTGGGGTAGCCGAGTAGTTATGCCCTTGCGAGGCAGAGAGGCGTTTGTCCGGGAGCTCCACCGCGAACACCCGGGGATCGTCCTTATGAAGGCCATAGCCAGATCCCATGTCTGGTGGCCTGGCATTGACGCGGACTTGGGGCTCTGCGTCCGGCGGTGCACCATTTGTGCCCAACTCAGTAATGCCCCCAGGGCGGCCCCCCTAAGCCCCTGGCCCTGGCCCACCAAACCATGGTCGCGGGTGCATGTAGACTATGCGGGCCCATTCATGGGCAAAATGTTTCTCGTAGTCGTCAATGCATTTTCAAAGTGGATCGAGTGCACCATTTTAAACTCGAGCACCACCTCCACCACTGTGGAGAGCCTTAGAACCATGTTTGCAACGCACGGAATTACTGACATATTGGTCAGCGATAATGGTCCGTGCTTCACCAGCGCAGAATTTCAAGATTTTATAGTTGACCACGGCATAAATCATGTTGAGAAGGCACCGTTCAAGCCAGCCTCCAACGGCCAGGCGGAGCGAGCAGTGCAAATCGTTAAACAAGGCATGCCAAAAATCCAAGGTCACACGCTACAGAGCCGCTTGTCCAGACTGCTGCTGGCATACAGATGTCGTCCGCACTCGTTGACTGGGGTTCCCCCCACGCAACTATTGATCAAACGGACCTTAAAGACTTGGCTCTCGTTAATCCTCCCAGACATGCATGAAATTGTTGAGGCAAAGCGCCGGAAGCTAACTGAGTACCATGACCGAAATTCGAGGGGGAGGTGGAATGAGATAGGGGACAAAGTGTTTGTGCTAAACTATGGCAGGGGTCCCAAATGGTTTGCAGGGACAGTAACAGGCAAGGAAGGAAACAGGCTACTGGTTGTACAAATGGACAATGGCCAAAGCTGCCGGAGGCATGTAGACCAAGTAAAAAGTAGATTCACCAACAACACTGCAGAACCAGAGGCAAACAACAATGTGGAACTCACACCACATCTGGTGGACAGACAGAGGGAACAACCTGAGGAAAGGGCAGTCTCAACAGACAGCCCAGGCGAGATACCAGCAATCATACTGAATGAAACAGACAGCCCAGGCGAGATACCAGCAATCACACCGAAAGAAAAACAGGCACCAAGGCAAACAACTGAACCACAACTAAGACGCTCCACGTAAGAGCGTAGACCACCTGAGAGACTGAATCTATAAAGACAATAAGACCTTGGGGAAGGGTGATGTCATGTATCTCACACTACTACATATAACTGTATCTTACCATGCTATACATGACTGTAACTAGAGATGACCTGTAACAATAAGCATACCTTACCACCAGGGGTGCACTTGCAGGATACACTGCATACCTGTTCCACACAGGTATATAAAGGCAGGTCTCAGGCAAGTGTGGCACTCGAGAGCTGTGAAATAAAGGTGCAGGTCCTGAGTGACCTTGACTTCAGCATGTGCCTTGTGTAAGTCTGTACTGCAGGGTCAGGGCTTTACACATTCCTATATATACAACGTTGCTATTAATATCGAAACCAGTCAGTCATCACTGTCCCTCTGGATCAATTCATTTGGAAACATCAATCTCAAATAAGCTCATGCAGACGAAGAACTGGACAAATCTAATAGCCCTGTCTTCTCGATTATACAAAGTTTCAAACACTCTAACACAGATTTTTGTAAATCACTTGACTTTGTTATTGTCACTAAAATAGGAATTATTCTCATTCATAATCAAGGATGTGGAGGTAATTCCACCATAAATGTAACATCTTCCTCTCATTTGTCCAGAACTGCTGTAGTGTTTTAATATTGTCTTACATTTTTATTGCCCATTAATACAAAACCGGGCCAACGTCTCGGAGTGAGTTACTCCAAATAGTGCATACCATAAGGTCACTTCTCAATATTGTGCTTTGCAGGGAGCACGCAATTGGGCAGACAGCCTGAATGCTAGTGGCACCATATTTCCAACTCAACAGGATAGAGGGTTTTTGTTTGTGCTTGAGATCACGCTCACAGCATCCATAGGCTTCATTATAACCCTGAAATGTATTGGAATTTAATGTAAATGGGACCCATGACAAATTCATCGTCTTTTCTGCCCTCTGAACTCTACATGAGCTGATTATCCATTTAGAAACATAGAAACATAGAAAATAGGTGCAGGAGTAGGCCATTCGGCCCTTCGAGCCTGCACCACCATTCAATAAGATCATGGCTGATCATTCACCTCAGTACCCCTTTCCTGCTTTCTCGCCATACCCCTTGATCCCTTTAGCTGTAAGGGCCATATCTAACTCCCTCTTGAATATATCCAATGAACTGGCATCAACAACTCTCAATGGTAGGGAATTCCACAGGTTAACAACTCTCTGAGTGAAGAAGTTTCTCCTCATCTCTGTCCTAAATGGCTTACCCCTTATCCTTAGACTATGTCCCCGGTTCTGGACTTCCCCAACATCTATGAGATCCCCTCTCATCCTTCTAAACTCCAGTGAATACAGGCCCAGTCGATCCAGTCTTTCTTCATATGTCAGTCCTGCCATCCCGGGAATCAGTCTGGTGAACCTTCGCTGCACTCCCTCAGTAGCAAGAACCTCATTCATCAGATTAGGAGATCAAAACTGAACACAATATTCCAGGTGAGGCCTCACCAAGGCCTTGTACAACTGCAGTAAGACCTCCCTGCTCCTATACTCAAAACCCCTAGCTATGAAGGCAACATACCATTTGCCTTCTTCACCGCCTGCTGTACCTGCATACCAACTTTCAATGACTGATGTACCATGACACCCAAGTCTCGTTGCACCTCTCCTTTTCCTAATCTGCTGCCATTCAGATAATATTCTGCCTTTGTGTTTTTGCCCCCAAAGTGGATAACCTCACATTGATCCACATTGTACTGCATCTGCCATGCGTTTGCCCACTCACCTAACCTGTCCAAGTCATCCTGCAGCCTCTTAGCGTCCTCCTCACAACTCACACCGCCACCCAGTTTAGTGTCATCTGCAAACTTGGAGATATTACACTCAATTCCTTCATCTAAATCATTAATGTATATTGTAAATAGCTGGGGTCTCAGCACTGAGCCCTGCGGCACTCCACTAGTCACTGCCTGCCATTCTGAAAAGGACCCGTTTATCCCAACTCTCTGCTTCCTGTCTGTCAACCAGTTCTCTATCCACATCAGCGCATTACCCCCAATACCATTTGAAATGAACACATTGCGGTTTTCATTATTATTCACTTGGAAGCGTTTCAGAGGAGGGTGGTCCTGAGCACAAACGCAATCGGCACCTTGCAGCACCTTTATCCTTATAGTTTTGGTTTTATTAGGCTTTCCGACTCCGCTGTCTCAGCCTCCCTCAAGATCAGCTGAAGTAAGGAATTTATTCCTGTATCTGTTGAATCAGCCACGGTGCCTGGGGTAACCTGTGAAACAGCAACATTCAGTGTGAGTTTTTCCTGCTATTCAAATTTAGATTGTCAGTCTTGGCATTGTACCTGAAGTTCTGCTCTGCTTGAGATTTTTTATTTATATATATATATTCACTTGACAGATCATTCGTGGTTCGTTTCCAATAACCTTGATTCCTTCCACCAACCAACAACGACAGTTGCTCTTTTTGAGATGAGTGAGAGAAAAAAATTAAATTAAACTCAGATGGAACGAAACAATAATGAAAATAAAAGGAATAGATTAGTAATGAGATGAAGCCAGACTCTGTACTGTTATCTTCACAATAGCATTCAGTAGAGAGTACACCTGAACGTACTGGAATGGCTTACCGTCACTCGGGTACACTTTTGCCTTTACCACCCGGGTGTTAATGCTCAACGTTCAGGTGCTAAAACAAAATTCTGATCCTTTGAGTTACCAAATTTACTTTCTCGTCAATGTGTGGCTCATACTTGACACCTACCTGTAGCAGCATAGTTGAATTCAGGAAGTCACCATGTGGGTTGGTCATTCTCTGGTGCTCTATGCTATCATGCCACCAATTTTACTTCATCCCACTATAAAGAGGCAACACAATATTGGCACATAATTATATCCAGTTTTCAATGTGTCTGGCTTAATATGTTCTACTAACAAGGCTGATATCCTAAACATATTAGTACTGTATTACATTCAGAAGTATGCTGTCACTCTATATTGTCATATTACTATAAGGATTCAATGTATAAATGACTAGGTTTTATTTAATCTCATCTTAACTTCTTCAACAGGCCCAAGTAAAAGACATTTTGGGATATCCAGTAAGAGATGCTGTAGTTACGTTTTCTGCAACAGCAGTTTTTGAAGCAGGTGAAAGGAGGCAATTGAATGCAGAAGCTTTGCATGAAGGAAGGAGAACCAAAAGAGATGGGACAATAATGTTTACTGTTAATGCTCCAGCTGATATTCAAGAGTTAGAATTTGAGGTTAGTGAACAAAAACAGCAGATCCTAGTCAGGACCGATCTCATAGCCTGTGATATGGGGATTAGATTAATAAAGGTGACCTGACACATTTTATGCACAGGTTGGTTATTTTCTCACCCGGAAAAAACAAAGACTTTGCAACACATAGGTTATGACAATCATTGGCATTTTTAATTGTAATATTCTTTGTTTATTTTATGATTAATGATATAGAATTAGCAACAGTGAGAAGTGGAACATGAAAAAAATCATTAAAATTGTGATTTTAAGCAACTGATTTGAGCTGGTGAGCTATTCAGTAGTTTCAATATTCCTGTGCACCATATTTTTCTTTACAATTTACTCTCCAACATTTTGATTCCCAGTCTATTTGGTGTCAACTCATTGGATAAGCAGGTGACTACCAATGGTACTGTTAAGCTAATCAGAATGAGGTTTATGAGAGTAGTTTGGGATAACTTGCCTTCATATTTTGCTTTCATCTGCATTGATATAGCACTAGCCCCTAGCTTGCATTTTGCTTGCTGGAATAGTGATTGAAAACTCATTATTATGGAGGATTGCAGCAATGAGCTCATGTCCTACCATGCTAGGGCACAGTGACTGGAGCACCAGCACATTGCCTCCAATAGCTGTTCTTTGCATCTTCTTCACGTGCCTGTGTACCATCTGACACCAGCACCAGGTGACAAAAGATGATCAGCTAAACTGGTTTTGATTTGAAAGTCTAGATGAACAGAACTATACCCCAAGATCTGTCATCCTGACAATACAGGAACACAACTTGATTAATTAACTTGGCTATAATTTCCAAAAAGTCAATGAAATGACAAGAGCCAAAAATCCAGCAATCTATAGTAATTTGATTCAAATTCAAAGGATTGTTTTTGCTGTGGTTAGGGAAATGTCTTGAAGACATGGTTTGAAACTTAAGACATAACTTAAAACTTGGATGTATTGCAGCACTGAGACAAAGTGCTAGGATACGATTTTAGTCTTCTGTCTCATTCTAACTAAAAACAAAGTATGAAATGCTTTTATTTTTAAAAACATGTGGAGTTCACCATTGTATAGAGTTAAAACAGTAACCACAGATTGTACTTTTATACAGCACAAATTTTTCTAAAAATTACCTTTATATTAAGTCTTTAATCCAACACATTAGCATAATTCCATAATCAGTGCTGCATTATATTTCATTTCTTGCCAATGTGATCAGACAGATTAAATTATCCATCCTTGTAAATAAATATTCCAGTTAGACGATTCTTGCAGTGTGGGATAAAATGTTAATACATGTCTCTGTGGCTGATATTGCTCTTACAATGAATTTCAAATCTTGGTCTTGTGGGTTCTGAGTAGAAACTAGGTGCTTTTTAACAGAGTGAAAGAGATGGAATTTGATACCAAGTAACTCACCTGGTTTTTGAGTACTTCTTGGTAACTGATAAAGCAATTTTGACAGATGCCAGAAAATCTATAGGGGGGAATATTTGCTTTTAAAAGTGGTCTATCAATTTTTTGAAGTCATGGTAACTCCATCTACAAGTGGCAGTGATTTTATATATATATATATATATCTGAGTTATAGATCTTGGTATGCAATTTACAATTTTTAATCTTCCATGTTCATTTTACATAAGTAATTTTACAGATTATACAAAGCTGGCAAAAATAGAATGCTCAATGAGAAACTGAAATATAGGCCTAGATTTTAACCGACAGCGGATTTCCGGCAGAAAATCGCTCTGGCGAGATAGATTCCCCCCGCCACCGCCCCCCCCCCCCCCACCCAACTATCCTCCATGGCAGAATGAGCGTTGGCTGATTTTAACAACTGTGCCTCATTTAATTCCAGCCAGCCAACTTCCCACCTGTTCCAGGCAGGAACCAGCAGCAGAAGGAAGCAGGTGGGTCGAGGTTTCCGGAGGCACCTCTAGGGCACACCGCGTTCAAGAAAGATGGAATCTGGGGCAGGGCAGGCCTAATCAATATAAGATAGTCACCAAGAAATCCAATAGGGAATTCAGAAGAAAATTCTTTACCCAAAGAGTGGTGAGAATGTGGCACTTGCTACCACAGGGAGTGGTTGAAGCGAATACTATCGATGCATTTAAAGGGAGGCTAGACAAGCATATGAGGGAGAAGGGAATAGAGGGTTATGCTGATAGATTAAGATGAGGGAAGATGGGAGGAGGCTCGAGTGGTGCATAATCTTTCCATGTGGGCCTGGAGGAACATTCCTCCTCGTCCTGCCCCTAAAAAGAAAGAAACACACTTACCTTTGTTGACCTCTTCTGGCGCTGATTCTTTTCTGTCCTGAGTTTACTTGGCGAGAAAGTTGCAGCGGCTTCCCAGCTCAGACCCGAGTTAAAATTGTTTCCCAATGATGTCACTGGGACTGAATATGCATATACAAAGAAGGGCCGTGCCAGCTTTGGGTGGGCGTCTTTCCCGTCTGCTCAGGAGAGCAGGTTAAAATTGTGTACATCGGAATCCTGGTGGCTCTAGGGCGGGTAAGTAACTTAGGACATTTTAACAGGCTACCTGCCCTGTTTCTGCCAGATGGATAGGGTTAAAATTACCTTCATCAAGTCTTTCCTATGGTCCAACGTTTTCTGCTGAATATCTTTAATGCAGATAGTAGGTTCTACTGTACAGGAAGTAGCTTATAGCCAGATTTGCATAAAAATGGAAGTGTGTTATCAGTACTCAGTTGGTAGCTAACTGGAGCTTGGCAAAGATTTACCTATGTCAGGTTTGCATATAATCTAAATGGATTTCACTGCAACTTTTTTTTTAGATTAGAACTGCTTTCGAAGATGAACAATCCATCACCAAGTTGTACACAGCAATAGCTTATCACTCACTCTCTGGAAGCTACCTGTACATTACCTGGACAGCATCTTTCCAAAAATTCCGAATAGGGAACTCTCTTAATGTGTACCTTGTTGCAAGTAGTCCCTACTTGAATAAAATAAAACGCTTCCACTATCAGGTAAAAATGATTTACTTCAGTTTTGTTATTGACATCAAAAAGGGATTTGCTTGAAATGCTTTTATTTAGTAAGTCTAGGAAAATGTAACATCTGTTTATAGATCTATAAAGCAGTATAAAAACTTTGTGTGCATACATTTCCTGTCCATCACACTTTAGATGTTAGCCTCACTTCAGACACCATACACTGCAAATTTCAGTGTCACATTTTTTTAAAAGTATAAATATACAAAGACAGTCACTTGCAATTTCTAAAAACATTTCTCAGGAACACAAAATACTAGAGCCACAATATCTGCAAACTCTTAATTAACTTTCCCACAATCTAACCCAGAGCTGTGACCTCGAGCTTGACCTGCAATCAACCTTTTTAGCTGGGTGCTTTTGCGCTAGAGCCAAAACTGATGAGCACTTTACAAACATGGAGTTCTGCCACCAAGCAGCAATTAAACTCTGAGTGACCTGACCTTGTGTTTAGTTACCAACAATTAGAATTTGCTTCCTTAAAGGAACACAGCTCCCACTATACAGAATAATGCAATGTGCATTACATGGTGTATCCATATCTTATGAAGCAACACATAACCCAACTTACCATTAACAATGGCAAAGGAGGTCCACTTGTCATATATTAAAAATAGTCTACCAGTGTGATTAGATGTCATACTTCAGATGTCACATTCCAAAATTTGCATTTTGTTATAGATGCAGAACAATATAAAATGCTGGATGATTCTAAACTGTAAGCTGAAACTGATAAGTGCTTCCAATCTACAAAGTTACTTAACCCAACAGTATTTAAACTCTGACTGACCAAAGACTGTAAAGATAGAGCAATTAGACATTCTGAACTTAAAGAGAAAGGCCATATTAAACACACATCCACCTTAGCAGTAGAACACATTGGCCCAGAATTTGCAGTGGGTAATAACAATGAACGAACCACAACTTCAGGATGCAGCACATACGCATCCGAACACGGAAATCCTGAAGTTACGGTCAGTCATTCACTGCTCTGACACTGGCTGCACTGAGCCTCCCACCCCCATAGCCGGCAATCAGGAAATGAGTGAAACTGACGAAAACTTTGGCTTTTCCACGATCATGTCGCTGCTAAATACTCCATTAAAGGTTAGACCTTGTCGGATTAGGTGTAACTGGGGTTTAAACAACGTATTGACTTCTAAACAAATGTTACGGCCCTAAAAAACGAATTTTAATTTTGTGGAGTATCAAATTTCTCCATTTTAATAAAAATAAAAATGTTTAAGAAACTTTTTAAAAATTATAAGTTTTAAAAGTTTGTTCATATTTATTTCAGTTTTATCTTTTCCCCATGTGAGAGCCCCAATCTTTGTTTTGCTCTCTATAGCATTTTTAACAAGTCAGAATAAAAGCACTTCTTCACTTCTTGCTTTCTTGTCTGTGAGAATTCTGCATTGTGATTGGCTGACTACTTGTTGACATCAAAGCAGCTTGCGCTATGGAATTCCCACTAAACTGCCCCGATTTCAATTAAACGTTGAAAAAGCCGAACTTCTTACCACAGAGATCGCGAGCATTACAACAGCATTTATTCAATTTGCCACGAGCAACACCAAAGGAGACCTGCTGGTCATAGATATAAAAATGGTATATCTAGCTTGCATTTTGTCTGTCACACTTGGATGACACACCTGTCCATATGCAAATATACACTCAGTTAAACAGGTTACAATGCCACTGTTGCAACATTACTCAGGCAACAGGGGTGGTACTGTATGATGTGTCACTTAGACCTAGAGGTGGGGAAGGACGCCCTTCCAATGTGATCTGTACTGACCTTTCAACTGCTGCATGTATACACATGTGATTCACACCACAAAAACTAAGTTATAGAGGCACTTATGCATTGCTGTTGAAGAACACTACTCTTCAATAACCATGTATTTCCTACTTATTGATACTCGTCATTATACTGCAGGAATGTATTCTGCTGTGAAAAATTGTTTCATTGTGGCAGCATGGTGCTTTCCCAATACTGCCATCCACACTTGAATGTTATCAAAAGTTCCGCGCAGAGGAAGAAAAGAAAGTGAAGTGGCAAACATCCTAAACAAGAAATTGATTGCATCAGATTTAGTCTCAACTTTATTTCAAACTTATATTGAATTAAAGATCTATTTTCTGATTATATCGAAGGTTTTCAATATCACCTTTATTGTAGCATCAGTTATTTTGTAACAGATTCTGTGCTATGAATTTCTATTTTTGTCATGACCCAGGTTATATCAAAAGGAAAAATAATTACATTTGGGACAAAAGACCGTCCACCCGGTAACCAGGTTTTCAATCTGAACATTCCCATTACTACAGAAATGATTCCTTCTGCACGCTTGTTTGCATATTATGTGATAACTGGAGAAGACAAGGCTGAACTGGTTGTTGATTCTGTGTGGTTTGAGGTGGAAGAAAAATGTGTAAACAATCGACAGGTAGGTTCTAACGGAGTGTCCAGTCAAGGCAGATTGTACTCTATTTAAACTATGATAATTTTAGCACCCAATTGCAGGCACCGCACAAACCTTCCTATGGATGACATATTCTTCCTAGAACAATGGCCCAACAAGTCCTCATTCAACACCACCTTTCTCCTCCTGGCGGAACTTACTCTCACCTTCAACAACTCTTCCTTTAACTCCACTCACTTTCCCCAGATAAAGCTGTTGTTATGGGAATGTGCATGGTTCCTAGCTATTCTTTTTGTATGTTTAACACCCAATCCTACTCAGGCCCCCCTTCCTGACCTCTCTTTCTATTATATTGCTGACTGTGTCAGTGCAGCTTCTGGCCCTCATGAGATTTCTGTTAACTCTATTTTAAATTTCTACCTCCCCGGCAATCAACAGTACACACCCCCCACATCTCCAGCAGCGCCTTGCAGTTTTGGCGCTATTGTTCTACTGTATGAGCCTTGCATATTGTGAAACATGGAGGCACAGGTGTTTTTCCTACATGTTTTAAGGTAAAATGCTTCTCTGTCTTGGAGAGCTTCACCTAATGGCTGACTGATAATGGATTAAATTGATTACCACCAAGACTATTCAGGCAGACTTAGTGCTCAAACTGTACCTCTGAAATCGAGGAGTCTGACTAACTATGTTTCAGTATATTCTGTATTTGTACAATGCAGAATATTAATATAAACAGGTATTCTTCGCAAAGAAAAAGGTCTCAGTACATGGGGCTGGATTTTAAGCTTTTCTGTTTTCGTGGCAAAAACGGAGACAGGGTGGGAAAGTTACCGACCGGGAATAGGTAGCGCTTTAGTAAGGAATTTTCGGCATCTGGGCCCTATGCTAGGGTGTGCAGCGCGAAGGGAGGTATTGTACAACTTTCAAGGTGCAAAAAGGGAAACTCGCGAACTAAAGTGCCGGGCTGTGTGCGCTCCAAGAGAGGCCTTGGGAGCAGGGGGGGGGGGGGAACCTTAAAAAAAAATCACAAAAACATTCTCAAAACATTGCCCACGCCACCTCAACACAAATCGCTAGAAAAATTAAAAGAACAAACACTCGCACATACCTTTACAGCACTTTACCTTCATCACCGCCACCGGCATGGCTGGACCGCACTGGTTTCCCAGGGTCGTGTTCGAGTCAAAACTTGGACGGTGTTTCAACGAGAGGCGCTGCACACCCGGCGCAGCTCTTCCCAGCGGTGCTGCTAAGCTTGTGACAGGACGCAGGAGAGCTCGCCGCTCCATTTCATGCCGCTCCGGGGCGAGACCCGGAGCGCAAAGGACCAGAAAATCCAGCCCATGATTTTAACGGAACCCATTTCCAAATGAATAATAAAAGCAAAAGCTTTTACAGATATATAAAATGGAAAAGAGTGACTAAAGTAAATGTTGGTCCCTTAGAAGATGAGAAGGGGGATTTAATAATGGGAAATGTGGAAATGGCTGAGACCTTAAACAATTATTTCGCTTCGGTCTTCACAGTGGCAGACACAAAAACCATGCCAAAAATTGCTGGTCACGGGAATGTGGGAAGGGAGGACCTTGAGATAATCACTATCACCTAGGGGAGTAGTGCTGGACAGGCTAATGGGACTCAAGGTAGACAAGTCCCCTGGTCCTGATGAAATGCATCCCAGGGTATTAAAAGAGATGGCGGAAGTTATAGCAGATGCATTCGTTATAATCTACCAAAATTCTCTGGACTCTGGGGAGGTACCAGCGGATTGGAAAGCAGCTAATGTAACGCCTCTGTTTAAAAAAGGGGGCAGACAAAAGGCAGGTAACTATAGGCCGGTTAGTTTAACATCTGTAGTGGGGAAAATGCTTGAAACTATCATTAAGGAAGAAATAGCGGGACATCTAGATAGGAATAGTGCAATCAAGCAGACGCAGCATGGATTCATGAAGGGGAAATCATGTTTAACTAATTTACTGGAATTCTTTGAGGATATAACGAGCATGGTGGATAGAGGTGTACCGATGGATGTGGTGTATTTAGATTTCCAAAAGGCATTCGATAAGGTGCCACACAAAAGGTTACTGCAGAAGATAGAGGTATGCGGAGTCAGAGGAAATGTATTAGCATGGATAGAGAATTGGCTGGTGAACAGAAAGCAGAGTCGGGATAAGTGGGTCCTTTTCGGGTTGGAAATCGGTGGTTAGTGGTGTGCCACAGGGATCGGTGCTGGGACCACAACTGTTTACAATATACATAGATGACCTGGAAGAGGGGACAGAGTGTAGTGTAACAAAATTTGCAGATGACACAAAGATTAGTGGGAAAGCGGGTTGTGTAGAGGACACAGAGAGGCTGCAAAGAGATTTAGATAGGTTAAACGAATGGGCTAAGGTTTGGCAGATGGAATACAATGTCGGAAAGTGTGAGGTCATCCACCTTGGGAAAAGAAACAGTAAAAGGGAATATTATTTGAATGGGGAGAAATTACAACATGCTGTGGTGCAGAGGGACCTGGGGGTCCTTGTGCATGAATCCCAAAAAGTTAGTAGTTTGCAGGTGCAGCAGGTAATCAGGAAGGCGAATGGAATGTTGGCCTTCATTGCAAGAGGGATGGAGTACAAAAGCAGGGAAGTCCTGCTGCAACTGTACAGGGTATTGGTGAGGCCGCACCTGGAGTACTGTGTGCAGTTTTGGTCACCTTACTTAAGGAAGGATATACTGGCTTTGGAGGGGTTACAGAGACGATTCACTAGGCTGATTCCGGAGATGAGGGGGTTACCTTATGATGATAGATTGAGTAGACTGGGTCTTTACTCGTTGGAGTTCAGAAGGATGAGGGGTGATCTGATAGAAACATTTAAAGTAATGAAAGGGATAGACAAGATAGAGGCGGAGAGGTTGTTTCCACTGGTCGGGGAGACTAGAACTAGGGGGCACAGCCTCAAAATACGGGGGAGACAATTTAAAACCGAGTTGAGAAGGAATTTCTTCTCCCAGAGGGTTGTGAATCTGTGGAATTCTCTGTCCAAGGAAGCAGTTGAGGCTAGATCATTGAATGTATTCAAGTCACAGATAGATAGATTTTTAACCAATAAGGGAATTAAGGGTTACGGGGAGCAGACGGGTAAGTGGAGCTGAGTCCACGGCCAGATCAGCCATGATCTTGTTGAATGGCGGAGCAGGCTCGAGGGGCTAGATGGCCTACTCCTGTTCCTAATTCTTGTGTTCTTATGTTCTTATGTACTCTTTGTTTTATATTTACAGATTCTATTGCGTACAGATTCTGGTGTATACAAGCCAGGAGACCAAATGTCTTTAAGAATTAATGCCCAACCAAATTCACTTGTTGCATTATCTTCCATTGACACTGCTTTGTATGCAATAAGAACAGGAAGCAAGATATCATTTGAAAAAGTAAGGCCTGCTTTTATCAGTGTAGGGGTTAAAATAAATGTCAAATTAAAGTTTTTTAAATGATTAAAACATACCAAAACATTTACGATCAGTTCATGTAAATTTTGGGCAGGCATAAAATGTTTTCATTATTTTTCAAGAAATGTTACTTTTATTCTGAATGTTTAATCAAAGGGACTTTTCATTCATTTTGAACATGGGAATATTTATTTTTAATAGAATTGTGTTTTATTTGGGGATTTCTCCTCAGCTTATGGGGATTCCCCCTTTCTAATTGGTTGGCCTTGCCCATGTTATACAACAACAACAACTTGTATTTATATAGCGCCTTTAACATAGTGAAACATCCCACAGGAGTATTATGAGACAAAAAATTTGACACCGAGCTACATAAGGAAAAATTAAGGCAGGTGACCAAAAGCTCGGTCAAAGAGGTAGGTTTTAAGGAGCGTCTTGAAGGAGGAAAGAGAGGTCGAGAGGTTTAGGCAGGGAGTTCCAGAGCCTAGGGCCCAGGCAACAGAAGGCCACCAATGGTTGAGCGATTATAATCAGGGATGCTCAAGAGGGCAGAATTGGAGGAGCGCAGACATTTCGGGGGATGTGGGGCTGGAGGAGATTACAAAGATAGGGAGGGGCGAGGCCATGGAGGGATTTGAAAATAAGGTTGAGATTTTTGAAATCAATTCATTGGTGGAAATAGGCTGTCTTAGTTATGCTGTGGATGTGTGGTCAAAAGCTAATTTCAGGGTCAAATATGACACCAAGGTTGCGAACAGTGTGGTTCAGCCTCAGACAGAAGTTGGGGAGAGGGATGGAATCAGTGGCTAGGGAACGGAGTTTGTGGCGGGGACCGAAAACAATGGCTTCGGTCTTCCCAATATTCAATTGGAGAAAATTTCTGCTCATCCAGAACTGAATGTTGGACTAGCAGTCTGACAATTTCTGAACCGCCTGCGTCGCGGGATCCGTGAGCCTTTACATCTCCGAAGCTCTGGAGACACCAGGTCCTTTCAGAATTTTTTGCGGGTTGGAGTCGTATTCTTCTGGTACGCCTCTGACCTCAAATTCAGGGCCAATAAGATTTTCCCATCTTGTATTTGTATTTAAATCCCACCATGGATCATTCTGTGACTGTGTCAATTATTTTTCATGTCTCCGCCGTTTTTATGAATTTAGATTTGGTGGTCATTCGGGTTGTAGTGTTAAGTTATGAGCCAGTAGATAGAGGAGGGCTCCCCCCAATGTTGGAGATGAACAGTGATCAGTTCTGGAGGGACGTAGTCAAACACAGGGTAGTGTACACTCTATGGTGTATGAAATGATACAATAAACTCTGTACTGTGAGCCAGTGACCAGGTGTAAACTGATCAGTCTTTCATGGCTTCCAGAAGTGACAATACAAAGGTGAAGTTCAGGTTATAGACCGGGCCCAGCACGAGTATACCTATGACCCTAGGACCTCCGATGGTGGTGGGCAGATCTTATGTACATACATTACATCAGTTTGGAGAGAAGCTCACTTTCTGTTCATTGCTCTCAGTCCTCTGTTAGCGAGAATTCTCTTAGGCCAATAATCATCTATTAACTCAAGCCACGACGACAAACATGACTCCATCTGCAATGACGTTCATTTCAATTCCAGCCCCGGACATTTCCTGTTCTCAATCTCTCTTGCCGATGCATTGTCCCAATGCCAAAACCGAGCTAATCATGTTAATACCAACACGCCCGCTATAATTGGTGGGCACTGTACTCATCTTTATAATTATATTGGAGTATCAGAATTGCCATCAGGATTGAGGAGAATGCTGATCACCCAACATAATGATTAAAGTTGAACCCTTCATTCACGTCGCCCAAGTTTTCTTTTTCTTTTTCTTTCTCGGTAATGCAGCATTCATTGCATATCCCTAGTTGCTCTGAGAAGGTGGGGCTAGACCACATCAGTGGGCATTAAGAGCTACATGTAGGCCTGACCATTTGAGAGTAGAAGGTTCCCTTCACTGAACGACATTAGTGATCGTTTGGATTTTACAGCAATCCAGCAGCCTTCATTGTTATTTTCAGGTACTAGCCACAAATTACCAACCCGTTCTGTGGCCATTTGAACTCATAACCTCTGGGTTGCTAATTCCACACCAGAACCCCACACTCTGTCTAAATGGGTTTTTTTGTCTTTGGGAAAAATTAGTAATTTCATCTCTCAGGAGGAAAATATTACGATTTTTGTTGATGGCCTAATGCGGGGCGGAATTGCAATATCATAAAAAGCTGTTGAAACGATCGATCATAATATTCAAGAGGGAATTAGATAATCATCAGAAAAAAACAGCAAAATAGGATTAGAATAGATAGCTCTCATGTGAAATTAGCATTTCCATAAGCAAGATGGGCCAAACGACCTACTTCTGTGCTGACGTTTTTTGATTCAATGATTCTGTATCTGCCACTTCACAAATTGAAATAACTCCTAGACTGAGTTAATTGATTTATTTTGTGACATTAGTAAAGAAAAAATACAAGAATAAGTAAGTACAATACTATTCATTATATGGGTGGTGGAACTGCAACCTATGCATGTTTTCTTAAAAACAACAACTTGCATTCATATAGCACTTTTAAAGTAGATAAACATCACAGGATGCTTCACAGAGGCATAATCACAAATAAACAATCACCAAGCCAAAGAAGATATGATGAAAAGCTTAGTCAAAGAAATGGATTTTAAGAAGGATCTTAAAGGAGGAGAGGGAGGTGGTGAGGCGTAGGGTCTTAGGTAGGGAATTCAGAGTGTGGAGCCTTGGCTGAAGGCAGAATGTTGGATGAGATGAAGTTTACAGAGGGTGCGGTATGGGAGGCCAACCTGCAGAGCATTGGAATCATCATCATCATCATCATCATCATCGGCAGTTCCTCGAAACGAGGATGACTTGCTTCCATGCCAAAAAAGGATAAGTTCACAGGTGTTCCAATGAAGGACCTAAAATTCTGGGTCCTGAGCTACATCCTGAAGGGAGGAAGATGCCTGTGCGTGGATTTTTTTAACGTGTGGCAGCCGTTGCACACCAACCACCACACGGGCTTGACAGAGCTAGGTCTTGGTCCAGTGGCAAGGATTACCCAAGACGACTGGAGACCAGCTCTGCTGCTCGGACCTAGCGCGCACACATATCGCAGTGTGGGCTGGCCCGTGCTGCCCCTGGGCCCCTGGCCCCGAACTCACGTCTTTCCTGGGCCCCAATCATTGAAATAATTGACATCCAGAAGACAAGCTATTCTCTGCATTTGTATACAGTACAAAAAAATTAATATTTACATTAAGTAACCACCGTCATTCTTCACACAGGTACTTCTCGATGCTGAAAGCCATGATCTCGGATGTGGTGCTGGAGGGGGGAAAAATAATGTCGATGTATTCAGGAGAGCCGGACTGATGTTTTTGACTAATGCCAATGCTAAGGCTTTGCCAGTTGCTGGTAACCAAATAATAGAATAAATAAACCATAATTAAAATGTACAACTAGATGTACAGACATTCAAGTGTATTGCTCCATAATGGAAAATGTTACATACCTTAGAATTGTTGGAAGTAGGAGTCACTTAGTGATCAGGAATAGGAACCCAAGCCGATGTTGCCCTCTCGAGCGGTGAGGCTGGTTTTGAGGCCCTTCTACCACCTGACTGAGATTGACTGTTCCATACTTGACATAAGAAAGAAGTGCCTTTCACAACTTCACACATCCAAAAGTGCATCACAACCAATGAAGTACGTTTGAAGTGTAGTCACTGTTGTAATGCAGAGAAACGCAGCAGCAATTTGCGCACAGCAAGCTCACACAAACAGGAATGCGATAAATGACCAGAGAATATTTTTTTGTGTTGACTGAGGAAAAGAATATTGGCCAGGACACCAGCAGAACTCCTCTGTTCTTCAAATAGTGCCATGGGACCTTTTACGTCCATCTGAGAAGGCAGATGGGGACTCCATTTCATGTATTATATGAAAGACGGCAGTGCAGCACTCCCTCAGTACTGACCTGAAATGTCAGCCTAGATTATGTGCTCAAGTCTCTGGAGTGGAAGCTTGAACCTATAGCCTTCGAATTCCGAGGCTACCACAGAGCCAAGTCTGTAATCATGAGTTTCTATTATAATGACATCAATCGAAGTTGAGAACTTATTTCTAATGTCATCCATTATATATTGCAATACTTCTGACAATATAGTGAAATTGTTTACTCAGATGCAGTAATAAAGTATGTACTACATAAACATTTTACAACTAAAGTTCCATTTTTACCTTTCAACAGATACAAAATGTGATGTAATTTTGCGTACAAAGCGAAATGTGAATGTGATGACTGAAATACGGAAGAAAAGTAAGGGCATTTTTAAATAATTGATTAAAAGAAACATTCCTGCACTTCAGCTGTGATTAAGTGTTGTCCCTTTCTGTTGGTAAGTCTTGTACTGTATTGTATTTAATTAAACTGTAGTTTTCTTCTCCCCTTCTCTTCTGAAGATCATATATATATTGACAGCCCTCTGGTACCTCAGCTAAGTGCACAAGCCTAGACGGAGAAGGTGGAATATTCCTCCACAATCCCAGTGGAGAATGAGTGAAAATTCAGGTCGTACAGCCGACCGTTTCCTTACAGCCCCCATCAGAATTTCAATTTCCCTGCCCCAGTTGGGGCCTTCGCTGGCCGCCGCTTCCCCGCCTGCCGCATGCACATGGGTGTGATAAGACCTGGGTAATCACAAGACTTCCCTTCTGCCACCCTACTTACGCTGGTTCCCAAGGCCGCAATGTGGCCTTGATGTCCTCCCCATTTGAGGGAGAGGACTTGGAACGACCCCTTCTCCCCCAATTTCACGCAAACACTTATCTACTGAAGGCCTTAGTCTTGTCTTAGACCTTCAGCAGTCAAATTGTATTGCCGCTATTGCAGCTCCAGAGTTAATCTCACTCTGCAAAGATCAGGGATTGAATCTGAGATCCTTCTGTTTCAGTACCTTACTGGATAGTGCATTTACCCTGGAGCCATCAATCATGTACAATAGTTTAACCTGGAAACTTCTTACAGTTATTATAGGGTGCAAATCAAATTTGAGAACATGTAGGTAATAATGATCAGTGCAGAACCAGAGGGGAGTTGAAGAGAGTGGGCTATCGGCGGGTAAGTCCCCTGGGCGATTTTTAACTGCCCACCTGCTTTCCACCAGGTGGACAGGATTAAAATCATCCCATTGGTTTCAGATATTTAGAAAACCACCTGATCATATCAGAAGCAGTTGGCTCCAGCAAGTTATTGTTTATAAATACAGTTAGTTTTTAAACAGCATCCTTTTGGAAATGGCCATGACCAGCTCAAAAGGAACAACTGGTTTCAATCTTGCTTCTTGTTTTAATTTCCAGTTGCCAAATTTACAACTGCTATTGATCAGAAGTGTTGCATCGATGGAATGAAGAACTATCCTCTCAGGCACTCTTGCATTATACGAGCGAGTAGAATCATGTTACCTGATCCATGCAGAAGCATATTTTTGGATTGCTGCAATCATGCACAAAAGTTACGTTTGAAGTCTGTAAGCGAGCTGACATTGGGACGAATGAGTAAGTCCTGGAGCACAAAAGATTACTTTTCCTGCACACCCAATCCGACTGGCAAATGAGCAGCAGATCCTAGTAGTGGGATGTACCTTCTTATTTACATTCTTCCAAGCTTTATTCTGAAACCTCCAAAGATTTCAATACGTTTGACCATTTTTCTTTGTATATTTAATCTTTTGTAAACAAACCAAGTTCTGAAGTAAAGGCCACAGGCAGCGCTACGCATTTGCTACTGCTGCTTTTGATTATTTTTGTTAAAAATGACAGCTATTAAACAAGATATCAAGTAGAAATTGAATTGTCCCTATTAAACAAAGCTGTCAATATTTATTTACATGCGCTGAAAAGCTGTTGATATCTGAGAAATTCTTCACCCTTAAACGAAAGTCACTATTAACCAGCAACTGCCTACCTGAAGACAATGGCCAAAGAAACCCATGCACCATTGTTCACCAAGCAAAGCAACTTGGTTGGTATCCCAGCATGCAATGCCACAGCGTATTAGAACACGATTTCACTCCAAGTTTCCTTATCACTGCCATTACTATCAATGAAAGGGCTGAGAAGTTGGGAGTGCTTCCCCACATGGAGGGATGAGGACAACACTTAAAAATTCATTACACACTTAAAAATATATTTCTCAGTGCTTTTCAAGGCGACGAGATGGCTACTAAAAGAATTTAAGGGGGAAGAAAGGGGACTGAAGGCACAATTTGAAGAGATAGGCGGGTGCTTGAAGGCAGGGAGATAGAGGTTTTGGAAGAGAATTGCTGTCAAGTCCTGACTCTAATGTACTGACTTACACAAGACACGTGCTGAAGTCAAGGTCACTCAGGATCTGCACCTTTAATTCACAGCTCTCCAGTGCTGCACTTGCCTGAAACCTCCCTTTATATACCTCAGTGGGACAGGTATGGAGTGTCTCCTGCAAGTGCACCCCTGGTGGTAAGGTATGCTTATTGTTACAGGTCATATCCAGTTACAGTCATGTATAGCATGGGAAGATACAGTTATATACAGTAATGTGAGATACATGACAGTTGCAGAGGGCAGGAGGGTAATGGCTGAACAATTGGCCTGTCATAGTAGAGTGGAGACGACAGGGATAAGAAATAATTTAGAGTCCGAGGCACAGAGGGTGCGGACTGGGACAAATGGTTAGAGAAGATTTTCCAAATCGGGTGGGGTGAGGCTGTAGACACTTTAAGGGTAAACAGGAGCACAGAAACTACTGGAGGTGGATGAGAATGATGAGAGGGGAGGAGCTAAGGATGCAGGTCTTTATGCAGGTGGGGATTTGTGTTGTAGAGTTCGGCATCAACCGAATCATAGCAACATAGGAACAGGAAACCATTTAGCCCCTTGAGTCTGTTCCGCCATTCAATTAGATCATAGTTGATCTGTACTTCAACTCCATTTACTCACCTATGCTTGATATCCTATTGAAACGCTACAAAAATCTATCAATTTCAGCCTTGAAAATTTCAACTGATCCAACATCCAAAGCTTTTTGGGGAGCGAGTTCCATATTTCCACTACCCTTTGTGTGAAAAAAATACTTCCTCATTTCACTCCTAAATGGCCTGGCTTTAATTTTAAGATTATGTCCCATTGTTCTGGATTCCCCACCAGAGGAAATAGTTTCTTTATATCTACTTATTGAATCTGGGCTCAGGCATCTCAAGAATACTATTGGCTGAGGCAGCTGGATTCTAGTCATTATGCACCAACTTCAAAATGTAAGTTCTTGCTGTTTTTCATATCTTCCTTTTTGTTTAACCCCAAAACTAGAATTGAACAACGAATTTGAAATGGAGGCACCGCATATCCGTAGTTATTTTCCAGAAAGCTGGTTATGGGAGGTCCATGAAATTTCAGAAAGGTATTTTCTGCATTACCTTCTTCTAGAGATGTTTCCTTGTAATTTCTAACTGGATTCTATAGTCTACAGTCTGTTGTGAGACTTAGTCTCACCTCATGCACACAGATCCGAGTGGTATTTACAGCAGCTTTGGGGAAGCCCACTCCTGAGATGCAGACCACCTGCACTTCTGAGTGACAAAGTTCACAAAATGGCAGATAGTGGGTGGTAGCAGTGAGCACCAGCCATATATTTTTAAAATAATAGGGCCTCGAAACTCAATGGCATTGTGCCCGTTTTCCGGGTGCTAAAGAGGTGCTTAAGCCTTCAATATGGCGCGTAGGAAGCGCATGCTCATTATGAGCCAGCAGTGTACCACCCGCCATTTTGGTACAGGAAAAAAAAATCAACGTCCATGGTCCGTGCCTGTACCTAATGTGCCTGTCCGTGCCTAATGCCTGTTTCAGGTCCCCTCTGAAGTACTGGGTTGCCTTAGACAGCCAGCACTGGCTGCTTTCAGTAAAACCAGGTCTACATGTGGCCTAACCACAAGGGACCACTTCAGGCCACCACCAAAAAAAGAAAATGTTAAAATGTACTTACCTGAATGTGGAGCTGTGAGGAGCAGAAGTTGTGCGTATGATTTCTATCAGCATTGGTTCTCTTGGTCCCTTTAGTTGCACTTCTAACCTTTTTTCAATATGTGTTGCTCTTGCTCCAGGTAAACAGCTCCTCTTGCTGTAGGTATTGTCCTTAAAACACACAGGGCCATCTACCTAGCTGGGTAATAAGCCCCCTCTGACTGTAACCTCTCTTTGCCTTTCAGTCTGTGTCTTTGTTGTTGTCCCAAATACCTTCTCTGGTTTCTTAACTACCTCTTCCTTTATGACCTGTTTTCCTTCTGCATTAAGAGACATTATCTGGTCTCTGTTAATTATTGTAACCTGAGTATTTCACTTAATCCAATATCCCTATTTCTTGTAGTTTTCCTCACTATTTATCACATTTTCTTGGTGATGCGCTACCTGTTTCATTCAGCCCTCATCCTTGAATCCTCAGCGTCTCAACCTCAAGGTCCAGTGCAAACTCATCCACTTCACTGACTTGCAGTGACCTACTTACGGAATCTAATACACGTCACTTGCTCTCCATATCCTTCACAAAATTCCTGTACTCTATTCTCTAAGGCTATAACCCTTTCCTTGAGCATTTTGATTAACAGACAATTTTCACAGAAGGTGTAATCTTTTATGCCTAGCTCTCATTTGTGTAAACATCACACAAAATATATGCTTTATGACTTTTTACAAATGAGAACGTTCAAAAATAAATTCCCCCTTTCAGATAGAGCAATCTAGAGTTTGCACCAACAGAGTTTTAAACTTTTATTTATCTTTCATTTATCTTACCTGCGTTTCTCTACAAAATCTCTGTTCCTCTGCCAGTTTACATAGGATTACATAGGATATACGGCACAGAAACAGGCCATTTGGCCCAAACCAGTCCAAGCCGGTGTTTATGCTCCACTCGAGCCTCCTTCTGTCTTTCCTCATCTAAATCTATCAGCATAACTGCCTATTCCCTTCTCCCTCATTTGCTTGTCTAGCCTCCCCTGAAATGCATCGATACTATTCGCTTTCAACCACTCCCTGTGGTAGCGAGTTCCACATTCTCACCACTCTTTGGTAAAGAAGTTTCTTCTGAATTCCCTATTGGATTTCTTGGTGACTATTTTATATTGATGGCCTCTAGTTATACTGTTCCTATTTTTGCTATTCTTGATCTTGGTCTTGGTCTTTTGTCAGGTGCCTTTTTAATTTTACTGGTTCCTTTTTATATTACCTCTTCTCTGTTGCTGCCTCACGCTGCTCGCTGAGAGTTGTGGAGAGAGGAATGTGACAAATGCATAATGCATTTTTGTCTATTATGCATTATGGTATTAGCGTCTTTCTTTCTGTCACAATACATATAGGATCAAATATCGGGCTCACTCAGAAAATGGCCTAGCTTTTTTGATATACAAAGGCCTCAGAACAGATGCCAGGGCTGAAACTGAGTTCGTGCTGCCCACATCTTCTGTCCACAATGGATGGAAAATTATTCATTGCATGGGCAGCAGGCAAGATTCCCCTCCCACAAAGCAAACGTAGAAAACTGTACGTTTCTGGTCAGGTATCCGAGGAAGGGCAAAGCCATTTCATTACAATACACGCATCCTGTATGTCTTGTTTATATATCTGTTTGAATGGCAGCTCCTCTTGAGTTTGAGACACACAGTTCCTTTGACCCACAAGAATTTTTGCAATTCAGTAGTCCATCTCAAGCCATGATAGAGTGATTGGTCGACCAGAGAGACTCTGTAGATAGTCAGGCTCATAAGGTTAATATTCAAAGACCTTGAGCCATGCCCAGTTCATGTTACAGTTTAGCACAACAGACATGGCTATTTATATATCTTCCATCATCCAAGCCAAAATAGTTATACCTGTAACTATTGGAAATCTACAGTGTGTCATTGCTTTTGTTCAATCAACCATTCACTATTTAATAAATATGCTTGGCAGTTTACAGCCTAACCCATGATCTGGTGGTAGTGTTCATTCTACCGTCTCCAGTAGAACGTGATATAAACTAGTAAGCCCAAATAGAGTAAAAAGGGTTTTCTGTTGAACCCTTGGGCTCACTAAGATATTGAGCACTCCGAGCTATAAGGAATGAAGGCTCACCTGCAGGAATGGTGTGAGCTGTTCAACCTGAGTAAATTATCTAGGGTATAAACCAAAAACAATGAGCTTTCCCAGGTGAAGTTTAGCACTGTTTTTTGGCCAAATCCTGCTGAGGTTTAAGCTATTGAGTTGCCATTCTCCCATGGTGGTTCACAGCATCAGCTACAAATCTTACTGAGCAACAGTGCATATAAACATTCAATTGGGGAGTATAGAAGCTGGGAAATTTGGAGGAGGACTGCTCGGACCTATCTGCACACTGATTATAAAGTCCAATCGCAGACAAAGTGAACACTGGGTTCAAATGCTGATTGTTTGTGTAAAATGCAGATGGTTGGTGTACATATGTAGATACTTACGCTTTTTAGGGGTCAAATAGGTTATGGCCGTTTTTGAGGAGGTGACACTGCCTGAGTGCTGATTTTAGTGCCGGGTATTAGGTGCAGTCTCAAATTATTAAATTCAGTTTTAACTCCAAAAGATGAGAGAGCTGTGCTAAAAGGTGGCGTTGTACACTCATCCTCAGCGCCAATGGGGCGGAAGATCAGTATGCCTACTGAATTTCGCAATGGAAGGCTGCCGCCATGCTAGGAAAAATAACATAAGAAATAGGAGCAGGAGTAGGCCATATGGCCCCTCAAGCCTGTTCCGCCATTCAATAGGATCATGGCTGATCTGATCATGGACTCAGCTCCACTTCCCCGCCTGCTCCCCATAACCCTTTACTCCCTTATCACTCAAAAATCTGACTATCTCCGCCTTAAATATATTCAATGACCCAGCCTCCACAGCTCTCTGGGGCAGAGAATTTCATAGATTTACAACCCTCTGAGAGAAGAAATTCCTCCTCATCTCAGTTTTAAATGGGCGGCCCCTTATTCTGAGACTATGACCCCTAGTTTTAGTTTCCCCCATGAGTGGAAATATCCTCTCTGCATCCACTTTGTCGAGCCCCCTCATTATCTTATATGTTTCAATAAGATCACCTCTCATTCTTCTGAACTCCAATGTGTATAGGCCCAACCTACTCAACCTATCTACATGAGTCAACCCCCTCATCTCTGGAATCAACCTAGTGAACCTTCTCTGAACAGCCTCCAATGCAAGTATATCCTTCCTTAAATACGGAAACCAAAACTATACGCAGTACTCCAGGTGTGGCCTCACCAATACCCTGTACAGTTGTAGCAGGACCTCTCTGCTTTTATACTCTATCCCCCTTGCAATAAAGGTCAACATTCCATTCACCTTCCTGATTACTTGCTGTACCTGCATGCTAACTTTTTGTGTTTCATGCACAAGGACGGGAAGAAAGAAAACGATCGCTATAACTTCTCCAATCTACACATACACATTTCCCTACTCTTTAAATTAATGAAAACATGCAGAAATAAATAAAGAGAAAGACTTGCCTTCCTTTCTGGGTGAGTCCACCCGAGAACCGATCTTTAACCACCACTTTTTCAGGCCAGCTGGTACGGCAGCCGTACAAAGCAAATATCACAACAGAGGTGTCAAAGAGGCGTTGGATGATGTCACCATACGGGTGGCGTTAGCTGGCGCAGTGTTGCCTCTTCGCGCCTCTGCCAAAGAGCCTACTCAATTTCAGCCGGGGCATGGATGCCGCTTAACGACGATGGTAGGCCTTTGCCGCCCGTTTGCTGCTTACCCCCAGCGGTAATGGGCGGCATCCACAACCCAATTTTGACCCCTTCGTCTTTTATCATAAATCTTCACAGTAAATACTATGAAGCTTGATTAAGTGAAAACAAATTAGATATTTGAATACTGAAACTCATCAGCAAATACAACAGCAATCCAAAAACAATACCAAATTTTGCCTTTGTCCCACAGAGAATTCACCATTTGCTTTGGTCTAGTATTCTTCAGTCAACCTTCCTGTCTCCACAAATAAAATGTTTCAGCTCTGCTACCCTACTCACATTGCGAAGCAAAACAAAAAAATCACCAACAATCCAGATTTTAGATGATTGTATAATAAGCTAGATGTTTAGATTACAGGAGCTGTCCTTGTATGGTTTAAAAATATATAGCAAATTTGCAATTCAAATTTTACAAGTGGTATATATTGTTATTTTTGTATTTAGCTCAGGCACTCAGCCACTGTTAAAAACTTTGCCCGATTCACTGACGACTTGGGAGATCCAAGGAATTGGAATTTCTGACACTGGTAAGTAAACAGACTGGCAGTTTTAGAACTTGACAATATTAAGCATCATATTCAATTTATGTAAAATACTTTAAGATCTTTCTTATTTTTCCTATTTTGTACAGGTATATGTGTTGCTGATCCACTAAAAGTGGTTGTTTATCAAGACGTGATTCTAAAAGCAAAAATACCTTATTCTGTCGTGCGAGGTGAACAAGTGCAACTAAGGGTGTCTGTGTATAATTATCAGAAGGACGAAAAAAGGGTATATCTTAAATACCTGTTCATGTTTCATTACTTGTTAATTAGAAATATGCATTACAATGTTATTAGATGTGATGTTGACAGCTGTCTGGCAGCTCTTTGAGCGAGGCTTATTCATTGCTGCATTTTGATTATATGAATATTGGAACATGCTCAGAAACCTCTGGCAAATATTTACATTTAACCAACAGATAACAGATTTGGTAGATACATTGCATTTTATAAAATGCAATTTAAAAACAAGTTTTACTATACACTGTATTAGGATCTTAGAGATCACCAGCAGATGGAGTTCATCCATGTATACGTTTCTCTGTCTGAAGCCAGAAACAGAAAGGAAAAACTTAGTAACAGTTTTAAGGAGTAGAAAATCTTCCAACCATCTAACCCACTGATCCACAGTATTCCTTTGGTGAATTTTTATTAACCCTGAATCCTATTTGTTGACAGTAACCAGTCTAGTTTCTTCTTGAAACCCCTAAAGGTTTCTTGTTCCACCACCTGTGCCAGAAAACTGTTCCTTTTAGTTAAAGAAAAGTCCCCCCTGCATTTCATATTTGCATTTTTATAGCCCCTGTCATGTACCCAGGACATTCCAATGTATTTCACAACCAATTCATTAAGTGAATGAAATGGACAAATATAAAACTAAATTAGAAGTGGCTCTTGCCACTTATGTAGTTTTTTCTTACCATTACCTTGGTTTACTTGTTTGATCTGATGTTTGATCTTCTGTTCTTCATGCCAGTCAGAAGGTAAGTGGGTATTTGTTATATTATCATGGAGATGGTATTATGCAACAGGGTATGTAAAGATGATATAAAGTCACATGAATGTCCCTTAAAAGGATTAAATGCCCCTCTGATTCCTTGTTGAATTATTTACATTATCCACAGTATACAGGTTAAACTTTCATCTAAAAATGATACCCATTACAGCTAAAGGTTGTAATCTACTTTTATTCTGAGGCCATTATAATGTTAGTTCAGCAAAAAAAGAAGAAAATACTTTTATTTAGCTCCTTATCATATCCACGGGACAACCCAAAGTGCTTCACGACCAATTAATTTGTTTTGAAGTGCAGCCACTGTTGTATGTAGATAAATAAAGCAGACAAGTTACAAACAGCAATTTATCAAACAGCAAACAAGATGAATGACCAGTTAATGTATTTTGGTGGTGTTGATTGAGGGAGCAATGTTGGCCAAGAGAAACACTTTGAAAAGTGTAATGTGATCTTTTATAACTGAACAAACAGATGGAGGCCTCAGTTTAATGTTTCATCTCAAAGATGACACCCCTGATAAGGCAGGACTCCTTCAATACTGCACTGAAGTATCAGTCTAGATTATTTGTGATTAGTCCTGTAGCGGAAGTTGAACCTACAACCTTCTTCTGCCTTGTAGGTGAGAGTGATACAAACGGAGATAAGCTGATGCTTCTAAAATGCATGAATTGTAAAATAAAGCCCTAACAATTAATTGAGCATGTTTTGTTTAAAGGTTTGTGTACAAATGAGTACAGAAGAGGGAACATGTTTGTTCAAAGGCTCTCAAACAAGCACTGAAGGAAGACAGAATACTGCTTGCCAAATAAAAACTGTGGAAGGTTTTTCCGCACTTCCATTCACATTCACTATACTTCCCCTGAAAATAGGTGTCCACAACATAAATTTCACACTGAAAACTCAATCTACTGGAAGTGAAATTACTGTCCATAAATTGCTTGTGGTGGTATGTTACAATTCTTTACTTTATTATCTTTTTTATGTTTATAAGCAGAGAATTGTGAGTGTAGAAAAAAGAATAAAGATTAAAAGTAAAATATCAATTTAAAATATAAATTCTGTTTGATATCATGAATGTCACAAATGTAAAATAGAAACCGAAAGTGTTCATATTTGGGCTCGTAAATTTAAAGTGATGCCGTTGATGCTTCATTGAATTTATCCAGCGAATCGCTGAGTCGTGCAAGACAAGAAGGTCCTAGCTTGATCTGTGCTGATGTCCACCAGAACAACAATGCAACAGTACAATTTGCCTGTACCCTTGGGTTAGGAAGGGAAAAATCAGCTATTGTTCCTGTTTCTGATCACGAAGCTGCAACCACTACTGGAATTGTGCATATGTAGTAGAAAGCTTGGTTATACTTAATGTCAAGCTTTACAGTACATCCATAACAACTTGCATTTACAGAAGTTCCTTTAGTGTAGAATAAAAGTCCCAAGCCTTCACTGTTTGGGATTAAAAGAGCTGGCAGGGAAATTGCTGAAAGCACTTTCAAAGAGGTAAGTTTTAAAATCAATATTTTCTGTATAAAGGGGGTTATATAGATAGAAAAGTTGTTGTTCTTATTTTGAAGATGAGGCAGAGATGTCGGAGATTAAAGGAAAGAATTCCAGAATGAAGAGACAAAACAGCTGAAGACTGTGTCACTGATGGTTACATCATGGGAGAGGGAAAACGTGCAGTAGATGTATGTTAGGGCATGGGCAGGGACTTAAGACTGGACTGCAATGGTAAGGCGAGGCAAAGATATAAAAGGATTTCACAATTAGTGTTTTGAATTCGCTGTGCTCGGAGATAGGGCGTCAATTGGTAAGGATTGGTGTGATATGTGAGCAGAATAGGATATAGGCAGCAGAATTCTGAATGAGTTGGTGTTTATGTAAGGTGGATCTTGGGAAGCTCGTGAAGATGGCATTGGAAATGTATAGAGGTGGCAAAAGCCTAGGCGAGAGTTTCAGTGGCAGTGGTGGTGAGGAAGAAGTAGAGATGGAGACAGACAGTGTTTTTGGAGGCAGACTTTGTGAAATGCATCTGAATCATAGCCACTTGGGTGAGGTATGGTTGGCAATAAGGCCAATTGTCGTGCCACACTAAATCAATAAATTCAGCACAGACTGGAAATTGAACCTAGATCTTCAGCTCAATGCTACACTCGGCAGTTAATTTAATCAGTTGACTTTCAGAGGTGTTTTGGAACTGTTTTTTAAACATTTTATAATGTTCAAGACCACTTGTGACTTGCAAAGAAAATCATTTGCAAGAGATTATTTAGTCAGTGGCTGCAAACTGACAAGAAGCTCATGATCTCTTGTGAATACCAACAGAGAAATGTCAGGCCCCCTATTTTCAAATCCTCTGCAATCCCCTTCTTTGATATCAATCCTTTAGTACAGCCGTAACCTGTCATAAGGGATTATGTGTGATTATATCTATTCCTGGGTGTTTTTCCTCCATTAATTCCCTTACCAGTCTCCCAGGGGAACTTGTTGGTGGTGCCCTGACATTTTGAAAAGTCTGATGACATAATAATGTGAATGTAAACATTGAGAGGCGGCCACCAACTGCGCTTAGACATTCATGTAACATTCCACTATGCTGTGGAATTCATGTAACATCACACAGTGTTATAAAATTATAATGTAGACCAGCACAGGAAAAGGATCAGCATCATAATTTATATTTATATCTATTTTTATAGATATATTCAAAATCTTACGTCTGCCCGCGCTTCCTGTCAACCTTTTCCCTTAAAATATTCCTATGTCAACTTTTATAATGGCAACTGCTTATGTAAACTTGTGGCGCTGTAATCACACTCTCCCCCCAGTGGAGGTGCCGCAGTGCCACCACTGGCTGTAAGCTGTAAGGAGTGTGATAAATTTATAAATGTCGACATAGGAAATGATAATGATAATATACAAATGACAAAATTTATGACTTCAAAATGGGGTCAGAATGACATCTGCTGTCCTAGTCTGATTATCTCCCAGCCTCTTACCCTGCTTCACCTGTAGACTCTCCTTACCTTGATAGCCCCTGGTTTATGTCACGGGAGATTGACTGCTATGTTTTAATTATATGCAATAATTGTTGATTATTGTTCAATCATAACTCATTAGTCCTTCAGATTGGACTTCATCAATTGCCGAAACTTAGCACAGTGGCTGTTCGCATCTATCATCACAGCTGCTACTGACCAAAACATGGATTCAAGATTAAATAAAATAATCTTCATGAACATTACAAAAATAGCTGCTGAAATGTCACCTCAGGGTTAAAATAATGCAAATCCCTTGAGCATCACTTATGGTTTCTGGTAACATGCGAATCTTTCAGTGAGACACTGCCTTGTCATCAATCTGTTATCCATGGTTCCTATATAAACACAAGTTGTTGTTCCAGATTAAACACTTCTGTATATATTTTGTTTCTATAAACACACCAATGTTCCCTTTAAGCTGCGTGGCCACCTGGTCACGCAGTGCTTTGCAGCTCCCATGCAGCCGGCTCACTGGCTTTTAAATAGGAAAAACCTAAAGGGGACGCACGCCCATAAAATAATTAAAGGGAAGATTGAAACACAAAGCTTTTTGCACTTTCATTTTTATTTTTGATTGTTAACTTCTGTTTTATTCTGCAGCCAGAAGGTATTAAGAAAGAGAAAAATTTCCCCTATGTATTGGATCCAGCCAATGTCTTGGGTATGTTTTGCATTAAGTTTATGACCTAATATTTAAATGAAGGCTTTGTTTAGACAACTGTTCTAACCAAAGTTTGATTTTTCATTTTCCTTCAGGCAGTATGGTGAGAAAGATTGATATTTCACTGAAAACACCTTTAAATATTCTCCCAAATATAAAACCGAAGAATGTGTTGACTGTGCAAGGTAGTATTACTGCTGTTTGATTAGTCATGGAATTGTAATATTAAAGAGCTTTGCTGTTATAAAATGACATGTGAGCTCCCCTGAGTTCAATGAGTTTCGGCAGGTCCCAAGCTTGATCGCCAGTCTATGTTCATTTTCATTGCAGTCAGCTGGAGGATGATATTGGTGCTACAGTTGGCCTCAGCAGTCTGGGACATGAAGATTGGTCAGGTTTCACACTCCTGATTGCTACACACATGTGGGTGTTAGATGAGGACAGGGTATGCCACCTCCCTCATGGAATTCAGGGAAAATTATTGACCTGGTTAGGAGATTAGTTAGGCGGTAGAAGACAGAGAGTAGGGATAATGGGTATGTACTCGAATCGGAAGGAAGTGACCAGCGGTGTCCCACAAGTATCTGTGCTGTGGCCACAATTACTCAATATATGTATTAATGACTTAGATAACACAATAAGGAACCATATAGTAAAATTTGCAGATGACACAAAGATTGGTGTTATGGTAAGTAATGTAGATGGGCGCATAAAATTTCAAAGAGGCAATGATAGATTAAGCAAGTGGGCAAAGCTGTGGCGGATGGATTTCAATGCAGGTAAGTGTGAGGTCATCCAAAAAGGATAGGTCCAGGTATTATTTATATGGTGAAAAGCTAATAACAATAGCGGTCCAAAGAGATTTAGGGGTCCATGTACACAAATCACTAAAATGTAGTAGTCAGGTACAAAAAAGACCAATGGAATGTTAGCCTTATAAGTAGAGAGTTAGAATATAACGGGGAAGAAGTTTTGCTGCAGCTCTACAAAGCCCTGCTTAGACCATATCTGGAGTACAGTGTACAGTTCTGGGCACTGCACCTTAGAAAGGATATATTACCTTGAATGGACTGCAGTACAAATTGACCAGAATATCGTCAGGGCTCCAAGGGTTAGATTATGAGGAGAGATTACATAAACTAAGCCTGTATTCTTTGGATTACAGAAGGCTAAGGGGTGATTTGATTAAGATTTTTAGGATTTTGAAAGGAATTTTAGGGTAATTAGAGAGAAACTTTTTTCCGCTGGTGGGGGAAGACAAGGGGACATAACCTTAAAGTTAGAGCCAGGCCATTCAGGAGAGAATTTAGGAAACACTTCTTCACGCAAAGTTTGGTTGAAGTGTGGATCTCTCTCCCACAAAATGCAGTGAATTAATAACTTTAAATCTCAAATTGTTTGATTTATGCTAGCCAAGGCTAAAAAGGAATGTGGAGCCAAGGCAGGTGGCTGGAGTTATACATATCAGCCATGATCTCATTGAATCACGGAACAGGCTTGAGAGGCTGAATGGCCTACTCATATTCCTATGATCCTATGTTCCTTATCCTGCAATTAATTAGCTGCTGTGATTAATTGTCATAGAAACATAGAAACAGAGAAAATAGATGGAGGAGTAGGTCATTCGGCCCTTCGAGCCTGCACCACCATTCAATATGATCATGGCTGATCATGCAACTTCAGTACCCCATTCCTGCTTTCTCTCCATACCCCTTGATCCCTTTAGCCGTAAGGGCCATATCTAACTCCCTTTTGAAAATATCTAACAAACTGGCCTCAACAACTTTCTGTGGTAGAGAATTCCACAAGTTCACAACTCTCTGAGTGAAGAAGTTTCTCCTCATCTCGATCCTAAGTGGCTTACCCCATATCCTAAGACTGTGTCCCCTGGTTCTGGACTTCCCCAACATCAGGAACATTCTTCCTGCATCTAACCTGTCCAATCCTGTCAGAATTTTATATGTTTCTATGAGATCCCCTCTCATCCTTCTAAATTCCAGTGAATACAAGCCGAGTCGATCCAGTCTTTCTTCATATGTCAGTCCTGCCATCCCGGGAATCAGTCTGGTGAACCTTCGCTGCACTCCCTCAATAGCAAGAATGTCCTTCCTCAGATTACGAGACCAAAACTGTACATAATATTCAAGGTGTAGCCTCACCAAGGCCCTGTACAACTGCAGTAAGACTTCTCTGCTCCTATACTCAAATCCTCTCGCTATGAAGGCCAACATGTCATTTGCCTTCCTCACCGCCTGCTGCACCTGCATGCCAACCTTCAATGACTGATGTACCATGATACCCAGGTCTCGCTGCACCTCCCCTTTTCCTAATCTGTCACCATTCAGATAATATTGTGCCTCCCTGTTTTTGCCACCAAAGTGGATAACCTCACATTTATCTACATTATACTGCATCTGCCATGCATTTGCCCACTCACCTAATCTGTCCAAGTCACCCTGCAGCCTCTTTGCACCCTCCTCACAGCTCACACCGCCACCCAGCTTAGTGTCATCTGCAAACTTGGAGATATTACATTGAATCCCTTCGTCTAAATCATTAATGTATATTGTAAATAGCTGGGGGCCCAGCATTGAACCTTGCGTTAACCCACTAGTCACTGCCTGCCATTCTGAAAAGGACCCGTTTATTCCTACTCTTTGCTTCCTGTCTGTCAACCAGTTCTCTATCCACGTCAATACATTACCCCTAATACCATGTGCTTTAATTTTGCACACCAATCTCTTGTGTGAGACCTTATCAAGTGCCTTTTGAAAGTCCAAATACACCACATCCACTGGTTCTCCCTTGTCCACTCTACTAGTTACATCCACAAAAAATTCTAGAAGATTTGTCAAGCATGATTTCCCTTTCATAAATCCATGCTGACTTGTACCGAACCTGTCACTGCTTTCCAAATGCGCTGCTATTATGTCTTTAATAATTGATTCCAACATTTTCCCCACTACCGATGTCAGGCCAACCGGTCTATAATTCCCTGTTTTCTATCTCCCTCCTTTTTTAAAAAGTAGTGTTACATTAGTTACTCTCCAATCCATCGGAACTGATTCAGAGTCTATAGAATGTTGGAAAATGACCACCAATGCATCCACTATTTCTGGGGCCACTTCCTTAAGTACTCTGGGATGCAGACTATCAGGCCCTGGGGATTTATCGGCCTTCAATCCCATCAATTTCACTAACACAATTTTCTGACTAATAAGGATTTCCTTCATATATGAATATTGTTCATATATGAATAATAGGTAAAATACTGGCGGGCGGGGCAGAGGGGTGTGTTGGCACCTGTGAACTATACTGCAGAAAGGAGTCAGCACCATCAGAAAAAGGGAGAAGGAGAAAAGTTAACGATGAAAGAGAAAAACATGATGTTTGCAATAATGTTTCCATTGTCAATCTATGGCACAGTGTTAATACCTTCAGCTCACACTGCACTGCTGGACAGTTTGAAACACCAGAGGGATTACATTTGGTGGATATACCAATTTTGCAATACACATCTTGCTATTTGTTCTTCTGGTGAAACAATGTCTAATAACCTCAATAAATGATGATGGTCTCCAGCCTTTGAAAGCTGCTAAATCTCATGAATCATATTAGCCTCATGTTTCAAGATGTTTGACTATTGATCCAAAAGGGATTTAGGATTAATTTATATTAAGGTGATGCGATTAAGTTAAATTTGTCTCACAATGGGCTAAATTCGCACACTCACAGGCTTCTGGGAATTCAGAATAGATTCAGTTGAATTGTCTTAAGAACTGTGTTTCATCCTTGGTCTCATTCATCTCCACCATCTAAATGAAGACATCATCAGTTGTAATGGGGTCAGCTTTTAAATGCATGTTGACAACACCCAGCTCTACCAGAATCTGTGGTGCCAATAGCCACAATACACTGGGGAACTACCCTCCGACTGCTTGAGGATAGTTTACTGGAGGGCAGTGTAGTGATTTATGTTTTCAGTAATGTCTGATATCATTTTTGCTTATTCTGATATGAAATGTCTACGAAGAGGGCTGTGGAAATAAACTTTAATGTCCGTTGAATAGTTTGTTTGTTGCATTTCATACCTAATCATACTTTCCCAGATCAGATTGTAGAGAAATTTAATGGCCCTGAATTTACACAGCCATTCCAGCAGACTCCCGTTGTAAATTCTGCTGCAGACCCAGGTGTGGCAGGTTTCAAATCTCTGATCTTGATCTACAACATTCTTGTTACATTCTTGTGAATTACACAAGTTTTCAGGGTCATCAACAACAGAATGATGTGAATGCAAAAGCAAAATACTGCAGATACTGGAATATGAACTAAAATATGAAGAAAATGCTGGAAATGCTCAGCAGGTCAAGCAGCATCTGTGGAGAGGGAAACAGAGTCAACGTTTCGGGTCGATGATCCTTCGTCAGAACTGGAAAAAATTAGAGAAGTAACAAGTTTTTAAACAAGTATAGGAGCAGGGCAAGAGGGGAGGGGAGGAACGAACAAAAGGGAAGGTCTGTGATGAGATGAATTGTTACCCTTGACTTCTGGATCAAAGACAGTGCACTAACAAAGCAATTTAGCAGCTTGCATGACGTTAACTAATCACTTTCATCAGGTTGGCGCTGTGGAACTCGAGACCCTTGGTCAGGTCTAGGGTCTGGCAGAAAGGAGCTTTGTTCAGCTATATAGCGATGCCACGTCATACTGGCCGTCACTTATAGCGGGCAAATTGCGTTCGCATGAACGCGCCTGCTGTAAGCTGTGGGGACTAGTATCTAAAAAAGAAATAGAAATTGTTTTGTGTGCAGCCCTTCAGCAGAGCTCATAAAGGGTTATACTTGAAGCGTTAATTTACCTTTCTCTTTCAGATGCTCACTGAGCTGCTTCCAGCATTTTTATCACAGTAGTTGTCAGTTTTGCTGAAGTATTCTGTGTTGGATTCTGGCAGGTGATATAATCGGCGAAGCGATGTCCATAGCTTTAGATCCTGAAAATGTTCACAAGTTAATTAATCTCCCTAGAGGCTCTGCTGAATCGGAGCTAATGAATGTTGCACCAATTTACTTCATCTATAACTATTTGGAGAAAACCGATAATTGGAATGTGATGGGACCAAAGAACTTCAAGATTCAGCTAAACATGAAGACAAAAATGAGAGAAGGTACGTAATATTTTCATCTATAATTGACATTTTTACAAATAGGGAATATATTTTTTAAGTGTTTATTAACAGGAATTCAGATTGTGTGATGAATGCAATGCAATTCCCCAGGACTCTGTTTTGGGTTCTTTACTGTTCATTCATTTTCTTCCTGGTCTTGAGGAAGATGTCAATTGTATTACTAATTTGCAGATGAAACAAAAATGTGTGCAGAGGTTGGCAATAAGGTAATTAATAGGCTGCAAGATAAGTTAAGTACATGGGCTCATAAATGACAAATGTTATTGAATGTAGAGACGTACTGTGTTATGCATTCGGGCAAGCAACTCAACAACAATGAAAATTTGCAGGTATACAGCACTTAGAGAAACATCCCAAGCAATTTAACACCAAGGGCTAGATTATCGGCAATTAAGATTTCGGGGCATTAATGGTAGTGGGGCAGTCCAGATACCGCCTGGAAAAAGTTTGCACCACAGTCAGCAAAATTGGGCAGCTGGCTCTGAGTGTGGGGTGGAGCGGTAAGGGAGGCGTTGCACACCTCTCTTGGGGCACTAAGCCGGTTTAGCATGCGAAAATCCCAAGCTAAAGAGCTAGCCTCAGAGCGGTCTAAGAGAGGCCTGGGGAGAAAAAGTATAACCTGAAAAAAAAACACCAAAAACATTCCCAAACAATACCTCATGCCACCACTACATCAATCACAGAAAAATAAAAATAAAAAGCAATCATACCTACCTGAGGTTGACATTATTTACCTCACTGCAGCCGCTAAAGGTCAGACCACCCGTTTTCCCAGGCGGTCTCTACAGAGCGCTATGGATCGGGCTGGAGCCAAAAATCAAGCCGGTGTCGCAACCAGGGGCGTTGCACACCGACTCGCCTCTTCTGGGCAGTAATGCTCCACGCCCTGCCGAAATCGACCCCGAAAACCCCGGCGGGGCGCTGGAAGATGGCCGCCTGCCCGGAAGAGCTCACCGCCGCCACTGCTGTCCCTCCGGAGCAAAAACAGAGGCACCCACGTGTATTTCATACATGAGCACCCATTAAAAGTAGTAGAACAAGAAATGGACTTGAGGTAGTCAATGAACAATTTCTAACAGTTCACAAGCAATATGAGATAGCTATAAGGAAAGGAAATTGTGTTCTTGGAATTATTCCTAGGCCAATAAAGTAGAAAGGTAAGCACTATACTTTGGTTATTTATGGCTTTCAGTCATTCTTACTTGGAGTATTGTGTCCAGTTTAGATCCCCACATTTGGCAATTCTGAGGTTCTGCGATGTGATGTTGATAGAAGGGTATTGATGCTTATTCATCAGTACTGCAGGTTTGCAGAAAAACGATCTGGAATTTATCACAGCAATATTGTAGGTCCACTATATTTTTTTGTGTGTGGGGAGGGGTGGTGGGGGGGGGCGGGTATGTTAAATAAAGTAAAGTGACTAAAGCACACATAACGATTGCTTCAGTTCATACACAAAGAAGGGAGTTTGTTTTACTTCCTGGATGTGGGTATTGCTGGCAAGGCCAGAATTTATTGCCTATCCCTAATTGCCCTTGAGATGTCGGTGGTGAGCCGTCTTCTTGAACCACTGTAGTCCATGTGGTAAAGGTACTCCCACAGTGCTGTTAGGGAGGAAGTTCCATGATTTTGACCCAGAGACGATGAAGGAACAGCTGAAGGAACAGCCGATATATTTCCAAGTCAGGATGGTCTGTGACTTGGAGGGGAATTTGGAGGTGATGGTGTTCCCATGCGACTGCTAGGTGGGCGAGGTCGCGGGTTTAGAACACATATTAATCTTTGCACTTCAACTTTTGATTTTGTATAGGCATTACGAGTATTATGTCTTTCCAAACCAGAAATGTTAATTCATACAGCATGTGGAAGGATCGAGAGGCCAGCACCTGGTAAGCTGTGCTAAGTAAAATCCCAGTTGTCCCCAAAATGGAGAATTGGTGTTTTGGTAATATTAATTGTCAGATGGTGTATTAATTACTGTTTTAAAAAGCATAATGTGAACCAGATAAAATTGAAAATCGAGTCACAGTTTAAAATCTTATTATTGTTCCAATCAAATTGAAATTCCATATTTGTGGATCCTGCTCCTTTGCTGATTTCTGATTATCTGAATGTTTAGTTTAATTTTGAGAATAATTTAGATGAACAGCAATATAATATATTTTACAGAAGTTAATTGGCCTATTAAGGTTTGGTAGTTGAAAAATATCTAGTCAAAATTGAAATTATGAATTAGTGGTTTATGTCAGTACAGCCACTCAAAGGTCAATAAAATAATGTAGACATAAAGGGCTCAATTTTCCCCCAGTGATTTGTGCCGTTTTTTTGAAGCAGGCTGCTCTTTTTGGCCTAAGTTGAAAAAAACAGTTTCTCCAATCAATTTGCACCAGCGTAACTCAGTTAGTTACAATTTTTTTAGGTCAGTTTTTTTTCAGCCACAGGGGACGTAACCAGCCACCCACGCCAATTCTGATCATTTAGGGAAGTTTGGCCAGCTGAGAGTTACTCCAGTTGTGCTTAGGCCAGTGTATGTGGCCTCTGCAGAAAAACCTTCCTGAGAGTTAAGGAAATCGGCGCAGCAGATGCCCGAACACACTCAAAGAATTGAAAAACACTTATCTCCAACCCCGCCCGAAGGCTGTCCGGTCCCATTCTCAGTGAGAGAGAGAGAGAGCGAGAGCGAGAGAGAGAATCCGGGAACCGAGAATGGGACCGGACCGGGAGAAAGGGTACCGAGAATGGGACCAGACCGGCAAGCCCTTCGGGCGGGGTTGGAGATAAGTTGCTGCTATGTGTTTTTCAATTCTTTTCATGTGTTGGGAGCTGGCTGTATGCTTCACTTTGCAGCCTCAGCTCGCATTGTGTCCCTGGTTACCATGGCAGCCTGATCTTTTTGGCGCAGATCAAGGCTCCACCCCCAAAACTAAAGGTCGGGTTACGCCGCGCCAAAATGAAGAAATCCAACGGGGAAACTTAGAATTTTTTTTTTGCCGTACTTAGGTCCCCAAAAAATCGGAGGCACCTCTTCAAGTACGCCAAAAAAATGCTTTGGGGAAAATTGAGCCCAAAAATACGACAACATAAATGTCATTTTTATAGTGGTTTTAATGTAGTGAATAATCTGGGTTTGGAGCTTTTTCTGAGAGAGGTTAAGGGTTGGAAATTTGTTTTTTAACGCCACTCGTTGCTGCCGGAGAGGAGCAGCTAGCGGGCGGCCAAGTCCATACTGTCGGCAGCGACCAGGTTCCTGGGCTGACTGGAAATGTAATTGGGCGGTGGGAGCAGCGGCAATACACACCGCTGCGCGCTCAGCCACCACCCACGTGGTGACATCATCGAGCGTGCAACGCACCTTTGCCGCCACAGTTCTGAAATTAGGTGAGTACAGTGGCCTTACCGGCAGGTGTCCATACACAGACGGTAAAGGTGGTGGCACATCGGGGATCCTGGGGTGGTAGCGTCCAGGGATCAAGATACGGTAAGTGTTTATGTTTTTCTTTAGCATTTAAGTATTAATGGGATCAGTGGGGAAGTGTGGGTGTGAGTGAGGGAAACTATTTTTTTTCATTTTTTTTAACCTCGCATGCTGGCACCCTACCGTCGGGAAATTCGGTAGGCCTCCTGAGATGCCACTGGCCGAGGATGAGTGTGCAACGCCACTTTTAACTCTGCTCGCTCTCATCTTTGGGTGGCAAAACTGAATTTTGCAATTTGTGGCAGCACCTACCGCCTGACATTAAAATCAGCACTCAGCCAGTGACACCGCCTCAAAAGCGGCGGGACCGAATTTCAACCCCGAAGGATTTTGCTTACCCTGGGTAGCATTATAGAAACATAGAAACATAGAAAATAGGTGCAGGAGTAGGCCATTCGGCCCTTCGAGCCTGCACCACCATTCAATATGATCATGGCTGAACATGCAACTTCAGTACCCTATTCCTGCTTTCTCTCCATACCCCTTGATCTCTTTAGCCATAAGGGCCACATCTAACTCCCTTTTGAATATATCTAACGAACTGGCCCCAACAACTTTCTGTGGTAGAGAATTCCACAGGTTCACAATTCTCTGAGTGAAGAAGTTTCTCATCTCGGTCCTATATGGCTTACCCCTTATCTTTAGACTGTGACACCTGGTTCTGGACTTCCCCAACATCGGGAACATTCTTCCTGCATCTAACCTGTCCAATATCGTCAGAATTTTATATGTTTCTGTGAGATCCCCTCTCATTCTTCTAAATTCCAGTGAATATAAGCCTAGTCGATCCAGTCTTTCTTCATATGTCAATCCTGTCATTCCGGGAATCAGTCTGGTGAACCTTCACTGCACTCCCTCAATAGCAAGAATGTCCTTCCTCAGATTAGGAGACCATTATGAAGTTCTGTAGCATGGTAAGTCCAGAAGAGGTTGTCGATAAAATATACAAGAATACTGTTCTAATTTAAGACCATAAAAGAGTCGTTGATTTATTTCACAATGGCCATTGGTGCATGCAGATCACGTTATCTTTGTAATTGTGTTCTACACTGCTGTTTGATTTGGGACTGATGGGCAAGGTGGGGCTAAAATGGTAGTGGAAAGAAACAACAGAAAAGTCAATGGAGAGCAGTGAAAATACAAGGAGAGGAGAAACTGAGATGGGGACTGATATCAAAAGAGGGGAGAATTTGGAGAATCATGGAGAGAGGAAAGAGACAGAATAATCAATGATAAAGAAAAAGAAAGACTTGCATTTATATAGCGCCTTTCATGACCACCGGACGTCTCAAAGCGTTTTATAGCCAATTAAGTACTTTTGGAGTGTAGGCACTGTTGTAACCAGTGCCTACAAAGAGACGCTCGGTCACTCAACCAGGAAACACCAGGACTGGTTTGATGAGAGTGATCAGGAGATCCAAGAGCTAATAGATCGCAAGGGCAGGGCATTTCCGAGCCTTAAACAACAACTCAACTCAGGAGCAACAAAGCAGCATTGCAGACGGCTCAAGGCTGAGGTCCAACAAAAAACCCGGGACCTAAAGAACAGGTGGTGGATGGAGAAAGCACAGGAGATACAGCAGCTGGCTGACAGCCATGATGTGCGAGGATTCTTCATCGCAGTCAAGGCCACCTACGGTTCAAACACCCAAGGTGTTGTAATGTGGGAAACGCGGCAGCCAACTTGCACACAGCAAACTCCCACAAACAGCAATGTGATAATGACCAGACAATCTGTTTTTTGTTCTGTTGATTGAGGGATAAATATTGGCCAGGACACTGGGGATAACTCCCCTGCTCTTCTTCGAAATAGTGCCATAGGATCTTTTATATTCACCTGAGAGGGCCGACGGTGCCTCGGTTTAATATCTCATCCAAAAGACAGCACCTCCGACAGTGCAGCACTCCCTCAGCACTGCACGGTAGTGTCAGCCTAGATTTATGTGCTCAAATCCCTGGAGTGGAACTTGAACCCACAATCTTCTGACTCAGAGGCGAGTACCCACTTAGCCACAGCTGACACTGATAACTGATATGTAAAGGCATTTTAGTTTTATATTTGTTATTGCCGTTTTCCTAGTGTACTGTGAATTGGAACAATAACTCACTACAAGATTTAAATTTGGTAGTTGCATTCGCCACAAGTTGTGCTCTGTGTGGGATATTGATTAGCTTAAGTAGCACAAGACAGCTTAAGAACAACAAGGCTACGGGAGTGGATGGAATCCCCGCTGAGGTACTGAAGTATGGCGGAGAGGCACTGTTGACGTGAATGCATGACCTCATCTCTCTCATTTGGAGAGAGGAGAGCATGCCGGGAGATTTCAGAGATGCAGTGATCGTGACCATCTTTAAAAAGGGGACAAGTCCGACTGCGGCAAGTACAGAGGAATCTCCCTGTTATCAGCCACTGGGAAAATCGTCGCTAGAGTCCTCCTCAACCGTCTTCTGCCCGTGGCCGAGGAGCTCCTCCCAGAGTCACAGTGCGGATTTTGTCCCCTAGGGGGCACAACGCATGCTTTTTACAATGCGACAGCTGCAAGAAAAATGCAGGGAACAGCACCAACCCTTGTACATGGCCTTCTTTGAGCGTATGAAGGCCTTTGAAACTGTCAACCGCGAGGGTCTATGGAGCATCCTCCTCCGTTTAGGCTGCGCCCAAAAGTCCGTCACCATCCTCCGGCATGCAGGCTGTGATCCTTACCAACAGATCCATTACAGACCCAATCCATGTCCGGACCGGGATCAAGAAGGGCTGTGTCATCGCACCAACCCTCTTCTCAATCTTCCTCACTGCCATGCTCCACCTCACATTCAACAAGCTTCCCACTGGAGTGGAACTAAATTACAGAACCAGTGGGAAGCTGTTCAACCTTCGCCGTCTCCAGGCCAGGTCCAAGACCACCCCAAGCTCTGTCGTCGAGCTACAGTATGCGGACAATGCCTGCGTCTGCGCACATACAGAGGCTGAACTCCAAGTCATAGTCAACATATTCACTGAGGCGTACGAAAGCATGGGCCTTACACTAAACATCCGAAAGACAAAGGTCCTCCACCAACCTGTCTCCGCCGCATAGCACTGCCTCCCAGTCATCAAGATCCACAGCGCGGCCCTGGACAACGTGGACCATTTCCCATATCTCAGGAGCCTCTTATCAACAAGGGCAGACATTGATGACGAGATTCAACACCGTCTCCAGTGCACCAGTGCAGCCTTCGGCCGCCTGAGGAAAAGAGTGTTCAAAGACCAGGCCCTCAAATCTGCCACGAAGCTCATGGTCTACAGGGCTGTAGCAATACCCATCCTCCTGTATGGTTCAGAGACATGGACCATGTATAGTAAACACCTCAAGTCACTGGAGAAATACCACCAACGATGTCTCCGCAAGATCCTGCAAATCCCCTGGGAGGACAGACGAACTAACGTTAGTGTCCTCGACCAAGCCAACATCCCCAGCATTGAAGCACTGACCACACTCGATCAGCTCCGCTGGACAGGCCACATTGTTCGCATGCCTGACACAAGACTCCCAAAACAAGCACTCTACTCGGAATTCCTTCACGGCAAACAAGCCAAAGGTGGGCATAGGAAACGTTTCAAGGACACCCTCAAAGCCTCCCTGATAAAGTGCAACATCCCCACCGACACCTGGGAGTCCTTGGCCAAAAACCGCCCTAAGTGGAGGAAGTGCATCCGGGAGGGCGCTGAGTACCTCGAGTCTCATCACCGAGAGCATGCAGAAATCAAGCGCAAGCAGTGGAAAAAGCGTGCGGCAAATCAGTCCCACCTTCCCTTACCCTCAACGACTGTCTGTCCCACCTGTGACAGGGACTGTGGTTCCCTAAGAATTGATGTTTAGAGTGGAAGCAAGTCTTCCTCGATCCCGAGGAACTGCCTCTGATGATGATGATTAGCTTACTACCTAAACTCATTAATGTGCAAATATATCATCACACCCGCATCTACGCCTGTCGCCTGTCGTATTTTAAGATGTATGACAATATCTCATACTTACATAAGAACATAAGAAATAGAAACAGGAGTAGGCCATATGGCCTCTCAAGCCTGCTCCGCCATTCAATAAGATCATGACTGATCTGATCATGGACTCAGCTCCACTTCCCTGCCCGCTCCTCATCACCCCTTCTCGTTTAAGAAACTGTCTATTTCTGTCTTAAATTTATTCAATGTCCCAGCTTCCACAGCTCTCTGAGGCAGCGAAATCCACAGATTTACAGCCCTCTGAGAGAAGAAATTTCTCCTCATCTCAGTTTTAAAATCGGCGGCCCCTTATTCTAAGATCATGCCCTCTAGTTCTGGTCTCCCCCATCAGTGGAAACATCCTTTCTGCATCCACCTTGTCAAGCCCCCTCATAAGGTCACTTCTCATTCTTCTGAATTCCAATGAGTAGAGGCCCAACCTACTCAACCTTTCCTCATAAGTCAACCCCTCACCTCCGGAATCAACCTAGTGAACCTTCTCTGAACTGTCTCCAAAGCAAGTATATCCTTTCGTAAATATGGAAATCAAAACTGCACGCAGTATTCCAGGTGTGGCCTCACCAATACCCTGTATAACTGTAGCAACACTTCCCTGCTTTTATACTCCATCCCCTTTGCAATAAAGGCCAAGATTCCATTGGCCTTTCTGATCATTTGCTGTACCTGCATACTAACCTTTTGTGTTTCATGCACAAGTACCCCCAGGTCCCGTTGCACTGCAGCACTTTGCAATCTTTCTCCATTTAAATAATAACTTGCTCTTTGATTTTTTCTGCCAAAGTGCATGATCTCACACTTTCTAACATTATACTCCATCTGTCAAATTTTTGCCCACTCACTTAGCCTGTCTATGTCCTTTTGCAGATTTTTTGTGTCCGCCTCACAGATTGCTTTTCCTCTCATCTTTGTATCATCAGCAAACTTGGCTATGGTACACTCAGTCCCTTCTTCCAAGTCGTTAATATAGATTGTAAATAGTTGGGGTCCCAGCACTGATCCCTGTGGCACCCCACTAGTTACTGATTGCCAACCAGAGAATGAACCTTTTATCCCGACTCTCTGTTTTCTGTTAGTTAGCCAATCCTCTATCCATGCTAATATATTACCCCCAACCCCGTGAACTTTTATCTTGTGCAGTAACCTTTTATGTGGCACATAGTTCAATGCCTTCTGGAAGTCCAAATACACCGCATCCACTGGTTCCTTTTTATCCACCCTGTTCGTTACATCCTCAAAGAATTCCAGCAAATTTGTCAAACATGATTTCCCCTTCATAAATCCATGCTGACTCTGCCTGACCGAATTTTGCTTTTCCAAATGTCCTGCTACATAAGGAATGTGTATGGTAACCTGTATCCTACTTTTAATGGGAAACTTTCATTTACGCAACACTGCAATGCATATAACTTGTAAATCTCGAACCACAGTAATAGAAAAGGAATCCCATTGGTCTTGCATAGTGATAGTAACACCTTGTGTGGCACTGTGTTTTGCTGAGGTCTGCCAGGAGTGGATGAAACATTTATATTTTAGATTCACCAAAATAATAACAGTGCATGTTCATTTCCTTCCAGGTTAACAGCCTTTGTATTAAGGGTGTTTGCACAAGTCAATGAGTACCTTAAACTGGATGAACAATCAATGTGCAATACAATCATTTGGCTCGTTTCTAGCTGTCAAAACCCTGATGGATCATTTAGAGAGCATTCTAATTACGCGCTGCGACGATTGCAGGTTAGTGATGGATCTCAAACTTGAGTTAACTGTTTGAATGTGAATTCTCACTCATAATCCACAGCAGATATTAATATCACTGTAACACTGAGTTTCTTTGAATTTTAAGTACTCAAAAGGGAACAGTAATGATCATTGAAGCATTTGTTTACAAATCAATGATTCAGTCATTAAAAAGTCTAAGGAGGAGAAATTCGGCTGTTTAGCGCCATCCGTTAGCGCCAGAGAGGGGGAGGGGGCTAAGGGACTGCCAAACACCTGCTGCCCAAGCGCCGCGCTATCAGCGCCTACTGCGAACTTCAGTGAAGGTTTAACAGTGGCGCTGACAGATTGCGCTGTGCTCGCTCACGCTGTCCACTCGGTGACATCACTGAGTGTGCAACGCCGCCGCAGTCCTGCGTTTGCTAAATTCACTCTTTTGCCTGCGGGAGTGCCTGACGCTGACACCAGCAGGGGAAAGCAGTCGGTACAGCGGCGATCCCGGGGTGGTATCGTCCAGAGAGCAAGGTAAGTGCTGAAATTGAACTTTTTAAACTTCTATTTATTTGTTGCAACAGTGGGCAAGTGTGGGTGTAGTTCATTGAAATTTTCACCAAGATTTTGTTTTTCATCTTCAGGAGCTAGGATGCCGGCATTCTAGTGCCAAAACATTGAGTAGGCCTCCTGCTCGATTGCCCCATTAGTGCTCTAAGAGTAGTGTGGAACGCTTCTCTTAGTGTTCCACTCTCCTCTTGGAGCAAGACAACTGAATATCGTACTTTGAGGCGGTAGGCACCGCCTGTTGCTAAAGGTAGCGTCCCAGCGATGTCACCGTCTCAATGTGGGCGGTACCAAATTTTGGCCCCTAATAATATTTTTCTCTCCCAAGTGGGCCAATGAGAAAGGCTGCTCGATGTGCTATACTATGCAGATCAGAAGGTAGCAGATTTGATTCTGTAAAAGGGTATGATTCCTGCTGTCCTTATGTAAATTACCACAATCCCTGCAAAATTAGCCAGATCAGGGGAAGAGGCAACGAGTCCCACCCTGCTAAAGTCCACCACCCTTGTAAAAAGTAAGGAAATTTGGCCCCACTTTATTTAATTGCAGTAGACAGTAATTGGGTTTGACTCGAGAGATACTTACCCTGGCTTAATAAAAACAGTTTGCAGGCTGTGTCATTTTTTTTTAAGAGAATCTACTGTAACCTCAGAAGTACATTTTTGTTATGCTTGCTGAAATGTGGATGTGTGTCAAATTAAAATAGGATTAGACTTGGTTTTAATGTAATCCATGGTCAAAGCACTGTTAACATTATCTGTGCTCACATGTAAACATTAGCCAGTTGGAAGGGAGTGGAGGACTGATGGTGTCCATAGAACTCCAGCACAAGTCAGCACCTTCTTGAGCGGAGGGGAAGAAAATTATCTGAAAAAATGGCAAAATAAATTGATTAAAAAAAAAATCTACTTTTTGCCAATAAATCATTTCGAAGAGGATTAGAATTCTACTTATTAATTTGCCTACCTGAAAAGTTGCAGCTGCATGTAATTACAGAATAAAATTCGAAATATGGAGAATCACTGAAGCAATAAGAGTAAATGCCCTCATCGGTTTTACTAATTAAGAGTTGAAAAGTCATTCCAAAAAAGCACAGATATTATGGGGTAACATTACTGTGCAAATATTGTCATATTTAATGTGTTCCTGTTAAATATGCATTTCCCTAAATTTATTACAGGGTCCTTTAAAGGATGAAGCTAAAGAAAGAATTGTGTATTTGACTGCATTTACTAGTATTGCTATTCAAAAGGCTTTTTACATATGTAACACTGAGGTGAGTGAAAAATAAATAAAAACATGCACAGTGTAATCTGTTAATTGTTTATGTTGCTTCGCATGAAAATTGATCCAAGATATATTACCATCTTGCATTACTCAGTGAATTAATGTACATATCATCACAGTACCTGTAATGCTAATTGTATTTCACTGAATGTTGCAGCATGATAATATATCTTCAATCACACAATGGATCACTGTGGTACATAAGTATAAGTCACATTGCACAGTGGTATTACAGTTAAAGTTATTTGATACCAGTACAGCTCGAAAATCCGGAATTCCGGAATCCGTACTGTTCCGGAATCCGGACACCGGGACAATCTCGGGCCACTGCTGACCTCGCCCCTGCCTCGGGCCACTGCCGACCTCGCCCCCCCCACCCCCCGCTTCAGGCCGACCCCCACCCCCACCCCCGACCCCCCATTCCCCTTCCCTCCCCTACCTACCTTGTCCCAGGCGTTTCCAACTCAGAACGTCGGAAAGACGTTCTGGAAATACACGAACCTGGGCTCTGCCTTTTTTGGATTCGGGACATCGTAAAGACATTCCAAAGTCTGGAAATACACAGAATCCGGAGCGGCATCGGTCCTGAAGCTTCCGGATTCTCGTCGCTGTACCTGAACAATTGTCGAGAAACTATCATCCATTTCAAGTAGAAGTATATATTTTTTAATTGGTTCACAACTTCTGCTAAAATAGTAAGAAATTATTTTGTGTACATATTAGGAAGTATCTGAGGTAGGTAAGATATTATTTCAAGGCAATAATATAATCGTAGGTTTAATAATTGTATTAAATATTCAAGTTTAGAATTTGTGGTTTGTCAATTCTGTTCCTTGATATGTTGTTACCTTATAATAAGCTGCTGGCTATATTTAATACAAAAGCAAAATACTGTGGATGCTGGAAATCTGAAATTAAAAACAGAAAATGCTGGAAACACTCAGCTTATCAGGCAGCATCTGTGGAGAGAGAGCCAGAGTTAACGTTTCAGGTCGATGACCTTTCAACTCCACAGATGTTGCCTGAGCTGCTGAGTATTTCCAGAATTTTTTATTTTTATTATGACCATGTTTAATGTTTGGAAGGAGCCATCAAGTAAGGTAGTAGAATGGAAGATGTCAGGAAAGTGAATGTATAGTTCGACACTGGTCTGGGTGAGTCGAGATGCTAGAGGGACAAAAATTATGGGCCAAATGGCCAGTTTCCCTCCTTGGCTTTTTCTGAAGTTATTAAAAATATTTTATCTGATTTCTTTTTAGGGAGTTAGTAATGCTATACGTAAAGCTCATGAATATTTATCAAACAGTGTGGAGAATGTGAAGAGTACACTTGTATTAGCAATAACTGCTTATGCACTAGCATTGAAAGAACGACGATCTCGCTTTTCTTACCGAGCCTTGGAAAAACTGAAGTATGAAGCCTTTGTAATAGGTAATGCAAAGCGTAATGTAAACACTACTGTGTATCAAATAATTCAACTGAATGCTATCTGCTGTGCCTAGTACTTAACAAAGTACTAGGTTGATCACAAAACAGAAAACGGAGTGTAGAGGTTAAGGGCAGCTACTCAGACTTGTAAAAAGTGGGACGTGGTCTTTCACAGGTTTCAGTGCTGGGACCACTGTTGTTCACCATTTACATTAACGATTTGGACCCAGGAATTGGAAGTACAATTTTGAAGTTTGCGGACGACACCAAATTGGGTGTTGTAGTTAATACAGAAGAGGACAGCGACAAAATACTAGAAGACTTTAATAAACTTGCAAACTGGGCGTTCATTGGAAAATGAATTTCAATATAGATAAGTGTGAGGTGGTGCATTTTGGTTGGAAGAATAAGGAGGCCACATACTGCTCGGATAATCAAGTACCCCACCCACCCGTCCCCTTCAACCTCTGTCTACCCCACCTGTGACAGAGACTGTGGATCCCACATTGGTCTCTTCAGTCGCCTTAGAACTCATTTTAGTGTGGAAGCAAGTCATCCTCGACTCCGGGAGACTGCCTAAGAGGAAGAAGAGGATAATAAGATTGTAAATAAGGTACAGGAGCAGAGGGATCTAGGGTACAGATACAAACATCACTAAATGTAGCAACACAGATTAACAAGGCTATTTTTAAAAAAGCAAATCTAGCACTGGTGTTTATTTCCATAGGGATAGAATTGAAAAGCAGGGAAGTCATGTTAACCTTGTAAAGAACCTTGATTAGATCACACGAAGTACTGTGCACATTTTTGATCTCCATGTTATAAAAAAGGATATAGAGGCATTGAAAGAGGTGCAAACATTTTTCCAAGGATGGAATATCAGAACTGAGAGGTGATACCTATCAGGGAAAATTAAACAAACTTGGGCTCTTTTCTTTAGAAAAGAGAAGGCGGCATGATAGAGGTCTTTGAAATGATGAATGGGGTTGATAGGGTAGACATAGAGAAGATGTTTCCACTTGAAGGGGATTCCAAAACTAGGGACAATAAATATAAGATAGACAGTAATAAGTCCAATAGGAAATCCAGGAGAAACCTCTTTACCCAAAGAATGGTAAGAATGTGGAACGCACTACCACAAGGAATAATTGAGGCAAATAGCACAGATACATTTAAGGGAAAGCTAGATAAGCATGTGAGGGAGAAAAGAAGAGAATGGTATTATGATAGGGTTAGATGAAGAGGGGAGGCTCGTGTGGAACATAAATGCTGGCAAGGACCTATTGGGCCGAATGTCCTATTTCTATGCTGTAGACTCGCTATGACTTGATGAAGTAGATATGGAGTAGTTTTAGTAATTAAGTGTATGTCAGTATCTGTATATTACCTGGACACAAGATAATGGACTGATCATGCAAATAACCAGATTGATTGTAAGGATTGTAAGGGATTGATTGATTGGAGAAGGGGTCATACCAAGAATGCAAGGGGAGGTAATACTAAGTTTTCAGTGCTGACTCCATTGGAGACAGCAACGAGGAGCATACATAAGATTTAGCATTTCTGATTTCTAAGTGCATTTTCTGAAGCATCATTTGATTTCTGTGTATTTAAATCATTGCTGACTAAACATAAAGGTTAATAATTAGAACTATTTCATTTCCACTAGGAAAAAGGTTTTGACGATAATTATAAAAAATGCACCCCAGCATAATGGTTACATACTCATTTTATACATTATTTGAAAAAGGTGCTGGATGAATAGCAAAAAATTGAATTAAGTAAAACTTGTTTTAGTCTGTTAATTATTTAGAATTTTCTACATGCATATCTCATGCTTCAGTCCTAGCTGACTTTCAGGTAGATTCAAATAGGACCGACCTTGTAACTGCCTTTTCTTGGCATTGTTCAAATAAAAGAGGAGTGGCATGTGCTTTCTTTGCTTATTATTAAAACAATGGGAAGAGGAGCCATATGTATGGCACAAACATTCCCAAACGTTGAAAATTTCACTCACAAAGGCCATGAGGACGAGAGTAGAAAAAAATCACAGTAGTGCATTAAGGCTTCTTTTTTGAGGTTGACATATCTGGCTTTAGTACATCGAACCTGGAAGCCATTGGTGCTGATACTGGACAGTTGAAATGAAAAGATATTTAATTCTGTCAGTGGCATTTCTCATCTTGATAAGTACAAAATAAAGAAAATCCTTCATGCATTTCAAAGTTTGAGAAACGGATGATCCTGGTCTTTTTTTTAAAGAGATGATGGTGTAATGGTTCATGTTTGCAATTCAACAGGGAATCCCCCTTCACATCGATACTGGAAAGACATTTCCAAAAGAACGGAATCTTCAGATGAAGTAACTGCACGAGTAGTAGAAACAACATCATACGCTCTTCTGGCTGTGTTACAGTCCACTGATAAAAGATATGGAAACGCCATTGTGAAATGGCTCACTGAACAACAGCGCTATGGTGGAGGATTTATTTCGACACAAGTAAATGCGTCTGTCTCATTAATACAAAGTCTCCAGTAAAAACTACAGCCTAACCTTTAAAGTAACATAGTGTGTATCAAATTAAAGAAGTATCACCATTGGTACCTGTAAAGTCCTTACACAATATCACAAATCCACATGAGGCACACTCTATGGATAAGGTCACTCTGTGACCTGCACCTTTATTCACAGTACCAAGAAGTGATGACCCTGCGTGGGACCTCCCTTTATATACCTGGATGACCAGGTGAGGAGAGTCGCCCACAAGTTCACCCACTGTGTGCATTTCTCAAGTATATACAGTATTGCAGTGTTGTTACATGAAGGTTACATACATGACATCACCTCCCCCCCCCCCCCCAACATCTTATTGGGATCACAGGTTAAGTCTCTCTTGTGGTCTGCGCTCTCTCGTGGAGCGCCACAGTTGGGGCTCTGGCTGTTGAGCCTTGGCCTGCGTGTCTGTCCCCTGTGGTGATTCCGGCCTGTGCATGCTGCTGAATGTTCTTGTTGCTCGTTCACTGGTGGTGGTGTGAATACCATCTCATGATCTTCCTCAGGTTCCTCAGAGTCCATGCTGAACCTTTTTGTTACTTGGTCCAGATGCTTGCGGCATATCTGCCCATTGTTAAGTTTAACCACGATGACCCTATTCCCCTCTTTGTCTATTACAGTACCCTCAAGCCATTTGGGCCCCAAAGCGTGATTGAGAACAAATATGGGGTCACCAATTTCTATACATCTCCCCCTTGAATTATGGTCTTGGTACTCATTTTGGGACTGGCGCTTGCCTTCAACAATGTCAGGCAAGACAGGATGAATGAGGGACAGCCGAGTTTTGAGTGTATGTTTCATAAGGAGCTCCGCGGGCGGGAGCCCCGTGAGCGAATGCGGTCGGGACCTATAGGCCAGCAGGAGGCGCGATAGGCGGCATTGAAGGGAGGGACCTTGAATCCTGAGCATGCCTTGGTTTATGATTTGGACCGCACATTTTGCCTGGCCATTGGAGGCCGGCTTGAACGGTGCTGTCCTGACATGGTTGATGCTATTACCCGATATGAACTCCCGGAATTCGCAGCTCGTAAAACATGGGCCATTATCGCTAACAAGGATGTCCGGCAAACCGTGGGTCGCAAAGACCGCACGTAGACTCTCCACAGTGGTGGATGTCGTGCACGAATTCAAAATGATGCACTCGATGCATTTCGAGTACGCATCAACCACGATGAGAAACATTTTCCCCATGAATGGGCCCGCGTAGTCTACGTGAATGCGTGACCATGGCCTGGTGGGCCAGGGCCACGGGCTGAGCGGGGCCTCCCTGGGGGCATTTCCCAGCTGAGCACACGTCGTGCACCTGCGAACACAGTGTTCCAGGTCTAATTCAATTCCAGGCCACCAAACGTGTGACCAGGCAATGGCCTTCATCAGCACGATGCCTGGGTGCTTGCTGTGGAGTTCCCTAATGAAAGTTTTCCTGCCCCTCTGGGGCATGACTACCCGGCTGCTCCATAGTAGGCAGTCGGCTTGGATGGAGAGCTCATCCATCCGCCTGTGAAACGGTCTGACCTCCTCAGGGCATGCTCCGTGTGCAGGTGCCCAATCCCCAGTCAAGACACATTTCTTAATCAAAGATAGGAGGGAATCCCTATTTGAACAGAGTAAGTTACGCGCCCGATTGAAAGCCCATTCTTGACAGTCCCCCCAAAACCAATCGCAACCCTTACGCAGGAGCACGTGTAGCGGCTCCAACAATGTGCTTAAGTTCGGCAGAAAGTTCCCGAAATAGTTCAAGAGTCTCAGAAATGAACGCAACTCCGATGTGTTGCAGGGCCTGGGCGCTCGTCGAATCGCCTCTGTTTTGGATTCGGTAGGCCGAATCCCATCTGCAGCAACCCTCCTGCCCAGAAACTCGACTTCAGGAGCCAAAAACACACACTTAGGTTTCTTGAGTCGCAGGCCTACCCGGTCCAGTCGGCGTAGCACCTCTTTCGGGTTGTGGAAGTGTTCCTCGGTGTCCCGACCCGTGATGAGGATATCGTCCTGGAATACGATCGTTCCAGGAATGGATTTGAGCAGGCTTTTCATGTTTCTTTGAAAGATCGTGGTCACTGATCGAATGCCAAACGGGCACCTGTTGTAAACAAACAGTCCCTTGTAAGTGGTGATGGTGGTCAGTAGTTTAGATTCGTCGGCCAGTTCCTGGGTCATATAGGCTGAAGTGAGGTCCAACTTGGTGAACAGCTTGCCACCTGCCAGCGTGGCAAAAAGATCCTCCGCTCTCGGAAACGGGTATTGGTCTTGTAGGGACACCCAGTTGATAGTGGCCTTGTAGTTGCCACAGATCCTGACAGCGCCATCTGCTTTTAGGACGGGAAAAATGGGGCTCGCCCAGTCGCTGAATTCAACGGGCGAGATGATGCCGTCTCTCAGCAAAAGGTTCAATTCGCTTTCAATTTTCTCCCGCATCACATACGGCACAGTTCTGGCTTTGTGGTGCACTGGTCTGGCGTCCGGGGTGATGCGAATCACTACTTTGGTACCTTTGAACGTCCCGACGCCAGGTTGGAATAGCGACTCAAATTGCTGTAGGACCTGTGAGCATGAACTTCGCTCCACAGATGACACTGCATGGACATCACCCCATTTCCAGTTCATCTCAGCTAACCAGCTCCTCCCCAACAGTGCGGGACCATTGCCCGGGACAATCCAGAGCGGCAGCCAGTTCACCGATCCATTGTGTGTGACAGCCAACATTGCACTGCCTAGCACTGGAATGATTTATTTGGTGTCCGTCGTAGTTGAGTCTCAATACGTTCTAGTTTGGGTCTGCTGGCTTTTGAGTGGCCATAGCTTTTCGAATTGTTGAACGCTCATGAGTGACTGGCTGGCCCCTGTGTCCAGCTCCATGCGTACCGGGATGCCAGGACCTTCATCATCATAGGTGGCATTTTGGTATATTAGCTGTGAATGTTTGCCACATGAACCCGCTGAACTTCATCGTCCATTGATTTGTTCCACGCGTTATCCTGCCTCGCAGACCCCTCTTCTGGTCCATCCGCCTTGTAAATTAGCCTGGTCGCAGGCTTCCTGCACATTCTAGCTAACTGGCCAGTGAGGTTACAATTTCTGCAGGCGAACTGTTGAAACCTGCAAGTCCTGGCAGCATGTCTGCCCCCACACCTCCAGCATGAACTGAGATTCCCATTGTTGTAAACAAAAGAGCTGTTACCAGGCATCCCTCGCTGATTGTCCCTTTGACTGCTCTTGAGCATCATGTTAGTGGGTGTCAATGGCCCCATCCCAGAACGCATTGTCCACTGGGATGGCATACATGTCCGTTCAGCCTGTCATTGTCTCTGTTGAAAACCTGTTCTGGGGTCTATTGCTGCTTGGGGTGTGTCGAACTGCCCTTGCCTACCTGCTGGGCTCTGAGTCGCGTTTATGATATTGACCCCCTGATCCATCGCCACGTTGGAGTTAGAGTTGCGCGAGTATATTATCTTGGTTTCCTCCTCCCCCGTCATAAAAGTCTGAGCCAGCAACGCCGCCGCTTCCAAGGTCAAGTCCTTGGTCTCGATTAACTTTCTGAAAATCCCGGCATGACCAATGCCCTCAATAAAGAAATCCCTTAGCATCTCCCCCCTGCAGGCGTCTGTGAACTTACAGAGGCTGGCCAAACACCGGAGGTCCGCAACGAAGTCTGGTATGTTCTGTCCTTCCCGACGTCGGTGGGTATAAAATCTGTGTCGGGCCATGTGTATGCTGCTCGCCGGTTTGAGGTGCTCACTGATTAGCTTGCTGAGCTTGTCAAAGGTTTTGTCCGCCGGCTTCTTGGATGCTAGCGGGTCTTTCATGAGCGCGTAAGTCTTAGATCCACAGCTGGTCAGTAGATGAGCCCTTCGCTTGTCGGCCGCTGCATCTCCCAGCCAGTCCTTCGTGACAAAGCTCTGCTGAAGCCTCTCAATGAAATCGTCCCAGTCCTCACCAACACAGTACCGTTCCTCTGTGCTACCGGTGGCCATTCTTATGGGTCATTGATTCCCGTTTCTCGTCGCCAATGTAATGTCCTTACACAGTACCACAAATCCACACGAGGCACATTCTATGCACAAGGTCACTCTGTGACCTACACCTTTATTAAATGGATCACCTGTGGCATTGCTCACAGCGCGTGTTTTTATTTGTTCCTGGGATATGAGCGTCGTTGGCAAGGCCAGCATTTATCGCCCATCCCTAATTGCCTTTGGGTTTTTACGACAATCCGGTAGTTTCATGGTCACCATTACTGATACGAGCTTTTAGAGTGAGAGAGACAATAAAGTAAAGAGTAGGCTAATGTGTTTGGTTTCTGGGAAATTTGAGTCAATCAGATAGCAGAGTTTCTTTTGTGCTCTGGGCACATTTAAAGAACAACCGATGCTGTAATGCATTGTTTTAGTTTTTTATTTGCTTCTTATATTGCACTACATTTTTTCCCCTTTTCAGCTCGGAGTTAGGGAGTTGTTTAATTTATATGGTGTATCCATACTAAATTCTAAATGGCAAGTTTTTATTTTAATGGCAGGACACTGCAACAGCCCTTGAAGGTCTCACAGAATATGTTATTAATATGAAGCGTTCTGAGCTGGATATGTCAGTATCAGTAGACTACAGAAGACTTGGCAACATTCAACGGTTTGAACTGAATGAACAAAAGACATTTGCAAGACCAATTGAAGTAAGGTACCATTTGTGTAGTTTGGTTTGCATTTATTGAAGTTTGCAAATTGGGAAACCAGGGTGCAGGATGCTTTATTATAATGCTGCTTTTCATTGTGATGATATTGCTAGTATTTTGTCCCTTTTTATCTGATATTTTGCAGATTGAAAAAAATGACCATGTAATTGTAAGAACTACTGGCAGGACTGGCACAGCCATTGTTAATGTAAGTAACAGATTGTTGTCATTACACTATTTCATTGTACAAAAAGTGAACTCAAATGGTAAAGGATCAGAATGCAAATAATTAAAGTAGCCTGATTAGAAGCATAGAAACATAGAAAATAGGTGCAGGAGTAGGCCATTTGGCCTTTGAGCCTGCACCACCATGCAATAAGATCATGGCTGATCATTCCCTCAGTACCCCTTTCCTGTTTTCTCTCCATACCCCTTGATCCCTTTAGCCGTAAGGGCCATATCTAACTCTCTCTTGAATATATCCAATGAACTGGCATCAACAACTCTCTGCGGCAGGGAATTCCACAGGTTAACAACTCTCTGAGTGAAGGAGTTCTCCTCATCTCAGTCCTAAATGGTCTACCCCTTATCCTAAGACTGTGTCCCCTAGTTCTGGACTTCCCCAACATCGGGAACATTATACTCGCATCTAACCTGTCCCGTCCCGTCAGAATCTTATATGTTTCTATGAGATCCCCTCTCATCCTTCTAAACTCCAATGTATAAAGGCCCAGTTGATCCAGTCTCTCCTCATATGTCAGTCCAGCCATCCCTGGAATCAGTCTGGTGAACCTTCGCTGCACTCCCTCAATAGCAAGAACGTCCTTCCTCAGATTAGGAGACCAAAACTGAACACAATATTCCAGGTGAGGCCTCACCAAGGCCCTGTACAACTGCAGTAAGACCTCCCTGCTCCTATACTCAAATCCCATAGCTATGAAGGCCAACATACCATTTGCCTTCTTCACTGCCTGCTGTACCTGTATGCCAACTTTCAATGACTGATGAACCATGACACCCAGGTCTCGTTGCACCTTCCCTTTTCCTAATCTGCCGCCATTCAGATAATATCCTGCCTTCACGTTTTTGCCCCCAAAGTGGATAACCTCACAGTTATCCACATTATACTGCATCTGCTATGTATTTGCCCACTCACCTAACCTGTCCAAGTCTTTTACCCTCCTCACACAATGTTCTCCAGTAATCAGTTATGCAAGGAACAATTGAAATCCTTCGTTGCACCTAGTCATCATCATCATCATAGGCAGTCCCTCGGAATCGAGGAAGACTTGCTTCCACTCCTAAAGTGAGTTCTTTGGTGGCTGAACAGTCCAATATGAGAGCCACAGACCCTGTCACAGGTGGGACAGACATTTGTCGAAGGAAGGGGTGGGTGGGGCTGGTTTGCCGCACGCTCCTTCCGCTGTCTGTGCTTGACCTCTTCACGCTCTTTGCGTTGAGACTCGAAGAACTCAACGTCCTCCCGGATGCACTTTCACCACCTCGGGCGGTCTTCGGCCAGGGTCTCCCAGGCGTCAGAGGTGATGTCGCATTTTACCAGGGAGGCTTTGAGGGTGTCCTTATAACGTTTCCGCTGCCCACCTTGGCTCGTTTACCATGAAGGAGCTCTGCATAGAGCACTTACTTTGGGAGTCTCGTATCTGGCATGCAAACTATGTGGCCTGCCCAGCGAAGCTGATCGAATGTGAATTGCACCTAGTACACAATAATGGACAGCCATCTTTGGAATTGTAATGTGACTGCCAAATGCTGGACAGATTTTAGGGAGCTTGTTGATCGCTAGACATGTCTGATCATCCTGTCCTACTGGACTTCAATTATTAGAGGAATCAAGGTCATAACCATGTACATAATTGATCTATACCTAATGTATTGCAATCCAAAATTCCCAATCAAGGTCCTTCTGGATCTTTCATAGATTAGTTCATTGACTTTCTTCACATCACTGCTTGTCAGTGTATCATCATCACCTACACATGTGGCTATATTGCCTCGGCCATAAAGTGACTGATTCAGTGATACTTGTTCATCCCCCTCAAAAATAAATTGCAAACAACAGAGCTCTGCTTTATGATGGAAAAAGTGTGACACAATCGACATGAATTACTGTACCGCATAGCTACTCAATTAGTTTGACTGTAGGTCCGCTTTTCAAAAATGTGAGTGAGCTTGGGGTGTTTGTAGTCCAAACTTGCTTCCAGTGATTATATTAATACTGATTTTGATTGTATAGTAATATTGATTAATAAGGATGTAAAATGGGCCATTGATTTGTTATTGCCTCTTTTGCGCAACCACAAAAGTGCAATGTTACCCTCGATGTCTTTCATCATCTCGTTAAACTTTGAAATTGCTACTTCCTTCACAACCTTAGTATTACCAAAACATTTGCTACACTTTCCCAACACCCAACACTTGCACTGATGCTCCCCTTGCTGTTCTAATGGTGGCTCATTGCACATCTCCAAGTATTGAGGAATACCCGTGGACAGATTTCAAAGCTTCCATTTTTATTTGTATGATTTCAAAGCAGAAGGATAAGAGACGTGGGGGCTGAAATTGCCCCTTCCCTTAAGGCCTGTTACCATTCAATATCGGCGGCCACGCTGCGGAGTGCAATGGCCGCTAATTTCTCGTGCAATAGCCACCATTTTGGAAATTCTGCTGCTGCAGTATCCTGGCGGTGACCTGCTCCCCCCCACTATCGCTCTGCTGCCACCAATCCATCCTAAGTGCATCATCAGAGTGTGCACTGCCGGTGTTTCCCCCCAATGGAGAAATTCTGCCGAAAAAGTCTTGCTCCCACCGCGCGGTGCTAAAAGCTGCTTTTTCTGCCGGTGCAATGAGGTTGTAGTTCTTCTAAAATGGCGGTGAGGCTCCCATTAAAGGGGAAGACCTACTACTGTCGCTGCCGGAATGTTTTTTTCTGTCAGCCGACTGCCATGTCGGGCCACCAATTATGCCCCTGGGTTTGGCCGGGCCACCAATAGACAGCCTGGCACCCCCTCTTGGGTGTCAGGCCGTCGGGGCCTACCTGGTGACCCAATGGACTGAACTTAAAGAATCGTGCAGGCTCTCCCCTTTAAGTGAAGGGGAGAGCCGTGTTGACACGGTACCGTGATGACGTCATCAGCGCTATGCTGATGATTGACAGCGGCGGACACTACGCCCGCCCCCAACCTCCACCCTTCTAGTCTGCGAATTTCCACTTACCGCTGCACATTATGGCCAACTATCGGTCCGCCGGGAAAAAAAGCCAAAGAGCGAAATTTTGCTCAAGAGGCCGCCACATCCACCAGGCTGGTAAAATCAACAGAAACAGGGTAGGTGTGCCCTGTTTCCAGCAGTGGGCAATTTCGACTCCATGAAGTAAAGGTTGAATGCTTTTGTAGCGGTGTTTGACATTTGCACTGTAATCATACTACAAATCAAGTACGTTGATTTAGCGCAGCTTTGAATTCAGCTAGTTCAGCTTTAAGTTTCTCTGTAAGAATAAAATGATAATCACTTCTCCATTCAGGCACTTGCAGCACTGTGGTAACGTGCTTTTCATGGCCAGTCATCTATCCACACATTGAAAAATGAGTAGTGATTTTATGTGTGAGCCCAGACAGTCATAGTCTATAGGCAATTTAGCTATGAGAACATAACAACTAGGAGCAGGAGTAGGCTATTTGGCCCCTCGAGCCCACTCCGCCATTAAATAAGATCGTGGCTGATCTGATCATAGCCTCAACTCCAATTTCCTGCGCTCTCCCCATATGCTATGATTGGAATTGCAGCTAAGGCTGATCCTGTCCTCGCCCAATGTTCCAATATGCACACTTCCCAACTAAGGCTTCCAGATGATTCTGATCTGACCAATTTTTTGCGTCATGGTCAAGATCATTGGGCCAACTGTAACACTTGCACCACCACCCTGACTAAAATAAGTGTGTGTAAACCAAAACTTAAAACAGTCTCTTCACTTGATTGCTAATTGATTGTTGTGAATTAAGGGGCACTTACTCAACTGCAAAGTCAATATGCATCATCTGATTTCCTCCATGCACAGGCAGATTAGCTCCCAAAAAATGGGTTCATTGTTCATGGGAATAATTTACGGAAACCCCATCAATCAACAGATATTCAACCAAGAGAGTCATCATACAACATTGCTGAATATTCCAAATGAATTCAACACTTCAAATTTGTTTTAAAACACTACTTAGAAAGCCACACATTTAGAAATTTGTTTTCATAAAAGTGCTTTATTTGATTGTATCCTGTTTTACTCGTAGATGAGGAGCGTGTATTATGTCATCGGCACTTCCAGTGCAACTTGTGATTTCTCTCTAACAATAAAAGCCACAAAAGATATTTCAGGTCAGTAGTTATATTATGGTCTAGTGTACATTAATGACTTCTGTGGATAGTAATATGCCTCAGGATTAATCCTGTTTTGTTTAGTGTTCTTTTTGTGTATGTGATGACTCCGTAAAAGAGTGATTATTGCCGGAAGGGGAAAAATAAAAGTAGTTAAACCTCTCATGGAGGACTACTCAGTGTAGACACAATGGGCGGCATGAAGTGGACGCAGGGACAAGTAGGCCCAAGGCCCACCTGATATTGGGCTTTGGGCCTCATTTACATCAGGCGGGTGAGTAGACACGTGCTGGGCATCCCCAGGCAGCTCGCCAGTGAGGACCATTTGAGTTTAGGGTCACTGGATCGTGGCAGTGCCCCTCAGATAGATTTGAAGAAGTGGGTAAGCCATTGGGAGGGGAGGGTGCAATGAGGAGGACAGGGTAAGCAATTGGGAGGGGGAGGGGCGACCAGGAGAGGACTCCTTTTTGATGAGCAAGCAGGGTTTTGTTAAATGCTCGCTTGTATTGTCATTTCATGTATGTGACTTCCACTGTAACTGTTCAGTGTTCAGCTTTATTGTCTGTAAAAGTGTGTCTTCTGCTGTTACTATTGCAGGTCACCAACACTTTTGTTAAAAAACATATATTGTTTAAATGCCGAAAAAGTTCCTTTTGATTTGGTTCAATAATCTGCACTCATCTAATCCTAGCCTCTTAAGCATCCCCGATTGCAATCGCTCCACCATTGGTGGCTGTCCCTTCAGCTGCCAAGGCTCGAAGCTCTGAACTTCCCTGTCTAAACCTTTCTGCCCCTTTCCTCCTTAAAGCCTATCTCTTTGACCAAACCTTTGGTCATCTGTGCTAATATCTTCTTATGTGCTTCGGTGTGAAATTTTGTTTTTGAACATTCCTGTGAAATGCCTTGGAACATTTGCCTACATTAAAGGTGCTATATAAATACAAGTGGTTGTTGTTGGTTCACTCAGCTTTTACTTCTGATTTATTAATAATAATACTCTTTAAATGCAGATGAAAGACCTGCAGGAATTGACACAGTTTATCACCTGGAAGCTTGTGCACAGTAAGTGTTTAAGTGTTGGGATGGGGGTGGGGGGGGGGGCGGTAAGGACAGGGGTCTAAATAAGAAGCACTAACGACTGAGCAACTGTAGAGTTGCAATGTAAGCAGAAAATGATGGAAAGACACAGCAGATCAGTCAGCATTTGTGGCGAGAACTGATGAGTTACTGTGCAGGTGAAGGGGGCCCCTGGAATGTCAAGTTGTCCATTGTCTCCACAGAAACTGACTAACTGCTGTTTCAGCATTTCCTATTTTGGTTTCAGATGTCCAGCATTTTCTACTTTTTGCTTTTGCTTTGTAGACTTGCAGTGTGTTTCAAAACCTACATTGAAGGCTGTGTTGCCTGTTTTATTTGAATCCATCCCAATAACTTTAGCCAAATGTTACATTCCATCTGCAGCAGTCGATTGAATTACAACCTTAAACAGCTGACAGGGCCTCAATGGAAAGATGATACTGCGGGGTCGAAATTGGTTATGGCCGTTTTTGAGGCAGTGTCACCACCTGAGTGCTGATGTTAGCGCCGGGCATGAGTTGCAGCCTCAAATTGCTGAATTCAGTTCTAACTCCCACTCATCCTCAGCGCCAGGAGGCCTACTCAATTTCACAACGGGAGGCTGCTGCTAAGCTAGGAAAAAAAACGGGAAGAAAAGGGAGGGAGAAAAAATGAACTATGCCTTCTCTGATCCATGCACTCACTTCCCCACTCTTAAAACGAATAAAAACATGCAAAATTGAATAAAGAGAAAAGCTTACCTTCCTTTCTGGTGATTCTGCCCGAGATCAATGGATCCTCAGTCCCTGCAGCAAGGTCGCTTGAGGCCTACTGTGTGTGTGAGGGAGACAGGACAGATGGCCTAACACGATGCCGTGGACTGGCTGCTGACAGCCCCGCCGGAGAATGGGCGGCAGCAGTGTGGGATGGCTGTGGTGCAGACCGCGGCAGGTGCAAAGCTGGAATGGCAGTGTTGAGAGACCAAAAGATGTCCTCCTAAGAGAGGACATCACATTCCATTTGGATTGACAGCCTGCCACTCACCCGGGGCAGAGCCTCAGCATCCGAAGCAATGTGGTGCAATGCAGATTGCTGGCCTACTTCGGCATTGTTACCTCCCTGTTGGACTGATGGGGCCCAAGAAACGATGGCAGCAGTCAGTGCTTGCATGGCATCAATTTGACCCTGCATCAGAGCAGACAGCGCATCGATGCCAGCACGCACTGACAACATGGCAGAAGGCAGGTTGCATGGTCTTGACCTGCCGCTCAATGGCTCCTGCCACGTCAGCCATGGACCGCGCCATCATGTCTGGGACCCCATGATCACTTGTGGCGCGAGCATCCATTGCCAAGAATGGGCTCGACGGGCTCCCGATCCACAAGATCTTAGAATAAGATGAGGAGAAATTTCTTCTCTCTGTGGATCAGTGGAATTCGCTGCTCAGAGAGCTGTGGAAGCTGGGACATTGAATAAATTTAAGACAGAAATAGACAGTTTCTGAAATGATAAGGGGATAAGGGGTTATGGGGAGCGGGTGGGGAAGTGGAGCTGAGTCCATGATCAGATCAGCCACGATCTTATTGATTGGCGGAGCAGGCTCAAGGGGCCGTTTGGCCTACTCCTGTTCCTAGTTCTTATGTTCTTATGTAAATGCCAAGGTTGAGCCGGCCTCCACCACATTCAACACAAATGCATCAACGCTCGGCGGGATCCTCGCCAATGCACCCATGAGCTCGCGGTGCATCTGCATTGACTCTTTGGACATAGCCTCCAATTCCAGGACCTCAACTGCCTGTCTGTGAGCACGACTCATGGACCGACTTACCCTCCAGAGAGCTGGCCCCCGAGCTTACCCTCACGCTGGGTATTGCTGCAGGTCACTGGGGCCAGGAGCCTCAGCTTCATGCAACCTCAGGAAGATGGCCTCTTTCACTGAGCTGGTCTCCCCACTCGCTCCCAATGAGGACATGTCACGCTGTGCCGGCACACTGCTCTGCACCTCCTCCTCTTCCTCATCTTCCCCGGAGTCTGAAGACATAGGTTGATGGGCTGGCTGGCTCATCATCTGTAAGCACAAAGCAACAGAAGTGCGGTTATCAGTTGGGGAGGGGGCAGGAAAGCAAGAAGGAGGGGGGGGGCGGCATTGTTATTTTGGTTGCTACACCTTGCAAGGCATGTGGCCTCAAGGCTAAGGAGAGTCACGCAAAATGGCCATCTCATTATCATACTGTCACTGTCGAGCGACGGCTCTGCCTCCCCACCCTCTACCGCAACGACTGCAGCGCCCATGAGGGCATAGACTCACTGCTCCTGGTCAGTCAGGCTCTACAGGTAGGGCTGGCTCTCTCCCCGATGATCCAACTCACCCTGATTGTGCGCAAGTTTGTCTTGCAATGACAAAGGCAAAAAGTTGTTAGTGGCTGTGTAGGTGCTCATGTGCCACACGTGTCTGCAGTAGGGTACTCAGTTCATGCTGCGTGGCATCGCACAGTTGATGTATGAACGGTGTGTGTGGGGCACAAGCAACTACCAGTACGTATGAGGTTCAGGACTGGGACCGCATATGAATTGTTGAAAGGTGCTGGTAGGCGGGCTCAGGCTGAGTAAGGAGCTAGAAGGTGACAGATGCTTGGATGGGCAGGGCATATCTGGTGAGGCGATGGAGAGGTCTCAGGCTGGCTTCAATAAGGAGGAGCATGGCCTGGTAGACGTAGGGAAGATGTAGGCAGTGCAAAGTCTTTACATTGTGTGTGAGACTGAGGTTTACATGAAACCATTGGAAGGTGAATGGAAACGTTACTCACCCTGACGATCTTAGTAAGGCCGTTGAATGTATTACAACATTGGGTCACTGTTGTTGGCACCGCGCTCCGGGTTGTAACGTGCTTAGCCACCTCCCTCCAGAGCCCTCTGTAATCCTGAGGCGCTGACACTTGTCCCCCTCCAGACTGGAGTGCACTCCAGTAACTCTCCATTGCCTCCAGCAAGGCATCAAGGGCAGCGATGGAGAAGAGAGTAGAAACTTGGTGTTCTCCTTGCTCCTCCATTTTCGAGCTCTGAAGGCCCTGTGGATCTTGAACTACGCATGCGTCAACTTCAGTTGCTGCGCCTTTAAGACTCGGTTGTTCCTGGAGTTTGACTCGAAGTTCCAGAAATGCGCAATGGGTTCGCCAAATTTACCAACCAAACTATCGTTTTGGCCCCCCAGCTATGGTTTGCATCGACTGATTTAGCTCCCGGTCAGCTCAACGCCCAATTCCGACGAATTTCTAGGCGGAGAACCCAAACTTTTTCAAGGCACTAAGATTACCGCTCTGCCTGGGTTACCGCCCCAAATGAGGCGCGACCAAATTTCCAACCGTTGGTCTTTGGTGGTGAATTGCTAGTAACTGTGGCACCACTAGATGACTTCACGACTAAGAAAACAAACAATTTTGAGCCAACATAGGGAATAACTAAAGCATGGAATGTCTCCCTCATTAATCCTCCTTCAGATTTCTCCATAAATAGTTTTGGGGAATTCTCAATTTTACAGATCACTCGATTGATGAATGAAGTTAATTCTAGGCATGATACCTGTTAAGAAAAAGTTTCCTACAGCTTCTGTTATGTTCAATTAAAATTGAGCCTTTTAATGCGCAGCATCATAAAAATGATAATATTTCTCTACAAATTTTCTGAAAACAGTCATGTTCAATTATTATTTTTAGTTAGAAAAATTTTATTTCTGCTCTTCAAAAATACTCTGTTGATTGCCTTAATGCATCAAAATGTGTCACTGGCAGTGGGAAAGCGAGTGCTGGAGTAAGCTTTGCTGTTTAATGCTTCAAATATTGATTCCCTTTCTCCTTCCATTACACCTCTGGAGATAGATGGTAGTGGAAAGCTCATGAGATTATGTTTGTTCCGATAAGCAGCAACATTTGGTAATAATGTGCAACCCTTAGCTACTGATCAGCGCACTCATATCTTCCTCTATAACATTTAGAATTAATTTACATTTTACAGACTTGTGATTTTTTAAAATCTGACCTGGTGCTGGTGGGAATGAATGTACCAACTTGCAGCATTACCCAATCTTTCAGTGGGATAACTTAGCAAGGAGACTGAGGTTCTGCAAAGACTTTTGAAAGTAGGAGACAGCTGCAGATTTGTATCAAAATAATTTGTCAGTCACACGTGCATTGTATATTTTATGAAACACTTTGAAAATCTAGCCCATTGTCATTAAAATATCACTCATACATTTTGCGAATAGACAGCAGGAACTACATATTGGACTGCCAGATTGGCTTATTAAATAATTTTTAATTCTTGTTTTTAGATATAACCCGAGATATAAAGAATCTGTATTGGAATCAGAACATTCTGTAATGGACATAACCCTGAACACAGGCTTAATACCGGAAGAAGACGATTTAAAAATAGTTGAGCACTTATAAATATGCTGTTTCATATTTCATGCTTAAACATGTAATGATTCCATTATTAAACTTTGTTTTCAATTTTTTTTAGCTATTATATGGGGTTGATGCTCTTATTACCGACTACAGACTATCAGATCGAAGTGTCATTCTTCAAATGGATTCAGTAAGGAATTTGAAAATTCAATTCTTGTTTTCTTTCTCTTCTGATTGATTTTTGCGCTGATTGAGGTAAGAGACGGCCACATTGAGGAGCAGAATGTCCTCATTCAAGTGATTGTTCAAGTGCTTCACGTTCAGTTTAATTATGACAAGAAAGCAAAGAAAATGTGAATGCTGAGACCTAAAATTGCTGAAAATGCACATCCCAGTAAGTTGTCAACTGAAAAAGAATGATATGTTAACATTCCAGATAAGAACATAAGAAATAGGAGCAGGAGCAGCCCATACGGCCCCTCAAGCCTGCTCTGCCATTCAGTACGAACATGGCTGAACTTCTACATCACCTCCACTTTCCTGCCCTATTCCCATAGCCCTTGAATCCATTAGTGCCCAAAGATCCTATCTGTTATGTTCAGAATAACTCCACAAGACTGTATGCTGTAAGCTCAAACTGTTGTGACCTTGGTCTCTTTAATGTAACTCCAGAGTGAGAAAGCAGCATGGTAGACTGCCTTTTATACCTGCTTGCCCGGGGTGTGCAGGTGACCCTTGGGTCTCCCACAGGTGCGCCCCCTGGTGGCAAGTTTACACATTGGTAAAGTTTACATACATAACATGATCGATCTCAGTCTTGAATCTACTCATCGACAGAGCATTCACAACCCTCTGAATGAAGAAGTTTCTCCTCATCTCAGTCCTAAATGCCCTAAGATGTGACCATTTAGGGATCCCAGCCAAAATGGTAATTTAATTCTCGCATTTTTGATTTTTATTTAAGGTGAAGCATAGGTCCAATACAATAAAGACTTCCTCTACATTGTCTGAACAATGTGCCTTAACCTGAACCTCAGAAAAACAGACTTTTAAATGTTATTTTAAGGATTGTTCACCTTTGACAAATAAAGTTATAAAAATGAAATTTTGTCCTGCAAGCCTTTAGTTTTTATTTTCCATTGATGGACAAGAAAATCAGGTGGAATGTAAAACAGGCAGCCGATTCGCTATTGCATATTTGGTGCTATCACCCAAGACAAATTTCACCCCGACTGATTCCTTAAAAAATTGAAGGTCTTAAACTTGCACTTTATGTTGTTTGCTTTTTATTTCAGATTCCATCGGACAACTTCTTCTGTGTTGGATTCCGTGCGTATGAAATTATGAAAGTTGGAATGGTAACCCCTGCTCCTTTCACTGTCTACAGCTATAATTCACCAGGTAAGCCATTGCTCTTCTGTTATGCCTAACAGCAGAGATTAGGCAACCGCTTTCAAATTAGTCATACCCAATAAATGGGCATAAAGTGGGAGTAATGGCTCAGAAAAGGTGCACATATCCATATTCACAGATTTTTTTTCCTATTTTGTACTATCTCCAAGTTCCTAGTCGTGATTTCCAGGGGTGCCAAAAACTACCACTAGTCTGGAATTTCCTATCATTCATGCTAGCATATAGCATGTTTCATATATCTACTCATGTCATCATCATCATAGGCAATCCCTCGGAATCGAGGAAGACTTGCTTCGACTCTTAACATGAGTTCTTAGATGGCTAAACAGTGCAATACGAGAACCACAGACTCTGTCACAGGTGGGACAGATAGTCATTGAGGGAAGGGGTGGGTGGGACTGGTTTGCCGCACGCTCTTTCTGCAGCCTGTGCTTGATTTCTGCATGCTCTCACCGATGAGACTCGAGGTACTCAGCGCCCTCCCGGATGCGCTTCCTCCACTTAGGGTGGTTTATGGCCAGGGACTCCCAGGTGTCAGTGGGGATGCTGCACTTTATCAGGGAGGCTTTGAGGGTGTCCTTGTAATGTTTCCGCTGCCCACCTTTGGTTCGTTTGCTGTGAAGGAGTTCCGAGTAGAGCGCTTGCTTTGGGAGTCTCATGCCTGACATGTGAACTATGCGGCCTGCCCAGCGGAGCTGATCAAGTGTGGTCAGTGCTTCAATGCTGAGGATGTTGGCCTGGTCGAGGACGCTAATGTTGGTGCGTCTGTCCTCCCAAGGGATTTGTGGGATCTTGCGGCGACATCGTTGGTGGTATTTCTCCAGTGACTTGAGCTATCCACTGTACTCAAGTAGGGCTATGCTGTTTACGGAAGGAGATTTAAAAATTAGTAGGATCATTTGGAAGCTATTTTTATTTATTTTTTCTTTTATTTTGTCTGTTGTTGCCACTTAGATGATTATTAGTCTTTGAGGCAATTGTGCAGCCACTGCCATTTTTCACCTCTGGCCACGTCCCATGGGATTCTCTTGTACTTGTACATTTTGGAGAAAGATGGGGACCAACAAAGGGATGCCAGACAAGTCAGGCTGCACCCAAGGCAGTCTGCACCTATCTGCAGACAGAGTTGCACATGCTTCAGTTGTCTGTAGAGGCTGCGATTTACAAGGAAAGCTGTGCTGCATGTTCCAAAGCGACCTGCAGACACACTTTTTCCACAGGCATTGCACTACCAGTAGCTGTGAAGGTGAAAATTGGCAATAACTTTTATACTTCAGGTTCATTTCAGGCTGCCACTGCGGACATCAGTAACGTAAGCCAATCAGCGTTCCATAGATGCATTTCACAAATTACTGACGTCTTAACTGCTTCACCAAGCAAGTTCATCCCCATGACAACTGCCGGAAGCATGATAAGGAATTGCAGTTTTTACAGGATTTTATGGAGTGCCAGGACTTGTGCAGGTCCATGGAATTATAGGCTGCAACTATTTGGCCCTATATGCTCCCTCATGTTAATTAGCTTATATGTGACCACCAGCACTGCATTATGCAAGTCAGTGTTCACTTTCCAGACAGTTACAGTGTTTCATTTTAAGGCAATCCACCATGCCACTAATATTTGATCTAGAAAGAAAAGTGGCAGGGTGGCTATTGTGTTTCTAATACAGATGAGACTGCACACAGGGAGGTTAAAGTAACAGTGACCTCAGTCTTTATTAAGACACTCCAGTGAGGAACAGGCCTTAGGAGCCGGCTTATATACAGTGCTCCCAAGGAATGCTGGGATCCCTTGGGACTTCAGGGGATGCGCTCCCTGTTGGCGGAACATGGGAGTGCATGCTTTACAGATACACAACATCACTCCCCAGCAAAGTCAAAGTGAAAACTATTTACAAGGTGAAGCTGTCGGGAGCCTTTCTTTCGCTGGTGGACCACCTCGGTACAAATGTCTGTTCTGGTGTGTTGGCTGTGCCCTCGCTGTGTTGGCGTGTTGTTGGCCCTGCAGGGCTGCTGGGTGAGCCTGGTCTTGCTGGGCTGTTGGGCACGATGGGTTCGATTTCCTGGTCCAGGGTGGTGTCGTTGATCTTTTGGGTGCGTGTTGTGGGCTCGAAGAAGATGGTGTCTGCTGTAGGTTGTTCAGGGCAGTCTGTGAACCGCAGCCTCGTTTGGTCCAGGTGCTTTCTGCAAATTTGTCCATTGTCTAGTTTGATTACAAACACCCTACTCCCTTCTTTAGCTATCACCGTGCCTGCGATCCACTTGGGACCATGTCCATAGTTTAGCACATACACAGGGTCATTCAGATCAATTTCCCGTGACACAATGGCGTGACCATCGTTTACATTTTGTTGCTGCCGCCTGCTCTCTACCTGATCATGCAGGTTGGAGTGAACCAGCGAGGGTCTGGTTTTAAGTGACCTTTTCATGAGTAGCTCAGCCGGGGGCACCCCTGTGAGCGAGTGGGGTTTCGTGTGGTAGCTGAGCAGTACTCGGGACAGGCAGGTTTGGAGTGAGCCTTCTGTGACTATTTTAAGGCTCTGTTTGATTGTTTGTACTGCCCGCGCTGCCTGCCCATTGGAGGCTGAATTAAACGGGGCCGAGGTGACATGTTTGATCCCATTACAAGTCCTGAATTCTTTAAATTCGGCACTGGTGAAACATGGCCCGTTGTCACTGACCAGTATGTCAGGCAGGCCATGGGTGGCAAACATGGCCCTCAGGCTTTCAATGATAGCGGTGGCGGTGCTTCCCGACATTATTTCACATTCAATCCATTTTGAAAAAGCATCCACCACCACCAGGAATAATTTACCGAGAAACGGGCCCGCATAGTCGACATGGATCCTCGACCATGGTCTGGAGGGCCAGGACCACAAACTTAGTGGTGCCTCTCTGGGCGCGTTGCTGAACTGAGCACACGCTGCATTGCCGTACACAGGACTCTAAGTCAGAGTCGATACCGGGCCAACACACATGGGATCTGGCTATCGCTTTCATCATTACTATACCCGGGTGTGTGCTGTGGAGATCAAAGCTGAACGTCTCCCTGCCCTTTTTGGGTAGCACTATGCGGTTACCCCACAACAGGCAGTCTGCCTGAACGGACAGCTTGTCCTTTCGCCGCTGGAACGGCTTGATTAGCTCTTGCATTTCAACGAGGATGCTGGCCCAGCTCCCATGCAGTACACAGTTTTTTACTAGGGACAGCAGAGGATCTTGGCTGGTCCAAGTCCTAATCTGGCTTCCATGACCATCAACAAGTCTGCGGGCTGCGCCACCATCAACAAGTTTGCAGCTGCGCCATTTTCACCCCCGTGATGGGCAATAGTAGCTGACTGAGAGCATGCGCACAGTTCTCGGTGCATGGCCTGTGGCGGATGGTATAGTTATATGCTGATAGCGCGAGTGCCCACCTTTGTATGCAGACTGAGGCATTAGTATTTATCACCTTGTTTTCAGCGAACAGGGATATGAGGGGCTTGTGATCGGTTTCCAACTCAAATTTGAGGCCAAACAGGGACTGATGCATTTTCATTACCCCGAACACATACGCTAATGCCGCTTTCTCAATCATGCTGTAGGCCCTCTCGGCCTTAGGCAAGCTCTTGGAGGCATAGGCGACAGGTTGCAACTTCCCCGCAACGTTAGCTTGTTGTAATACACACCCGACTCCATACGACGATGCATCACATGCTAGCACAAGTCTTTTACACGGGTTATACAATACAAGCAGCTTGTTGGAGCATAAAATGTTTCTGGCTTTCTCAAAAAGCAATTACTTGTTTTTTTCCCCATACCCAGTTCTCACCTTTACGCAATAACACATGTAGGGGCTCTAAGAGGATGCTTAACCCCGGTATGAAGTTACCAAAATAGTTGAGGAGTCCCAGGAACGACCGCAGCTCCATGACATTCTGCGGCCTGGGCGCGTTCCTGATAGCCTCTGTCTTGGTGTCTGTGGGCCAAATGCCATCCGCTGCGATCTTTCTCCCCAAGAACTCCACTTCTGTTGCCATGAAGACGCATTTTGACCTCTTCAGCTGCAGCCCTGGAGGAGGTCGCTGGAGGACCTCCTCCAGGTTTTGTAGGTGCTCGACGGTATCCCGACACGTGACCAATATGTCGTCCTGAAAAACATCGTGCATGGTACCGACTTGAGTGGACTCTCCATGTTTCTCTGGAAGATCGCTGCAGCCGACCGAATTCCAAACGGGCATCTGTTGTAGATGTACAGTCCCTTGTGCGTGTTGATGCAGGTGAGGCCCTTCGAAGACTCCTCCAGGTCCTGCGTCATGTAGGCCGAAGTCAGGTCGAGCTTGGTGAACGTCTTGCCTCCTGCCAGCGATGCAAATAGGTCGTCTGCCTTGGGTAGCTGGTATTGGTCCTGTAGCGAGAAACGATTAATAGTTACTTTATAATCGCCGCAAATCCTGACCGTGCCATCCCTTTTGAGTACTGGGCTGGCCCACTTGCTGAATTCCACTGGGGAGATGATGCCCTCGCATTGCAGCCTGTCCAGCTCGATTTCCACTCTCTCCCTCATCATGTGAGGTACCGCTCGCGCCTTGTGGTGAATGGGTCGTGCCTCTGGGACCAAGTGGATCTGCACCTTCGCCCTGGAAAAGTTTCCAATGCCTGGCTCAAAAAGGGAAGGAAATTTGTTAAGAACCTGGGTACATGAGGCCTCATCGACATGTGATAGCACTCGGATGTCATCCCAGTTCCAGTGGATTTTGCCCAGCCAGCTCCTTCCAAGCAGTGTGGGGCCATTGCCTGGGACAATCCAGAGTGGCAGTTCATGCACCGTGCCCTCGTAGGTGACCTTGACCATGGCGCTGCCCAGGACAGTGATGAGCTGGTGTACGTTCTCAGTTTTGTGTGGATGGGGCTCAGGGCTGGTCTGAGTGCCTTGTTGCACCACAGTCTCTCAAACATCTTTTTACTCATGATGGATTGGCTAGCGTCAGTGTCCAGTTCCATGGCTACGGGTAAGCCATTCAATTTTACATTTAGCATTATAGGTGGACATTTCGTCGAAAATGTGTGCATCCCTTGTACTTCAGCATCTGCCTCCTCTCTCTGAGGCTCGAAATTGCTTTGATCCACCATGGACCGATCATTCTCTGCCACGTGGTGGTTAGCAGGTTTTGCAGCAGCTCATTGGATGTGCCCCATTGTTCTACAGCTCTTGCAAACATACCCTTTGAAGTGGCATGAATAGGCTGAATGGAAGCCTCCACAACGCCAACAAGGTGTGAATTGCCTTGCATTCATTCTTTGTTGCAGACTCTGAGTCATCTGCGTCACCTGAGGCCTGCTGGCAGTTGCAGACTCGTGGTTTCTGCCCTGTACATTTCTGCTCGCAAACACAGTTCCAGTTAATTTATGAACATTGCTAGCACTTGTGTGCTGAGAGATTTGTTTGGTGTTATCACTGGTAGACATAAACACCTGTGCGATCGCAATGGCCTTACTGAGGGTTGGTGTCTCTACAGTCAAAAGTTTTCGTAGGATGGTCTCGTGGCCAATGCCCAGTACAAGAAAGTCTCTGAGCATCTGCTCCAGGTAGCCATCAAACTCACATTGTTCTGCAAGTTGCCTTAGCTCGGCGACGTAGCTCACCACTTCCTGACCTTCAGATCGTTGGCACGTGTAGAACCGATACCTCGCCATCAGCACGCTCTCCCTCGGGACGCTCCCGAACCAGTGTACACAGCTCCTCATACGACTTCTGCGGAGCCAGATTCTTCATGAGGCTGTAGGTCGGTGCCCCGCAGACCGTGAGGAGGACTACTCTCCTTTTTGCAGCGCTTCCTTCTCCGTCCAGCTCGTTAGCTACAAAGTACTGGTCTAGCCGTTCGGCATAGGCTTCCTAGTCCTCATCCTCCGAGAACTTCTCCAGGATGCCCACAGTTTGCTGCATCTTTGCGTTGGATTCGTATTCTCGTCGCCAGTTATTGTGTTCCTAACACAGATGAGACTGCATACAGGGAGGTTAAAGTAACAGTGACCTCAGTCTTTATCAAGACACTCCAGAGTGAGGAACAAGCCTTAGGGGCTGGCTTATATACAGTGCTCCCAAGGGATGCTGGAATCCCTTGGGACTTTAGGGGATGCGCTCCCTGGTGGCGGAACATGGGAGTGCATGCTTTACAGATACACAATAGTGACAACCTCCAACAACCTGTTCATGACATCATCATCATCATAGGCAGTCCCTCAGAATCGAGGAAGACTTGCTTCCACTCCTGAAGTGAGTTCTTTGGTGGCTGAACAGTCCAATACGTGAGCCACAGATTCTGTCACAGGTGGGACAGATAGTCATTGAGGGAAGGGATGGGTGGGATAGATTTGCTGCATGCTCCTTCCGCTGCCTGCACTTGACCTCTGCACGCTCTCAGTGTTGAGACTCAAAGTGCTCAACGCCCTCCCTGATGCACTTTCTCCACCTCGGGCGGTCTTTGGTCAGGGACTCACAGGTGTCAGTGGGGATGTTCCACTTTATCAGAGAGGCTTTGAGGGTGTCCTTGTAACGTTTCCGCTGCCCACCTTTGGCTCGTTTGCTGCTGTGAAGGAGCTCCACATAGAGCACTTGCTTTGGGAGTCTTGTGTCTGGCATGCGAGCTATGTGGCCTGCCCAGCAAAGCTGATCGTGTGGGCAGCGCTTCAATGCTGGGGATGTTAGCCTGGACGAGAGGCGCTGATGTTAGTGCACCTGTCGTCCCAGGGGATTTGCAGGGTCTTGCAGAGACATCATTGGTGATATTTCTCCAGCGACTTGAGGTGTCTTCTGTACATCGTCCATGCCTCTGATCCATACAGGAGGGCGGGTACTACAACAGCCCTGTAGACTATGAGCTTGGTGGTAGATTTGAGGGCCTACACTGATGCGGAGAATCAACATCGATCCAGTGCACCGAAGGCTGCAGTGGCGCACTGAAAGCGGTGTTGCTTCTCCGCATCAATGTCTACCTTTGTTGACAAGAGGCTCCCGAGGTATGGGAAATGGTCCACGTTGTCGATGGCCGCGCCGTGGATCTTGATGACTGGGGGGCAGTGCTGTGCGGCGAGGACAGACTGGTGGAGGACCTTTGTCTTACGGATGTTTAGCGTAAGGCCCATGCTTTCAAATACCTCAGTAAATACATCGACGATATCCTGGAGTTCAGCCTCAGAATGTGCACAGACGCAGGCGTCGTCCGCGTACTGTAGCTCAACGACAGAAGTTGGGGTGATCTTGGACCTAGCCTGGAGGCGATGTAGGTTAAACAGCTTCCCACTGGTTCTGTAGTTTAGTTCCACTCCAGCGGACACATGACACAATTATACCAGATGAAAACAGGTATAATGAGATCCATACTTCCATGACAATCATCATGGAATGCACCACTGCCATGTTGAAGCAGCACATCAGGGGGCCGAAATTGCCCTTTCCGTTAGGGCCTGTTACCGCTGGAAAGCAGCGGCCACGCTGTGGAGTGCAATGGCCACCGATATTTCATGTAATGGCTGCCATTTGTTTTAAATTCCACTCTTGCGGCATCCCGACAGTGACCTGCTCCCCCTACCGCTCCGCTGCGACCGATCAGTCCTAAGAGTGCGCACCACCAATGTTCTCCCCCGACGGCAAAATTCCGCCGAAAAAATCTTCCTCCCGCCGAGCGGTGCCAAAAGCTGCTTTTTTCCGGCGGTGCTGTTCTTGTAAAATGGCGGTGCGGCTCCCATTAAAATGGAGGACCAACTGCCGCTGCCGCCATATTTTTTTTTTGTCGGCCGACTGCCATGTTGGCCCGGCAATTATGCCACCGAGTTCGGCCGGGCCGCCAACAGGCAGCCTGGCACCCCCCCTCTTGAGTGCCAGGTCGCTGGCCCGGCCGAAACCCTCCCGGTGGACTGAACCGAAACAATCGAGCAGGCTCTCCCCTTTATGTGAAGGGAAGAGTCGTGGTGACATGGCACATGATGTCATCAGCACTCCGCCCGCCCCCAACTTCCACCCCTCCAGTGAGCTCACCACCGCATTACCGCCACCATTATGACCGATTCCCAGTCCGCCGAAAAAAAGAAGCCAAAGAGTGGAATTTTGCTCAAGAGGCTACCACATCCGCTGCACTGGTAAAAAAATGAGATACAGGGTGCATGTGCCCCATTTCCAGCAGAGGGCAATTTCGGTCCCCAGGTGTTTGGACAGATCTCGGGGCAACCTGAAAGAAAGTCAAGGATCACGGCATCACCATGGAGGTTCCAGATGCAGTCACACAATTAATTCAAAGGGATGTTTAAGGAGGGATATACTTGCATTGGAGGCAGTTCAGAGAAGGTTCACCAGGTTGATTCCTCAGATGAAGGGGTTGACTGATGAAGAAAGGTTGAGCAGGTTGGGCCTGTACTTGTTGGAGTTCAGAAGAATGGGAGGTGATCTTATTGAGACATATAAGATAATGAGGGGGCTCGACAAGGTATATGCAGAGAGGATGTTTCTATTCATGGGGGAATCTAGAACTAGGGGACATAGTTGTAGGGGTTGCCCATTTAAAACTGAGAGGAGGAGGAATTTCTTCTCTCAGAGGGTCGTGAATCTGTTGATTTCTCTGCCCTAGAGAGCCGTGGAGGCTGGGTCATTGAATATATTTAAGGCGGAGACAGACAGATTTTTGAGCGATAAGGGAGTAAAGGGTTATGTGGAGCGGGCAGGGAAGTGGAGTTGATCAGATCAGCCATGATCTTATGGAATGGCGGAGCAGGCTCGAGGGGCCTAATGGCCTACTCCTGCTCCTATTTCTTATGTTCTTATGGATAAGCAAGTAGAATATTAAGAGCCTGAAGAGTTTTGGATTGGAGTCTGTTGCCGGCTACATGAACCATTTGGCAAGGTCTCATAGAGCGACCTTCTCCTAACAAGAAAATATGTCCACTGCATTAACAGTCCTGTTTGGATCTTCTTCCATGTTCTGCACTAAGATGCCTTCAGCTACAGTGAGTGAACTCTGCCAAGTTTGGGTCGATATCATGCTATTTTTTAATAATCACCGTGCAAATGGAAGTTTCAGGCAAATGTCACAAGAATGAGTTTGACACAGGGCATTTTGATGCTTCTTCAATTTGGAGTGTTTTTGGGTTGAATTCATTGTACACAGAGAACTATGATTAATCAATTACAGGTTGAACTTCCCTTATCCATAACTCCCTTATCCGGCACCACCCCTCGTTCGGAACCATTCCCAGCCACCAGGTGACTCATGCACACAACGCAGCCGGTCAAAATCCTCGAAAAATATCAATGAAAAAAAAAACTTGCCCATTTACACTTTCAGACCCACAATAAATTTACCCAAAATCCACGAAAAATATCAATGTAAAATAAATTTACCCAACGTCGGAGCCAACACTTTGGGACCCGCTGTCCCACCGACACCTCAGGGCCAGACAGCTCGCCGACACCGGGGGTCCCGCTGGCCCACCGACACCTCAGTGCCCGACAGCCCGCCGACACCTCAGGGCCCGATGATACCTCGGAGCCCGATGACACCTCGAGGCCTGCTGGCCTCCCAACACCACACTGACTGACTGACTGACTGTCATTCCAGCCAATCGGTGCACACACACACCTAAAACACGTGACCTCCCTTTATCCGGAAATATACCTCATTCGGAACAGGCCAGGTCCCGAGGGTTCCGGATAAGGGAGGTTCAAACTGTAATTGAATATGCAATTCAATTTGTAGGCAATCTGAGCATGCTTCAGATTTTGGGTGACTTTTACAGTATCTTTTATCATGACCTGATGAAAGATTATTAGCCCAGAACATTGTCATGCCATTTTATAATTTCTACTGTGATTTAAAATCAATCTGGCTATTATTATGGAATTAACTGGGTCATTCGCCCTTAATAGCATACTCCAATTATCTTCAACATCTTTTAATTCTACTTTTACTGTTTATTGCTGATCTTAAATTAAATAATATTTGGTGACCAAGTAGCATGTTGAGGCAACAATAAATGTTTGAAAGAACTGTTAATATGAAATTAAATCATGAGTCATGATATAAATGCATCGTTTCCCATATTCAACCCGAGTAGGATTAATTAGAATTATGCTGAAACATACTAGATGCAAAATCCCATTTGTTTTCTTCCTGTAGACAGAAGGTGCACTATCTTTTACAACCCAACTGGAGATAATAAGCTTTTAAAGCTCTGCAGTGGAGATGAGTGCAAATGTATGACAGGTAAAAAATTGTATTTTATTTGGTAGACTTATTATATTTTCGAGTATTATATCAGAAACTGCTTGTAATAATAGAATTTCGTGGGATAGGCCCTGAAACAACCAGTTCCCCTTTCTATTTACCTAAATTACATTTCTGCTTCATTATTTTTCATCTATTTTTACAAGCCAATTATAGGATCCTGTTTTATGTCTTAATAGTTGTTATGTTTTATGACCCATGAAAAGACTGCAGAATAAATTAAGGTATTCAACCATATATATATAATTTACCAATCTTTTTATTTCAAATAAAAAAATAGAATATTTTAATTCAAATTCTTGTTTGAGGAATATTCTTGGTACATAAGAACATAACATAAGAATTAGGAACAGGAGTAGGCCATCTAGCCCCTCGAGCCTGCTCTGCCATTCAACAAGATCATGGCTGATCTGGCCGTGGACTCAGCTCCACTTACCTGCCCGCTCCCCGTAACCCTTAATTCCCTCATTGGTTAAAAATCTATCTATCTGTGATTTGAATACATTCAATGAGCTAGCCTCAACTGCAGAGGGTAGAGAATTCCACAGATTCACAACCCTCTGGGAAAAGAAATTCCCTCTCAACTTGGTTTTAAATTGGCTCCCCCGTATTTTGAGGCTGTGCCCCCTAGTTCTAGTCTCCCCGACCAGTGGAAACAACCTCTCTGCCTCTCTCTTGTCTATCCCTTTCATTATTTTAAATGTTTCTATAAGATCACCCCTCATCCTTCTGAACTCCAACGAGTAAAGACCCAGTCTGCTCAATCTATCATCATAAGGTAACCCCCTCATCTCCGGAATCAGCCAAGTGACTCATCTCTGTACCTCCTCCAAAACTAGTATATCCTTCCTTAAGTAAGGTGACCAAAACTGCATGCAGTACTCCAGGTGCGGCCTCACCAATACCCTATACAGTTGCAGCAGGACTTCCCTGCTTTTGTACTCCATCCCTCTTGCAATGAAGGCCAACATTCCATTCGCCTTCCTGATTACCTGCTGCACCTGCAAACTAACTTTTTGGGATTCATGCACAAGGACCCCCAGGTCCCTCTGCACCGCAGCATGTTGTAATTTCTCCCCATTCAAATAATATTCCCTTTTACTGTTTTTTTTTCCAAGGTGGATGACCTCACACTTTCCGACATTGTATTCCATATGCTAAACCTTAGCCCATTCGCTTAACCTATCTAAATCTCTTTGCAGCCTCTCTGTGTCTTCTACACAACCCGCTTTCCCACTAATCTTTGTGTCATCTGCAAATTTTGTTACACTACACTCTGTCCCCTCTTCCAGGTCATCTATGTATATTGTAAACAGTTGTGGTCCCAGCACCGATCCCTGTGGCACACCACTAACCACCGATTTCCAACCCAAAAAGGACCCATTTATCCCGACTCTGCTTTCTGTTAGCCAGCCAATTCTCGATCCATGCTAATACATTTCTTCTGACTCCGCGTACCTTTATCTTCTGCAGTAACCTTTTGTGTGGCACCTTATCGAATGCCTTTTGGAAATCTAAATACACCACATCCACCATGCTCGTTATATCCTCAAAGAATTCCAGTAAATTTGTTAAACATGATTTCCCCTTCATGAATCCATGTTGTGTCTGCTTGATTGCATGATTCCTATCTCGATGTCCCGCTATTTCTTCCTTAATGATAGCTTCAAGCATTTTCCCCATTACAGATGTTAAACTAACTGGCCTATAGTTACCTGCCTTTTGTCTGCCCCCTTTTTTAAACAGAGGCGTTACATTAGCTGCTTTCCAGTCCGCTGGTACCTCCCCAGAGTCCAGAGAATTTTGGTAGATTATAACGAATGCATCTGCTATAACTTCCGTCATCTCTTTTAATACCCTGGGCATTTCATCAGGACCAGGGGACTTGTCTACCTTGAGTCCCATTAGCCTGCCCCTAGTGATAGTGATTGTCTCGAGGTCCTCCCTTCCCACATTCCTGTGACCAGCAATTTTTGGCATGGTTTTTGTGTCTTCCACTGTGAAGACCGAAGCAAAATAATTGTTATAAGGTCTCAGCCATTTCCACATTTCCCATTATTAAATCCCCCTTCTCATCTTCTAAGGGACCAACATTTACTTTAGTCACTCTCTTCCGTTTTATATATCAGTAAAAGCTTTTACTATCTGTTTTTAGGTTTTGCGCAAGTTTACTTTCGTAATCTATCTTTCCTTTCTTTATTGATTTCTTAGTCATACTTTGCTGTCGATTAAAATTTTCCCAATCTTCTAGTTTCCCACTAACCTTGGCCACCTTATACGCATTGGTTTTTAATTTGGTATTCTCCTTTATTTCCTTGGTTATCCACGGCTGGTTATCCCTTCTCTTACCGCCCTTCTTTTTCACTGGAATATATTTTTGTTGAGCACTATGAAAGAGCTCCTTAAAAGACCTCCACTGTTCCTCAATTGTGCCACCGTTTAGTCTGTGTTTCCAGTCTACTTTAGCCAACTCTGCCCTTATCCCACTGTAGTCCCCTTTGTTTAAGCATAGTACGCTCGTTTGAGACACTACTTCCTCACCCTCAATCTGTATTACAAATTCAACTATACTGTGATCACTCATTCCGAGAAGATCTTTTACTAGGAGATCGTTTATTATTCCTGTCTCATTGCACAGGACCAGATCTAAGATAGCTTGCTCCCTTGTGGGTTCTGTGACATACTGTTCTAAGAAACAATCCCGTATGCATTCTATGAATTCTTCCTCAAGGCTACCCTGTGCGATTTGATTTGACCAATCGATATGTAGGTTAAAATCCCCCATGATTACTGCCATTCCTTTTTCACATGTCTCCATTATTCCCTTGATTATTGCCCGTCCCACCATAAAGTTATTATTTGGGGGCCTATAAACTATGCCGACCAGTGACTTTTTCCCCTTACTATCTCTAATCTTCACCCACAATGATTCAACATTTTGTTCATTAGAGCCAATATCGTCTCTCACAACTGCCCTTATATCTTCCTTTATTAACAGAGAAACCCCACCTTCTTTCCCTTCTTGTCTATCTTTCCGAATTGTCAGATACCCCTGTATGTTTAATTCCTAGTCTTGGCCACCCTGCAACCACGTTTTTGTAATGGCCACCAAATCATACCCATTTGTAATGATTTGTGCCGTCGACTCATTTACTTTATTTTGAATGCTGCGTGCATTTAAGTAGAGTGTTTTAATACTTGTTTTCAAACCATGGTTTTTAGTTTTGACCCCTCCTGCAGCCCCTTTATATTCATACATATTATCCCTTCCTATCACCTTGTGGTTTACACTTACCCCAGTGCTACTCTGCTCTGTTGCCTCCTGCCTTTTGCATTCTTTCTTAGGGTCCTGTTCATCTGAGCTCTCGCCCACTCTAACTAGCTCAGAGCCCTCTCCTGTGTTCCGAATACTCCTTGCATTGAGGCACCGAGCTTTCATGCTTGCCTTTTTATTACACTTTGACCCTTTAGAATTTTGCTGTACAGTGGCCCTTTTTGTTTTCTGCCTTGGGTTTCTCTGCCCTCCACTTTTACTCATCTCCTTTCTATCTTTTGCTTTTGTCTCCTTTTTGTTTCCCTCTGTCTCCCTGCATTGGTTCCCATCCCCCTGCCATATTAGTTTAACTCTTCCCCAACAGTTAAACAACATGGGGGCTACATTTCCCTGCACCCCGTTTGGGGCACACACTTTGAATTAAGTGAAGATTTAGCGCCCGGTGAGATGGGCTGCTAAATCTTGCTGATTTGGGCACATAGAAAGAGAAAAAGTTACGGAGCTGTATTGGAGACGGGAATGGCCTCCGCGGGGCCTTCTTTTAAAGGGGAGGGCCGCTGCAAACTCTGCAACTGCTTTTGTGGCACCTACTGGGCCACCAGGGAGGGTTTTGGCCAAGCCCCCAAGAGGGAGTGCCGGGCTGCATGATGGTGGCTCGTCACACCATCGGCTGCCATTGTTGGGCCGACTGCAAAGTTGGCCGACAAAAAAAGATGGTGGCCGCAGTGCATGGACCTCCCCTTTAAGGGCAGCCGGGGAGCCCCAGCCCCTGAAGCTGTCGTTGGCACAGCAAATGGGTCGACGCGGGGTGATAAGAGGTTGTTGCGCACAGTGATGATGTAATCGCCGGGTGTGCCCCTGTGCGGGGCAAAAACTATGGGGCGCGACGTAAACCTGTTTTCACCCGCAGAACCTCGGGGGCAATTCCGGAGGGGGTGCTCTGACCACCATGCCTGGGCAATAAAATATTAGCGCCCTGTTAGCGAGTCCCGGTGGCTCTAACTGGGCTATAAAAGGGGACAAATTTGGCCCCCATGATTCTACTTAATATGGATGGTTGTACTATTTTAGATGTAGTATTTCTTTAGTCTGTTTTTAATATGCAGTCTTTTTTAATCTTTTTTCTTGTGGTTCAGCGGAGTGCGGTGAAATGCAGCCACCAATAGATATAACTCCCAACGCCCGTGATAAATATGAAGCCGCATGCAGTAAAGGGCCAGTTTATGGTAAGTATTCTGAACCTTCAAGACTTGCTGTTTATTCCTATTGATGAAATAAATCTATTGTTTAGCACAATTAATATGTTATAAAGCTACAATTCAACTAAAAGACCATTTTTCATTTCTCCAAGTCATTTGGCATAGATAATAATTGTTAAGGTTTACAAAAGAAAAATACTGCGGATGCTGGAAATCTGAAATAAGAACAGAAAACGCTGGAAGTACTCAGTGGATTGAGCAGCATCTGTGGAGAGAGAAACAGAGTTAACGTTTCAGATTAATGACCTTTTGTCAGAACTGAAAAAAGTTAGAGATATCGCAGATTTTAAGCAAGTGCAGGGGCAGGGGATAGGGAGGAAGGAACAAAAGGGAAAGTCTGTGATAGAGTGGAAGGCAGTGGAGGTTAAATGACAAAAGGGATGATTGAACAAAGCAAGAGGAGATGATCATGGGACAAGTAAAGAAACAAAAAGTTGGGTCTTGAGGAGGTATAAATGGGTACAGCAGAATCATCAACAGTTGCCGCCTGAAAAAATGGGGGCAGAGATTATGATCTGAAATTGTTGAACTCAATGTTCAGTCCAGAAGGCTGTGAAGTGCCTAAACGAAGAATGAGGTGATGTTCCTCGAGCTATTAAGGTTTACTGTTTTTTTTTGGATACTTCATTGTTCACTCCAGAACAACACTGGAAAAATTTATAGTTTCCACTTTTTGTATCATGGCAGTAACAGCATTAAATACTCTCATCAGGTGTGGCACTGATAAGATGCAATGTCCTACTCTCCCCATATTCCTGTTGCCCCAAAAGTACCTCTCTCTGACTCCAAATTAATCCCTACTTCCCCACCGTAACAATATCACTTCCCATATACTTTTCCTTTGTGGCAGTAAAGGTTTGTACAATAAGACCAATATCCTCTTGCGACTGGATTTAGACTGTCCTAAATTATGTTGCTTAGGGTCTTAATTTCTTTCAGGTTTGTAACCAGGTGAATATGCAATGATAGCATTATCAAACGTAATCACAAAGTTGCACATCACTGCTGCTAGAAATGTTTTCTCAAGTTTATTTAAGAATTAAATAAAGTCCCATTCTGCAAGGATTTACATCAGAGGGGACCTGGTGTATCAGATACTGCAATCCTACCTCTACAGACAGTGTAGCAGTATTAGTCCCTGAAAAAGTGCAACATCCCCTCTGACATCTGGGAGACCCTGGCCAAAGACCGCCCTAAGTGGAGGAAGTGCATCCGGGAGGGCGCTGAGCTCCTCGAGTCTCATCGCTGAGACCAGGCAGAAATCAAATGCAGGCAGCGGAAAGAGCGTGCGGCAAACCAGTCCCGCCCACCCGCTCCCTCAACAACTATCTGTCCCACCTGTGACAGGGACAGTGGCTCTCGTATTGGACTGTTCAGCCACCTAAGGACTCATTTTAAGAGTGGAAGAAAGTCTTCGTCCATTCCGAGGGACTGCCTATGATTTGGGTCGAGTTTTTCGAGCAACTAATCAAAGAATTGAAGCTGTTCCTCGAGCTCCCAACATGCCTTCAACAGCAATCCTGGAATAGGCACCTTCAACCCACGTGATTTAACTGGATTCAAATTCAAGTTCTACAAGTGAAAGGATATAGTTCCACCATGCTCCATATTATTTGTTTTCTCAAGAATATATTAATCCTTAAAAATATTCAAACATTTTTTTTGTTTTATGCAGCCTACAAAGTACAAATTTTGTCGTCTGAGGAACAGGTTAATTTCATCAAGTACAACGCCACTATTCTGGATATATATATGTCAGGTTGGTACTTATTTTGGATAACATTTGGCCGTGCCTTCGGTTGCCTAGGCCCTAAGCTCTGGAATTCCCTGGTTAAACCTTTCCGCCTCTCTACCTCTCTTTCCTCCTTCAAGACCCTTTTTAAAATCTACCTCAGTACTTAAGGAAGTGGCCCTAGAAATAGTGGATGCATTGGTGGTCATTTTCCAACATTCTGTAGACTCTGGATCAGTTCCTATGGACTGAAGGGTAGCTAATGTAACCCCACTTTTTAAAAAAGGAGGGAGAGAGAAAACGGGTAATTATAGACCGGTTAGCCTGACATCAGTAGTGGGGAAAATGCTGGAATCAATTATTAAAGATGTAATCGCAGCGCATTTGGAAAGCAGTGACAGGATCGGTCCAAGTCAGCATGGATTCATGAAAGGGAAATCATGCTTGACAAATCTTCTAGAATTTTTTGAGGATGTAACTAATAGAGTGGACAAGGGAGAACCAGTGGGTGTGGTGTATTTGGGCTTTCAAAAGGCTTTTGACAAGGTCCCACACAAGAGATTGGTGTGCAAAATTAAAGCACATGGTATTGGGGGTAATGTATTGACATGGATAGAGAACTGGTTGGCAGACAGGAAGCAAAGAGTAGGAATAAACGGGTTCTTTTCAGAATGGCAAGCAGTGATGAGTGGGGTACCGCAAGGTTCAGTGCTGGGACCCCAGCTATTTACAATATACATTAATGATTTAGGCGAAGGAATTGAATGTAATATCTCCAAGTTTGCAGATGACACAAAGCTGGGTGGCAGTGTGAGCTGTGAGGAGGATGCTAAGAGGCTGCAGGGTGACTTGTTAGGTTAGGTGAGTGGGCAAATGCATGGCAGATGCAGTATAATGTAGATAAATGTGAGGTTATCCACTTTGGTGGCAAAAACAGGAAAGTAGAATATTATCTGAATGGTGACAGATTAGGAAAAGGGGAGGTGCAATGTGACCTGGGTGTCATGGTACATCAGTCATTGAAAGTTGGCATGCAGGTACAGCAGGCGGTGAAGAAGGCAAATGGCATGTTGGCCTTCATAGCGAGAGGATTTGAGTATAGGAGCAGGGAGGTCTTACTGCAGTTGTACAGGGCCTTGGTGAGGCCACACCTTGAATATTGTGCACAGTTTTGGTCTCCTAATCTGAGGAAGGACATTCTTGTTATTGAGGGATTGTAGCGAAGGTTCACCAGACTAATTCCCGGGATGGCAGGACTGACATATGAAGAAAGACGAGATCAACTAGGCTTATATTCACTGGAATTTAGAAGAATGAGAGGGGATCTCATAGAAACATATAAAATTCTGATGGGATTGGACAGGCTAGATGCAGGAAGAATGTTCCCGATGTTGGGGCAGTCCAGAACCAGGGCTCACAGTCTAAGGATAAGGGGTAAGCCATTTAGGACTGAGATGAGGAGAAACTTCTTCACTCAGAGAATTGTGAACCTGTGGAATTCTCTACCACAGAAAGCTGTTGAGGCCACTTCGTTAGATATATTCAAAAGGGAGTTAGATGTGACCCTTAGGGCTAAAGGGATCAAGGGGTTTGGAGAGAAAGCAGGAATGGGGTACTGAAGTTGCATGATCATATTGAATGGTGGTGCAGGCTCGAAGGGCCGAATGGCCTACTCCTACACCTATTTTCTATGTTTCTATGTCAACAAAGCTTTTGGTCACCTGCCCTAATTTCTCCTTATGCAGCTTTAGTGTCAAATTTTTAATCACATATTACTCCTGTGAAGCTCCTTGCAATGTTTTACTATGTTAGAGGTGCTATATAAATACAAGTTGTTGTTGTATGTTCACATGACATTCACTCATCAACAGAAAATATTTAGGCTTCTTGATGGTTTGGCAGGTGTACCAGGAAGATACCTGGTTTAATGCTGACTTTAACAGGGCAGTGGTGGAGATGCTACAATTGTGCTTAGTGTTTCCAGGCTAGGGTAAGGAAAAATCAACCAAGTTCCAATTCCTGAATGGCATCCTGAATGGCGACATGTGCTGGGCATTGTGCACAAAAGGAAAAAGTGGACATGAATACATGATGTGCCACTTTTTACTCACTAAAAATTAGCAAAGTCAGGAATTTCATCACAAAGGTGAGAGCAGGATAGGCTGTAATAATATGTGTTTGACTACCCTCCCAAAACTCACTGTCTAAACTCACAGATATAGAATGATCACTTGGGGAGGTTTTCGAGGGCTGTGCCTATGGAAAAAAAAGAAAGACTTTCACAACCACCGGATGTCCCAAAGTGCTTTACAGCCAATGAAGTACTTTTTGAAGTGCAGTCACTATTGTAATGTAGGAAATGCAGCAGCCAATTTGCGCACAGCAAGCTCCCACAAACAGCAATGTGATAATGACCAGATAATCTGTTTTAGATGTTGATTGAGGGATAAATATTGACCAGGACACCGGGGATAATTCCCCTGCTCTTCTTCAAAATAGTGCCATAGGATCTTTTATGTCCACATGAGAGAGCAGTTTAATGTCTCTGAAAGACAACACCTCCGACAGTGCAGCACTCCCTCAGGACTGCACTGGAGTGTCGGCCTAGATTTTTGTGCTCAAGTCTCTGGAGCAGGACTTGAACCCACAACCTTCCGCTTCAGAGGCGAGAGTGCTACCCACTGAGCCATGGCTGACACCTAAAGTATATCCCAGTTTGAGTCACACAAGAGGAAAAGTCAAATTTGAGGCCAGAAGTGGGACAATTACACTTGAAATAAGTTCCGAATTATAAGCGTACAAAAAGGACGGACAGGCAAAGACCAGCTGGTCCTTCAAGCCTGTCTCATCCAACTAAGTATCAACGCTCTCCAGCAACCAGCACCACACCCACTGCAGCAGCGAGCAACTTATTCCCACGACCTTCTGCGAAAAGAAACAACTAACCTAGTTCTAAGCTAATGTAACTTGTGTGTGTAATGTATGTACATAAGGTCTGCCCAGCAACAGGGGGCACTACTGTTGGCGGTCCTAGTGTCATAGGTACACTCGTGCTGGGCCCGGTATATAACCTGAACTTCACCTTTGTATCTTCACATCTGGAAGCCATTAAAGACTGACCAGGTTACACCTAGTCACTGGCTCACAGTACAGAGTTCATTGTAACATAGAAACATAAAAACATAGAAAATAGGTGCAGGAGTAGGCCATTTGGCCCTTCGAGCCTGCACCACCATTCCTGCTTTCTCTCCATACCCCTTGATCCCTTTAGCTGTAAGGGCCATATCTAACTCCCTCTTGAATATATCCAATGAACTGGCATCAACAACTCTCTGCAGTAGGGAATTCCACAGGTTAACAACTCTCTGAGTGAAGAAGTTTCTCCTCATCTCAGTTCTAAATGGCCTACCCCTTATCCTAAGACTCTGTCCCCTGGTTCTGGACTTCCCCAACATCGGGAACAATCTACCCGTCCCGTCAGAATCTTGTATGTTTCTATGAGATCCCCTCTCATCCTTCTAAACTCCAATGTATAAAGGCCCAGTTGATCCAGTTTCTCCTCATATGTTAGTCCGGCCATCCCGGGAATCAGTCTGGTGAACCTTCACTGCACTCCCTCAATAGCAAGAACGTCCTTCCTCAGGTTAGGAGACCAAAACTGAACACAATATTCCAGGTGAGGCCTCACCAAGGCCCTGTACAACTGCAGCAAGACCTCCCTGCTCCTATACTCAAATCCCCTAGCTATGAAGGCCAACATACCATTTGCCTTCTTTACCGCCTGCTGCACCTGTATGCCAACTTTCAATAATTGATGAACCATGACACCCAGGTCTCGTTGCACCTCCCCTTTTCCCAATCTGCCACCATTCAGATAATATTCTGTCTTCACGTTTTTGCCCCCAAAGTGGATAACCTCACATTTATCCACAATATACTGCATCTGCCATGCATTTGCCCACTCACCTAACCTGTCTAAGTCACCCTGCAGCCTCGTAACGTCCCGCTCACAGCTCACACCGTTTAGTATCATCTGCAAACTTGGAGATATTACACTCAATTCCATCATCCAAATCATTGATGTGTATTGTAAAGAGCTGGATCCCAGCACTGAGCCCTGTGGCACTCCACTAGTCACAGCCTGCCATTCTGAAAAGGACCCGTTTATCCTGACTCTCTGCTTCCTGTCTGCCAACCAGTTCTCTATCCACGTCAGTATATTACCCGCAATACTATGTGCTTTGATTTTGCACACCAATCTCTTGTGTGGGACCTTGTCAAAAGCCTTTTGAAAGTCCAAATACACCACATCCACTGGTTCTCCCTTGTCCACTCTGCTAGTTACATCCTCAAAAAATTCCAGAAGATTTGTCAAGCATGATTTCCCCTTCATAAATCCATGCTGACTTGGACCGATCCTGTCACTGCTTTCCAAATGCGCTGCTATTTCATCCTTAATAATTGATTCCACCAATTATTCCCAACATTTTCCCCACCACTGATGTCAGGCTAACCGGTCTATAATTACCCGTTTTCTCTCTCTCTTCCTTTTTAAAAAGTGGTGTTACATTAGCTACCCTCCAGTCCATAGAACTGATCCCGAGTCGATAGACTGTTGGAAAATGATCACCAATGCATCCACTATTTCTTGGGCCAGTTCCTTAAGTACTCTGGGATGCAGAATATCAGGCCCCGGGGATTTATCGGCCTTCAATCCCATCAATTTCCCTAACACAATGTCCTGCCTAATAAGGATATCCTTCAGTTCCTCCTTCTCACTAGATCCTCAGTCCCCTCGTACTTCCAGAAGGTTATTTGTGTCTTCCTTCGTGAAGATAGAACCAAAGTATTTGTTCAATTGGTCTGCCATTTCTTTGTTCCCCATAATAAATTTACCTGAATCTGACTGCAAGGGACCTACATTTGTCTTCACTAATCTTTTTCTCTTCACATATCTATCGAAGCTTTTGCAGTCAGTTTTTATATTCCCGGCAAGCTTCTTCTCGAACTCTATTTTGCCCCTCTTAATTAAACCCTTTGTCCTCCTCTGCTGAATTCTAAATTTCTCTCAGTCCTCAGGTTTGCTGCTTTTTCTGGCCAATTTATATGCCTCTTCCTTGGATTTAACACTATCCTTAATTTCCCTTGTTAGCCACAGTTGAGCCACCTTCCCCGTTTTATTTTTACTCCAGACAGGAATGTACAATTGCTGTAGTTCATCCATGTGATCTTTAAATGTTTGCCATTGCCTATCCACCGTCAACCCTTTAAGTATCATTTGCCAGTCTACTCTAGCCAATTCATGCCTCAAACCATCGAAGTTACCTTTCCTTAAGTTCAGGACCCTAGTTTCTGAATTAACTGTGTCACTCTCCATCCTAATAAAGAATTCTACCATGTTATGATCGCTCTTCCCCAAGAGGTCTCGCACAACAAGATTGCTAATTAGTCCTTTCTCATTACACATCACCCAGTCTAAGTTGGCCAGCTCCCTCGTTGGTTCCTCAACATATTGGTCTAGAAAACCATCCCTAATACACTCCAGGAAATCCTCCTCCACCGTATTGCTACCAGCTTGGTGAGCCCAATCAACATGTAGATTAAAGTCACCCATGATAACATTTCATATACCACACTGTGGATGTTCTCTCTTTGTTCTCCCTAACCTATCTAATTCAAATAATCTATCCACGTGGACACATCCTAGTCCCTTCATCATGTAAAGTCACTCGAAGTCTACGCTTTTCTATGGTTAAAAGACACAGCTCTCTCAGCCTACCTGCTAACTAAAGAGTTTTAAACCAGTTATTAATTTAGTGGATTTCCTCTGAAACTTTTTCAGGACCTCTATATCTCCCACCATGGGAGAGGACCAGAATTGAACACAGTATTCTAGACCAGTTCGAGCCAAGGTTTTGCACAAGGGGACTATGGTGCTTTTTGTTTTATATTAGATTGTCCTAGCTATACATCTTCATACCTGGAATAATGCGTGCAGTTTTGGTTTCCATATTTACGAAAGGATATAGTTGCTTTGGAGGCAGTTCAGAGAAGGTTCACTAGGTTGATTCCAGAGATGAGGGGGTTGACTTATGAGGAAAGGTTGGATAGGTTGGGCCTCTACTCATTGGAATTCAGTGAGGTGATCTTATCGAAATGTATAAGATTATGAGGGGGCTTGACAAGGTGGATGCAGAGAGGATGTTTCCGCTGATAGGGGAGACTAGAAATAGAGGGCATGATCTTAGAATAATGCGCCGCCCATTTAAAACTGAGACGAGGAGAAATTTCTTCTCTCAGAGCATTGTGGAAGCTGGGACATTGAATAAATTTAAGATAGAAATAGACAGTTTCTTAAACAATAAGGGAATAAGGGGTTATGGGGAGTGGGCAGGGAAGTGGACCTGAGTCCATGATCGGATCAGCCTTGATCGTATTAAATGGTGGAGCAAGCTCAAGGGGCCGTATGGCCTACTCCTGCTCCTATTTCTTATGTTCTTTTACTCTTATTTGTTTTCACTATAGCTTCTCATCATTGGTCAAGAACCTTTAGAGACTTGTGCACGATAACTCTTAGGTCTCTTTCTCACTCTACAGACTTTAATTAAGAACGCAGCATGGTATGCACATTAGCCCTACCCTTATGCATAACACTACATTTATCCACATTAAATGTCATTTGACAGACATGGGTCCATTCCGCCATAGTATCAAGATCCAATTGTAATAATTTTTTCTCATTCTCACACTGGATTTGCTCCAGCTGTTTCACTGTACAGCAAAATTCTAAAAGGACAAAGGGTGTTAAAAAAACAAGCCTGAAGGCTTTGTGTCTTAATGCAAGGAGTATCCGCAATAAGGTGGATGAATTAACTGTGCAAATAGACGTTAACAAATATGATGTGATTGGGATTACAGAGACGTGGCTCCAGGATGATCAGGGCTGGGAACTCAACATCCAGGGGTATTCAACATTCAGGAAAGATAGAATAAAAGGAAAAGGAGGTGGGGTAGCATTGCTGGTTAAGGAGCAAATTAAGGCAATAGTTCGGAAGGACATTAGCTTGGATGATGTGGAATCTATATGGGTAGAGCTGCAGAATACCAAAGGGCAAAAAACGTTAGTGGGAGTTGTGTACAGACCTCCAAACAGTAGTAGTGATGTTGGGGAGGGCATCAAACATGAAATTAGGGGTGCGTGCAATAAAGGTGCAGCAGTTATAATGGGTGACTTTAATATGCACATAGATTGGGTTAACCAAACTGGAAGCAATATGGTGGAGGAGGATTTCCTGGAGTGCATAAGGGATGGTTTTTTAGACCAATATGTCGAGGAACCAACTAGGGGGGAGGCCATCTTAGACTGGGTGTTGTGTAATGAGAGAGGATTAATTAGCAATCTCGTTGTGCGAGGCCTCTTGGGGAAGAGTGTCCATAATATGGTGGAATTCTGCATTAGGATGGAGAATAAAACAGTTAATTCAGAGACCATGGTCCAGAACTTAAAGAAGGGTAATTTTGAAGGTATGAGGCGTGAATTGGCTAGGATAGATTGGCGAATGATACTGAAGGGGTTGACTGTGGATGGGCAATGGCAGACATTTAGAGACCGCATGGATGAACTACAACAATTGTACATTCCTGTCTGGCGTAAAAATAAAAAAGGGAAGGTGGCTCAACCGTGGCTATCAAGGGAAATCAGGGATAGCATTAAAGCCAAGGAAGTGGCATACAAATTGGCCAGAAATAGCAGTGAACCCGGGGACTGGGAGAAATTTAGAACTCAGCAGAGGAGGACAAAGGGTTTGATTAGGGCAGGGAAAATGGAGTACGAGAAGAAGCTTGCAGGGAACATTAAGGTGGATTGCAAAAGTTTCTATAGGTATGTAAAGAGAAAAAGGTTAATAAAGACAAACGTAGGTCCCCTGCAGTCAGAATCAAGGGAAGTCATAACGGGGAACAAAGAAATGGCGGACCAATTGAACAAGTACTTTGGTTCGGTATTCACTGAGGAGGACACAAACAACCTTCCGGATATAAAAGGGGTCGGAGGGTCTAGTAAGGAGGAGGAACTGAGGGAAATCCTTATTAGTCGGGAAACTGTGTTGGGGAAATTGATGGGATTGAAGGCCGATAAATCCCCAGGGCCTGATGGACTGCATCCCAGAGTACTTAAGGAGGTGGCCTTGGAAATAGTGGATGCATTGACAGTCATTTTCCAACATTCCATTGACTCTGGATCAGTTCCTATGGAGTGGAGGGTAGCCAATGTAACCCCACTTTTTAAAAAAGGAGGGAGAGAGAAAACAGGGAATTATAGACCGGTCAGCCTGACATCGGTAGTGGGTAAAATGATGGAATCAATTATTAAGGATGTCATAGCAGTGCATTTGGAAAGAGGTAATATGATAGGTCCAAGTCAGCATGGATTTGTGAAAGGGAAATCATGCTTGACAAATCTTCTCGAATTTTTTGAGGATGTTTCCAGTAGAGTGGACAAGGGAGAACCAGTTGATATGGTATATTTGGACTTTCAGAAGGCTTTCGACCAGGTCCCACACAAGAGATTAATGTGCAAAGTTAAAGCACATGGGATTGGGGGTAGTGTGCTGACATGGATTGAGAACTGGTTGTCAGACAGGAAGCAAAGAGTAGGAGTAAATGGGGACTTTTCAGAATGGCAGGCAGTGACTAGTGGGGTACCGCAAGGTTCTGTGCTGGGGCCCCAGCTGTTTACACTGTACATTAATGATTTAGACGAGGGGATTAAATGTAGTATCTCCAAATTTGCGGATGACACTAAGTTGGGTGGCAGTGTGAGCTGCGAGGAGGATGCTATGAGGCTGCAGAGCGACTTGGATAGGTTAGGTGAGTGGGCAAATGCATGGCAGATGAAGTATAATGTGGATAAATGTGAGGTTATCCACTTTGGTGGTAAAAACAGAGAGACAGACTATTATCTGAATGGTGACAGATTAGGAAAAGGGAAGGTGCAAACAGACCTGGGTGTCATGGTACATCAGTCATTGAAGGTTGGCATGCAGGTACAGCAGGCGGTTAAGAAAGCAAATGGCACGTTGGCCTTCATAGCGAGGGGATTTGAGTACAGGGGCAGGGAGGTGTTGCTACAATTGTACAGGGCCTTGGTGAGGCCACACCTGGAGTATTGTGTCCAGTTTTGGTCTCCTAACCTGAGGAAGGACATTCTTGCTATTGAGGGAGTGCAGCGAAGGTTCACCAGACTGATTCCCGGGATGGCGGGACTGACCTATCAAGAAAGACTGGATCAACTGGGCTTGTATTCACTGGAGTTCAGAAGAATGAGAGGGGACCTCATAGAAACGTTTAAAATTCTGACGGGGTTAGACAGGTTAGATGCAGGAAGAATGCTCCCAATGTTGGGGAAGTCCAGAACCAGGGGACACAGTCTAAGGATAAGGGGAAGCCACTTAGGACCGAGATGAGGAGGAATTTCTTCACCCAGAGGGTGGTGAACCTGTGGAATTCTCTACCACAGAAAGTTGTTGAGGCCAATTCACTAAATATATTCAAAAAGGAGTTAGATGAAGTCCTTACTACTAGGGGAATCAAGGGGTATGGTGAGAAAGCAGGAATGGGGTACTGAAGTTGCATGTTCAGCCATGAACTCATTGAATGGCGGTGCAGGCTAGAAGGGCCGAATGGCCTACTCCTGCACCTATTTTCTATGTTTCTATGTTTCTATGTTTCTATGTTTCTATGCAGCAGCATCATTTATGCCTGCAATGTTCTTTTCTTGTAGATCTGTGAAGTTATCTCTTTGTTTTCTCTAAAGGCTCTGTATGGCTCGTGTTTGGAAAGGCTAGAAAGCAGTTTACTCACAGCCTTCCTCTTTTGGTGCACTGAACCAGTCTTCAGCCAGTGCATTTGAGGAACCAAGGGATGATCATATCTAATTTTCTCTCCTATAGAGATTGGCATTTATCCGTGTCGATCCAGCTTACATTCCCCACTTCCCAGGGCACTGCATATTCGTGTTCTAACACACTACTTCACCACAATCCCTCCACTTCCAAAATCATTACAGCTGAGGTCCAACTCAGTCCGAGTATGTTCAGCTCTAAGCTCTCAGACAAGAAAATGTGTGCAATCAGCATCAATCAGAGATGTGGTGTATTTGAATGATACCCAATCAAGCTTCACACGCTACATGTTTTTTTTCCTTTGATATTCTAAAATAAAAATAGATTTGAAATAATAATAACAAATCCAATAAAGAAAATTAGACTTCAGAATTTATTAAGATTATATTTAAGGAATGGGATTGTTTTACAAGCATTGTTACAATAGTACTTTGCATTATATAAAGGTTATTTAAACTTTCTTGAATTTATCTAAATATTAAGGCTTCAATTCCAAGTACTGTAATACCTGACTAAAGTGATAATTGTTTTGATTACAGATGATGCAGTTGAACAAAACTCAATTATAACTTTAATTAAAAAGGACACTTGTTCTGATGTTACCTTGACCAATATGCAGACGTACTTGATCATGGGAAAAAATAGCCTAAGGTTCAGTTTATCAAGAAGATTTGTGTAAGTAAGCCATACTTCAGGTCAAGTGATCACTATTTGCTGATGTATCCCATCTTCTTTTCTACAATCTTGTCTACAATCTCCATTATGGAGGCAGGTTCCCTCCTATGGAGGCCTGGCTGAGTGTTCACCCTTTAAATTTATCAATTTTAAACAAGTAGCCATAATATTTCAGGTTTTTTTTTCAAATTATGTTTATCATGATTCCATACAAGTTAAATTTTGAAATTTTAAATGAATCTAGAAATCTGAGTTCCCTTTCCCAAAATGTTGGTCTAAAATTGAAAGCTTTCTATAATAAAATCCATTATGTGCATATATTTCATGTGTACTTTAGTCACAATTGAATAGCTTTATTTGTTTTCACTATTGGATTTTATCCAATGTAACATCACTCTATGAATTAATTAATAGGCAGTAAAATTAAGTAAATGATTTGCAATAATAAGTTAAACTGTAGTGTCCCACAATTGGCTTATACTTAACTGTTTCTAGGTATGTGCAAAAGAAACTTACTTATTAAAATGTTCTCTTTGTAGCTTCACCCTATATGAAGATAATTGCATTTTCACAACAGACAGCAATTTCAGAACCTCATATTTTATGTAAAAGGAGGAATAACCTCTGATTTTCACTGGGTTCCTGTAAATCAAACAACCAGGACTTGGAGAGAAAATACAGAGGTCTCCAAGTAATGTTTTGCTTTGTAGAACATATAGAGGAAATGCAATATTTTTTGTATTTTTTATATTAGGTATGAATACCCTTTGGACTCATCCACCCGGATAGAAATGTGGCCTTCCGAGATAGAATGTTCTGAAAGTTCATGTGAAGGCTTCCTCCAGCAAATGAATGAATTTACAACCGATCTTTCAATCGATGGATGTCAAAGGACATGAAAATGAGCTGGAGGCACGTTTGAATCTAAACTCTTACTGCTTATTGTTACTTTAGTCATTGTACTTTACTGGTTTTGTGCTGAATGAGGTAGTAGTTTCTTAATAATGTTTTACGTAATTTGTTTGTTCCTGTAAAAAAAAAATCTCCTTTACTAATCTACAGTGGCATAAAGTTATTTGTAGATGATGGCATCTTTCAGGCCACATCTTGATCAGAAGAGATTTTACATGGGTAGAAATCTTCATTCACAGTCACCAAATCTTAAGCATTAATATCTTTACTAGCCATTTCTAGAACGTAGTAATGAAATGTGTATTGTCCAACTTTCTTAATGCAAACTGGTGGGTACCAGGAAAGTACTCCTTTGAAGTTTATTTGTGAATCTCTGTGTCGCCCACTTGAGTATAATGCTGCCAAAATTATGTTGAAAGGTCTGTAACGGTTCCTTCCACTGCATTATTTCCAATTGAATATGAATAATCAAAATCTGTCTAAGTTCTTTTCTGATTAAAATGACGACAGTTTTTCTCTGGAGTTTATTTTTTACTGTTTCTGCCAATGAATGAGGTGACATTGGGTCAGATTTTTTTTTGCCTCTGTCCAAGTGCTAGATGAGGAGAAGCAAATTGCACTGTTCCTGCCCAGGCCCAGGAGCAGCTGAATTTCCTATCCTTGGAGAGCAAACTGATACAGGCGGGTCAACCACCGGTAGCAGAGACGGGAAATCCTGCCCCGACTGTTGGTGAGATCACACCAGAGTACTGCGTACAGTTTTGGTCTCTTTATTTAAGGAGGGATATACTTGCATTGGAGGCAGTTCAGAGAAGGTTCACGAGATTGATTCCTGAGATGAAGGGGTTGTCTTATGAAGGAAGGTTGAGCAGGTTGGGCCTATAATCATTGGAGTTTAGAAGAATGAAACGTGATCTTATTGAAATGTATAAGATTCTGAGGAGCCTTGACAGGGTAGATGCAGAGAGGATGTTTCCCCTAATGGGTGAATCTAGAACTAGGGGGCATAGTTTCAGAATAAGGTATCGCCCATTTAAAACAGAAATGAGGACGAATTTCTTTTCTCAGAGGGTCGTGAATTTTTGGAATTCTCTACCCCAGGGAGCTGTGGAGGCTGGTCATTGAATATGTTTAAAATGGAGATAGACAGATTTTTAAATGATAAGGGAGTCAAGGGTTATCGGGAGCAGGCAGGGAAGTTGAGTTGAGGCCAAGATCAGATCAGCCATGATCTTATTGAAGTAGGTTCGAGGGCCAAATGGCTTACTTCTGCTCCTATTTCTTATGTTCTTATGTTTTTTAAAATTGAAGACTATTCTCAGGCCGCCGAGATCAGGAGCTGCTGGCTGTTGATCTACATCCCCGGTTAACAGTGGAAATTCTGTTTTCGGCCTCCCCTGGTACTCTCTGCTTTCTTTTAAATTATCTACAGCCACTTCAATTTTTTTACCTGAAGATGCAAGATTGGAAGAAGACGCTCAGGCCATCCTGCCCATTTTGGAATGTATTTCAATGACAATTGTCTCCTGGAGCAACTCATACTAGACCGTAACCTGATATGGTATGTCATATTTTGACATGAGCCCGCAGGATCAGAAATTTAAATAGGGAACAAGATTGTGGTCATTGCTAACCGCTCCTGACTTTTTAATATTAATATTAATACTGGAGGAGTATTAAAGAAACTGGAGGCTACTCTTAACATCACTTTCATAATTTTGGTGTTAATATTTCTTCAAAGTGCTCCTGTAAATATTTTTAGTCTTGTTATCGACAGTTCAGAATTTCAACTGTGTTAAATAAAAGCAACTTGGATGGGGGAGGGTGGGTGATAGGGGTGGGGATTATCCTTTGTTTAAACCACTAAGGTAGATGTCTCACTTTGAGCACCTCGGAAGATTTTGAGGCTGTCTGTTGGGTGAAAACAGGGTCATGCCCTGAAAATGGTGGGGAATGACCTACCGCCCCATTCCTGCTGACGGTGTGGCAGACGTTATCTTCCAAAGGGCCTGCTACTGGGAAATCGGCGTGCCCACCTGAGTCAGGTGGTCGGGGCTTGTGATACACTTATTTTTGTGGGGCCAGGAGAAACAGGAAGTTGTTCCATGAAGATCAGGCCAACACTACAGATACCAATTAGCAGACTCTGCAAAACAGGCATTTTCTCAACAAACCAAAAGTCACAGATACATAAAATATGTTATATATGCAGACTATAGATATACTCTCTGTGTAGTCACTGTGTATAGTTGCATAAGATGGAGACTTGTTACCTGATGTACATCATCAATAAGGTTTACTCTGTGTATATACATGCTGGCACCACTAGAGGGTGCAACTGGTGGAGACCGGGGTTTTCTGCCCTGGTGGCAGGGGCTGTATAAATTGGGAGCCACCATGTGGCTGCCTCACTCTGGAGTTACGAATAAAGGGCCAAGGTCACTACAGTTTGAGTACAACACATTGCCTCATGGAATCATTCATAAGTACATTACAGACATAACAGAATAGAAAAATGTACCCGACCTCTATTGCATGTAAAAGATAAACCCCAGCTGCCCCAGCGATTGTTGGGGGATAAGCAGTGGCCACCACCAAAAAGGTTGATTATTGTGGAGCCAGGAGGAGCAGCATGCCCCTACTGGCACCACAGCACTCCTGAGGGCTGCTGCCGACCTGTGATTGAACCCCAGCTCACATTCTCCTTCCTTCTCTCCAAAACTTAACTGAGGGCTGCTACCAGCGAGGCAGGTGGCCCCAATTCGAGCCAGTCACACAGGCGAGCTGTCCCTATTATCACAATAAGGCCAAGGCCCAATTTCTGGCTAGCCTTGGGCCTCCCGGGTCAGATGCATGCTGGATACACACCATCAGTTATGCACCCAACAATGGGCCATAATAAATTTTTACTCCAGGGAGTGACATTGAAGGGAGTGTGGCAGAAAAGCACTGGGCAGGATTTTGATCCAAGGTCCAAGGGTGGGATTGACCTTGACTCCCTTTCCTTTTTCCTCATGAATCTCCTATTCTTCATTGCCCTCACAGTCTCTCCTGCTCCTTCTCATCATCCTCCTCCTCAGCCTGTGCCCACCATTGCTATGCTGGATCTGCAGGAAAGGCGGGTGCAAAATAAGATTCACAGACTCCCAGGCCGCCTGCAATTTCTGTGGTCTGGAGGCGTCCGTGTTCCATGTATATGTTGAATGTGCGAGGTTGCAGCCCCTGTTCCATTATTTGAAGGGGCTGCTCCTCAAATTCTGGTTGCACTTCAGTCCTACGCTCCTGATCTTTGGGCACCCTGTGCGGAGGGGAGCGGGCAGGTTGGAAGGCCTCCTCGTAGGTCCAGGCAGCGGGCGGTCGAGGGGGTTGTTCAGCCCGACTGCTGCCTCTCTTCCGCGGTTACATCTTAGCCAGGGTGTCCCTGGAGATGGAGCACGCGATGTCCACCGGTACGCTCGTGGCCTTCCGCGAGAGGTGGGTGCCGGAGGGACTGGAGTGCATCATCATCCCCAGCAACCAAATTTAAATTTGATCCAATAATGTTAAAAGTTTAATTTGTTTAATTTGTCAGTTTTAGTGCCCCTTTAATAAGGGGGCACTTGATTTATAGTTTCAACTAAAAATGGTTGTAGAGCTATTGAGTTGTGAGTGACTTAGCCAGTCACGTGATGTTCACAAGCCTCAATAAAACCCCAGCCAGTTGGGTTCAGGGGATCCACAATGTGGCAGGTGGTTGTGAGCCTGGTGGGTGAACTGATAATGTGTTGTGTGTGTGATGTATTTGCAGCCATACTCTATACCATGCATTGTACCATGTAATTATATGTAATAGCCAACAGATAGGGAAAGCCCGGGAGGCACACATTATTGCACCTTGTGCTGCCTCCCTATATAAAACAGGCTCCCCCTGCAGTGCTCACTTTTGGAGTTTACATTAAACCTAAAGGTCACAAGGTGATCAGCTCCAGCATGGGCCATGTGTGATTTATTACAGTGATAAGCATATGTATCAGTGTGATTGTTAAACTTTTGCTAATAAACCCGCACGAGCCCTGTCATCTTATGTTTCCATTACGGCTAAGGGGATCAAGGGGTATGGAGAAAAAGCAGGAAAGGGGTACTGAAGGAATGATCAGCCATGATCTTATTGAATGGCGGTGCAGGCTCGAAGGGCCAAATGGCCTACTCCTGCACCTATTTTCTACATTTCTATGTTTCTAAACCAACTAGTTCTTAATAGCAATGTGTTGCTAGGAATTCTTAAGCAAAGAACCCATGAAGCAAATACATTATGGAGGCTTTGGAGGTCACTCACTGAAATTGTGAGCTCTTGTCTTGCTCCTTACAACGCCTTTGTCTGTGCCAGCTCCCACAGTGGAAGACATTCTTGAGAAGTGGGACAAAAGCATGCATGAGCCCAGTGCAGCTATCTGACAGTGAAATCAGTGATCCAAACACATTCCTACTTATCTGCTGCAATTTTCGGCCAGACTAATCCTTTTAATGGATGTACTCTAATTTCCAACCAACCCAGATCATGAGATTTATGCTGGAACTCCTCCAATGGATATCCAAATGAGCTGACCCAGAAAATTCTGCCAGATTCAGCTACTTAGGACATCAACAGGTGCAACTCCAGATGCATTGGCCCAAACCCGGTGCAACTCATTGAGAGGAATATCGGTAGAAAAGGTCAAGTAAATAAAGCGTATAAATAGACCTGCTCTATTTAGATCCACTTCTTAGATGCTAATTTAATATTGTCAGAGCTCTGGATGTAAGCAGTTTGATAGATATGCAATAATTTGCCACACCCATTTCCCACAGCTATTTGGGCTTGCTACTCATAGAGCTGGCAGGTAAATGAACAGTCTGCTGTTATTTCAGTAGCCAATGGAAACTTTTGCCATTGCAGTGGAGACATGTGATGTGGGGGAATTCCACAAGCTGCAGCTAACATTCTTTTAAGTAAAATACAGTTCAGTTTCACTCTCGGGTTTTCACAAACAGGATACGTTCTAAAGAAAGCAAAGGGTTAGTTGTAACTACAGAAAGTTTGAAAAGCAGGTAAGTTTATTTTTTAAGTCATCAATTTTTGTTTATATTCTGTAAAAAGCACATATTGATAGCTCAAACTCTTGCATGCAGTGTTGTTTCACTGTTTATCTTTCAACGTTATAGTAATGTTTCTGTTGCATTTCCTGATCTCAATTACATTGAGATAAAGAATGGCTGGGAATCATTACACAGCAGCGGTCAAGATCAAGATGATGAACTGCAACTATGAAATGAAAAATGCTTGTAGATGTTCTCTGAATCTTGAGATCAACATTTAATCTTGGAACCATTCCAGAATATGTTGTTTTTAATACATACTGAAATGTTCATGGGGATTAGGATATTTTCATTCTTTTTTGCACAACCACAATTGCCATGGTTGATGTTCCATCATTCAGAGCCTTCCATGTCACCGATCCATGACATCTAGCACTCAAGGATTAAGAATTGTGACAACTGTGGATGTGGAGGCATACATATTGGATGCTGGGACTCGTATTATTTCTCAAGATGATCATTCTGTAATTAATTGCATCAATCTCACAAGTACCTGCTGTGGCTAAGTTTCAGGTTTTCTCTTCCACAGCTAGTTTATATCTTGTGATCCGCCAAATGTTTTTTTAAGTCCTTTTTTAATTCAAATTCAAATTTCTGTCGATTGTATTTCACTCTCTCTCACTTCTGTCTGTTTCCTGTTGTCTGACCCTTTCTTCCTTGGCCTAATTTTCCCTTCGACTGACTTGTCTACATCTCTGGAAAATTTGTTCTTGAGTCAGTATCCCTGTCTGGGCTCTGTAGAATCTTGTTTGTAAGCCAAGCAAGACTACAGCAGATGAGTTTCTAAAATTATAAAATAAACACATTCATCTTTATGAGGCATGGTGTACAATGGATTGATGTGATAATGTGTTATATTGCAGAGTGATAAGACAAATTTGTGCCTACGGTTCTCCCTGCCCCAGTATAATGAATCCCTAGCCTTGGTCTACGAAGTGTGTAAAATAACAGGCGTCGCACAAACAACAACAATCTTGTGCCAAGGATCGTAGAACCTGGAACCTTTACAATGTTTCCTGGCACTGGCCAAAAATGCAGTGAAAAACAAATTCTGGATATCTTTCAAGTGGAAGAAGATCACAGAGCACGTCAGTCATAAATTAGAGTTTTTGGTAAGTTAAAAGGTGTCACATTTGTAACGTATGCACCTGGTGAGTATGCTCACAGGTTGGAAACTGGGTGGAAACATTTATCCCCCCCTTTAATCAGGGGGCACGTGAATTTCTGTTTACAGCTAAAATAGTTGTAGAGCTGTTGCATTATGAGTGGCTTAGCCAGTCACGTGATGTTCACAAGACTCAATAAAACCCCAGCCAGTTGGGTCTAGGTCATTCACGATGAGGTATGCACTTGTGAGCCTCATACCAGTGGATGGACTGATATCTTGTTTTTCTGCACAGTTTCTTGCACCTTCATTTCTTGTTTTAGAATAATAAAGCATTAGGTACATTACTTATGTATAATGATTGAAATTGTATTGCAAAAATAAATTAGAAGAAATTGTAGCAGCATATCACAGGATGTTTTGCAAATGGATTTGATTGGTATAAAACATCTCAGACTGGTTCTCAGCTCCTGAAATGCTGCTTTGCATGAACACACTCAGAAGTTAAACTAACAGCTTTGAGGGTGCAATGTGCCACATTGTGATAGGGACTTGGCTTGCATCTTCACAGTTTTCAGAAGAATAACCACAACCTTGTCAGGGATGCCGGCTTATTGATGAGCTGAACTGAAATGCAACTCCTGAATGAAAGGAAAATTGGAAGGTAGTGCATTAGAGAGCAGCAGTATGTTCTCTGGGCTTATTCAGATTCTGCTAACCTTCCTATGAGGGCTTGGAGGAGCTACATTATCCTTACCCCGAGTTCACTTGGTGATTTCCAACAAAGAGAGCAAAGGTTCCCAACCTGGGGGGTTGTGCCCCCTTGAGAACTCAAGGAGTTCATTGTGGGGCACGAGAAGCATTGCGGACATAGTGGTCAGGAAATTGCTCCGATCTGTTCCCACTTCACCAGAGTTACTTCACTGGAAGTGTTACAAAACTCTGCTCGTGTAAATAATGTTTCCATCACACTTGTGGCAAAGTGAGTGAAGATCTGAGCAATTTCCCGACCAGTGAGGTCTAATTGGACCTAAGGTCTAAGGTCCGATTGGACATCATATTAAAATCCAAAAGTGTAAGAGAGAAGAGTTAAAACAGATAAAGTGACAAAACTGCTGAAGTATTCTGGGTTTCCAGCTAGAACTACACTAACATTATTGCAACTATGTAAAAATACTATTTCTTAGAAAGAGGTGAACTTGCATGGGACATGAATCTCTGAAGGGGGGCTCAGCAAAAAAAGTTTGTTGAACCTCCATTCAGATATTACTTCTGCCTCACTCAACTGCACAGGCACCCGCTTGCTTAGAAACTTAATCTGTGGCTTGTGCTGTACTTAGAGCTTCACTGAGTATGTGCAAAGAAATAGAGCTAGATTTTACACTTTTCTGTTTATCACCCAAAATGGGTGTTATTTCCGGCGTGGGCGATCAAAATGGTTTTTCAGATCATCGGCTTCTCGCCCACCTAGTCTCCATTTTTGAAATTGGGCGTTACCGCAAGTGATATGAAATGGGCGGTAGTGTTAAATCTCGCTGACCTTCTGCCGTAAAGTGTCGCCATCCCTAGTAACTACATGGCAACGCTCGATTCCCGTGATTCAGGAGGTCAAAGGTCATTATGACATGCGCAGAAGAGGAGGCAGAAAGAGGGGGAGCTGAGAGGGACTGAAGGCGTACCGTGTGGCTGTGGTGTGTGCTTGTTTGGCTGTTGTGGGAGGCACGAGGGAGATTCACCAGCAGCAAAAAGCCTACTAAGCACCAAGAACATAGTTGGCACCAAGTTTTTATCCAACAAATAATATATAACATGGAAGGGATGGAGGAGGCCCGAGAACTGATAGCCAGGAACACTGGTGGCAGAGGACTCCCAGTGGCCCCGGAGCGCGGCACTGCACCCCAAGATGCCGCATCAACATTGCCAACCATACATGAGAGCCAGGAGCAACATCTTGCTTCTGGCTCGGAGCAAGTTCTCACCTCGGGACTGTCCTTTCCCGTATCTGTCCAAGCAGCAGGTCAGCCATCACCCCCCACCCCCAATGAAGCATCGCCAGAGGAGCTCCTCAGCCAGGCGGCTTGGAGTCAGAAGAGCAAGGGTAAGGGGTAGAGGTGGGGAGGAGAAGTGGGGGCGGGGGGGAGGGTTGGTTTTTACAGAAATACTTATGATTTCAGACAACTATTTGGTTTAAATGTTTTTTATTTAACAAAACCTTGTTGCGCATTGGCTCAGATAGCTGCACCGTTACACGCTGGTGATTCCTTAACATCAAAGAGTATAATTACACTTAACTTCAATCAATTTAAACTTTAACTGTCACCAAGGTGATGCCCACCATTGATGTATGACCTGCACACCCATCAGTGTGTCAGCCTTGTAAATACCACCAACGTTTTTTCAGGCAAAACGCTCATTGATGAGCTCCTGATGTAAGGCTCTTGCAGCTATCATGCCATCATGGGCCCTTTCATGCGGTCTACGGGGGGGGGGAGGGGGGGTGGGGGTATGGCTTCAGCGTTAGCCTGATTGTCTGGGCTGATGTCAGCGTCCACCTCCTTATCCTCCTCTTCCTCTCTCTGGTGAGGTGGACTGTCAGACTCAACAGGCAATTCTTGTCCCCTCCTGATAACCAAGTTGTGCAGCATGGAGCGCACCACCACGAATTGAACTCGCTGCTCAGGTATTGGAGCTCGCCTCCTAAGTGGACCAGGCATCTAAAGCACTGCTTAAGCACGCCAATGGTTTTCTCCACGATACTGCGAGTGGCTCTGTGGCTCTAGTTGTATCGTCTCTCTGCTTCGGTGTGGGTGTCACGCAGGGGAGTCATCAGCCAGGTGGTGAGGCCATATACTTTGTCACCAAGCATCCAGCATTCACCTTGTGGCTGATTACAGTGACTTTGACCTCGGCAGACAGTGCAGTACTGATGGTGTTGGCAGACTGCAGATCTCCCCTTATGAGCTGGCATACCTCAGTAATAACCTCTTTGTGGAAGCGCAGTCTCCGAAGGCAGGTGGTATCGGGCAAGTCGAGGTAAGACTGCTTCTCCCTGTACTTGCGGGGGGTGTAACGTCTGGTCCTCCTCATCAGTCAGGCACATCTTACATTGGGCACATAATGCTATGGAGCGTACCTTCGGCCATCTTGAGTCTGCAGCATATAATTGGTCATCAAGAGAGGGTGCGAAAGGACAGGCCCCATTGAAATAGCTCTCTGTTTTCCACCGATTGGTCACAAACAATGAATGTCCCAATGAAGACACCTATTCAATTCCAATTGTTCACAGTATGGTCATGATGGTCACATCAATCCAAAGACCTCCAGAGTACATCCGAACTCCTCCGAAGTTGAAGCACAGCAGCCTTTTAAAGGATACGACATGTGATTTAGAATATGGCATCCATAATACTGTGATTAGTTCCGGTTCATTCCACTTTTTCTGAGTGTTTTTTGGGGCGAGCGATAATATGGGTGCTATGTGTGCGAGATGGTGAAAGTGATGCTGGGCGATCTCATGGCTGCTAGTTTCGGCAAATGTGATCTTTACGACAAGAAAAAGTGGGCGGGTGATATTTTTTCCTGGCGTTACGCACATGGGGAAAGTAATGCTCGGCGATAAGTTTCCGAAAAATGCCCGTCAGTTTCCATTTTGTGGCTAAATGGACGATATTTGGGCGTTATACGTCATTTCAGCGGTAAAATGGATGTTGTGGGCGTTAGGCATGCAAAAAACAAGGACACTCTAGTCCATGCCTAACGCCCACTTAACATCCATTTTACCGCTGAAATGGTGTTTAATAGCCTTTTAACAAGTTATTAATCACCTCAATTGTCTGCCCCGCCGCTGCGTGTCGGGTCTGTTCAGTGCTGACAGACCCGATACCTGGTAAAATAGTATGGGTTGACAACGGGGTCCCAGCCCGCTGTCAATCATTTCGAATTTCACAGCTGACCCACCTCCGATCCCCTCCTCTCAGCGCCAGTAAAATTCTAGCCTCAATCTCTGGATTAATGGTCCAGTACCATAAGCATTATATTAATATAAGAACATAAAAATTAGGAGCAGGAGTAGACTAATTGGCCCCTTGAGCCTGCTTCGCCATTCAATGAGATCATGGCTGATTTGCCTCAACTCCACTTTCCTCTCTATCCCCATATCCCTTGATTCCCGTTATATCCAAAAATCTATTTATCTCTGTCTTGAATATATTCAAAGACTGAGCCTCCACAGCCCTCTGGGGTAGACAATTCCAAAGATTCACCACCCTCTGAGTGAAGAAGTTTCTCCGCATCTCAGTCCAAAATGGCCGACCCCTTATTCTGAGACTGTGATCTCTGGTTCTATTATACTCCATTTCTGACCACTGTGTTGTGATTTCATGTCACTGTCTAAATAAAGATAATTAAGCTATTATTAATTGCTTATCTTCTTCATTCTACAGGAGTAGTTTCAGATACAGATTGCCAATGGACTCTCTACAAGATTAAGACAGCGCAAACCTTATCATGGCTGAAGGTTCTATACAGTCAGACGCAGTGCCATTTGAGATTAATACATTTTCTCATGAACAGCCATCCCCGTCTGGTGTACCTCTCGATATATTTTTGGATATTGTGGCCAAAAGATACATCTGCTACCTGTGTCAGCAGGTACTGAAGAACCCAATGCAGACAGCATGTAGACACCACTATTGCATGGATTGCATCCAGTTCCTATTAGGGTATGTTTACGATTAGGAAATGGGTGAATGGCTTAGTTCATTGTGGACCACTTATTGTTTTAGTCTATTTGTATCTTGTAGTTTCTACAACCAAAACAACTGCGTGCTAACATTCAAATTGTTGTGAACTTTCCATAAAGGAATGAAAGAGAAATCTGTGTAAATAGACCTCATGCACATCTAGGATATATATCATCATCATAGGCAGTCCTTCGAAGCGAGGATGACTTGTTTCCACGCCAAAAAGGGATGAGTTCACAGGTGTTTCAATGAAGGACCTAATATTCCAGGTCCCGAACTACATCATGAAGGGTGGAAGATGCCTGTGCTTGGAGTTTTTTAAATGGTTGCACACCAGCCACCATTTATTGCTTGGGTTTTAAAAAAAAAGCAGCTTCTCTCATGCTCGTCTTGTAAATCCCTCACCTTGGTTTGGTGGTCTGAGCCCCAACTTCATTCTCTGACATTGAGGTTGAAGTATATGGTTAAACACACAACGTACCCTGTCATCCCTGCACCCTATCTTGGCACTGTTTCTAACCATGTGTGATGGCCCCACTGTTCTCTCACTGATAACCATGGTGACTGAGGTAATGACTGGGGGCAGTGCTATGGGGTGAGGACAGGCTGGTGGACCACTTCCCACATCTACGTCCTCATTCAGGCTAACATCCCCAGCATTGAAGCACTGACCACACTCGATCAGCTCCGCTGGGCAGGCCACATAGTCCGCATGCCAGACACGAGACTCCCAAAGCAAGTGCTCTACTCGGAGCTCCTTCATGGCAAACGAGCCAAGGGTGGACAGAGGAAACGTTACAAGGACATCCTCAAAGCCTCCCTGATAAAGTGCAACATTCCCACTGACACCTGGGAGTCCCTGGCCCAAGACCGCCCTAAGTGGAGGAAGTGCATCCGGGAGGGCGCTGAGCACCTCGAGTCTCATCGCCGAGAGCATGCAGAAATCAAGCGGCAAACCAGTGCCACCCACCCCTCCCCTTAACGACTATCTGCCCCACCTGTGACAGAGACTATAGCTCTCGTATTGGACTGTTTAGCCACCAAAGAACTCACTTCAGGAGTGGAAGCAAGTCTTCCTCGATTCAGAGGGACTGCCTATGATGATGATGATAGCTGAGGTAAAGAAAAAACTTAAATACATTGGGGTAGTTTCCGCTCGCAAATTGGCCAAACCAGCGTAAACAATCGAGGAACTTCATCCCAAATTACGTCCAGTGCGAATCGAGTTTCCGTGATCTTTTGCGGCAGTTTAAAAGAACATTGCTGAAAACTGGCTATGCTCCAAATTGAATTGCTCACCATGGTGAGTTTCTGCTACTGTACTACCTGTTTCAACGATATATATATAGCAGGTCTGTCAACATCTGAAAAGAGAGGGTAATATTTTGGGTACAGAGCCTTCATTAGACCTGAAATCTCTTGTTAGATGCCGTCAGAGCCGCTGTGTATTGTAACATCTCTTTTTTATTTTAAATTTTTAGCATTTCTAGTTTAAAAATCCCCCTCCCCCTCCCCATACATTTATTCTAAACTGTTTTCCCATCTGTTTTGTAGTAAGAGGAACCCAGCAGAATGTCAGGTATGCAGAGAGGAAGGTGTTGTTACTGAGGATAATATTATTGGGCCTGACACGGTAAGCAAGAACTTTATTTTTATAATCAGAAGTATTTTTTTTAAACTCTTGTATCCCTATGGACGTTACCATTTATTTTAATATGAGATGGTTCATTTCTGTGCAGACCAGTACGTGTAGATTGGAACAGTTACACAAACACCACTGAACCAAAATGTCTTGACTTATAACATTACAGATAACCGAAAACGTTCCCTGTGCCATTGTTAGCTGCTGTTAATGCAGTGTGGAATGTAAAAAGCATAGTTTACTGTTTTATCTGAGTTTCCCTCAGTGTTTAGTACATGTACATCATCACTTTCTATTCACAATGTTAAGAAAACTCTTTAAAACCCTTCAATCATTTTAACTTAATTTTGTGGATGTGTTTTTTTTATTGCTTGTTTTGCCTATATTTGCCAATATTGGGAAAGTCTAGGATAAAGCAGATTGTACACTGGATGTTGGAAGGGCATATTTTGATGGGCCGAACTGATCAACTTCTGTCCCACATTTTATCGTGTCATGTTCTAATATATGAACATTAAACTGAAAGATATAAATTGATACGTATACATTTCTCAATTAGTTTAAATGAGCTCCATTCTGCCATGCAGGATCAGATTGTCCTTACCCCCAGGGATATCTCCCTGGAGATAAGTTTTCCCTGCACGTAATCCAGCAAACCTCCAGGGTACTGATCTCACACCAACATCACCTTCAACCTTGATTTGATTGGGCAAAGCCATGCTATTTCAGAGAGTGGGTGGGAGTTGGGTATAGGGAAATCAGCAAACCTGTTACCTACTCCATCCAAAGCCACTAGATAGCTGTTCTTCCATAGAGGCTTGAAGTGCTTCTGTTTTGACTAGTTCCTATATCCAGTTGGAGATTTGGGGTGTTTTGAAAACTTCTGATTCTTGATGGTTCATATCAAATCACAAAAATATGTCCTAGTGTTATGAGAGCTGAAAAGCTGCACAGATCTTAATCTTGTTTTTGGTAGACTATGCTTTTCTTCTGTTTTCTCAGCAGTCCACAAATGTGAAATAGACTAGAACAGAACAAGAATTACATCACAGATCATTTACCGCACAGAAACAGGCCACTCGGCTGAACTAGTTATGCTCCACATGAGCCATTAGAGTTCTGATAGTTCTGTGATTAAATCCAATAGTTACAGCTGACTAAAGCAGGCATACCTCATCAATCTACAATGCCACTTGCACAATGAGCTAATTTTATGATGCCTGGTTACATTCCCTTTGAGAATACACATATACTGCAAAATACAGGAATTCCCACAGGGACGGGAACAATTTTGATTAATACATCCAATGACAATTATTGCAGTCAAAGAACACGTGTAATTGCACAATAAATTTATATAACTACTGTATATGTCATACCCATAAGCTGCTTTATTGTAATAAAATCTTTTGTGTAATTCTATGTTGTAGATACATTTAGATGAGGCACTGATTCAGGAGATTGGAAAGCTGCGAGTGAAATGTTTGAATAAGAGCTGTTCCTGGACTGGATCACTGAAGCAGTCTCAGGTAATATTCTCTGGGTATGGATTTCAGTCGCATTTATGTTTGGTATTAATTATTCACAAACACACTTTGCACTACAGTTTTTGCACAATTGGACAAAACCACATATTTCCCTCAGTTGTTTACATCTGCTGGAACATTGCAATGCAGAACCTGGAAATATACTGTGCGGTGTAAATCAGGTATTAATAAACAGCCAGGTGCCTCCTTTTGGTAAATGCAGGATTGTACCATAAGAATAAGAACTTAAATTGCAGAGTCAAGAATTAAAGTTATTTGCATTTATGGAACATGTTTATCTTTTTCTTTTTATGTGTGTTTTTCCCCAGCTCTTTGTTCTCTCTTGACCACAAACCATCTGTAGCTGAAGGTGAGAAGGGAGGAGTGGAAAAGGGGGCTGTAATATGGGCGGCAATACGCCATAGAATTGTGAACCTGTGGAATTCTCTACCACAGCAAGTTGTTGAGGCCAGTTCGTTAGTAATGTTCAAAAGGGAGTTAGATGTGGCCCTTATGGCTAAAGGGATCAAGGGGTATGGAGAGAAAGCAGGAATGGGGTACTGAGGTGAATGATCAGCCATGATCATATTGAATGGTGGTGCAGGCTCGAATGGCCTACTCCTGCGCCTATTTTCTATGTTTCTATGTTTCTATATCTAGTTGTGAACAATCCTGTTTTAGTGCTGACTGACTGCCTTTGTATGTCCCAAATTTTTTTGTTTCTACTCTCCCTGCCAGATTGTTCCAAGCATTCATTGTTCTGTGACTAATGTTTAACTAATTTACTGGAATTCTTTGAGGATATAATGAGCATGGTGGATAGAGGAGTACCGATGGATGTGGTGTATTTAGATTTTCAAAAGGCATTCGATAAGGTGCCACACAAAAGGTTACTGCAGAAGATAAAGGTTCGCGGAGTCAGAGGAAATGTATTAGCATGGATAGAGAATTGGCTGGCTAACAGAAAGCAGAGAGTCGGGATAAATGGGTCCTTTTCGGGTTGGAAATCGGTGGTTAGTGGTGTGCCACAGGGATCGGTGCTGGAACCACAACTGTTTACAATATACATAGATGACCTGGAAGAGGGGACTGAGTGTAGTGTAACAAAATTTTCAGATGACACAAAGATTAGTGGGAAAGCGGGTTATGTAGAGGACACAGAAAGGCTGCAAGGAGATTTGGATAGGTTAAGCGAATGGGCTAAGGTTTGGCAGATGGAATACAATGTCGGAAAGTGTGAGGTCATCCACCTTGGAAAAAAAAACAGTAAAAGGGAATATTATTTGAATGGGGAGAAATTACAACATGCTGCGGTGCAGAGGGGCCTGGGGGTCCTTGTGCATGAAACTCTTTTAGGAGTCTACCTGCAAAACATAAACAATATTAAACTGTGCCACCCGACCTGGGTGACACAGCAGACATTTTCAAGCCCCTTTTTTTTTTGGTTTTTGTTTTTTTTTTTTTTGGGGCGCTAAAATCAAATTTTTCCAGTGCCCCCTATAAAAGGAGAGGGGGACACTAAAAACACCGGCAATTAAAACAAATTAAACTTTAAAACGTAAAATCAAATTAAAATTTGGTTGCCGGGCGTGATGATGCACTCCAGTCCCTCCGGTGCCCACCTCTCGCGGAAGGCCGCGAGCGTACCGGTGGACACCGCGTGCTCCATCTCCAAGGACACCCTGGACCGGATGTAAGAGCGGAAGAGAGGCAGGCAGTCAGGTTGAACGACCCCCTCGACCGCCCGCTGCCTGGACCGGCTGATGGCACCCTTGGCCGTGCCCAGGAGCAGTCCTACGAGGAGGCCTTCGGACCTACCCGCTCCCCTCCGCACAGGGTGCCCAAAGATCAGGAGAGTGGGACTGAAGTGCAGCCAGAATTTCAGGAGCAGCCCCTTCAAATAGTGGAACAGGGGCTGCAACCTTGTGCACTCCATAAAAACATGGAACACGGACTCCTCCAGACCGCAGAAATTGCAGGCGGCCTGGGAGTCCGTGAACCGGCTTAAAAATTTGTTGCACGGCACTGCTCCGTGCACCACCCTCCAGGCCAAGTCCCCGATGAATAGTGGGAGGACCCCTGCGTAGAGTGCCCTCCATCGGGGACCCCCGCCTCCTCCGGACGGCAAGATGGTACGCCATGGCGTGTCCGGACGGCCGGCGAGGATGGCAAAGTTGAGGGTGTGCAGGAGCAGCCCGTACAGGAAACCCCTCCGCGCGGAACTGAAAGGCACGGAGGGGATTTCCCCGAGGCGGCTCAAGTTGTGAGGCGCCGGCCCCCGAGGGAGGTTCCGGGGTTTGGCGCCGATGAGGAATTCCGTCCGGACGGGGGTCAGTTCGGACGGGATCTCCCCACGTGCCTGAGCCTCCTCGATACACCTAACGGAGTCAGGGCCCAGAGCTGTTTTTAGCGACTCGATGGCATCGGCCGCGTGGCGGACGTTGGCAGAATTTAGGCGCCGCGCCAGCGTGACTGGCGCCATCCAGCCCGCTCCTCCGCCATCGAGCAGGTCCCTGACCCTGGTCACCTCACCAGCCACAGCCCTCTCTTCCGACCGCCACATAAAGCCTCGGCCGTGGAGGTACGGATTCCCGAGCAGCGGCTCCTGCAGGACGGCCGCCACTCCAGCCGGTGGAGAGCTGCGCTTGGTGGAGACTTTGTTCCAGACCCTGATGAGTTCCCTGTAAAAGACAGGCAGCTCCCGGAGGGCGGTCCTGGCACCCCCCAAGTTCACAAACAGGAGCTGCGTGTCATAATTGAGGTCGAGCTGCTGGCGGAAGAAATACCTCGCCAGAGCACACCACCTAGGAGGGGTCTCGACGTAAAGGTATCTCTGCAGGGTCTGAAGACGGAAAGTCGCGAGCTGGGCGCTGACGCACACCAACGACTGACCGCCCTCCTCAAGCGGGAGACTCAAGACCGCGGCAGAGACCCAGTGCTTCCTGTTGTTCCAGAAGAAGTCCACCAGCTTCTTCTGTATCTTGGCGACAAACGCAGGGGGAGGGGTCAAAGTGACCAGCCGGTACCACAGCATTGCGGCCACCAGCTGGTTTATGACTAGCGCTCGACCCCTGTAGGACAGCACTCGGAGCAGTCCTGTCCAGCGCCCTAGGCGAGCGGCGACCTTGGCCTCCAGCTCCTGCCAGTTCGCCGGCCAGGCTCCCTCATCGGGGCTAAGGTAGACTCCCAGATAGAGGAGATGGGTCGTGCTCCAGGCAAAAGGCCTGAGCTCCTCCGGCAGGGAGTCCACCCGCCACTGACCCGCCAGGAGTCCGGAACATTTCTCCCAGTTGATCCTGGCGGAGGACGCGGCCGAGTAAATCTCCTGGCACTCACGCATCCTCCGCAGGTCAGCGGGATCCTCTACCGCGAGGAGCACGTCATCGGCGTAAGCCGAGAGGACGACCTCCACGCCCGGCCCTTGCAGAGCCAGTCCCGTCAACCTCGTCCGCAAGAGGCGCAGGAAAGGCTCCACGCAAACGGCGTATAACTGGCCGGACATGGGGCATCCCTGGCGCACCCCTCTCCTAAAGCGAAGGGGCGCCGTCAAGGACCCGTTAACCTTAATCAGACACTCCGCGGCGGCGTACAAAAGTCGGATCCGGGCGACGAAATGCGTCCCGAACCCGAAAGCGCGCAGAGTTCCGAGCAGATAGTCGTGATCCACCCTGTCGAACGCCTTCTCTTGGTCGAGGGATAGGAAGGCGACCGACAGACCAGCCTCCTGGGAACAATGGATGAGGTCCCGGACCAGATGGATGTTATCGTGGATTGTCCGGCCCGGGACCGTGTATGACTGGTCGGGGTGGATCATGTGGTCCAGCACGGCACCAAGGCGAGCAGACATCGCCCTGGCGAAGATTTTGTAGTCCGTGCTGAGGAGGGAGACCGGGCGCCAGTTCTTAAGGAGGCGGAGATCGCCCTTCTTAGGCAGCAGGACGATGACTGCCCTGCGCCAAGAGAGGGGCATCTCCCCGGTCGCCAGACTTTCCCCCAGGACCCGCGCGTAGTCGCTCCCCAGGACGTCCCAGAACGCCCTGTGGAACTCCACGGTCAGCCCGTCCAGCCCCGGGGATTTTCCCCTCGAGAGCCGGGCGAGGGCACCGGTCAGCTCCGCCAGGCTTAGCGGAGCTTCCAGATTTTCGGCGCCCTCCGGGCTGACCTTCGGCAGGTCCTCCCACAAAACTCTACGCGCTTCCTCGCTGGACGGATCCGGAGAGAACAGAGCCCCGTAATATTCACGGACCCTGTTGTTGACGCCCTCCGGATCCGAGACGAGAGAGCCGTCGTCGGCCAGCAGCGTCAAGAGCTGCTTACGGACACTCTGCCTTTTTTCCAGCGAGTAGAAGAAGGGGGAGCCGCGGTCCAGATCCCGCAGGAACCGGATCCGCGACCTCACGAACGCGCCTCGGGACCCGACGAGCTGCAGGTCCTTCAGCGCGGCCTTCTTCGCTTCGTACACCGTCCGCAGGGCCGGGTCCTGGACGACTTGACCGAGACGGGCTTCCAGGTCGAGCACCTCTTTTTCTAGGCGCCCGACTCTGGCCGCCCGCCTCTTGGTCGACCCCCTCGCGTACTCTTGACAGAAGACGCGGACGTGAGCCTTGCCCACGTCCCACCATAGCCTCAAGGAGGGGAAGCCCCCCTGCTTCCTTCTCCAGTCGGACCAGAATCGACGGAACGAGTCCTGGAACCGCACGTCCTCCAGCAGCCGGTTGTTAAAGTGCCAGTACGCGGACCCCGTCCTCGCGCGGAGCGAAGCGAGCTCCGCCCACACCAGGTGGTGGTCCGAACACGGCACCGGCCGCATGGAGGCCGCCGGGACGCAGGAAACGTACGCCCGAGACACGTAAAGGCGGTCGACTCTAGACCATCCAACTCCAGGCCTCACCCAAGTAAAGGCGCTGGAGTCGGGGTGGAGATTTCGCCAGACGTCCACCAAGTCGAAGGACCCGACCAGGTCCCTCAACTTCTCCATCGCCGTCATGCACTGCGGGGCACCGGAGCGGTCCCTCGCCTCGAGGGTGCAGTTAAAATCCCCCCCGAGGACAATGCAGTCGCCGACGTCGACGGAGCCAAGAAGAGCGGACACCTCTTCAAAGAAGCGCGTTTGCTGCGGGCCGGGATGAGGGGCGTACACGTTCACGAGATGGAGCGGCACGTCCCCCAGGCGAACCGTTACGTGCAGCAAGCGGCCTGGCACGGGCTCCTCGACCCCCAAGATCTCCGGCTGAAAATGCGGGCCCAGCAAGATGGCCACCCCACTAGAAATGGCGGTGAGGTGGCTCATGCGGACCTCTCCTTGCCATTCCAGGAGCCACGTGGCTTCGTCTCCCGGAACGGTGTGGGTTTCTTGCAGGAAGCACACCGCATATTTCCCCTCCCGCAGGAGCGAAAAATTGTCAAATCTACGGCGTGCCCCTCTGCCGCCGTTGATGTTGAGGCTGGCTATGGTTATCTTCATGACAAAAGCATAGTGCAACCTCTACCTTAACCTATTGTGGGGGAGGGAGCGGAGTCTTTTGTTGAACTCCGCTCCCTCCGCAGCCCAGCGAGGAGTCCCTCGAGCTCGCGCAGCTCAAGGTGCTGCTCCTTTGTCAAGGGCCCGCCCGCGGCCAAGGTTTTAACGGCGGCGCGGACGGACCCCTTGATCAGCTCCGGCTCGGACCATTTTTCCAGGGCCAGTCGGGCTTGGTCGCGGCGACCCCGGCTCTGGGCCAAAAAGTCCCGGAGTTCCTTTGCAGGAACGAGGAGGGCCTCAGCGGCGGCCGCGAGCAGATCCACCGCCTCCCTGGCGGTGGTCTCTAGGTCTTCACCCGCGTCCCCCACCGAGTCCCCGTCCTCCTCCGGGAGGTGGCCGCCAGCAGCCGGCCCATCGACCGCACAAGGTACGGCAAATGAACCGGCCGCTCCAACCGGCCCTGGCACTGCCCCGATCCCACCCCCAGGATCGTCGGCAGAGGAGTCCCCACTGGGCTCTTTTAAAAATGGTGCTGGGTCGGGAAATGACAGCGGAAGGGGTTCCCCCTCCGCCCCAGGAACCGGAGAACAAGGAGAGACCCGGCCATAGGAAATCCCCAGGCCCTCCAAGTGCTCCAGCTCCAAAGTAAGGGGCGAGGGTGGGTGTTCCTCCCCCTCCCCGCTGCCACCCCCCGGCCCAGCATCTACAGTGTCATAATTATTTAATTGTTTTTCTGCCGGGTCGAGCGACTCCCGGGGGAAGTTGGATAATAGCTGGGCGGGCTCAGGTTCGGCCTTTTCGGCCTCGCCCGCCTCAGTCCCCGGGACGCCCGGCCCGGCGGCTACGCATTCCTCCGCGGTCCCCACGCCCCCCACGACAGGCAGATCTTCCACTCCATCCCCGGGAGGCAGAGGCTGGGCAGCCTCAACTGTCTCACCCTCCCCGGGGAAAGACTCCTCGCGCCTGCAGCGCAATTTGGGGGCGCTGGTGGGGGACGCGGGACACGCGGCGGGCACCGCCTCCTCCGCGGAGGGATGTTGTTCCCCCTCCGCCTCATTGGGGCGGTGCCTCTTTTTGTTCCTGGGGGCGCGCGGAGTCAGGGAGACCTCCATGTCTGCCGAGGCCTCCCGCTCCGCCCCCCCCTTTTCCTTTTCTTGCCCGCGCCTGGGCCCCTCTGTGGTGGTATTCAAGGGCCCGGGCACGGGCTCGGGGCACCCCGCGCTCGCCGGTGACTGGGTTGGGCTGAGCGCGGTGGTCAGACTTTCCGGCGCACCGAGGGGACCCGCCTCTAGATGTTTCTCCTTCTTCCGCGCCTTCTTTCCGCTCGGACGCTCTCCCTCCCCCCCGCCGGAGGCCCTGAAAACAAAGGCCTCCGACGATGCCCGCGCACCTATGGCTCCCGGCACGCGGACGCAACTAGGGGGAGGGGTGGCGGCAGCGCCAGCCTTGGCCGCCTTCGGTGGTTTGGCGGCCTTGGAGGCGGGGCAGTTCTTGCGAACATGCCCCACCTCCCTGCAGGCATGGCACCGCACGCCGTCCGACGTCCAGAAGACGCGGTAGGCAGTCCCCTCGTGCACCACATTAAAATCTCCCTCCGTCGTGTCCTCCCGCGCCAGCCGGACAAAGAGCTGGCGGCGGAAGGAGAACACGTGGCGCAGGCTGCTCTCCCTGAGGCCGAGCGGTATGGGGTTGATCCCTGACCTTACCTCCCCCAGTTGTTGTAGGTGAGGGAGGAGGAGCTCAGCGGAAACAAAGGGCGGGACGTTTGAAATGATGACCCTCTGCGCGGTGGCCTCGAGAGGGTCCACCGGCAGGAACGTCCCGCCCACCGTGAGCCCCTTTTCAAGGGCCAGGGACACCGCCCGCTCCGACCCCAGGAAGAACACGGCCTTCCCAGACATCTTGGAGGCTGCGACAATGGCCGAGGGGCCGACTACCCCAGCCATCGCCCGCACGCACTCCTCAATGCTCATTGTGGGGTGAGTGTAGCTCTTGACCCCGTGTTTCCTGGTTATAAGTCTGAACGGTGGCAGGGCAGCGGGTGGCGCAGGAGGTGCCGTGGATGTGGACACCGCCTGCGCATACGTCCTTGCTGGCCCTGCCACCGGCGTGGATGGGGTCGCCATCACGGGGTCCCTTTAAGGGCTACACCCACCCCAAAGTCACAGGCCTTAATGGTCTTTAATGGCCTCTTATGTTAACTGAGCAGAGGAGCCCTTAACGAGGCACCTCTCCCCTCGTTGACAATTGGGGAGAGGCCTTGCTCCCTCTGCTCAGTTGTCTTAATTGGGTTTTTTTTATTAATTTGGAAGGAAAGGGTTCTCAGAGAGAGAGGGGAGAAACAGAGGGTAACGGAGAAAGAGAGAGGGGGGTGGGAAGGGGGGGGGGCTGCGAGGGCAGGTCTCCCCTCGCAGCTGTGGGTGGGTGCACTCCCCAGATGGCAAAACACAAAAGTCTTTGGGGTGGTCTTCAGGTGGGGGGAGAAGATGTCTTCACCTGGGGTAGCTGGAGCCACCAGGCACTCCTAACGATCTTTAATTGGATGATTAAGAAAAATCTTCAGCCTGGTAGCTCCAGCTATCCCAGGCTAGGCAAATGTGGAGGGTGGGGGGGGTTCCAATTGTGGGGGGGCGCCTAGTTGTAAGCACGGCCCCCACGCACACTACCACACACACACACACCCCCCGCGATGTTCCGGCCCTCAGTGGTCTTCTTTCCTCCCCCCACCGATACAACAAAGTCTGTTTGGGGAAATGCACCCACACCCACCTGTAGAATGTTGGGTCTCCCTCCTTCCACACTGGTTTGTTGTTGGTCTTTTCCCCCTCTCTCCAACTCCTTGCAGAATGGTAAAAAGTTGTTTAAAGGTTTTCTGTTCTCCTCCTCTCCCTCTGGATAAAGTTGGTGTTGAAGCCCCTTCCTTCCTTCTCTTCCTGGGCTGGTCTCAGGGCTCTCCAAGCAGGAGCTCAAGTTGATAGCAGCTCCTCTCACAGCTCACAGCTCCTACTGAGCAGGACACGCCTCTACTGCTCTACCATTGGTCCTTGTGCATGAATGACAGAAGGATAGTTTGCAGTTGAAGCAGGTAATCAGCAAGGCGAATGGAATGTTGGCCTTCATTGCGAGAGGGATGGAGTACAAAAGCAGGGAGGTCCTGCTGCAATTGTATAAGGTATTGGTGAGGCCGCACCTGGATTACTGCGTGCAGTTTTGGTCACCTTACTTAAGGAAGGATATACTAGCTTTGGAGGGGGTACAGAGACGATTCACTCGGCTGATTCCGGAGATGAGGGGGTTACCTTATGATGATAGATTGAGTAGACTGGGTCTTTACTCGTTGGAGTTCAGAAGGATGAGGGGTGATCTTATAGAAACATTTAAAATAATGAAAGGGATAGACAAGATAGAGGCGGAGAGGTTGTTTCCACTGGTCGGGGAGACTAGAACTAGGGGGCACAGCCTCAAAATACGGGGGAGCCAATTTAAAACCGAGTTGAGAAGGAATTTCTTCTCCCAGAGGGTTGTGAATCTGTGGAATTCTCTGCCAAGGAAGCAGTTGAGGCTAGCTCATTGAATGTATTCAAATCACAGATAGATAGATTTTTAAGCAATAAGGGAATTAAGGGTCACGGGGAGCGGGCGGGTAAGTGGAGCTGAGTCCACGGCCAGATCAGCCATGATCTTGTTGAATGGCGGAGCAGGCTCGAGGGGCTAGATGGCCTACTCCTGTTCCTAATTCTTATGTTCTTATGTTCTTATGACTAAAGAGGTGCTTGTTATCTTTTTACAATATTTTTCACTAATTTTAATTTATATCCTTTGGTCCGACTTTCCAAGCTTATTTTGTAGTAATATTCTGGGTTTAACTCATCCATACTATTTAATATTTTATATACCTTGAAGTGGTCACTCCCTTAAACACCTTCTTTTTAGATTATGGACCTGATAGAAGTCTTTAAAATATTGAATGGGTTGGACAGGGTAGCTCATCATCATAGGCAATCCCTTGGAATCGAGGAAAACTTGCTTCCACTCCTGAAGTGAGTTCTTAGGTGGCTGAACAGTCCAATACAAGAGCCACAGACTCTGTCACAGGTGGGACAGATAGTCATTGAGGGAAGGGGAGAGTGGGACTGGTTTGCCGCACGCTCTTTCCGCTGCCTGCGCTTGATTTCTGCATGCTATGGAGAGAATGTTTCCGCTTGTGGGAGAATCCAAAACTAAAAGCCATAAATATGAAAGTTATGAATAAATCCAATAGGGAAATAAGGAGAGATTCTTTACTTAGAGAGTGGTTAGAATGTGAAACTCGTGACCACAAGAAGTGGTTGAGGCAAATAGCTTAGATACACTCAAACCGAAGCTAGATGAATGCATGAGAGAAAAGGGAATAGAAAGATATGCTGAAAGGCTGAGATGAGGTTGATGGAATGGAAGGAGACTTGTGTAGAGTATAAACATCAGCACAGCCTAGTTGGGCTGCATGGCCTGTTTCTGTGCTGTATATTCTGTGCAATGCTATGTAATTATAGCTGTTATACTCCCGACCTGCGGTGGTGTTCTCTCGCAGGTCGGGGTGACCCACGATGTCCCAGGGCCCAGCGATCCAGCTCTTATACTCCCGACCTGCAGTGGTGTTCTCTCGCAGGTCGGATTGGCCCTGCTGTTTGCAGCAGCACACTGAGGGCACAACTGCAGCTTCCAGCGCGAGCCACTCCAAGTGTGTGACGGCTTTGAGGTGAGCGACTGGGTAATGTCATCAGGACTCAGGTCGCCGTTTGGTGTGTGGGCAGGAGCATCGGCGGGGCCCTGGTACAGCAGAGGAGTGGGAAGGCCGTGGCGGACTTGCGACGAGTGATTGGGGCAGAGGAGTGATGAGGGATTGTGGCTGAGATTTAATGGGTGAGCGTGACAGAGGTTCGGCGAATGTTAGTTGCGGAGGTGCCGCGGGAGATTGTGGCGGAAGAGTGGCGAGTGTTTTTGTGGCGGAGGAGTGATGAGGGATCGTGGCGGAGGTGCGGCGAATGAGGGTACGGGGCCCAGAAGAGCCGAGGGCCCAGGGACAGCACGGGCCAGCCCACACTGTGATATGTGTGCGCACTAGGTCCGTGCAGCAGAACAGGTCTCCAGTTGTTCTGGTTAACCGCTTGCCACTGGATAAAGACCTAGCTCTGTCAAGCCCGTGTGGTGGCTGGTGTGCAATGGTCACCACACGTTAAAAAAAATCCAAGCACAGGCATCTTCCACCCTTCAATTCAAGTTCAGGACTGGAACATCAGGTCCTTCATTGAAACATCTGTGAACTCATGTGGAAGCAAGTCATCCTCGTTTGAGGGACGGCTATGATGATGTTATTATTGGGGCTAGTTTCTCTAATCCTTTTTATAATTGCACTTGGTCTTGTTGCTCCTCTCTGTGCCCTCTCCTGTCCATGAACTGTGCAAGTACATGTTTTTCGTGGCATGATGAGCATATAGATTTGGGATGAGTATCTAAGAAACCATCACGTTGGGATTAGAAAAATGTGCTTTAAGGAGTAGATGACATTGTGCTTTTACCTCCGAGACTTCATTTCGTGTCAGCCCAGTGTTGTGTCCTTAGATGCTCTAACAATGACTCCACAAGGCAGTGTGTTGTACTTGAACTGTATTGACCTTAGTCCTTTATTAGTTAACTCCAGAGTGAGGCTCACACCTGGTGGCCTGCCTTTTATACTAGGCCAGGCACACCTGTACAGGTAACCTACGAGTCTCCCACTGCTGTGCCCTCTGGTGGCACACCTTGACATAGTATCAACAGTAGCCATGTAGGATACATGACATCACTCCCCCCTAAACCCTCAGTGCAAATCACTTCTGCATTAACTATGCTCTGGGCTTAGCTCTATACGGGTTCTGTCAGGTGGACCTCAGATGGGCCGGCTCAACCTTGGGTGGGTAGTTGATGCAGTAGCGTGCTGGTGGTTACTGTTTGTGTGTGTGTGTTCCTGACCACTCCATTCTTCCACCATCCCCCCCCCCACCCTGTCCCCCACCCACGTTGGGGGCTCCTGGCACTGATGTATGTTCAAATTCAGGTACGTGGGTTTTACATTTTCTTTTGTGTGTGTGGTTCCGTGGTACGACAAGAGCGTTAGATGCCTTGTCGATGTGGTGACCGGAGCATAAGGACAAGCTAGTTCCGGAGCTGCTGGGTGTGTCCCTGCAGTCTGATGGCGGCTCAGTGCCCGGTGCTGGCAGTGGGGAGCCGGTTGGCTTGCGTAGCCTGCTCTTGGGGCTGTTACCGTAGTCCCTAGCATCAGGCAGGTTCACAGATGTCTGTGACCCTGCCCCCCACTCCTATCTTTACGCCCTGGGTCCCCGCTGCTCCCTGAGGGACTGTTGTCTAGTGGTGCACAGGGAACTGCTGACTCGCCGGCCTGTGCGTCGCTTGGTTTGAGATCCTGGCTGGTGCTTGTTTCCTCTGGGGAAACAGTGACAGGTGACCCTACATCTAGGGGTATGGCCTTAGTGCAGTCTGCTCCTTCAGGCTCGTGGCAATTGGTGCCATCGATTGCCTGAGAGATGGAGCCGACCAGGGGCATGGTATCACCACCGGTGCCTTTGCCCTGCTGAGGTCGCTTGCTCTGCAGCTTGTGTGTGTTGGTTGCTTGTGGCCACACTCCATGGTGCATGACTCTGGTCCCCGGGACGCAGGCTACAGCATTGGGTAGCTCGCTGGACCTGTGTGCACCCGATGGGTGTCTGCCCGCTGCATTGGCTGCGTACGGTGGGAATCCTGTATCGCACAGCTTTTCCTTACTTATGGTGGACACTCTAGGGGTCCGATCGTGATCGCGCGACTTTTCCTCGCTGGTTGCATGTATACAATTCCGATTATCAGTTACACATTTTACATGGTCAGTAACACACTTTACATAGTCCGTTACACTTTTAGTCTCCAACTTACAATTCTTGTTACATTGCTTAATTGTGTGGAACTGTCCCTTTAATTGTAGTGGGTTGCCGGCCTCCTTTAAGAGAGCCTTGCTTTCTTTACCCCAATCCGTTTCTCCGTTTGGTGCCACGTGTTGCTCCATCGGCGCTGCACCTCGTGGTCTGGCTGCGGCCATCTTTGTCTTCAACGCATCGCCTATGGTGCAGGCACCATCTTTTCTTCATCCATTATGTCAACTGCGGTGATCCTCTTCTCCCTGGGTTCTGCCTCCACAGTTGGGAAGTCGCTGCAGGATCCGATTTTCTCCCTCCTGAGTCCTGCCAATGGAGCCTGGACGGTGCATTTGGGTCGTCTCAGCTGGATCATCTCCACACAGTTGTGTTAAGCGGTCTGTGTCTCGGGTGCCGTGCTGGTCTGCTCTCCGGTGCTAGGTCCACCCTCAGGTGAGGGCTTGCTTTGCCTCTGAGTGCAGAGAGCTTCAATCGCTGGAGGGATGAAATATTCCCACTTCCAATGGATCTTCTCCATCCACCTTCTGCTGAGCAGTGTTGCTCCATCACCTGCAACAATCCACAGAGGTAACTTGTGCACCACGCCATCATGGAATACCTTTACATTCATACTACCAATGACTGGGATGATTTCATTGGTGTGGGTGCGCAGCTTTGCCTGAACCGGGGCCAACTCGGGTCGTTCAGCCGGATTTTCCCATAGCCTTTCAAAGGCTTCTTGATTCATCACTGACTGACTCGCCCCCGTGTCCACTTCCATGAAGACTGGACTTCCCTCTATCTCGACTTCCATCTTCAGCGGGGAGCACTCGTTGGTGCAGGTAAACATGCTGTGTACCTCCCGTGGGACTGTCTAACAATTCATAATCCAAGCTGGATTCATGGCCATCTGCGGACTCCTCATCGACACAGTGAGTTCTATTTCTCCTACACATTCGTTGGAGATGGCCCTTTGTGCCACAGCCTTTGCAAACATAGTCTTTAAAACGACACTGGTGAGCCCTGTGATTCCCTCCGCAATGCCAGCATGGTGCTACTCGATTAGCCCCCCTCGGTGGACTCTGTTAAGGGACTCGGGGGGCCTATTTTCTCTTCCCTTAGAGGATTCATGATCTACAGTCCAGCTCCTGAACGGTGCCACTCTGTGCACAGCACCTGCCGGGTTTGAGCCCTGAGGGTGAGACATCTGTCTAGAGTCGCAGGTCGAGGTCATGAATGACTAGCTCACAGAGATGGCCTTCTGCAGAGTGACCATGGTATCTGCCGACAGTAGCTTGTGAAGAAGGCCCTCATGGCCAATTCCAATGACAAAAATGTCCCGCAGCGCTTCGTTAAAATGGGTGCCGAACTCGCACGGTGCTGCCAGCCGCCTGAGATCTGCGGCGTACTTCGCGACTTCCTGGCCTTCGGGCCATCGGTGGGTATAGAACCGGTGTCTAGCTGTGAGGATGCTCTCCTTGGGCTTGAGTTGCTCCTGGATCAGGGTTACGAACTCCTTGTACGACTTGGTTGCTGTCTTCGCTGGTGCCAGCAAGTCCCTGATGAGGCCATAGACGTTGGGCCCACAACTGGTCAGCAGGATAGCGCGGTGCTTACCAACCAGCGCGGCCGAGTCGTCTCCTGCCAGGTCGTTTGCTGTGAAAAAGTGTTCTAGCCTCTCCACAAAGGCGTCCCAATCATCACCATCGGCGAACTGCTGCAACATACCAAGGGTAGCCATTTCCACGTGAAAGTTTGTATTCTCGTCGCCAGTTGTTGTGTCCTTAGATGCTCTAACAATGACTCCATGAGGCATTATGTTGTATTTGAACTGTAGTGACCTTAGTCCTTTATTAGTTAATTCCAGAGTGAGGATCACACCTGGTGGCCTGCCTTTTATACTAGGCCAGGCACACCTGTACAGGTAACTTACGAGTCTCCCACTGCTGTGCCCTCCGGTGGCACACCTTGATATAGTACCAACAGTAGCCATGTAAGATACATGACACCCAGACTATTTTTCTTTCCGCTAAACATTAGTGCCTCGAAAGGGAAGTTGCCTATTCAACTATACTTCTGTGAAAAATGCTCTAGAGGAATGGAAAAACAGTTCAATAAACTTTGGAAAGATTAGTTTGAGACCATGATGCTGGCGTGTCCTTGTATTTGAAGCCAAACACTTCAAGGTCTTTCAGAAAAGTATTCATTATGATAGGAATCTGAGAGGGATCCATAGCTGTCCCCTTCTATCTGTACAAAGAACTGTCCAGGTGACGTTTGATGCATTCACTGTAAACATGTGACAAATGATGATGCCTTTTTCGATCCTCACTTTTGCTGCCAGCATAATTAATGTTCCAAGGATTAAAGGCTGTTTCCTATCAGGATGTACTTGTTTTTGAAGTAAACAGCCTGCATGTAAATATCAAAGGCATTGGTGGAAATGGATTATGATCTTAGAAGTTTTAAAGAGTTTGAACTTTGACCTCTGGCCAAGAGATTTGCTAGGAAAAGTACACTTTAAATGCTGTAGAACTTCCATATTGAAAAGCTCATGGCAAAGTAAAAAGTCTGCTGTTCTTTTTGATTAAGCTGTTCCCATTATCATGCTACCTTGGATCCCCACCTAAGGAATAAAGAAAGGACCATCATTTTTCACATGTTCCTATGTACTTTAACTCCAGCGCAGTAAGCACTCATTAAGTTAAGATTTGGCTAAACTGTCTAGCTCAGAATCTCTGGTTGAATTTGTTTTTGAAAGTTACATAATATCTACTCGTAAATGGAAGAAGACACAACCATCTTTATTTCTTCGTGAATAATGTAACACCCAGTGCCTGCAGTGAGGTCAATAGATTCATCACAATAACTTAATTCAGGGAGTACTGACTTCAGTGCTGGAGTCTGGGAGTACAAGACATCATCATGTATCATGCTCATGCACTGTGTTTCAGCTGTGAGTGCAGGTACCTACAGACAGCTACATTCTCATTACATCCAACAGCCATTGGAGAATTCAAAGTATAGTTTAAAGGTTATTTTTGGGCTCCAAAATGCCACATACAAGAAGGCTTACACGCCCTTACAGCCTCTTTTTTGAGTCATTGTTTTTCTGTTAGTCTTCCACTTTTTCTGTCTTTCATTCTTTTTTCCCTCTCTCCATTTCAATGCCTTTCACACACTTTACTCATCTCTCTATCTCCAATACTCCTGTCCTCCTTCTGTAAGGAAACTAGCCAGCTGTTCCCTTTTTAAATAAATCTTTATGATCTATCCCTGATTTGTGTAGAGTTGCAATGACAATGGTTGTGAACATTGCTGCTGAGGTTTTTTTTGTCAAATTTGCACACATATTCACAAATGTTATTTTATCTCATTAATTAGTGGTTGTTGTTACAAGTTAAGGCAATAAAGGAGTGTGTAATTGTAATGTATTTGCTTCATGGGTTCTTTGCTTATGAATTCATAGCAACACATTGCTATCAAGAACTAGTTGGTTTATTAACAAAGGTTTAACAATCACACTACACATTACCAGTTCATCCAATAAGCTCACAACTGCATACCTCATCGTGGATGACCTAGATCCAACTGACTGAAGTTTTATTGAGTCTTGTGAACATCAAGTGACTAAGCCACACCCAACTCAACAGCTCTACAACTATTTGTTGTAATGTTAAAACATAAATCGTTAACTCAAATGCCCCTGATTAAAGGGGAACAGCTCTACAACTATTTTGTTGTGAACAAAATAAAACATTAAATCAAGTGCCTCCTGATTAAAGTGGGGGGGGGGGGCAAACACTTTCAAACAAGTGCCCTCTTGTTTTTTTTTGAGGGCACTAAAAGCACAGATTATACAAGTGCCCCCTGGCTAAAAGGGGGGGGGCACTAAAACCGGCACAATAAACAAATAAAACTTCAGACATTTAAAATCAAATTAAAATTTGGTTGCCGGGGAACAGCTCTACAGACTTGTGAGCATACTCACAGGTGCACACATTACAGTAATTGTACCTTTAATTGGTTTGATAAAAGAACAATACAAAATGTCCTGAGGCTTGGGTAAAAGTCCACGTTCATTCTGTTCTCGGAGTGAAATGGGTTGTCTGAACCACGATCATGCCCCTTGTGCCTAGTTCCCTGTCAGCTGTGGTACAAGTGTCAGCCGTGGCTCAGTTGGTAGCACTAGCCTCCAAGTTAGAGGAGTGTGGGTTGAAGTCCTACTCCAGGACTTGAGCAGAAAATCCAGGCCAACACTCCAGTGCAGCGCTGAGGGAGTGCTGCATTGTCAGAGATGCCGTCTTTCAGATGAGACGTTAAACTGAGATCCTGTATGCCCTCTCAGGTGGACATAAACGATCCCTTGGCACTATTTCAAAGAAGAGCAGGGGAGTTATCCCTGTGTCTTGGCCAATATTTATCCCTCAATCAACATTACTAAAACATTATCATCATAGGCAGTCCCTCGGAATCGAGGAGGACTTGCTTCCATTCCCAAAATGAGTTCTTTGATGGCTGAACAGTCCGATACGGGAGCCACAGACCCTGTTACAGGTGGGACAGACAGTCGTCGAGGGAAGGGGTCGGTAGGGCTGGTTTGCCGCGCGCTCCTTCCGCTGCCTGCGCCTGGCCCCTTCATGCGTCGAGACTCAAAGAGCTCAACGCCCTCCCGGATGGACTTTCTCCACCTCGGGCGGTCTTCGGCCAGGGTCTCCCAGGCGTCAGTGGTGAAGTCGTACTTTATCAGGGAGGCTTTGAGGGTGTCCTTATAATGTTTCCGCTGTCCTCCTTTGGCTCATTTACCATAAAGAAGCTCCGCATAAAGCATTTGCTTAGGGAGTCTCGTATCTGGCATGCGAACTATGTGGCCTGCCCAGCGAAGCTGATCGAGTGTGGTCAGTGCTGCAATACTGTTAGCCTGGTCGAGGACACTGATGTTGGTGCGCCTGTCCTCCCTAAAACAGATCATCTGGTCATTATCAAATTGCTGTTTGTGGGACAAATTGGATGTCGTGTTTCCTACATTACAACAGTGACTGCACTCCAAAAGTATTTAATTGGCTGTAAAGCGCTTTAGGATATCCTGAAAGGTGTTATATAAATACAACTTCTTGTTTCTTTCTTACTAATTCTCCAGAGGCCAAAACTATTTTTTCATTTTTCTATTTTATTTCAATATATATATCCTATTTCAAATGACTACAAACATTAGTTACAACCTCTCATTCTCCTACAAAACTCCCTCTCAGTTTTTCCCTTATCCAGTCTATCACATATCTGATATAATAGGCCAAAGGGAGACACCAGACACGTAACTCCAGTCAAACTACTTTCACTAATACGGCTATTAGAAATTCAAAAATGATTGCAAACAAAGATCTTTATAGACTGAGGCAATCATATTGTTAGTAGTTTAATTGCTTTCAGAGAGAGGAGGAAGAACTTGTATTTATATAATGCCCTATCACATCCCAAGGTGCTTTACAACCAATGAATTCCTTTTGAAGTGCAGTCATTGTTGTTATGTAGGCAAATGCGGCAGCCAGTTTGTGTGCAGCAAGATTTCAGCAAATGAATGAATTGCCATGTAATCCATGTAATATAACGCCGCCAATGTGAAGAGGTCAGGCGCAGGCAGCAGAAGGAGCATGCATCAAATCAGTCCCACCCCCGCCCCTCTTCCCCCGACGAATATCTGTCCCACCTGTGACAGGGTCTGTGGCTCTTGTGTTGGACTGTTCAGCCACCAAAGAACTCACTTTAGGAGTGGAAGCAAATCTTCCTCGATTCCAAGGGACTGCCTATGATGATTTTGGGATGATTGAAAGGGGAAAGTATCCAAGAGAACTTCCTGCCCTTCTTCAAATAGTGCCATGGAATCTTTTATTTCCACCTGTGCTGACAGGTGGGTCTTCTCTTAAAGAAAAAACTTGCATTTTTTGTGGTGCTATTCACAACTTCAGGCTGTCTTAAAGTGCTTCACAGCCAATGAAACATAGAAAATAGGTGCAGGAGTAGGCCATTCGGCCCCTCGAGCCTGCACCGCCATTCAATGAGTTCATGGCTGAACATGCAACTTCAGTACCACATTCTTGCTTTCTCGCCATACCCCTTGATCCCCCTTGTAGTAAGGACTACTTCCAACTCCTTTTTGAATATATTTAGTGAATTGGCCTCCACAACTTTCTGTGGTAGAGAATTCCACAGGTTCACCACTCTCTGGGTGAAGAAGTTTCTCCTCATCTCGGTCCTAAATGGCTTACCCCTTATCCTTAGACTGTGACCCCTGGTTCTGGACTTCCCCAACATTGGGAACATTCTTCCTGCATCTAACCTGTCGAAACCCGTCAGAATTTTCAACGTTTCTATGAGATCCCCTCTCATTCTTCTGAACTCCAGTGAATACAAGCCCAGTTGATCCACTCTTTCTTGATATGTCAGTCCGGCCATCCCGGGAATCAGTCTGGTGAACCTTCGCTGCACTCCCTCAATAGCAAGAATGTCCTTCCTCAAGTTAGGAGACCAAAACTGTACACAATACTCCAGGTGTGGCCTCACCAAGGCCCTCTACAACTGTAGCAACACCTCCCTGCCCCTGTACACAAATCCCCTCACTATGAAGGCCAACATGCCATTTGCTTTCTTAACCGCCTGCTGTACCTTCATGCCAACCTTCAATAACTGATGTACCATGACACCCAGTTCTCATTGCAGCTCCCCTTTTCCTAATCTGTCATCATTCAGATAATAGTCTGTCTCTCTGTTTTTACCACCAAAGTGGATAACCTCACATTTATCCACATTATACTTCATCTGCCATGCATTTGCCCACTCACCTAATCTATCCAAGTCACTATGCAGCCTCATAGCATTCTCCTCGCAGCTCACACTGCCACCCAACTTAGTGTCATCCGCAAGTTTGGAGATACTACATTTAATCCCCTCGTCTAAATCATTAATGTACAATGTAAACAGCTGGGGCCCCAGCACAGAACCTTGTGGTACCCCACTAGTCACTGCCTCCCATTCTGAAAAGTATCCATTTACTCCTACTTTCGTAGTGTAGTCTCTATTATGTTGTAGACCCGGCAGCCAATTTGCACACAGCAAGGTCCCACTGATAGGTCACAGAATGGCATAACTTACTAGATAATCTGTTTAATTTATGTTGATTACGCAATAAATATTGCCAATGACACCAGGACAATTCCCCTGCTCTTTTTTGCCATCCACCTGAAAATCTGGAGGAAAATCCACTCCCATGTTTTCTGTTGCTTTGCTGAGTGCACCAGGGTGATAGAAATTAGTCGCTGGAGAAATACCACCGACGATGTCTCTGCAAGATCCTGCAAATCCCCTGGGAGGACAGATGCACCAACGTTAGCGTCCTCGACCAGGCTAACATCCCCAGCATTGAATCACTGATCACATTTGATCAGTTCTGCTGGGCAGGTCACATTGTTCGCATGCCAGACATGAGACTCCCAAAGCAAACGTTCTACTCGGAACTCCTTCACGGCAAACGAGCCAAAGGTGGGCAGAGGAATCATTTCAAGGACACCCTCAAAGCCTCCCTGATAAAGTGCAACATCCCCACTGACACCTGGGAGTCCCTGGCCAAAGACCGCCCTAAGTGGAGGAAGTGCATTCGGGAGGGCGCTGAGCACCTCGAGTCTCATCGCCGAGAGCATGCAGAAATCAAGCGCAGGCAGCAGAACGAGCGTGCGGCAAACCAGTCCCACTCACCCCTTTCCTCCAACAGACATCTGTCCCACCTGTGACAGGGACTGTGGTTCTCATATTGGACTGTTCAGCCACCTAAGGACTCATTCTTAGAGTGGAAGCAAGTCTTCCTCGATTCCGAGGGACTGCCTATGAATGAATGAATGTACAAAATCCTAAAGTATTTACCGAGTAAACAAGCAGCATTGAGTGGCACGAGCTACTTTGCTATTGCCTTTTTGTCATTGTTATTGCATAAACAATAAATAATAATGAGCTGAGATTCATCATCATCATCATCATCATAGGCAGTCCCTCGAAATTGAGGAAGTCTTGCTTCCACTCTAAAAATGAGTTCTTAGGTGACAGAACAGTCCAGTTGGCGGCCCGGCCAAACCTGGGAGCATTGCAGTCAGCCGACAAAAAAAACATGGCGGCAGTGGCAGTAGGCCTTCCCCTTTAAGGGAAGCCGCACCACCATTGCAGAAGGCCGCAGCCTCACTGGACCATCGGGGGAAAGCTTGTTTTGGCACCGCCTGGCCGGCCGAAGATTTTTCAAGGGGAATGTCGTCATCGGTGGGAGGGTTCGATCGGCAGTGCGCACGGTGATGATGTGCTTACTGCGGATTGGCAGCAGCGGAGTGGCAGGGGCGGGGGGAGGGGGGAGGGGCACTGCCGGGAAAACTCAGGAGGGCAATTGGGCTAGCAGCGGCCATTTGATGAAAAGTCGGCAGTCTCTGCACTCCGCTTTTCGTGGGTAACAGGCCTTAAGGAAAGGGGCAATTCCGGCCCCATTATCTCTTAAAAGTAAAGACTTATTGTCCGGAAATGGTGCTATGTGTTGGTTTTCCATTTCACTGAATGCAGGTTTGTGTACACAATTTCTCACGCGGTGAGTTCCCAGTCTCAGATTGGCTATCGAGAGGAAAGCCAAGTCGAGGTGAGAAAGCTTCTACGACGAAGGTGTCCTGCTCCCTTCTCACCTGGGTGAAGGGGCGTGTGGTATTGTGGGACTGAAAGAGAGGGACAAAAATGTTGTTAAGTCCTGACTCTAATGGACTGACTTACACGAGACACGTGCTGAAGTCAAGGTCACTCAGGACCTGCACCTTTAATTCCAGCTCTCCAGTGCTGCACTTGCCTGAGACCTCCCTTTATATACCTCAGTGGGACAGGTATGGAGTGTCTCTTGCAAGTGCACCCCTGGTGGTAAGCTATGCTTATTGTTACAGGTCATATCCAATTACAGTCATGTATAGCATGGTAAGATCCAGTTATATACAGTAATGTGAGATACATGACAGAGGTGATGGGCCATTTTTTTTTAAGTCCTTAAAAAGGACAAATTAAAATCTTCATGAAAAGGTATTTGACAATTTGTTTTTAGTTTACAGTGCGAAGAGCCATTTCCTCCATGACAACATTACCTATAAGTTTAAGCATATTTGCGTTGTGTATTTGTAAACAAGTGAAAAGGAGGTGCTACAATGTATATCCAATCCTTATCCAAGCAACACATTTTTTGGCAATTTGCTTTTGGCCAGGATCCTGCTCCAATATCATTTGCAAGACACGGTTGCATTTCAGTTGCTTTACATTCCTATTCCTCTAGATGGCGTTGTGAGCTGGCAGAGAAATGGGATTGGGTAGGAGCAAAAATGTTAAAATGTCAATATAATCTTTTCTTTCCAAATTTTTTTTTGCCTCCTTTTCTTCCCCTCCCTTATTTTTGAAAGGGATTTTCTCCCCCTTATGAATTTCCTACGTTACAACAGTGACTACACTCCAAAAGTACTTCATTGGCCGTAAAGCGCTTTGAGACGTCCGATGGTCGTGAAAAGCACTGTGTAAATGCTAGTCTTTCTTTCTTATCTTGTGCCAAGCAGCATTGCTTCTCCAGAAGGGCTCCAGTAATACTGTTCTTCAGCTTGCTGTTATCTTTTTGCCAATTATCTACCAATGAATTCTGCAGTGTTGCTGCAGCATGATAATAATTATTAGGCAGTAGCTCCAAGGGAAAACAAGATGACGGATGAGTTAGTCATACTGTGGTGCCTTGGAAGCAAATTGCCTCAGTTTGGCTCTTATTTGCCGATGCTTTCACAAGTCCACCAAGCCTCAACTGCAAGTTTATGTGCAAAAGTCCTCTATTGACTCTTGTGACTGATATACATTGCAACAGCCATTATAGTGCCAATCTCCCAACTTGCTATACTGGTGGTGCCAGTTCAAAATGGGTAAGCAGGCATGGGAGACTCTCGTGGGCAGATAAGACAATCACTTAAGTAGCTGTTCCACCTAAATGTACAAACAGGCTTGTTCACACATGCACAATGGAGTTACCCAATACACTGTCCCCACCATTATCCTCTGCCCTACCTCTCAACAACAGTGTATACCTATCCATTTATTATCCCACCTCATCCACAGTGAACTCTCAAGAGCACAGTTGAAATACAATTAAGACCTTTTATTCTGCCGAATATTGTGAGATGCATTTGTGTTCAGCATTTCTTAGCCCAGTGCTTTCCCTTTGTGGTATTGTTTGACCAAACTGCATACTCCTTCTAAGTGCTTCCCAGTGGGAGGAGGCAGTGTGGTTACTGGCTGCTGGGTATCAGTGTGTGCCTCTTGGAATGGAGATAGTCCAGTACAATCTTGTGCTGGGTCATAAATTATTGTGCCATGATGCTGTGGTAAATGTGAGTGCTAGTGGGCAGGGGGGCGGGTGGGGAGAAAGAATAATAAGTAAAGGATGGTTCTAGCCATGAGCTTGCGGGAGGCATCCTACATCCCCTCTCACTCCATCTGTGGCTTCTGGCTCCAGAATGTCTTTGGCAATCATCAAAGTGACTCAATGGTCGGTACTTGTAAGGATCTCCTCCAGCCTGTTTTTGCTTGTGTCTGTTATCTGCCATCTTTTCCTATCAGAAATAAAGCACAGAAATGTTGAAATTTGAAAGAACAGTAACCCCAAGTTCTCAGTGTACATCCCACATTCTGGGAGACCATGGCCGTGCACCGTGCAATGATCCTCTGTTGGCAGTGTGCTTCTTGGGCACAACTTGAGAGATTTATGAGCAACATTAGAAGCAAATGTCAATGCTCCCAATAAAATCTGCCCTGAAGCAACATAGGCACGTGAGAAAGTCGAAAAGTTTCCCCGAGTGCTTTGCACATTGCCTCAGTGAAGCTGCACCAGGTTGAGACTAAACTCTTTTGAGGCATGCTTTATATAAGCAAATTCTAAATAGTCTTACATTGACTATCTTCCTGAGCCCTGAAATCTTTGTCCTCATTTGCTGCCATGACTTATGGAAATGGAAGAGGACACTCACTTGGCCTGCTACCTCTGCCCAGACATCTTTCACAATACTTATGATAGGTCGTTTCCCCTCAGCTCCAACAAAGGCACTGCTCCTCTGTTATATCTTCTGAAGCAATACCTTGAAGGCACTGTATCCAAATAGGACACTTCCTGTTCCCGTGTTTTCAGCCCTCCATTATGCAAGAAGCAATTTTTGAATTTTGTAGGTAATTAATACCTTTTTCACTTTAAATACAAGCAGCAGCTATCCCCACAATCAGAACTTTCCTGGTGCTTGGGCCAATCCATAGATGGATTTCATGGGAAGTATGACAAGAAGTTGTCCCCGAGAATTTCCTCAAAGTCAACTGTGCAAGCGCAATTTGGACCCAGTGGCAGTGCATCAGAAACAGTGCCTTTTTCTTATAACAGTTAACGGGTCTGCTATTCTCTATAGTCAGAGCCACAGGCTTATGATGATTGACTCAGTCAACTTCCATTTTTATTATGTAGCGCTGCAGGAATTTTGCTAAACTTTTGGGCATCAGATGCCACAAATCCACCTACTTCTCTAAATGGAAACCAGTGTCCTGGCTTATCGTCATCAATTATTTCTGTGTTTCATGCTTTACTGCTTCTGGTAAAAGGGAGCCTGGGAATAGGTATTTTGCATATTGTGGCACCACAAAGTTCTGCTCAAATGACATTATGAATGGCGAGCATAGCCCATGGCTCACTATTTCCGTTAATAGGGTCACTGAAGCGGAATTTCTTGATATCGCATTGAAACAATTTTAGACAAATGTCTCTTCACGGTCTCTTCATCTACCAATAATATATCAGATTTCTTTGCATTCTTTTTGATACCCTCTCTCAGTGCCAATTTCTTTCACATGATTTTACTGTTGCTGCTGAAGACCTCATACATGCCTTTGTTACCTCTACTATTCTAATGCACGCCTGGCCAGCCTCCCATGTTCTACCCTCCGTAAACTTGAGGTCATCCAAAACTCTGCTGCCCCTGTCCGAACTCAAACCATGCCCCGTTCACCCATCACTCCTGTAGTCGCTGACCTACATTGGCTCCCGGTTAAGCAATGCTTTGATTTTAAAATTCTCATCCTTGTTTTCAAATCCCTTCATGGCCTCATCCTTCCAGATCTCTGTAATCTCTGCCAGTCCTACAACCCTCCGAGATGTCTGCGCTCCTCTAATTCTGGCCTCTTGAGCATTTTAATTGCTCCACCATTGGCGGCCGTGCCTTCAGCTGCCAAGGCCAAGCTTTGGAATTCCAATCCTAAACCTCTCGGCCTCTCTTTCCTCCAAGACACTCCATAAAACCTATTGTTATGTCTTTAGATGCTCTGATAATGACTCCATGAGGCAATGTATTGCACTTGAACTGTAGTAACCTTAGTCCATTTAATATAACTCCAGAGTGATGATCACACATGGTGGCCTGCCTTTTATACTAGGTCTCCCACTGCAGTGCCCTCTGGTGGCACACCTTAGTGACCATACAGCCGGTGTACAAGTTTACCATAGTGGTGCCCACTGGTGGCACATCATATGTAATAGTACAAGTAGTAAACATGTCTAGATACATGACACCTACCTCATCTGCCCTATTACCTGTGAATGTGGCTCAAGCCGAGAATTTCCATTGCACCCGTTTGGGAACGGCAACATTGGTGAGGCGGGTCTTATTGCGCCAGGTGTGGAGGTCCCACTCCGCTCTTGAAATTGGGGTTGCCATCCCCGAGAGGAAGTGGAGCGCAGAAAAGCGCACTCCACTTCCTCTCTGGGGCGCTGCGCTATGCACTGGGCCGCATGGCGCTGCCGCGTAGGAGGGACTCTCCCCTTCATTAAAGGGGAGGGCTCAAGTTGCCAAATCTGTGGGGCCCAACCTGGACCACCGGGGTTCCGTGCCACCAGCCCAGCACTCAAGTGCAGTGCTGGGCTGCCAGATCGCGTTCAAAGCGGCAATAGACTGCGAAAAGTAAGTTGCCACATTTTACTCCCCTTTAACTTGTGCCCCACGAGCCTCCTGCCGCCCCGTTCATGTCCCCTGAAGCTGTCGTTATCATTGTCCGGCGCAGCTTCAGGGGGCGCGGGCCACCTTTTGTTCCGTGGGGTGGGGGCACGGGATGCTGCGCACGGTGATAACGTGTTATTTACTGTCATTTTTAACCAGCGGTAAACCATACAACCTGCCCACTGGAAAGTCCCGACTGTCGGTTCCTCTGGTGGCTTGGTTCTGACTTTCAATTTGTCTGGGTCCTATTCTGTTCTATGCATAGAGTAGTTTGACACCTGCATATCAGTAAACGATTGTACGCGGCTTCCATCTCTAAACTGTATATCAGCTAAGATACCTGATGCTAAGGTGTTTTTATACATAGTAAAAAAAATGCTTCAATATCTTTTTGATTTACATCAGTTCAGTAAAAAAAACTTACTCTCTCAGCATTTAAGTGAGTTGCTTATCAGTAGATTAATCTTATCCATCTAGAGATGGAGCCATGCCAAACCATGTATCATTAGAGAATTCAAACTCTATTCCACAGAGCATCAGTTTGTCTAAACAACTGCTTTTAGGAAAATCACCAGAATTGTTGTATAACAAGTTTTGCAAAGTCATTTGAACATCCCTGAAAAAGATAAATGCCAATTAACCCTGTGCTATCTTCCCTCCCTTTCGGTCCACCTCGTTATTCCGGAGTGTCCATTGACACAACACTGTCAGCCAATGAGTTGGAGGAGGGGCGGGACTTGTGGTAAGATTTACAGCAGACAAGGTATTTTACAGCAAACAAACTTTATTTACTCAGCAAACCAAACAAAGTTACCCAATCATTGGCAATTGGGTCATATGTCCATATGTAGCCTTTCTTGATCAGTGTTGTGAGGAGACAGACGCACAATTTGTTGTGAAGTTGATTAATCAATTGCATGCAGAATTTTAGATGTGCTCTTTTCATGTATGTTTGGTGATCTGGAGGGAGGAACTATTCTGAGCAGATAATACATGAGTGTGAAAGAGTAACCGTCCCATTCTACACAGGAGGGTGGCAGAGGAAGAGCAATTACCCTCTGCTGCACAGGGATGGGAAATCATTTCATTCTACTGGCGGCTTTTCCAGAATTCCAGTAAAAGCTGGCTGGGATGAAATAGGCTGAACGAACAGGGTACAAGTGTTGCACCAGATGGCTTCTTTTACAACAGCAACTGGAAATTTGTCATTCTTCTTACTGTGTCTTTGCTCACACAGGCTCACACAGATGCGTACATAGGGTGTAAAGGTTATAATGCAAAGATGGATGCGGGGATGTCTGGACAACTGAAAGTGCCAAATGAAAAGGTACCGAGCGGAAGTTCAGTGTAAAAAATGTAAATATTAAGGCTCATCTGTCATTTTAATTCATAGAATGCAGAGTGT